>NC_135616.1:65595000-66220000 GCF_053574225.1 Canis aureus
GAGCTATTGCAATTTATCAAATATGCAGGCTCTCTTGCCTTCCATGCTCTTTCTGCGTGCTCTACTCCTTCTGCCTGGGTGTACTCCATCCTTCACCAGCCTAACATATTCTTCAACTTTCAACTTAAGTATCATCTCCTCTGGAAACTCTTCCCCAGCCACTGCTGTTCTGAGTAGGCATGCTCCCCTAGACTCCCAGGCTTCATTCTCAAAGAGGAGGCACTAAACCCACTTTATCTCTCTGTCCCTCACTCCGTTGCAAGTACCATGGGTAACAAGTCTAGCATGGCACCTGGGACACAATAAATGCTCAAAAAACATTGGCTAGTACCTATTCTCAGACCATCTGCAAGTGATAGACTTTTGGTCCTCTCAAACTGAAGTAGAAGCACATGGATTTGGTGGAAGTCATATTTTTATACTTGAGGCATAAATGAGAAGATGTTAAATGTTTCTCTTTAAAGAATATAATTAAAGCCAGTGGAATATCAAACCACAACATATTGATTGTGCATTGGTTTTCAGGCTCCACAGTATAAAACAATGTTGGTCTGTATGACATTTACCCAGGTCAGTGAGGAGTTTTTTCAAAAAATTGTCACCTGTCTTATGAGGGTGCTCAGGACTGTAAGCAGGACCTCTTCTGCCAAGAATGGCCTCAGAGAGGGGATATCCTACAGCCTGCAGCCTGTCTGTCTCTGCCCATTTTCCTACAAATGGTGGCCATTGTGATTAATTCAGTTGAGGAAACAAAAGTAAAGTAACTTCTTCAAGGTCACACAGCTATAGCGTTTTGAAATTAGGATCCTGGCCCATCTGTCTGATTCCAGAGCATTTAACCCTTGATTTCTTCTTCAGCTGCCAGCTGCTCCAATCACAGTCTTGGTACTCAGAAGGATAGAGCCTTCGTGTATGAGGCTGAGCTGACACACCCAGATCTGTTTTACCTGCACACTTATCCCAGACTGGATCACATCAATACCCTCTTATCATTCAGGAAGTATTTTACATCTCTTGACTCCCTTCTCTTCTTTTTCCATTGGAATCCTCTACTACTGGGTATGAAGACAGCATTCCAGCGTAGATGAAGAGGGATCCTTATACCTTACAGTATTAAAACTTATTCCACAGCAGGATCTACTCTGTACCTGATGATTATGATAGAATTGCTAGTGGTAGCTATTGTGCCATGGGTCAAATCATTCTACAATGGACTCCAAAACCTCTTTATTCTTTTTCTTTTTTAAAAAATATTTATTTATTTTAGAGAGAGAAAGAGAGAGCATGAGTGGGTGGGGCAGAGGGAGAGAGAATCTCATCCAGACTGCCTACTAAAAGTAAAGCCCAATGTGGGGCTCGATCTCACTACTCTGAGATCATGACCTGAGCCAAAACCAAGAGTCAGACACTTAACCAACTGTGCCACCCAGGTGTCCCCAAACTCTCTTTAAATAGATAAGTTGGATAAGAACTTTGTACCAAGATAAGTAAGTCTTTTCTGGTGTTTGGACATTTAAAAATATATAAAGTTGTTTGTTACAATACAGGTAGCTTCTTGGCATGAAATGTAGTCTTATATAAAACAAGACAGGACACTCGTAACTTTTTGGTTAAATTTCAGCATTTGTGGGGGCAACTGGGTGACTCAGTTGTTGAGTATCTGCCTTTGGTTCAGGTCATTGATCCCAGGGGTCTGGGATTGAGTCCTGCACCAGGCTCTCCACATGGATCCTGCTTCTCTCCCTCTGCCTATGTCTTTGCATCCCTGTCTGTGTCTCTCATGAATAAATTAATAAAATCTTAAAAAATTTTTTTTCAGCATTTGTGGTTTATAAGTCAAGACAACAATATACATCCAGTTGCAGTACACATTCCCATGTGAAGAGCCCTTAGACCAGCAGGTAAGTACTTTCCTGCTGGAACAACGACCATTCTGTTCTCAGGCTAAAGAGCATCTAGGAACAGGTTAGCGGGTGCCTCTGTGGAGGAACAAGCGCCCTGATTCTGCTTCGCACCCTACACTTAGAGAAGACCTTATCATTTCTGTCTTAGAGCAAGCAACTACAGAAGTAAAATATAAGCTGATTCAGGAATGAAAACCTCATAAAGCAGTGAGGAAAACAGAAAGAAGCAGAAGGTGGATCCATATGTACTCTCTGGCTTCTGGCGGTTAGGCTCACCCCCAGTTAGCCTCGCTGTTCCCTCACTGGGAGATTTTTCTGTGGTTTTGGCACAGGCCGGCGATCTGGGAGAGAAAGCAAAGTCTATGGATATGGTTGCCTTTTCTCCTCTAAGCCAACTAGTGCCTTGTTTTCCTGTGAGCCTGCCACTGTGGGAAAATTGGACAAGTGTAAAGTTCCCCTCTTTGTCTCCAGCACACTTCATTTACCAGTGAGCCAAGCTGGGAACAGAGCCGCCTCTCACACAGCTCATGAATGACTCCATTTTCTCAGGGCAGCCTCTGCCTGCCCATTGTCTAACTGTCATGCCCTCTTGTATAGGTGTTCCCTGCAGTCCCGGCTGTTATGTAATGCCTATGCAGGGAACATTGCGTGAGAGCGAGAGATCAGAGAGAGAGAGGAAAAACCCAGAGGGTAACCAAGACCAAAATGTCTTCCTGGAGAAGGAAAAACAAAATGCTAGCCATTTGTCAGCTCTTTTCCTCTAGCTTGTTTGCCTGAGTGATAAACTTTGATGCTGGCATACAAAACCCCATGGCTGGCTCAAGCAAACGCTTCTGTTTATATCCACAAAGCTGGACATGCCGTACCCTCCCACCCACGTTGGTACAGCTGCCACCTAGGTCCTGCCACAAGACTGACAAGAAATCCTAACCCCTCTCCCTTATGGCCTAGGAGGAAAGGACTTTCTCCTCCCCAGTCACCATATCCTAAGCTTCCCTCTCCTGCCACATCAGTGGCCCAGGGAGCCTCTCAATTCTGTTTGGAGAATTGCTCGCCCTCTTGGACTCAACCACAGCAATTTCTGGGTAGCCCTGACTTCATCAGAGTTCAGTGTAGAGAGACAGCCGCCATTTCTGGTATCCATGAATGGGGCAACTCTCCCACATACTCGCATGACCTGGGTGCCATGTTTGGGGCTTAAATGTTACCCACCCTCCCTTTGGGCACACTACTAACACTGTGGTGAAATGAATGGAAGTGGTGCTTGGCATTTTCTATCTTCTCCCATATCTCCCCCAAGCTTGTGTTGCAGAATAGCAGCCCCATGGCAGCAAGAAGAGACCTTATTGCAAATGAAGTATGATTCTGTGGCCATATATTTTGGGGGATCCTTGTATTTTCAACCCACTCTCAGAAAGTCACAAAGCCTGTTAGCAAAATAAAGTGCTGAAATGTTTGCAGTAAAGAACCCTACAGCACTTCAGTGTGATATTTCCCAAAATTACTTGACTGTCAGTCTCTAAGCTCTGAGAGACTCGGCCTGCATTGCTCATGGTTGAATTTGTAGTTCACAGCCTTGTAGTGGGTGTTCAATAAATGCATTATATTGAAGTGAATTTAATTGACCCTTCTTTCTGAGTCATATCCAATAACGTCTTACAGAGGTCATGTTCTATGGAATATACATTGGTGAGTGCTGTCCATACCATTCACTTTTTCTGTTAATAACAAGGAAAAGAAAAGAACAAGAGCCACAGTTGGACCCAAGATGAAGTCTTTTTGGTCCTCACATAAGAACAAGCTGCAAGAGGTTGCTCTGTCCACAGCCCTTTGAATTCATCCAGCCCCCACCCTGGGCCATTGCACCGAGAGGTGGTATATGCCTCTGCTCACCCAGACCTTCTGACTTGTCTCTCCATCCATTCTGGTTTGCTCACCCTTGTTCTTCAAACCCTTTGCTTTGGTGACTTCTTCATAGTAGGTTTTCCAACTCTCTTTCTTATTATAAAAATCCATTAAAACAAAAACAAAACCTTATCTCAACCTTGCTGGTTAGTGCTTTGGAGTCTGAAAAATCTAGATTTGAATCCGTATTCTGTCAATGGCTGGCCATAAGACTTTTACAAATTTCTTATACCTATCAGAGCTTCATTCTCCTCTCTTTAAAATGAAGATAATAGCAGCACTTGGCTTAGGTGGGAATTAAATGAGGGTGTAAAGCCTCAGCACAGTGCCTGGCAATTTAGCCAGTGCTAGGCATATGGCTACTATAATTCAACTGCTCTCTCCTCTCGGCTCTTAGCTGTGTGTGCTGCCTCAGTTTGCACATATGCACACCTCCAGATAAGCCTTTCCTCTCCCACCATGAGACCCAGCTGACAGGAACTCTGGTCCAGGCACCTTTGCCTCTGGAGATTTCTCTCTTCTCATCTGTCCCCTTATTGCTGAAGACTTCAGGAGCCCCTAGATTCTCCCCTTCACCACCTTTTATGTCTCCTTGGGGCCCTGCCAAGAAAGGGTAACCTTTCATTAGTAGAGTGTTCATAGTTTGCAAAATTCTTTTTAATACAACATCTCATTTAATCCTCACAACAGTGCTCCACATGTTACCTTTCTACATATGAGAAAAAAAGTGACTCTATGACTTGTTTAAGGTTATACAGCAATCAAACATTGGAGGGTAGATTTGAACCCAGGTATGGCATCAGACACAGTACTTTCACTCGCAACCTCACCACAGCTGTCACCTGGGCAACTGTCGAGCATAATGGGAGGTACAACTTCATCCTCCTGCCCTCTCAGGACCTTATAGTTGACATTATCTTCTTACCTCCACTTCCATGGCAGGACATGGTCTTGAAAAGCAATAAAAGGACATGGAAAGAGAGGATATAAGAGGAAAAGAAGATATAAGGGAGGTAAGAACAAAATAGACCAACTGACCCTCCAACTGTATGCCTCAGACTCTGGTCCTACTCCCTAATCCAAGAGTTCCCAGCCTTCCTTTTCCAGGACAGTGGCACATGGGATACCTATGCCCACATCCAGTAACAGTGAACAAAGATATTCAAAGGAACACACAGAAGAAAATTCTCTTAAGCATACTTGAGAGTTCAGGATAAAGAATGCTACCTCGTCAATGAGTAAAATTCCTCAAACCTTCTCAGAGGCCTTTTTTAGTCTTTGCTTTTGAGAAGAATAAACACACATACAAAACACACACACACATACACACACACACACACACACACATCTCTATGGTATTAAAATAAAGACATGAAAAAATGGTGGTTTTTATTTTTGATTGTTCTTTATGTCACATCCTATAACAAATATATGAAATTTAGTGACAAATCCTAGATCGTCTAAAGACCTAGGATGCCTTTGTCACTGTAAATGGGGAATCCTAGATGTGAGTCTCTGTGAAGGTACAAAGCTTTTCAAGAGCAGGAGGCATTTAAAAGACAAGGGGTAGTGGAAGGGGAGGTGGACAGGGGGATGGGGTGACTGGGTGACAGGCACTGAGCCGGCACTTAATGGGATGAGCACTGGGTGTTATACTATATGTTGGGAAATTGACCTCCAATAAAAAAAATATACAAAAAATTAATAAAAATAAACTAAGGATGAAAAATAAATAAATAAATAAAAGACACAGCAATCCCTAGGCCAGCACCATGGACAGTCACTCACTTTTCTGATTACTGAGGCCTGATGCCCTAGGTTAGGAAGTGGCAAATGAGAAAAGAGGGATAGGTCTTCTTTCTCAATGGGAAGAATCATGCACCAGGAAAAGTAAAGTCCTCTGTTTTTCTCTACATCAGTGAACACTTTATTGGTGAATTGGGACTGTGATAATACAACACAAGAAAAGAATGGTAATCTCTTGCCATCTGGTTTGGAGGAATTAGGAATAGTCTGTCACATGCTTCTCTTACTTCTGGTCTACTTTAATTCTCTTTCTTTCTCCAGCCTCCAAAAGGCTCTAGAAAAGCATCTCCTGTGTTATTCTCACACAGAAGCCTCAACACAAAGAGTTTAAAACTTTCTTACTTTCCATTCTAATCTGCCATCCAAGGGCACATCTAGAATCTCAAATTTCTACCTTTTGATTAAAAAAAGGCATGAAATCAGAGCTCTGTGTCTGAACTTTGGTGATGAGAAATGTTCTGCCTATATGTTCCTATGACAGGACAAACCCCTTCAAAACCTAGTGACTTAGAACGATAACATTTTTGTTGTTGTTGTTGTTCATTTATCTCCAATTTGGGAAAGATATGGGGGAAACCTTTTGATCCACCCTGTGCCAGCTAGGGCTGCTCAAAGGATGGAAATTGGATCTTTCTTTTTTTTTTTAATTTCTATTTATTTGAGAGACACGAGAGAGCACAAGCAGGGGGAGGGGCAGAGGCAGAGGGAGAAGCAAACTCCCTGCTGAGCAGGGATCCCAGTGTGGGGCTTGATCCCAGGACCTTGAGATCATGACCTGAGCAGAAGGCAGACACTCAACTGACTGAGCCAGGCAGGTGCCATGGAAATTGGATCTTCTTAAGGTTTACTTACTCACACATCTGTTACTTGGGTGGGATAAAACCACAAGTGTTTTGGGGGCTGAAAGAGCTGGAGTTCCTTGGGCATGTCTATCTCCATCTGGTATCTCCACATGGCCTTTACAGCATATACTTTCAGGGTAGGTAGGCTTCTCACAAGTCAACTCAGAGTTTTCAAATTATGGGTTGTCTTCTATAACCTAACCTCAGAAGTTAGTGTCACTTCCACCATGTCTACTCATGGAGGTAGTCACATGACACACACAGGGTTGAGGGGGGAGAAGATAGATTTTACTTCTTGATGGGAAACTTGCAAGGTGCTGAAATAGCATGTAAGGTAAGAAATATAGCTGGGGTCATTTTTGGAAAGTTCAATCTTCTACAAGAAGTAAACCAATGGAATGGACATCAATCTACAGAGTTACTGGTTTCTAAACTGTCAGATTCTGGGCTAATGACCTTTTCTATTATCTCTTGAGGGTTATAAGTTAAAAGAAAATAAAGCAATGAAACCAAATAGATGCAAAGAAGTTGCAAAAATCATCCACTCTCATCATGTTCTTGTTGCTTCTTCAAACCACTGGTGACAGGCACTGAAATAGGTACTGCCATTATTGTCAGTCAGAAAACTAAGAAAAGCAAGGATTTTTTACACCAAGTCAAGAAGATTGACAGTGACCCCCAGAATTGGTGACAGGGAGGACAGGACTAACTATTGCTTCAGCATCTGGAATAATCAGCAAGAGAACTTCTCCTTTTTGCTGAAAGAAGGGTTTTACTCTCAGGAATCAGAGGAATGATTCCAGGACATGAATATGAGGAATTAGTTAAAATGTGGAATAAATGAAGATATAAAGAAATGTAGGTTCCAATTCCACTAATAAGAAATGTAACACATTAATAAACGGAGCTCCATGCTATGGAGTACATCAAAGAAACATAATGAGGATGAAAAAAAATAAAAATATGTGAGGGTTCTAAAAAGAGAAAGTGAGAGCTCACTGTCAATATGCCCAGGGAGCTATATGAAAAATAAAGTTTTTAAATAATAAAATAAGTAGAGATTAATAAGGTAGAAATACAGCAGATATTTTAAAATATAATATTAATACTTATTAATAGTATTAAATATTGCCACAAAATAAAGTGCAAGAAGCAATATAACAAATCACCTAGTGTAATAACCAAGATATTTGTACAATACGCATTCTGATTTTGATTAATCTTAAAGAATATTATTCAAGTAAATTCTTCAAGCTGAAGAACTGAGGACCTATTGAGGTTGTTAGGGACCTAGTAAATACTGCCACTAACTAGAGTGCCCTGAAGTTTCTTATAAGTTTCTTAAGAATACATTTCTATAAACATTTTGCACATATAATTATTGACACATAATAAAAAACAGGCATGCTAAGCAAGATACTATAAACAACAAAACAGCAAAAACAAAGTACACTAGAAATGGATTCATGTTGGATCTAAATATTCAAATAATCAAAAATGTTTTTAAAAACAATGTCTGATATAGATATCTAGTATCAGTTAAGTTTCCAACCAGAAGCAGATGTCACAAATTATGATAATCTGGGAAAGAATTTCAGAAAGAAATAGTTTACAGAAGTGGGGGCAATAATAGAGATGATCCAGCACCCTGGGGGTATAAACAAGGAAAAGCCTTCACCACCTCTAGGCTTGGGAAAAAAGAGCTATCAGAATCTTGAAGCTGAGTCTATGGTCAGGGGGTGTGGACTGCCCACAGTGATCCTGCAGAGAGAGACCAGGTAAAAATACCCAATGTCCCTCTCCTTCTTCCCTCTGGTCTTTTGGTACTTCCCATTAACCAAACACAGCTAGAAGCCAAAGGACAAGAAAATCCATTGATATAATCCATGCATATCAGGCTTCTGGGTACAGCAGGCTGGAGTAGGATGAAGATATAGCTGGAGAGGCAAACAGAAGATATATAACACATGCTATTATTTTCTCAAGGAAATAAGAGAAATGATTGAGGATTTATACAGAGACCTAGAAACAATACCAAAGAGACAAAAATAAATTATAAAATTAAAAATATACATAATGATAAAAAATTTAAAAATTTAATTTTGCATTAGGTTACTGAATGACTTTAGTGGTTAATAAGACCCAATCAGAAGGCGAATTTGTGAGTTGGAAGATGGGTCAGAAGACAATAGATAGAATGAGTATGGAAAGGAAAATGGCAGGAAATATGAAAAAGATAGTAAGAGATACAGATGATTCATTGAGGAGATGTAATATACTTGTAGGTAGAGTGCCAAAAGGAAAGTAAAAGGGGTAAAGGATATAAACAGTGTCTAAAGAGAAAGTAGCTGAGCATTTTCCAAACTTGATGAAAGACAGCAATAAAACTTGTGACTTTCCAACAAACTAATCAAAGCCAGGAGGTAGTAGAATGAAACTTTTAAGGCTGAAATTTGAAAATAACTGCCCATCTAGAATGTTATATCCAAGGAAAAAATATTAATAATAAAATTTTTAAGACTCAAAATGCATATTAAGAAAAACTAAGAATGGTCACCAGCACATTCACATTTGAAGGAAATACTAAAGAGTGTTCTTCAGACAAAAGGAATATGATTTCAGATGGAAAACTAGAGATCAAAGAATGAAAAGCAATGAGAGTATAAATATGTGGTTAAATATAAATAAATATCATCCATTTAAATAACAATAATCAAGTATGGAAGGTTTAAAATACAGATCATCAAAATATATGATAATAATGGTATATTCTGTAGGAAAGAGAATCAGTGCAGTTAACATGTATTAGAATTATTTTTAAATCTAATTTCCAAGTAAGTAAATGGGAAAAATGGAATAATAAAGACTCATCAATATAAAGGAAGCCAAAACAAGGAAAGAAAAGTGAAAAAGAATACATGAGAGATATAGAAAATGCTAAGATGGGAGATTTAAACCCAAACATATACTAAAGGTAAATGTGTCCCAATTAAAAAAAAAAGAGGGGATCCCTGGGTAGCGCAGTGGTTTAGCACCTGCCTTCTGCCCAGGGCGTGATCTTGGAGACCCGGGATGGAGTCCCGCATCGGGCTCCTTGCCTGGAGCCTACTTCTCCCTCTGCCTGTGTCTCTGCCTCTCTCTCTCTGTGTCTCTCATGAATAAATAAATAGAATCTTAAAAACAATAAAAAAAATAAAAATAAAAAAGATTCCTAGATAGGATTTATAAAAATAGTAATCACATACTTCTTATAATAGACACACATCTAAAATGGAATGATACAGAAAGATTGAAAGTAATAGAGTAGAAAAGATATACCAAATAATAACCAAAAGAAAACTGAGAGAGCTATATCAACTACACAAAGAAGAATTTAAGACAAAGGCACTATTTTCAATCAAGAGACACTTACTGCATAATGATAAAGTCGAATTCACCAGGAAAATGCAACAACTCTAATTTTATATGAGGCTGTGCTAACATAGCCTCAAAATATACAGAGCAAAACTGAAAGAAAAATGTGAATTTATTTTTCTTTGTTTCTGCTGTTTTGTTTATATTGTCTTGCTTAGCATGCCTGTTTTTTTATTATGTGTCAATAATTATACGTGCAAAACGTTTATAGAAATGTATTCTTCCTTTAGATAGGATATATCTTTGCTCCCACCAGGCAGTTGGGATGATGTTAAGCTAAAGTGGCTGGCTCGTCTATGTCTGATTCATCTTATTTCTTCAGCATCTCAACAGTGAGAGGATTCACCACTGGCCCTCTTCACCTTGGGAAGCCCCAGACTGCAATCCATTCCCTTAGTTGAGGCTCCTAGTTTCTCCCTAATCTGTCAGAAATTACTAAATGCTCCCAGGTTAAGCAGTTGTATCTTCCAGTTTATTTCTCTGGGCCTCTAAACAGGCCCAGTAATTCTTACTGTCTTTGTTTCATTCTTTCCTTCCTTCTTTCCCTCTCAACCTCTTTCTTTTCTTCCTCACTTCCTTCCCCCTTGCTCCCTAAAGCAAGTCTCAATAAATTTTGACCAATTTAAGTAACTCAAGGTGTTTCTCCGGTAAAGCGATAACTAGAAAATACTCATATGTTTAAAAAATCAAAGAAAAAATCATGATGGCAATTAGAAACAACATTATAAAGATGTCATTTCCCTGAAAATTGATCTATAGATTCAAACAATCTCCCCACTTCCAAAATAATAAATAAATAAATAAATAAATAAATAAATAAATAACAGCTTTTTTTTCTTCTGCAGAAACTGATTAGCTAATTCTAGTATTCTTATGGTTATACAAAGGGCTAACAACAACCAAGACATTCTTGAAGAAGAAGAGCAAAGTGAGAGGGTTTGCTGTCCTGGATATAAAGACTTTCAAGTCTTTGTACAGAAATGTACATGGTAAAGCTGGAAAAAGATGGTGAAACAGACCAATGAAAATGAAAAAAAAAATGCCCCTATATGGACACTTAACTTATTATGAAGATGATCCTGTGGAGCATTGAGGCACATTTGGTTTTTCCATTAAATGTGCTAAGACATTTTGCATGTCCATATAAACAACAGCAACAATAATTTAACCCCTGTCTAACACCATCATAAAAATTAATTTCTGGGGGATCCCTGGGTGGCTTAGCGGTTTCGCGCCTGCCTTTGGCCCAGGGAGCGATCCTGGAGTCCCAGAATCGAGTCTGTTCGGCATGGAGCCTGCTTCTCCCTCTGCCTGTGTCTCTGCCTCTCTCTCTCTCTCTCTCTCTGTGTGTGTCTATCATAGATAAATAAAAAAATAAATCTTAAAAAATTAATTTCTGATATAAATTAGATCTAAATATGAAAGATAAAACAACAAACCCTCTAGAGACCATATGGGAGAATACTGTTATGATGCTGGGATAAAGGAAAGACTTCTTAACCAGGACACAAAGAACAGTAACTATCAAGGAAAGCATTCATTAATAAATTAGGCCATATTAAAATTAATATCTGTTTCACCAAAAGACAACATTAAGAGGGTGGAAAGATAAGCCACACAGTATATTTGCGATACATAAAACAGACCACCTATTTGTATATGAATTATGTGACACTCTATCACAAATCAGTAAGAAAAAACAACCTGATAGAAGTGTGGGATTTGAACAATCACATCATAAAAAAGAATATCCAAATGACAATCATTGATTGACCACTACACATCCACCAGAATGGCTAAAATTGAAAAGACTGAGAATATTAAATATTGATGAGGATATGGAGAAACAGAAATTCATACAGTGCTGCTGGGGTACGGTACTTAGGACCATTGTTTGGCATTATCTACACAAAGTACATTATGACCTATGAGTTCTGCTTCTAAGTTAATACCCACAGAAGATGTGCACCAAAAGGCAGAATAAGAATATTCATCATTCATCATAGCATTACTTACAACCACCTCAAAGTGGAAATAACATAGAAGTCCACCATTAATAAAATGGTAAATAAATTGGGTTCCATTGATACAATGAAGCAGCATAAAAATGTGAACATGCACAACTACAGCCACAAATAATAATATGAATGGAGCTTATGAACCTTGAGCAAAAGAAGTCAGACACAAAAAGAACATATATTATATATGAAGTTAAAAAAATTATAATTTTTAAAGATTAATGCTTAGGTGGTAAAACTAAAAAAAAAGCAACTTCTATAAAAGTAATGATAGTTGTTTTTTTCTTTGAAGAGGAGGAGGAAGAATTGAGAGGGTCGCAAGAGCTACTTCTGGAGTTCTGACAGTGTCTATTTCTTGATTTTACATGGATGTTTGCTTTATAAGAAATCATGGAGCCGACCACTTTTGTTTTGTGCATTCTTTGGTAGGAGAGTTACAGTTCATAATGATAAAAAAGGCATTACACACACACACACACACACACATTTAACACAGTATATGTGTTAAGCATCCAGCCTCATGCCTGGCAGAGAACAGATGTGGAAACAACATGTGATTATTTTTCTTCTTCCCATTCCTTCTTTCTTTCCATGGAGAGAAAAGGGGGGAAAGGAAAATGTGAATTTTCATAAACATCTCATTTTCCAAGTACAAGCACCACCATTTTCTAGCTTTCTCACAACAATCTCATTGCCATGGCAACTGCAATCAAAGGTGAAGCCTGGTGAAGAGGAGGGATGTGGGTGTGACATTTGAACTTGATTACCTCCTGGAACAAGGAAATCCTTGCTAATAACTGAATTGATGGAGCTCTAAACCTAAAGCTCCCATTAATGGATAATATGCCTGTCTGTTTTATATTTTATTTTCTTCCAAAAAAAAAAAAAAACAAAGCAAAACCTTTGTTTAAAGGCTTACCTTCCTGCGGGTTGTAGTTAATCCTATAATCACTGGGTGAATATTTATCGAGCCAAACATTCTTTAGTGAATCAGAGAAGCAAGAGGCTGGCAGTAGAGGCGTTGTCTTCTATGCCATCGGGATGGCTGGGGAGGACAAAGACGAGGTTGGGTGGCAGGCACAGTGGGGCTGTGGGCTGCAGGGAGCTGTCACTCCCCTGCTCTTGTTCCGGCAGGCATGCTTAAGCCTGCATCTGCTGGGCTGGGTGTCTACATTCACCCGCCCACTTTCATTCCTCAGCTCTTTACCTATTGCCATTTGACATGTTTAGAACTGGGGAAAGACTAATGACACTTGGGAAAAACACTCCAACTCTATCAGATGAGACATCAAAGACACTCAAAAATCAAGGAGGAGCCAGAGACCATTTTAAAATTACCTTCCCTCAAGCCTCATCCCAACCCCATACACCCCTGCAATCAATTTATCTGAAAAATGCCAGTCTTAGCAAGAGATGAAAGAATGAGATTTTCAGATCCAAAAATGAGAGACAAGTATAAAGGACAAAACACTGAAATCACAAAGGACCTTGAAAACCTTATTTTTAGCTGATGTTAGAATTCTTCCTTATGACCTCAAAGGAAATTCTACCTATAGCAGAGATTTATTCTGCAAATGGGATCAGACTAGAATTCCTTTTGGACTGGAAGGATGTGGGGGGCAGAGGAAGGGAGTCAGGAGAGAGCATCTAGACCTCACTTTTTTGAACTTGTGGAATAGGCAAGCAGTATTCTGCTGGTTTGGTAGAAGTGGGAATCTCTGAGGGCAAGATTACTTATCATTTAACTCAGTAAATAGTTATGAGGGCCTGGAGCCTACCTGTGCTGAGCTAGGTGCAGGAGTTAGGATGGCCAACCAGAGAGATTGTTTCCCTTACTCCATGGAGTATAAGACAGAAGAGCTCAAAAGCAGTCTCCAAGTGAGTCAGAGATGTCTACTTATACATGGGCATTGCGGGGTGGACAACTTCAAAAAGAGGAAAGACAACCAGAGAATTTGCAGACCAGAACAACCATGAATTTCTCCATTTCTATCCCACAGAAATCTGGCAAGAAGGGTAAGGTGAGAAGAGGAGGGGAAGAAGGCTGTCCCATATGGCTTGTATCCACCTGTATGTGGTCAAGATGGACCAGGGAAAAGGGGAACCCAGAGATATGATTGGAAAGATTGGTCATCTACATAAATACATAAATTGTGCCAGGAACCAGGGAGATTAACTCAAGGCCAGAACAATAGCATCTTGCAAAATAGCAAAAAAACAAAACAAAACAATCAGAGTGACATCACAGATACTTGTCTACCTTCTTCCAGGGAGTCCAGAACTAGAAGGAAGAGCAAATAAAGCATGATTGACAGACACTAGGGTGATCACCCAGAGGTCAGCTAAAAAGGTCACACACACACACTGCCAGTCCGCTCATGAATGGGAAGTTGAAGGTCTGATGTCCCCATCTGTCTGGGGCAGCTAAGAGATCCACCAAGAGATGAGGCATGTCTGTTGGTCTAGTCATGCCATGATTTTCAGAATGGACTAGTGTGGAGGCAGCAGAGAGCTCTGAAAGAGAGGGCTTTCTAGTGTAGATCCAGCAATGCATTCCTCTGCATGACCCTTGGCAGGCTTCTTTCCTCAATGATTTCCTCACTTGCAAAACATCAAAAACACTCATTATAGCAATTCCCACCCCATTACCTTCATCATGCTCACTGCCAAAATTAAAAAGCGTAACATATTCTCTGTAATGTTCCCCTATGACACCATCTCAAATATTTATAAAGCATTTTCCAGCCAAATTAGAGCAGAGAGAATTGGACTTTAACATCCAGGGATGGACGCAGCTGTCTCCTTACGTGAGATAAAGTCATGGCCCCTGCAGAGTTACCGCAGATGGCCCAAGGACACCATGGGTAGAACCCTAGCCAACTTGGAGAGTGGACATCTCTAAGCCCTCAGACCTGAGAGGATGCACTACACAGATGTGTCCTAGTCACAGATTGTCATTTGGTGGGTCACTCTCCAAATAGATAAATCTTTTGACCACCAGACTGCAGGACGTTGAGGACAGAAACTTACCATTCTTCTTCTTTCTTTCTCCCTCAGTGTCTAGAACTGGTGCTCAGTGTTCCTTAAATTCTTGTTGACAGAACAATTTCAAAAGGTATCTGCCTTATGTTTATTGAATGGATCCTGCGTGACAGGACCATGCTACAATAATCACATGTTGTTTTTAAAAGTCCAAGGAACTTCCAGGTAAGTGCTTAGTATTACACACTGTTGTCAACTGCTGTTCAAAAATAGCCCATCAGATCAATATCTCTCCCTAAAATAGCTACTACCTGGAAGTAAGAGAGGAGGGCACTATTCCCTGCCTTCACATGGGCCAGGGCCAGTCCAGTTCATGGCAGGATTGGACCAATCCTTGTCCAAGGGATCCAGGACCTTGTTGCTGAGCTGGACAGGCCAGAAGCAAGTACTGCTACAAGTTTTATGGGCCAGTAGAGTCCCGAATTCCACTCCAAAGACAAAGAAGGGAAATTAGTTTAAGAATTTTACTAGTTTCTTGTGAGTTGAACTATTTTATTTCCTTTTCTTTTTAAGATGTTATTTATTTATTCATGAGAGACACAGAGAGAGGCAGAGACACAGGCAGAGGGAGAAACAGGCTCCCCGCAAGGAATGTGATACGGGACTCCATCCCTGGGCCCTGGGATCATGTCCTGAGCTGAAGGCAGATGCTCAACCGCTGAGCCACCCCAGGCGTTCCAGAGTTGAACTGTTTTCTGATATTCTGACATGGGATTAAGTAGAGACAGCATAGTAGGAGAGACAGGATATTAGGAGAACAGGTAGGGAGAGTCAAGTAAGGCCAACATTTCAGAGTGACTCTGAAACTGTCAAGTACCTTCTCAGGTGGTTGTAAAGGTGAGAATGGCAGTTACAAACTGTTTCTTTAATAAGATAAATGGAACAGAAAACCTGAGTTCTGCTATCTTATCATGCCTACTCTCAAGAAACAAACCTAGAAATGCTCTCTGATGGCCTGTCTGGTTCTTGCCCCACACCCAAGAGTCTAGACCTATAGACCTGAGTAGACCGAAGCAGGTTCATGTAACCATTGTCTGCAAGTATTTTCTAGGAAATCAGGCCCCCAAGGACAAGCTGCTTGTCCTCTGAATATGAATGTCCTGAAAGTTGAGAGGAGGGAAGGCTCTTGCTATGCTGACCCACATATTTCCTGGAAAGCTATTCTCTTGCCTACAGAATACTGGCAGAGTGGTTCTGTGGATATATCCCCTCTGGCCTCCTACTGTGTCTTCCACTGATACCCTAGGGCCAAAGTGGCCACAAAGCTGATGGCCACAGGGATATCCAGTTTTTGCCTTGACTTTTCTCCACCCACACTAATCACCCGCTATAAGATTTCAGACCTGTTCTGAAACAGAATGAATTGTGGCATTGGCACAAGATTGAATCTCTATATCCCAAATGCAAGGAGACAGAAGTTGTGGAGTGGTGGCCAGGGCTCCCTGGGTCACAGTGGCTTTGGAGAGAGCCAAAGCCAAGAGCCCACTGGGGCAGAGTGTGAAGAGTGGCTCCCCTCACCCCCAACCCAGTGGAATTTGATACACCAGGGAAGCCTTCTTCCCACTGGCACAGGGAAGATTAGAAACTGCCCCTCAGAAGTTGCTTCAGAGGATGAGCATCTTACTTATTCTCATCCACAATCCATCTGTAACAAAGGGGACCACACCTCTTCCAAGCTCTTCCCCAGGGCTACTTAGTATGGAAGCAAGACTATCAGTTAAGTAATACAGCAATTCTGTTGAATATTAGAGCTCAGAGGTGCAAAGTCTCAGGGTTGGAAGAGACTGTAGAGGCTATCCATACCCATTGCTCATTGATGTGAGTTACCACAACACCAAGCTAAAGGGCCATCTACTTTTTTCTTTTGATAAAAGAACCATATTTCCCCTTTTCTCTGGGCTATACATTCTTGGTTGTCTTAGTCATTCCTTACAAGAACATGACACCAGATGCAGGTATGTGACCAGTCACTGTCCTGGGCATACCAAGATGAATAAAACAGAATAACCAGGTGGGCAAATAAGCACAGTGTCCTGAGTGCCAAGCACTGCAGGAAGTGGAAAGAAGGGAAAGATCTGCAGCAGCAGGAAGGGCTCTCAGAATTCCTGATGCCTGAGCTGGTGCTTTAGAGGAAGAAGGCAATTTGCCACATGGACAAATGGGAAGGAAGGGCATTCTATGCAGAGGAACTAACACTGATTCATTTACCCCTCCATTCATTCATTCATTCATTCATTCATTCATTTAACCAGGATTTACTGAGCACCTGTTTCGTGGCAAGATCCACCCTAAATAGGAAAATAAGAATGAAACAAGCAACACTGGCTCTGACCTCAGGTTGCTTAAGTCTTTAAGTGGTAACTAAGACATAGTACGGAAAGGCAAGAAAAACACAGGGCGAAAAGAGGTGCTTTGAGAGCCCGCAGGAGGGCACTATATCTATGAACAAAAGTACTAAGTAAGAATCAACTTGGTAAGTTCAGGGAACAGTATGGCCAGAATATTGAGCCCACTGGGAGTGTAGAGGAAAATGCTGCTACAGACACAGAATTAGAATATGGAAAGTCTTGAGTTTCATTTCTTAGGCAATAGGAGAAAAGAGCACTGAAGGCTTTAAATAAGTGAGTGATGTGATCCTATTTATTTTGAAAGGAAACCACTGTGGGAGCAGTGTGGAGAACCACTGGGGCACGCAGGACATGAATGCCGGAAAACAGCAGATTCCGGTGGTTTTCATGGATCCTGCTCTTCTCCTTTCTATGCACCCTACTATGTCAATTACCTTCTTTAAACATGATGCCAGATGGAATAAATTACTGTGTGGATTAACCAGCATATAAGATAATTAATTATTGTGGATACCACTCTTCTGTTATTGCTGCCTGGGATGAGAATAGTTTTCCATAACATATCACTATGCTGGTTCACGCAGAACTCATTATCATCATAAAGTGTGAGGTCATTTTCTTATTTACTGTGGCTAACCACTGGTTCCCCCATCTGACATTTATATATCCAGTTCTTGCTACCAAAGCACAGGAATTCCCATTCGTTCCTGTTAAATGCCATTTTGTTCGCTCTACCCACTTACCTAGGCCTGTGGGACCCTCTGGGTTCCTTCAGTAGATTTCTATCCTGCCGAGCTTTGTAACATCTGCAAATGAGGCCGCCATTGCAATAATGCTTTTATTCGAGTCCTTGATAACATTTTGAACAGGCCAAAAGGAGAGAGTAGAATAGGCCAGTTATAAATTTAAACCTGCGTCATAAGCCTTTATTTTGCCATTGTGTTCAAAAAAAATTTTTTTTCCCCAAACACCATGTTGAAATCTGGGCAAACTATGGAACTGTCCAGGGACATTTTATAAATAAAAGAATGTGCTTCATCTGGCAAAACCTATCTTGAATCCTAATCATTATCACTTTCTTTCCAAGAAAGTGATGATCCTTTAAACCAATGGTTCCAGTGGTCATCCCTTGGTCTTTATCTTCCTACACCTTTCAGCTGGAGTTGACACAGTCAATCCCATCCTCTTGCTTGAAATCTCATCTTCACTAGCCTCTGGGACCTTATCCTGGTTGTCCTCTGACCTTGCTGGCTATTCCCTTTTAGTCTTCCTGTGCTGCTTCCTCTTTCTCTTCTCCGCATCTCAACATTGGGATCCACTCCAGCTGTCCTTGGACTTCCTCTCTTTTCCCGTTACCTTAGTCCCTTGCTAATTTCAGCATTCTTGGGCACGTACCTCTCCAACATGGCTTCTTCCTTATCTCCAGATTCATGAACCCAACTAGCTGCCGCAGTCTCTTCTTGGGTGCCAAATAAGCATCTCGAATGTAAAATATCCCCCAAGAAGTCCCTCCTCACCTCCCATCCCCTAAGCCAGGGTCCAGAACAGAGCCTGACACTGATGGGTATATAATTATGTTTGCTGAATAGTTGCATAGTTCGAAATTTTGCATGGCATGGACAGCATTGAGAAAATTCACTTCTTTGATTTTCAAAACTGGGGTATATTTGTTTAGTTTTGTCTTCTAGACTTTTCTCTGATTGCCATGATGCTTGATAGACTATTGGTAGATCAGCCATGTACTAGTAGGAGCAGCAAGAGCAGTAGCTAACAGTTATCAGACATTTCATAGGTGTCAGGCCGAGTACCAAGAATAGATTGAATTTTATTTAAACCCCTCAATAGTCCTATGAGGCAGCTGTTGTTATTTTACCCATTTAACAGGTGGAAAAACTAAGACATAGACTGATTGGGTAATTTCGCCAAGGTCACACAGCCAGCAAGTAACTGAGCCCAGCTTAACAGAGTTTCCTGGGCAGCTGCTTTAGCCTATTTATTTACCATTCATGTTCATTAAGGTGTCCTTTTTAGATCCTTCCTACTCTCCTTCTACCTCAGGAGCAGCAGAGATCTCATTAGAAGAATTTCATTCTAGAATGCCTCCAGCGGGCATTCCCGTTGGGTTGATTGCACCAGTCATGTTTCCAGGCCATGGTGTGGGATTGTTGCTGGGAAGGACTTTCCAGCAGAGACTGTGTTTCCAGCTCACTTAAGATGAGGAAACTTGTGGTGGGGTTCTGGCCGACAGCATGCAGGCAGAAGTGACGTGTTCCCGATTACAGGGCTCACCCCCCAAATCCTCCTTCCTGCCTCTCCACAGCCCCCCTGCCCCATCTGTGGGTTGGATGTCTCCACTCCAGCTGTCTTTAGAAGCCGCATGTTAAAGGGGCCGTGCCTTTGCTGGCCTGGGTTCCTGGGTGAGCCCTTGCGGGCATAGGAAATAAACTTCTACTGTGGTAGACCACAGAGGTTTGAGAATCCATATACTACAAGAGCTAGGAGCACATAACTAGAACACATCATATGTTCACTTTTCCAGGAGCCTCCTGAAATCTGCTGTCCATAGTCTGGGAAATGCCCTGAGCCCTTACACAATTCCTGTCCTCCGCCATCACTAGCTTTACCAGGAGGTGGGTATGTTCTCTCAATAGTCCCACTGCCACCATCACACATGCCATATGCTCCATCACAGTGACATCCACGTCACGTGCTTCTGCCTACCAGGAGAGAAGACTCGGCAGAATGAAAAGTAGAAGCAGCTCTTTAGACAACTATTTGGGTGAAGGCCCACCCAGATCCTACTAAGAGAGGGAAGAGTAAGAAGAAAGTGAAAGACTCAGGAAGGAAGCCAGTGTCCTCCCTGTCAGGGAGGCAGGAACAAGCTCCAGGCCTCGTCAGAAACCTTTCTTTGGCGCTGAGATACAGGCCAAGAAGCAGGCCTTGTCCATCTCGCATGCGAGGCAGCAAGTAGCTGCTGGCAGGCCAGGCCTCTGGGTGGCTTGCTGTGTACTTTGTGCAGCCTTTATGCCACAATGACAGCCTGAGTGTTCCCAGGATAGATGGGTGCTTGAGAGCAGAGCCTGGCAGTAGGAAGAAGGCCAAACCAGGCTCAACTCCCCAGCCAGAGAAACATGTTCCTGGAAGGCCCAGTCCCAACACCTCAGTACCTCCCAGGAGAGGGCACTCTGCGTAGGTGATGTGGCCCCAGACCCTGAGGATAGAGCAGCTCCTGGTGGCTTGGCTTCAGATTTTCTTTTTTTTTTTCGGGCATAAAATAGGAATGTCAATGATTTTGCCTTGTTTGGATGTAATATTAAATATCAAACGTAATTGGTATTCACAACAACAATATCAATTGTTGTTATTGGTAGAGCTTTTACACAGAGCATTTACTAAGTGCTAACGACTGTTTTAAGTGCTTTGCACAAATTAACTCAAAGCCCAAACAAACTCTGTGAGCTGGTGCTATTATAATCCCATTTTCTAGGTGAGGGAACTGAGGTCTAGAGAAGCAACTATTTTGTCTGATATGACACAGGTAGTGCCTAGCAGTGCAGGGGGTTTTAAGCCCAGCCATCTGGTATGAGCCCATGCTCTTAACCACCACGTGTGGCCTCCAGAACACTGCCGACTTCTATCCGTCACCAAGGGGGCTCTGCAGAGGAAAATGTTTATACCACACGTCTGACAGACAGGAGGCACTGACCACACCTTGCTCTTCATCGTCCTGCCTTGTTCCATGCTGAGGGACTCAGAAGGGGTAGCTGGCACCATTCAGGGTTTCAAAGAAGGAGGTGGCTTTTGCAGAGTGGCAGGACGCTGAATTAGGAATCAGAAGCCCCGTGTCTTCCACTTTGCTTTGTGATTTTAGGCAAGTCATTAGGTAATCTGAGTTTGAATTTCTGCATTTTTAAAAGGAAAATACTCCCCTTGGAAGGCTGCTATGAGGCCTAACCATGAAAGGGCCTATTACTCTTCCCAGCATTTAGTGGCACTTACATCAGTCAGTTGACTGCAAATCTGAGCCAGGATTCAACTCTGGGCAGATGGGATGCTGTAGGACAGGCGGGGCGGGCGGGGGGGGGGGTCTTTTGAAGAGGAAGAGCTGTACTGCATGGCTCTGCTTAGAGGGCTGGTGTTCACAGAAGCCACCGTGCCTGGGCTACCATCTGCTCCAATGCTCTTACCTTTCCTAAGCAACTTTACCTTACCTTTCCTTCTCTTGACCCTGGAGGGGCAAGATTATAGTAGATAGCCAGGAGGAAACATCCTACTTGAGGGCAGAGCTGGCCCTTGCTGCTCAACCATAGGGGGCAGAACCAGCCTTGAAGGCCATTTCTAGGAAGGTAGATGGGAGCACGCATGGGCTGCCTCAAATGCACAGCCCTGGGTTAGTGAGTAATCGTGACTGTATGACTGACTCCCACCTAGAAAGCTGCCTTTCTTCAACCTCTCTGAGCATGCACCACATTCAGACCTCAAAACTGATGCTGATGAGGGTTTTCTTTGTTTGTAATTATTGCTACAGCTGCCACTTGCTGCAGAGATAAGGGACTGGACAATGAGCTTCTGACAGGGACAGACAAGATGGGAGTCTAGCTGGTCTTTGAGCCTCCACAGAGGGTTTTTCATGGATTCTATGTTCCCATGTCACTTGCGGTCTGATGCTATGGGTGATTTTGTCCCCACTCCTGCCACTGTCTGTCCAGTGGCTGTTATGGTTCTTGGGGTCTCTACTCTCTTGATGTGGTTCATGCTCATTGGGCCCATGCCACCCCCCTCCCCCCAGCCAAGACATCACATTTAGGTTGCTTTGTACTTCAGGGTGCTGTGTGCTGCTGAGATCTCAAGGCTTAGAGGGGGCAGGGGGCATGACAGATGCCAAAGGTTCTGTCAGCTGGTACTCATTTAAGCAAACACCCAGGACTAGATAGAGCCGAAAACTCTCGAATGTCTCCTCTGGCTGGCTTGGGAGATTCCTTTTTGCCTCACACAAGTCCATTCCCGTCAGAGGTAGCTCCCGCTGCTTCCACTAGGCTCAGGGTATCAATTACAAGATCCAGGTTCAGCATCTGGAATCTGAAGAGCCAGCAGGTTTCTCTGAGGGGATTTGGGCTCCTGGTGGGGACCAGAGGAGATGTATTTTTCTCACATGTACCCAAGACAGAGCTGGTCCTTCTAGGTCCTTCAGTGACCAGAAGGCAATTGATCAACATGATGGGTTCAACAGTATGCCTTCTGTGATGTTGGAAAGGAAACCAAGGGAGAGGAGGAGAGGATACAATATTCTAAGCAGTCTGAGGAACCAGCTCATATTTTTTCTTTTTTCTGAGAATTCCTCAAGCCTCTGTCAAATGGAATGTGTAGTGCCTTTCTTTCATCCAAAAGAGCATCCCACAAATACCATCTCTGTGTGCAAAGGGCCTGCCAGGGCTGCAGAGCCTGGGGAACCACTTCTAAACTCTGGGGCAGATGTTGGGGGAGGAAGAGAATCCATCCCTGGGGCTCCTGTCCTGGGGGTGTGTAGGGCAGTGGTGGGTCATTATACTTCATGCATCGCTGCATGAATGGTGGCTGGCAACGGGATAGAAGCCCAGATATGAAGGAGGTACATGCACACTTCATCTCATAGGTACCTGCTGGGTACTTGGGATGAGCCAGGCTCTGTGCTAGAAGTCATAACTAAATAAGACCCAGACTTGCTGTTTCTCCAGGGGAGAAAGCAATATTAACCAGATGTGCAACTATAACCAGACTGGTTCACCCACCCATCAAGCAGGAGTACCCTGAGGCTGTGCCTGTTGTTCTCATAAGCTTAGCAATTCTGAGGATGTTGACCTTCTGGCACAGTATGTCTCCACCCTACTTTTGGAGAAGTGCCCAAGGGGTTGCATGACCACTCAAATCAGCATCCCAAGATCAGCAGCTGCTCTGTCATTAGAGCTACTCTGGCACAGTGGGGTGCTGCATGGGCCTAGGTGTTCATTCACAAACTCAAAAGATGTCCATTCAGTGCTTAGCAGGTGGTAAGCATTATAGTGGCCGTCAGACCCATGATCCATTAATTTCATGCGATGTGGGTGTAGAGGGTGTAGAGGAAGGACGGTGTGTTTGGGATGAGCTAGCAAGGAAGTGTGGCTATTTATAAAAGCCATTGGTTAACATGAGGGGTTCAACACTGTCTTCCATGGAATTCACCTGGCACCATCCTGATCTCATTACCTCTAGCCTTCCTGGTTCCTGCCCTATGAAAGGGCATCTGAAGGTGCTGACGTTAAACATGGCAACTCAGGACGCACGTCAGGTTCCGGGACGCTTCTCCTGCGGCCCCTCCCAGCATCTCTGCCACAGCCTCTTCCTGCTGCCCCAGGGACAGGCCTAACTCTGGTCAACTGCAAGTAATACCCCAGCAAGTGTACTCTTCCCTGGGCTGGGACTTGCTACCTGGGGCAATGAGAGTGTTGTTTTTCTCCTGTGATTGCCCTCCTGATTACCTGAATGACTCATGGGAGGCAGCAGGCCAGCCTAGGGCAGAGGAGGAGGGCCAGGGCCCAGGGCCAGCACTCAAAGCCAGGGCTCCTCTGGGTGGTCAGACCTCATGAGATGCCACAAGGGAGGAGCTTGTTCCCACATGGACATAATTTGTCTGTTTTTCAGAACTCAGCAATGTGGCTTGATAAAGATTACAGTGAGGCCCTCAAGGAGGAAGAGTAGAGGTAGGGAGATACACATTTTTTGAACAGAGTGCCATCAGATAGTAGAGAGCTCATTCTCCCAGGAGGACACAAGGCACACTCTGTCCCTGTCATATCGTTTGCCTAGCCAACGCGGTGAGTCTCCCAGACAAGCCATGGTGGGTGGAGTCCTGACATGGCACTAACTAGCAGCTCTCCATCCTGTCCATGACATCCACACCCAACCTCAGGGCCAAGTGGGTGGCTAAGAGGGGACTCCTTCCCTCATGGAACCTTTCCTTGTCTTAAGCAAACTTGGAAGGAAGCCTGGTAAGTGTGGGTAACGCTCCAGAGCAGAGCCGAGAAAGCAACAAACAAGATTTTTATCCACCCTGGGGGCACCTCTGCTTTCTCCATCTTACTTGTTGTCTCCTCCAAACACCTTGACCCTCATTGAACAAAACCCTAAATTTTCACTTAAGACTAGAAGCTGTCATAGCTCAAAGTCTCACCACGTTTACCTTGGGGGTAGAGGAGGAGAAGGTAGGGAGGTTCATGCAAGTGCAAAAGTCCTCAGGCTCCAGGCCAGAAGGTGAACCTCTGATTTGCAGGAAAGACATGGATTCCACCTGTCGGGCTATTCCCTCTTTGATTTTAGGATGTGACTGCCAGACTGGTCAGGCATTGGCCTCATCACAACTCTGCTTCAAGCCAGCAGAAAAACTGGGTTAGGAGATGCTGGGCCCACTCTGACAGCATTTCTGCCTTTCACTCCCTCCCTGGCTTTGTGCTTGATGTTCCTTTCTTGGTGTGAACTGGGTCTAGGAGAGAAGCCAAGGCCTTGCTGACTATGTACTCCTCACTCCCTGGTTGGTGCACACACTCCAGAAAGTTCTGTTGGGGATAAACTGAAAGTACCAGCAAGACTGACAGTTGATCATGATTGGCCTGCTCCACCCATGAGTCACTTTTATCCTATCCAGGAAATGTCAGCACTGACTTTAATTAAGAAAGTTCTGAGAACATGCTGGTGACCTTTCATCTGATCTTCTGAACCATCCTTCAGGGCCTAGATCAATTTCTACTCCATGACAAAACCCTCCCTTCCACCGCACCTTGCCGCCATCTTCTCCCTTCACCTTCTGGATTCACACTATTTAACGGTCACAACTCTCTTTTGTCTTCTTTCATCACTTCCTGTGGGCCTCCTCTTGTCATGTCCACATAAAACTTTGTACTAGGGGCCAAGGGGCAGGTATAACATGGTGCCCCCTCCCATCCTTCAGGGTTGCTTCCAGTGCTTCCAACGCAGTCAAGAAGATTATATATATACATCTCAACTACCATCTCACATGGTTCCATGACAGAGATTCAGAGCAAATGTTACAGACCTCACAGGTGGCCTCTGAAAAGTGACTTTTTGAAACATATAGGATTTGGATGGCAGGGGTCAGTCTAGGAGAAGACTTCGTGGTAAAAGACCAGAATGGACAAAAGCATGAAGACAAAAAATGATGGCTGGGGAACCACCGGGATGGGTCCCAACCAGGCTAGCTCCTTTAAATTGGCCCAGTCAGCACCTGGGCTTCACTCTTCCAGGATTTACCCACTTTGGCAGCTTTCTGCCCAGGGCCATCAGCGTGCAGTGACTCAGAGAGGCTGCAGGAAGAAGTAGAAGAATGTGGTCACCTACTGTTAAAACCCAAAGTCATCCCAATTTTGCATGTGTGGGTAATCCTGCTAACCTGTGGACCTGATCAACACCAGGATGCTCTTCATGGGCCTCAGCTTTAGGAGGTACCACTGCAAATATGGCCTGCCTGAGAGGTGATAGAGCTGGCCACTAAGCACTCCTCAGCCACCCTGTTTGCTTCTGTAGGCTAGTCAACAAGCCCTGCGGCTGGGTTAAAGCTCAGAGGACAGTAGGGGTGGGCTCTGCTGGGGTTGCAGCCCTGCCAAGGCTAGGGAAAAACAAGAGAGGAGAGCACCTATAGGTAGCATAGAGGCTGGACCCCTGGAGGCACCCTGCTCCACCCTCCCTGTTGATGTTCAGTCCTGGGGCAGAGGGGTGGGTGGTGGGCCCAGATGTACTAGGTTTTCCTGATAGATAAGGTCAATTTCGTAACTGAAGGGCTAGCCATGGGCTCTAATCACACAGATGAGAATTTGGCCTACCTCCATCAAAACCACTGGGGGATTCCCAGTAACTATCCGGGAGATTCTGATTCAGAGGTTCTAGGGAAGCCTCTGAGTCATTCATTCATTCTTTCATCTATTTTAACAAGCATGCAATACCCCTCTAAGAAGGCTTGGAATTAGAAAAAATTAGGCCCACAACTGGTTATAGATGGCTACAGCGTGTAGAGCAGCTGGCATCCTGACCTCATCTGTGCCTCAAATCACTCTGAGACTGGCCTCCTGTGTGGTGCTTTCCAGAGCAAGAAAGAGCCTTTTGCTTATCCGGTGGGAAGCAGTCCCTCATCCAAGGGGCAATGCTGACACCTGCTGGTCAGTTCTAGAAACATCTCCCATTCTCCAGATGCCTGGCGTAAGCAGAGGTGAGAAGCCAGGTGGCAAGGCCCTGCTTCCCTCTTGTTCTGCCTTTGAACGTCCTACTCTGAGAACTACAGTATCCCCCAATCTTGTACCTCGTCTGCAGTTTCTCATTTGAGCCCATCTTCCCTGGGCAGCCACTAGTCAAGGCAGATCCTGTTAGTCCGATACCTTGCCCTGAATTCCATTCAGTTTAGCACACACTTGATACGAGCCAGGTGTGGTGGGTTGGCCACATGGAAGAAAATGATGCAGGGCCTCTTGCAGAGGTGGTGTTTCATGGATGTGGATAATTCCTATCCGAGGTGATGTCTGAGCTGAGTCCTCAAGGATAAGTGGGAGTTGGCCTGGTGAAAAATGGGAAAGGAGATTGCAGGCAAAGACATTAGCAAGATAGAATGTTCTGGCTGTTTGCATATTTTAAAAGCACAATTGTTTTATTTTATTTTATTTTTTTAATTTTTTTTTATTTTTTATTTATGATAGGCACACAGTGAGAGAGAGAGAGAGAGGCAGAGACACAGGCAGAGGGAGAAGCAGGCTCCATGCACCGGGAGCCCGACGTGGGATTCGATCCCGGGTCTCCAGGATCACGCCCTGGGCCAAAGGCAGGCGCTAAACCGCTGCGCCACCCAGGGATCCCAATTGTTTTATTTTTAATACACTTCTCTGATGTCCCAAAATGATAGAAATGCAAACATTTCCCATCAATTTCTGGCAGGTTTAGTGATTAGGAGAAAGGGAAACAAGATTTTTTTTCAGCTGTTAAAATTAGATTTGGGGTTTTAGAGGTCTCCAGGTCTGTTGTGACCATACAAGAGACAGGTATAGGGTTGAGGAAAGAAGCTGTGTTACTAGGCAGGAGGCAGAGAAGCCTTCTCCCCTCTAGAGAGTTCTCCTGGCCAGCGAGGGGAGAGGGCTCTAAGTCACCAACTGCAACCTGGTCCTGTGGCGGGCCACACAAGTGTCCAGGCCCGGAGGGAAGTGGCTGCATTTGCACCCTTGCAAAGAACTTTCAGGTTCTGAGAATAGCGGAGAAGCATCCCAGAGCTAGTGGACCTATGAGCCCCATCCGGAAAGAGCCCCAGATGTCTCCATGGCAATCCCTGTCGATAAATGCCCGACCACCAGACCCTCAGCCCTATGAAGGACTTGGGGAATCTTGACATTGCCTCAGAAATAGAGAAACACAGATTTCGAACCACAATGAGAAAATAAAGGAACTCAGTGTTCTGGTACACCTGAGGGTGCCGCAGTTCATACGGGTCATAGGTGCAAGGAAGGACAGGACATGGCCTCAGAATATAATGGAGAAGGTGTACCTATTATAAAGCTAGTTAAACTGTCTGGGTGGTGGGTGGGAGGCCGCCAGTCCAGGACATTCTGTTGCTCTGGTGGTTCTAGGATCTTAGCCAAAGGTTTCCCCCAGAAAGCACTAGGCCTTATTTTGTGCCCCAAAATGCTGTGGTCATCTGGCTCCTGAAATCCACCTCTGCACTCACTCTGGGGCCACTCACAAAGAGACCAAATTTGCTCATGTTCTGCTTCTGCTCATAAACCTTCAGCAAAAGAAATATATACCTTCCAAAGTAGATACCCTTCAGTGGTCCCTCAGAGCTCCCAGGATGGAGCCCAAACTCCTTGAGCACACTCTCAAGCCACCTGCTCACCTCTTCATTTGTCTCGCCACACTTTGGACTACTTGAGAACGGAACAGTGTGTGGATCACAATTCCTTCTATGGCTCCAGCACAGTGCCCTGATATTAAAGGGGGTATTCAGCAAGGTTTCTTATAGGAAATGAGATCTACAGGATTGGAGTGCAGTTTCACGAAGAGAAAGCATGGCAGCAAATGCAAAGGCCCTGGGGCTGGGGGAGAGTGTGGCAGGTTATGAAAGATGCAAAGGACACTGTGGTTGGGATAGAGAGAGAGAGTGAACAGGTGGCATGGAATTTGGTCTATTAGGCTCTAGGTGTTGTGGGAAGTTACTGAAATGTGTTGAGCTGGATAGAAGGGTTATCCTATATCCACCACATCCTCTCTTTCTTTTTTGCTCTCACCGAACACAGTCTCTCTTCTGAGAACAGTTCCCTGCAGCCTTCTCCAGTGGTGCTTATTTTTCTCAGTCACATCCTTCCTACCGCGGGGTGGGGCAGGTGTCTTCCTCTTTCCTTCTTGCTGTTTCAAGCCATTCTTCCTTTATACTTCTCAGCTTTGAAGGTCAAGTCGTCAGTCTGCAGCGCCCACCAGCCCCCCATTGGGCCAGTCTCCCACAAACCCCAGATGACTACCCTTCATTTCTTGTAGGGCTCTTGGTACCTGGTTCGATGTCACTCTCACCAGCACCATCTGTCATCACTCTTGCACGTAGCTGGCTTCTCAGTTCCCTGGGCGCCTCTTCCCCAGAGGTCTTGTCCCGGCCCTATCTCAAATACTCAAGAGCCTGACATTAACAGTGACTGCATCCTTTCCAGAACCTCAATTCGGTGCGTCTCCCTCTCTGACCAGCACCTCCCAACTTCACAGCTTAGGGCTCCTGAAATCTCATCATCGGCAATCCTCTCAGTGAAGGGTCCCTTCTCTCACCTTCAACTCATACCCTACTTTTCTCTCTCCCCACCAACCTTGGCTCAAATTCCACAGTTTACCACTTTAATCACTTCTTTTCTCATATGCTCTCATCCCCAATACCCCTTTTTGCTTCACTGTTTTGTTTGGCAAAGCTCTGCCCTGGTAAACTCCATTTCTGAGCCCACTCCATGCCTGTGCCCACACAGCGTGGACCATGGCAGCAGGAAAGTACGTACTCTTCCTGACTGGTCGTGACCGCTACCCTCTGGTGGGCCTCTACTGCTGCCTGGCGATCACGGACCCATGCACTCTCCCACTCTCCTAGATGAATCCTTTCTCTGCTGGCCCCCACACCTCCTGCCCCACCTGCCATCTCAGCCAAGACCTTGCTTCCTATTGCATGGAGAAAAAGCAGCCCTAGAGATTTCAGGTTGTACTACAAAGCTGTGGTCATCAAGACAGTGTGGTACTGGCACAAAAACAGACACATAGATCAATGGAACAGAATAGAGAATCCAGAGATGGGCCCTCAACTCGATGGTCAACTAATATTTGACTAAGCAAGAAAGACTATCCACTGGGAAAAGGACAGTCTATTCAATAAATGGTGCTGGGAAAATTGGACATCCACATGCAGAAGAATGAAACTAGATCACTCTCTTGCACCATACACAAAGATAAACTCAAAATGGATGAAAGATCTAAATGTGAGACAAGATTCCATCAAAATCCTAGAGAAGAACACAGGCAACACACTTTTTGAACTCGGCCACAGTAACTTCTTGCAAGATACATCCACGAAGGCAAAAGAAACAAAAGCAAAAATGAACTATTGGGACTTCATCAAGATAAGAAGCTTTTGCACAGCAAAGGATACAGTCAACAAAACTCAAAGACAACCTACAGAATGGGAGAAGATATTTGCAAATGACGTATCAGATAAAGGGCTAGTTTCCAAGATCTATGAAGAACTTATCAAACTCAACAGCAAAGAAACAAACAATCCAATCATGAAATGGGCAAAAGACATGAACAGAAATCTCACAGAGGAAGACATAGACATGGCCAACACGCACATGAGAAAATGCTCTGCATCACTTGCCATCAGGGAAATACAAATCAAAACCACAATGAGATACCACCTCACACCAGTGAGAATGGGGCAAATTAACAAGGCAGGAAACAACAAATGTTGGAGAGGATGTGGAGAAAAGGGAGCCCTCTTACACTGTTGGTGGGAATGTGAACTGGTGCAGCCACTCTGGAAAACTGTGTGGAGGTTCCTCAAAGAGTTAAAAATAGACCTGCCCTACAGCCCAGCAATTGCACTGTTGGGGATTTACCCCAAAGATACAGATGCAATGAAACGCCGGGACACCTGCACCCCGATGTTTATAGCAGCAATGTCCACGATAGCCACACTGTGGAAGGAGCCTCAGTGTCCACCGAAAGATGAATGGATAAAGAAGATGTGGTTTATGTATACAATGGAATATTACTCAGCTCTTAGAAATGACAAATACCCACCATTTGCTTCAACGTGGATGGAACTGGAGGGTATTAGGCTGAGTGAAGTAAGTCAGTCGGAGAAGGACGAACATTATATGTTCTCATTCATGTGGGGAATATAAATAATAGTGAAAGGGAATATAAGGGAAGGGAGAAGAAATGTGTGGGAAATATCAGAAAGGGAGACAGAACGTAAAGACTGCTAACTCTGGGAAACGAACTTGGGGTGGTAGAAGGGGAGGAGGGCGGGGGGTGGGAGTGAATGGGTGACGGGCACTGGGGGTTATTCTGTATGTTGGTAAATTGAACACCAATAAAAAATAAATTAAAAAAAAAAGAAAAAAAAGAAAGAGCCCTTCCTCAAGCTCCCGCCTCTACATCTCTCCACCCACCTGCATCTGTGTCCCGGTCATCTAACTTTTCCCCTGCTCCTGTGGATGAGCTGCCTGTGCAGAGGCCAACCTTCGCTCATGCCCTGGATCTCCTCGTCTGTCACTTTTTGAAGGACATCACCCCAGCAATTCCCACCACTGCTGCCTCATCTCACTAATGTTTCCTTCTCCACTGGGTAATTTCAAAACCTACTGTTCTCATTCTCAGCTCTTACAGCGAAACTCCTTGAATGTACTGTCTACACTCATTGGCTACAATTCCTCTCTCCTCCATTCCAATCAATTTCTGAGGCCTGTGTGGCTAAATCAAATGGTAAACTCATAGCCCTCATTTAAAATAAGCTCTCAGCAGCACTTGACCTAATGGATCACTTCCTTCTCCTTGGATCACTTCTTCCCTTAATCTCCAGAACATTACATCCTTCTGGTGTCTCTTCAAGTCCCTGTGTTTTCTGCTATTCATCTTGTTTGCTGGGTCCTCTCATCTCCCCATTTCTCAGAGTCGTTCCTTGCACCTCTTCCCTCCACTATGTACAATATACTCTTTTGGGGACTTGTATACTCACACGGCTTTAAATGCAATCCATACAGTCATAACTCTTTAAATTTACATTCTACCAATATCTCTGTCTTGAAGTCAGATGACTATATCCAATCCAGTACTGATTTCAATGATCTCTTATCTATTAACTATCAAATATCTCTAGTCACTGTCCAAGCCTAACCTCCTTGAATTTTTCTCCTGAAATCTATTCCCCAGTGTCTTCTCCAACTCAGTTAAGGGCAATACCACTCTTCCAGTTGCTCGGGTCCAAAATCTTAGGGTTGTCCTTGATGCCTCTCTGTCTTTTGCTTTCACATCCCATTTATAACCAAATCATGTTAGTTCTAACCTCAGAATCAATCTGGAATTTGAACAGTTCTCACCATTGGTGGCCATTTTAGTCCCAACCACTGCAAAGCCTCCTAACTGATCTTCCTGAGTCTGCTGTTATTCTTATCAGCTTTCTTAAATATATATTTTTTTAAGATTTTATTTATTTATTCATGAGAGACACACAGGGAGGCAGAGACATAAGCAGAGGGAAAAGCAGATTCCATGCAGGGTGCCTGATGTGGGACTCGATCCTGGGACTCAATCCTGGGACTCCTGGATCACACCCTAAGATGAAGGCAGACGTTCAACCACTGAGCCATCCAGGCATCCCCTCATCAGCTTTCTTAAAACAGCAGTCAGACGGCTCTGGTTAGCATCTTACTCACAGCAAAAGCCAAACTGCTTAAAATGACATACAAGACCCGATACAATCTGGCTGCGACCTCATCTTCTTCCTTACACTTGGCTCACTCTTGCCAGCCAGCCAGGCCTCCTCTTCCCCCACATTCTAGGCATGTCCCTGCCACAGGGGCTTTGCACTGGTTCTTCCCTCTCTTGCCTTCTCAGAGACATCTGTACATTTTGCTATCTTGCCTCCTTCCAGATTTTGCACAAAAGTTATCTCCTTAATGAGATCTAGCTCAGCGATGCAATTCAAATCAGAGTCCCCATCCCCTCGCTTCCAAGCCCCTTAACACTGTTTGATTTTTCCCATAGCACACTTATCAACATCTAACAGGCACTCTAATTAGCTTATTTATTAAGTTTATTTGGGGGATTGGAGGCTTAAGATTAAAAAGTTTATTTCTCTCCCATGCTACATGTTCTCTGTGGGTCCGCACAGAGGCTCTACTCACCAGAGCCATTTAGGGATCCAGGTTACTTGATGATGAGCTATCACCATCTCAGACGTTGCTGGTTGCCAACTGAGAGGAGAAGAGGGAACTTGGAGTCTCAGTGAGAAAAAGACATGCTCCGTCTGAAAGACACCCACATCTCATTGGCCAGAAGAAGTAATCACATGGTCCTGACTAACCACAAAGGGCCAGGGAATAAAATTCTACTGAACGTTAAGAAGGGAGAAACTGGAAATCTTTGATGGACAACATCAGATGATTACAAAACAGTCGATAATTATTAAATGAACAAATGAATAAACTTGAGTGGGGTCAGTTAGAAGCTTTTACTATTGGTGAAGCCTTATATGTTGGAAATGGAGGAAGGGGAAGGAATATGATACAGGAGTCAGTGACTAATGAGATGTGTAGATTGTGAGGAAGTCCAATTGACTCCCAGATTTTCCATCTGGGTGATGGAGGAAGGGTAACAGTGATTAAAAAAAAATCTAGATGAGGTACAAATGTAAACATGTTCCCATATTTGTGTTAAGTAGGATGTAGATGAGACAGCTGCATCCTGACCTCACTTGTTGCTAGATAAGATATACTATTTTGGCATCAGGCTCTTTGCTCAGGATACTATTTCTCTTTTGTGGTCAGACATTGGGGATCTGGCTAGGAATCATATATGTTCCCTCCTCTGAAGACATTTGCAACCTGTCATAGGGGTAGAGATCTGCAAAGAGAATGTCAACAAATATGGAGAGCAAGACACTGTGTATGTGTCACCTCACAGCATCCCATCAGTGAACCATTCTTATAGAATTTACCATTAAAGGGGCACCTGAGTGGCTCAGTCAGTTAAACATCTGCCTTGGGCTCAAATCACGATCCTGGGGTCCCAGGATGGAGCCCTGCATTGAGTTCTCTGCTCAATGGGGAGTCAGCTTCTCCCTCTCCCTCTGCCTGTTGCTCCCCCTGCTTGTGCTCTCTGTCAAATAAATGAATAAAATCTCTCTCTCTTTTTAAAGAATTTAGCATTAAAGATATGTGCCCAGGACTATGCCCTTCCCAGAGCTTCCTGTACCTGGCAACAGAGTGAGGAGGAGGTAGAAAGACCCAGCTCTGGACATGGAACTTTATTTGTGGGCTCATTTTTAGCTACAAATTCAATTTCTTTTTTTTTTTTTAAGATTTTATTTATTAATGAGATACACATAGAGAGAGAGGGAGAGAGAAAGAGAGCGAGAGAGGCAGAAGGAGAAGCAGGCTTCACGCAGGGAGCCTAATGTGGGACTCGATCCCGGGACTCCAGGATCACGCCCTGGGCCAAAGGCAGGTGCTAAACCACTGAGCCACCCAGGGATCCCCTGCAAATTCAATTTCTTTAATAGATACAGGGCTATTCCCATTATCTATTTCTTCTTGACTAAACTTTGATAGTGAGTTTCTTTCAAGGAATTTTTCTATTCTGCTGCCAAATTTATTGGGATAAGGCCATTTATAATATTCCTTTATTATTCTTTTCATATCTGTAAACTCTGTAGAGATGCCATTGCTCCCATTCCTGATATTATTTGATATTTTCTCTTTTTTAAAATCTGATCAGTCTGTCTAGAGGATTATCAATCTTACTAATCTCAAAGAGCCAGCTTTTGGTTTCGCTAGTTTTTTTTTTTTTTCTGTTGTTTTTATTCTCTCTCTTATTTACTTCTGGTCTGCTCTTTCTAATTCTCTTTATTCTACTTACATTGGGTTTACTTTAATCTTTTTTAGTTTCTTGAGGGGGAACCTGAGGTCATCATTGGAGACCTTTCTTCTTTTATAATATAGAACTTTTGTGTTAGTATAAGTTTCTTGTGACTTGAATTTGCTTCTGTTTTGTTCACTGATAAAACTCTAAAGCCAAATACAGGAATTGGCGCATAGTAGTCACTAAATATTTGTCAAATTAATGAATTAATGCCTCCTGCCTACCTAAAACCCTCTGAAGAGTTCCCGCTTTATTCCAAAGAATGCCAAGTCCTTCCATAAGCCTCAAGAGCCTACACTTCTGGCCCCTTGCTACTTCTCTGACTGTTCCTGCTGTCCCACTGTCAGCAGCACTGGCTTCTTTGCTGACCCTGGACAAGCCTGGAAGTTTCTGAGCTCAGGCTCTTTGCATATATTGTTCTTCTGCCTGGAATACTCACCTCTGCCCTGTTTCTGCAGGAAAAGAATGATATATGCCTTTGTGCAGGGTTTCTGCTATCACTCATCCTTCCTTCCCCTCTGGCTCCTCCTGGATGAAGGAACTTGGCTGAAGGCCTGAATCAGGGCACTGTGGGTTCTCATCTCCACCGAATCATCACGCCTCTGCTGTGACCCCCACTGGCCCCATCACCTTAGGGGGCCCTGTCAAAATCGGATCTGTTTCTGCAAAGCTGAGGACTGGAGTCCTTGGAGGCACTTTCACCTCATGAGGCACAGCCACTGGCAGATTGCTGATACTTTTTATTCTGAATACAAGATTGATTGATTGATTGATTGATTGATTGATTGATTGATTGATTTTAAGCAAAGCCATAGAAGTTTATTAAGTAAAGATACAGAGAAAGCTCTCAGAAGTGAGAGGGGTCCCGGCATACAAGATTTTGCCCCTGAATACAAGATTTTTTTTAAAGATTTTATTTATCTATTAATGAGAGATAGAGAGAGAAAGAGAGAGAGGCAGGGACAGGCAGAGGGAGACGCAGGCTCCATGCAGGGAGCCCGATGTGGGACTCGATCCCGGGTCTCCAGTATCAGGCCCTGGGGCCAAAGGCAGGCCCTAAACCGCCGAGCCACCCAGGGATCCCTGAAGACAAGATTTTAACTTTATTCATTTTACATAAAGATATAATTTGCCTCATTTTCAAATGTAATGGCATAAAACTAGGCAAAGGGTGTCTTTATGCTTTTTATAGTCGCTTATAATTTTGTGTTTCTGTGTCCATCCCCTACCCGCACCCTCCGATTAGATTTGCCAGAGGTTTTCGTGGTCTTTCCACCGCTGGGGGTGCGGGCAGGACCACTCCTCAGTTTGCTCCGGGCCAGGAGAATCCACGCGGTCGGAGTCACATTGCATTCCAAGGACCCTAAAGAGCATTTCTTTCCAGAATCGCGGGCCAGAGCGTTGAGAAGGGAGGTTCTGTCCCGGTATGCTCAGGGCGGCAGTTGAAGAAAGCAAAGGGGAGGTATGTTTTCATGGAAACCTCAAACGCCTCTCCTGTGAATTACCTCTGTGTGCAGGCAGCCGAGCTAGACAGCTGCGAGGGAGAGCCTGTGTGCTTGGCGGGGCCTTGGAAAGAAAAGGCCCCTTGTACCGCGGCCAGCGACTGGAGGTGGGGTGGCCTAGGAGCACAGGGGAGCTGGGAGCTCCGCGGCAGCTGCAGCGCCGGCCGGCGTCCCGGGGGCGATGCTCCGGGGAGCCCGAGGCGGAGCCAGAGAGCCGGGCGGCCCATCCCCGGCGCAGGGGCGCGGACCCAGGGCTGCGCGCACCCCCCGCCCCCCATCCCTAGGAGAGCGACCCACAGGATACCTGGCCGTAGTGAGGCCCCTTCCGTCCCCTTCTCCCCTTGGCAAACTCAAACTCCTCTTTCAAGGCCCAACTCAAAAGACATTTCTTCTAGAAACACTTCCCCGAAGTCCAGGCACAGCCAATCCCGCCTCCTCCTTGCAAACCCGCAGCATCGCAGGCTCCCGGGAGAACTGTCCGCGGTGGAGGCTCCAGCACCCCGCGAGGCCGCGGGAAACCCCCAAAGCGAGACCTGGCCTGGTTTCCCGACACCTAGCGCCTGGCTCAGAGCCATGCTTCTTCTTCTTCTTTCTTCTGTCTTCTTTCTTCTTTCTTCTTCTTTCTACTTCTCCTTCTTCATTTTTTTTTTATTGGAGTTCAATTTGCCAACATATAGCATAACACCCAGTGCTCATTCCGCCAAGTGCCCCATTCAGTGCCCATCACCCAGTCACCCAAACCCCCTGCCCACCTCCCCTCCACTACCCCTTGTTCATTTATTTATTTTTTAAAGATTTTATTTATTTGTTAATAGAGACAGAGAGAGAGAGAGAGACAGAGACACAGGCAGAGGGAGAAGCAGGCTCCATGCAGGGAGCCTGATGTGGGACTCGATCCAGGGTCTCCAGGATCACGCCCTGGGCTGCAGGCGGGCGCTAAACCGCTGCGCCAACCCCTGTTTGTTTCCCAGAGTTAGGAGTCTCTCATGTTTTGTCTCCCTCACTGATATTTTCTGGGTAGCTGGGACCCCTGCCCCAAGATCGGGCCTGGGCTCACCGCAATGCACACTAGAGGATCCTCCCGACCCGAGCAATCTCTGGGAGTGTGGCCCTGGAATCATCATATCTAGTCAGATCCCTCTGTTATTCAGATGCACAGCAAGACTGGTACAAGTCTTTCAAGTGTTTTTGACCAGGAATCAAAGCAAACCAGAGCAAGAAACACAGTTTTCATTACAACCCTGCTGTACATATATATGGATATAAAACTAAAATTAAAAAAAAGTTCTACTTTATTCCATTCTGTTCTACTCTATTCTACTCAAACAAGAATGTTGGTTGTGACTCTTTCCTATTCATAGGTTTCGTCCCACAGTTTGAAAAACATAGACAAAGTGGTGCTCAAACCATTATTTGATGAATGAATAAATGAAAGATGGAACAATTAAGGGAATGCTTGTATCTTAGCAACTGCAAAACAGAGGGGCTGCATTTGATACTTTCTATGATCTTTTCATTCAAAATCCTGAGGCCTGATGCCTTCTCTTCCATTTCCAGCAGCTTCATCATGCCCAAGGGCTGATGATCTTTAGTCAAAATGATTCCCGCTGATATAAGATTGCAGAGGGTTCTAGTTCGGTTCGTTAATTAACTAAAGACATGCAGCTTCCCTGCTGTCTGGGAGCCTGGAAGGACCAGCAAAGGCAGGAGCCAAACCTTAACCATAGGAGATTCCTGGAAGTCCTGTCTGTGGTGTTCTTTCTTGGTCCTCCACATGGTCCCAAGGTTGAGGTGGTATGTGGAGGAGCCTCTGTGACCTGGAAGGGTGTGTTATCCCCAGGACAAAGAAAATGTGCTACTATGTCAATAGAGTGAGTGTGTGGTACCTGTAGGGCTCCAGGAACCTCAGGGATCCCCATCCTGCTGCTGGTATTTTGTCCTCCTACCCTGTGGGCCTGGGGCTTTGGGGCTCATCTGAGAAGGCCGCCGCAGCACAAAGTGGGCCTCGAGGAGCTAGGAGGGGGCTGGTCTTTTTGGAGAGTTGCCAAAGAGGTTCTGCTTCTTACAGCTTATCCATAGGGTAAGGCCTCAGGAGAGCTGGAGAAGAGAGTTCTGGTGGAGACCAGAGGCGGGTCCTCTACTTCTTTCTGATGGTTGGACTATAGTGGAGGCTAGTTTCCCCCTCCCTAAATTATGTTATGGTTATCTAATACTGGTTGAGTGCTTTTACTCTGCAAGGTCAACATCTCATTTAATCCCCATAACTCTGTAAGATAGATAACTGTCATAAATCTTAATTTACAGATCAAGAGATGAGACAAAGAAAGGTTAAGTAACTTGCCCACAGTCATGCAGCAAGTCGCAGAAGCAGGATTAACTAACCCAAGCAGCCAGATTCCAAAGCCTGCATGCTCGCTGACTATACCATGTAGCCTTCACCAGAGGCAAGGGGCGTTGTCAGCCAAGGGTGGTGGTGTCCGCCTGATGCTCTTCTGCAGGAGGTGCTGGGAAGTGCTGGCATTTGGAGTCATCACCATGTGTTGTCATCCTGTCTGGAGCATGAACCTCCCACCCTTGTCATTTATTACATATGTTGAGTATAACAACGAGGAGCCCAGGCTTATGACATCATTGTTCTGGGGATATCGTTGGCCTCAAAAAAACTTGCTTGACTAGCCTCTCAGTAGTGATGCTTGGGATAAGGAGACCAGAGTCAGCCAGAAAAATAGTGGCTTTCTGGTGGCAGGTAATTAAGGAAAATAATTCTGGAGGAACAGGGATGGGATAAAGACATCATCAGGCTCCCACTAGCTCTAGGATAATAATAATAATAAATATAGTGGTTGAAAAAACACTATACGGCTAACATTGGACTAAATTCTTTTTTTTCTTTTACTAAATTCTTAAAAATATTATTTCAGGGTATTTTCACAACAAGCCTGTCAATGAAGGTATTTTTATTCTCATTCTACAGAAAGACAGCCTGAGACTCAGAGAATTTAAGGAAATTAACCAAGGTCATCCAACAAATAGGACTGTGATTTAAAGCCATATGTGTCTAAAGTAAAATCATGTACCCAGTTCCTGTCACACCTATTAATTCTGTTTCTCAACAGAATTATACCTTGCTCAACAAAGTTTGATGGCTGAGAGAAAAACAACAACATTGAAAATCTCTATTGTTGGGGTGCCTGGGTGGCTCAGTCGGTTGGGCATCCAACTCTTGGTTTCGGCTCAGGTCATGATATCATGGGTGACAGGATCAAGCCACATATCAGGCTCTGTGCTCAGCTCATAGCCTGCTTGAGATTCTCTCTTTCCCATTCCCTCTGCTCCTCCCCACCCTGTGTGCTTTCTCTTTCCCAAATAAATAAATAAGATCTTTAAATAAATAAATAAAGTCTCCATTGTGCTTGGTCCACTTAAGTGGCTCCATTAATCTCCCTCAAAGGGGGTGCAGGGCTGCTGCAAGAAAGCAGATAGTTGGCAGCAAGTCATGGCAGCAAGAAGCCTTCAGGGGAGTGGGCCCAAGCTCCAGAGTCTCATGTAGAGAACTTGGGAAGTATCTCAGGTCCTCTCAGAATCACTATCCGACCAGATGTCCAGCAAAGTGCTAGGCATCCCCCAGGGTGGAGGGTCAGGCCTGTTTTCTGCCCATGTAGCTCAGTACCCCCTCAGCCAGCCAAGTAGTTCACAGGCACCGCTGGGCTCCTCCGTGGTGCCTAGTGGAAGCCATGTGCCTTCCCCTCTCCTCACTGCCCTGAGCTCCTCTCTCCATCTCTGTTTCCTTCCCTTCCCAGATGGGCAGGCAGGAGGACCCTTATGACTACTGCCAGTCAAGGCAGCTCTAGAAACATATGCCAGATTTTGAAGGCAGATTTACAAGTAGGAAATAAGTAAAAATAATGTCCCTTGTTTCCCCACCTGAGGGATTAAGCAGAATGATATAAATTCCAAAAGTTCTTTGAAAAGGCGGTGGGAGGGGAAGCAAGATGCTGTCCTAGGGGAAAGGGGAAGCCCTTTAATTCCAATGCCTGGTGGTCCTCCTAGTGACTGTGGGAGAGACCGAACGAGACGGTGACTGTACTCATGCTGTCAGAAGTGGAAGGCATTCAGGTAACAAGAGGAGTCTGAGCAGCAGGTTGACCAGTGGTCTGAACAAGACCCACAATGCAGTCCTGACATTGGATCAGCCTCTTGTGCACAACTCATCAGGATGGTGAAGTCTTATGTACAGAAAAGGCGCACGACACCTCAAAGCAGGATTTCTAAGATGGCTAAGGGGACATCTCAGGGTAGGTGACTCAGGGAGACATTATTTCTCAGTGCAGGTAGCAGCATCCAAGCCACTCCTCATTCATTGCTAGATGGCCTAGCCTGTACCAGAGAGATGGTAATACCCGTGTGCCTTGAAAATCAAGGAGGAAACAAAATGGGCAAGTTAATTTAGAAGTCCCATGACATATAGTAATTAATTGTTACAGATTCTAGAAATAAAGCTTGATGAGAAACAGGCTATTCAGGCTGGACACCAATAGGTAGGCATTCAATGGAACCACAGTCTCCTTGGGCAGCTGTACTGTAGGAAGAGGTCTTTTGGGGGAGTGACTGTGGTGACCACACATACACAGGTCACACAGCCTTGGGATGGAGGGACTAAGAGTTTTCAGAGGGAAATGAGGGTGCAGCCAGGTAGAGGACCAACATGTAGGCTTAGAAGGGACCCTGTATGGGCCACTTGTGCTGTAGTGGTTAAGAGTGTGACCCCGAAATGTCAGAATCAAATCACAGCTCCACTATGTAGATAATGTACCAAGCTGTGCCTCACTATCCTGTCTGTAAATGGGAATAACATTGATAGAAGCTGCTCCATCAAAATGTGGTGAAGATTAGTGAACATACATCATCACAGTGAAGCTGGAAATGGGGAGGGATGCACGGAGGCTGACCTAAGCCCCAGCTCTCACCTCCACATGCCCCTCCTGAGGAGTTTAGCTGCTTCCTTACCAAAGGGGGTCTGAAGTCCAAGCTTGTACAATATGGCCACTTGGGAAATTTTGAGCAACAATGTTGAGATGTGGGTTTGTGGCAACACCATCCGATAAGTTGCTATGGGAGATGCTTTATTTTATTTTTTAAAGATTTTATTTATTTATTCATGAGAAATACAGACAGAGAGACAGAGACATAGGCAAAGGGAGAAGCAGGTTCCTTGTGGGAAGCCTGACGTGGGACTCGATCCCAGGACCCCATGATCACGACCTGAGCCAAAGGCAGATGCTCAACCACTGAGCCACCCAGGTGTCTGCAGATATTTTATTTTAAGGGCCTATTTTCCCCTCCTTCACCGCTCCCACTAACACCAATGGTTCTCAACCTTTCTTGGATTATGGCCCATTTGAGAAATATGTGATTGCTAAGGATCTTATTGCCCAAACAGTGCATATCCACATAGCTGTAGCATTCCGCACTTTACTTCAGCAGTTCTATGGACATGAGGATTAAATTCTGTTCTAAACTTCAGACTCAAAGACCTAGAGGGATCTCTGCTGTCTGTCTCCTGCCTCTGCAGCCACAGCTATACAACTCCAAGGCACAGATAGGCCTGCTTTTCTGGATCATACTCTGAAAATCGCTGTTCAGAAAAATGTGTTAGGTGTCAGTATTGCTGTCAGAGTTACAGTCCTAACAAGGCCATGGGGATACAAAAGGAGCCCAATGAGCCATGTCTTCCCTAGAAACACCAACAGCATCAGTAGTAGCAGTGAGAGCAGCTGACTTTTCTGGGCATAACTATGTGTCAGACACTGAGCTAAGCTCTTTACATACATTCTCATATTTGACCTTCCAAGACCTCCAAGATAGGGATGGCATCATTTAATGCCATAAAATGGGGATTCTCATTTTACTGATGAGGAGCTAAGACACAGAGTGGTTAAGTAACTCACTCAAAGTCACACATCTAGTGAGTGGTAAGATTCAAACCCAGTCCCAGACCCCTGCTGTCAACCAGTGGCCACCTAGGGACATCACAAGTACCATACTCCCTTCTCTTAATTTAGTGTTCTGAGCTATCACCCTAATGAAGCCACATTAGACTTGAGTGGGTATAAATTCTGGACACAGTGTATCTCATTTCCTGAGACATGCTTTTTCCTCCAAATGAATGAATGGGAACAAATACTGAAGATGAAGAGAGGTCCCAGACAGGCCTACCATTCATCTGACTAAGGAGATAAAACAATTTCCCCACATCCCAACCCAGCAAAATGATGATGGGCATCTCTAACCCAATGACTATTTCAGAAAATTCTGGGAACACCCCAGCCCAAACTGTAGCTCGACAAAATGTGGGCACCAGAAAAGGGGAGGTAGGAAGATAGTTCACCCTATCCTGCCTCCCAGAGAGGGAAAAAGCATGCTTCCCCAGGAAGCTGGCGTGTGACACTGGCCTGTGGACAGATCAGGGCAGGACTGAAGGAGGGACAGCTTCCTCTGCTGGGAAGAAGCAATGAGAGTGAGCAGAAGGGAAGGGCCACCTGCAGGAGGGCTGAGCAACCTTTCTGAGGGAGGAGGGAGGCTGGAGGGAGGCTCTGGCAGGAGGGGAGGCGGGAGCAGAGGGAAGGCAGGATCGTTCAGGCAGTGAGAGAGGGCAGCCCCGCTCTATTTCCCAGGCTGCTCTCTGGGATGCAGGCAGGAAGGTTGAGTGTATTACACTGGCCCCACCTCCTGAAGCTCTCTCTGCAGCTGCTGGACTGGACACAAAAGCGTGAGGGACAGAGACACCATCTCTGCTGATCTGTACCAAAGTCTGGTTCCAGGTGCTGAGAGGCCACATGTGACAGAAGCCAGCGTGGGGGACTCGCACAGCTGTCTGCATTTCCCAGGTAAGCAACTATTTGTGTCAGAGCCAAAGGTAGAGAGCAAGGCCTAAAGGCAGAGAAGGCGGGAGGTGACTGCCCTGGGATGGCCCCAGAACAATGTGGAGGGAATGCAGGAAGAGGGGCTGGGGCCAGAACTGGAACAAACCCTCAGGCCAGGCTTCTGCAAGGTGTCACTGTATGAGGTAAGTAAGCTGGAGGCTGCATTTGGGCCAGTCCTGGCTGGCAAAGGTGGTGGAAGTTCCAGGAAAGGGCTGTGCTCTGACAGCCTCTGGGGTCAGCATATCTGGAGAGCAGAAGGGCCAGCCACACCGTGGCACCAGTGTTCCTTCCAGACCAGGAACATTTGTGTAGACTTGGCCAGAAAATCCCACCCTGAGCCCCTGACTTCCTCTTGGTCTCGGTGGTCAAGAGAGGACCTCTGGCAGCTACAGAAGGAGGAAAGCAGGATTTATTCCCTAGGACTGTGGATTTGGACAGGGGAGGGATTTCCCATGGGAAAAGACAATCTGCTGTAAGCTAGCAGAGCACCACATGCTGCCCTGAGGAGGCCCACCTGTGGCCCAGAGGACGGGGAATGAGACACATTTGTAAAATAGGGTCCGTGTGCCGGAGGTGGGGTGGGGTGCATGATGTAGGTGGTCTGCAAGCAGTTCCATCTGAATACACCAGAAGGGCTGTTCCAGAGAAAGAAAGAAGCCTAAGAAGTCTGTTTCAATCACATCCAGCGTCCCTTTGCTGTACCCGCTGGTGGACCACAGTCCCTGATCGGGCATGCTGGCCTGAGTAAGTCACGCTAAGCTGGCCAGCGCTGTGTCCCCTTTGTTAACCAGACATACACACATGCACACAGCCACTCTTCTAAGAACCAGTGTGCTGAAAATACATCAAGCCTGGTTTCCTGTCAAAGGATATGCCAGCCACACTCTGACATGTTAAGGGGATAGAGAGAAAGAGGTCAGAGGGAGGGAGTGGCCCCTGGGCTTTTAGGCCGCAAAGGGACAAAAGATGCTGAACCCCAGACACCATGGCATTGTGTCCTCCCTCCATCTGTGGCTTCTGCTTCCAAGTACAGAGTGAGGATTCCTCCCTACTGCTCCCCTCCTACACACACACACACACACACACACACACACACATTCACATTAAGTGGATTTATGATCAGGCCAGAGCAGGGAGAAGGACAGTTTGAGGAGGCGGGGCTAGGATATGACTTTATTATGTGAACCTTGGCCACCAAACTGCTGCGAGTGTCCATCTAGCTCCCTCCCCAAGGTCCTGCTGAGGGGCAGAGGAACTCCCAGTATATGGGACAAGGCACTAGTCACTGAGTGCCAGCCGTGTGCCAGAGCTTCCCCCAGACTACACAGTAGGTGTATTATCTTCCATCTTCCCAATGAAGAAAACAAGGCTCTGAGACACTTGTTGATGCACAAGCATAGGATTTTGAGTGTCTGATACGCCTCAAACCTTGAATGAATGACTACCTCTTGTGAGGACGGGTGATAGAACACCTCCTGCCTTATGGGGAGTGCATCAGAGCTGCCAAGTGCAGACATTGCTCCCCTCATCCCGCCTGAGAAAGTGGAAGGTGGGCAGAGGAGGAAAGAAGGATTTTCCAAAAGTAAACACTCAGTGACTAATACTCTTGACCACCCCAGGCAACAGTCTCCACAGCCTGTGTCCTGGCCTCTTTCTCTGTGGAGGGCAGTTTGGGTCAACGAGAGCAGGGAGGAGCCCCGTGGTGAGGCCCTGCAGCCAAGACTCCTTGGCCCAGAAAACACAAGGGGCTTTGATGCCTTGCAGCAGGCAGTGGCTCTCCCCCAGGATGCTGTGGCTGCTCTTGGGCAGGGCCCAGCCCCAGGGCAGGCCTCAGTCTGGAGGCCACATCTGGGAGGTAGTACGTACAGCTCTAGGTCTAACACAGTGGCCTCAGAGTTAAAGAGATGCCTCGGGGCTGCTGTCACTGAGCAGAGTGGCCTTGGGCTGGTAGGAAACCTCTAGACCCCACTATCAGGGTCTGTAAGATGGAGAGAATAATAAAAGAGTAACAACATCTTGTAAAGGTTGCTGGGAAGAATAAATGAAATCACGCTTGTGAGGTGCTCAGCATTTTCCTGTCTTGTGATCTCTGCTCAGAAAGTAAAACTACTAGCATTACCCACTCTGATATTCCCAGAAGGTTCCCTCCAGACAAAAGCAAACGGCAGCCCTCTGGTCAGAAACTGCCCCTCACCCCCGGCCTGCAGGAGCCTGTCTCTCACTCCAGCCACTCCTGTAAGATGGATTGCTCACACACACAATCCCTATTAGCCAACCCTTGCAGGCTTTCTCCGTGTCTTCAAGCTAAAATAAAATCACTTACAAAATAAAACTCAATGGCTTCCTTGTCTCACGGCTTGCTGTCAAAACCCTAAGTCTATGCCTCTCAAATCAGGATACTTGCACCCCTGGGGGTAGGTAGGGTTTGCCAGAAATACATGAGGCTGTGGGATAAATATGGCACACATAAGGAAAAGTTAAATGTTTCAACTGAAGGTAAGTCCAAACACTATCTTTGTAAAAAAAAAGGGGGGGGATACTTAGTGGAAAAGAAAAAAATACATGATAAATGTGTATATACATATATACATACATGTGTGTATGATTTAGCTAAATTAAAAATATGTAAATACAATATTGTAGGCCCACTATACTTCAATAATAAGAAATGTTTCTGTGAGAATACATAAGAACAAAAGATATATATTAGACAAACAAAAAACCCCACCTATGACATAGAATGTAAATTCTCATGAATACTTAAGATGAAACGACCTTTCAAAGATAGTTCAAGCTTCTATAAGGACCCACCCACCCTCATCAGGATGCATATGTTCACCTTCTCCCCTTCATTGCAAAATCCCAAGAAGCCCTGCTTCAGCAGTATCTTCTTGGGAACATCCTGGTGTGTTCCCTGACCTGCCCCCATTCTCCCAGGGGCTGCTCCTTGTCTTTGGCAGACACGGCCACACAATGCAGAGCCTGGGAGGTGGCCCCAGCTGACACCACCCAGGGATGGCAGACTTGCACACCTGACAGGGACGTCAAGACCCGGCCTGGTTTCCAGTGTCCCAGGTGGGCCGACACTTTCCGAAGCCCGAGGACCAGACCTTGCTTCCTCTCCTCTCCTCTAGTCTTCCCCCATGCTGATAGAAAAACCACCTGGCCAGCAGTTGGGGTTTGAGCCCCCTGGACAGGGCAGGGCCCAACTGGCACTGGGCAAATGTCCCACCCTTGCCATCCCTGACAGCATTGTCTCCTGGAGCTTCTAGTAAGTGGACCTTTAAAGGGATTAAGGATAACTGTGTGGGTTTTTTCAGAAAGCCCCAGCTCCTCCTTCGCCAGTGGGACGCAACAGTGGGGCTGGCACAGCTACCAGCTGGAAAGAGATCTGTGGTGAGAACCTCAGGCCCCATGGCCATGAAGGAGATTAAGTACATTCTTTGTGATTTCCTCTCCATACCTTCCTTTTTGCAGGTACCCTGAGCCAAGCAAAGGTTGTGCCTAGGAGGAGCAGGAATAGAAGTGCCTGAACATCATGACACAGGTGGACCCCCAGGAAAGGTGGGGCAAGGTATCTGCTCTGTCCAACTTGACGGAGGCAGCTCATGACCCCCGGATGCTGAGTGTGAGCTTAGAGAGAGAGGATGAAGATGGTGGGGAGGCAGGAGACAAAGGGAGCACTGGGGACCCTGATCACCAGGCCTGTCCAAGCAGCAGCTCCCAAGTGACTCAAGACAATCCTGACTTGCCATGGCATCATCCACCCAGCGAGTCAGAGAAATTCTCTAGCTCCTTCAGTGCGGGGGCCATGGAGAAGGAACCGATGGTGATGCCTGAGAAGAAGGCCAGCTGGGGAAGAGAAAAGTCCAACATCACGCAGACCCAGGACCCCCCTGGACCAGGCGCAGCTCCCGGGACCCTCCCCAGCGACCTCTCACGTAAGTTGTTAGGCCGGACGCAACCGCTTAGGGACTCGCTACCTGGAGGAGATGATGGAGACTCCAGGGCAAACCTGGACGCTGCCTTGGGGGTCGCGTCCAATTTCCCTGAGACGGGAAGATATTTCTGCGCACAGAGAGGCATAGACACGTCCCCAGAGGACTCCTCTCTGATGTGTTTCCCCAAGCCGGGGGGCAGCTGGGACCTCCCCACGCAGGAGACTCGTGCACCGGCCCAGGGGTCGGCGCCCCCAGCGGGCCTGGCAGCAGCGGTGCGGGCCAAAGCGCGCATCGGCAGAAAGGGCCAGAACCCGGAGGGTGCGCGCCAGGGCGCGCAGGGGGAGGCGCACCCCTATAAGTGCCTGCGGGGAGGAAGAGCCTTCCGGAAGCCCAGCAGCCCGCTGAGTCCCTCGCAGCCGCGGGGCACCAAGCCTCACACCTGCGAGCTGTGCGGGAAGGCCTACTCCCACCGGGGCACGCTCCAGCAGCACCGGCGCCTGCACACGGGCGAGCGGCCCTACCAGTGCCCCTTCTGCGACAAGGCCTACACCTGGTCCTCGGACCACCGCAAGCACATCCGCACCCACACGGGCGAGAAACCCTACCCCTGCCCCGACTGCGGGAAGGCCTTCGTGCGCTCCTCCGACCTGCGCAAACACCAGCGCAACATGCACAGCAACGACAAGCCCTTCCCGTGTGCCGAGTGCGGTCTGACCTTCAACAAGCCGCTGTCGCTGTTGCGCCACCAGCGCACGCACCTGGGCGAGAAGCCCTTCCGCTGCCCGGCTTGCGACAGGGAGTTCGCCGTGGCCAGCCGGATGATGGAGCACCAGCGTGTGCACTCGGGCGAGCGGCCCTTCCCGTGCCCCACCTGCGGCAAGTGCTTCACCAAATCCTCCAACCTGATCGAGCACCAGACGCTGCACACCGGCCAGAGGCCCTTCAAGTGCGCCGACTGCGGCGTGGCCTTCGCGCAGCCCTCGCGCCTCGTGCGCCACCAGCGCATCCACACTGGCGAGAGGCCCTTTCCTTGCGCCCAGTGTGGCCAGGCCTTTGCCCGCTCGTCCACGCTGAAGCGGCACCAGCAGATCCACTCTGGGGAGAAGGGCTTCCTCTGTGCCGAGTGTGGCAGGGCCTTCCGCATTGCCTCGGAGCTGGCCCAGCACATTCGGGTGCACAACGGGGAGAGGCCTTACCAGTGTGAGGACTGCGGCCAGGCCTTCACCAGGTCCAATCACCTCCAGCGCCACCGCGCCAAGCACAGTACCTGCAAGAAGGAGCCCATCCCCTCCTCCTCTGATGAGTGAGGGCTCCAGCAGCTAACTCTCAGGGAAGGTGAAGACACTTGGCGACCTCATTGCCTGGAACCCTCCTGCATGGACAAGCCGATGCGCATGGTATCGTCCTCGCCCCACCGGTCAGCCAGCCTTTCCTCCCAGGGCGTCACCGGCCGTGGGGTGATCCGTTTGATTTATTGATCTCTTGTGTAAAAAGTAACAGGAGGGCTGGCACCCACGTGTGTGGTTTCATTATCAGTCTTTCTTCTGAATCTCAGAGGTCATATTCAGTTGGAAAAGGGTAAGAAAAAGTAGTGAGGACTGGTCAAGAGTTGAGTTCCTTGGTTGGGGGATCCCCGTGGATTGGGGATTATATCTTGGGCACTGTGCAAGCCGACAAGGATACTATGAAGAAAAAGATTGTCCTGTCCTGCCCTCAAAGCCATATGCAAATACTAAGAAGGCATCAAGGACCAGTCCTCTTGGGAAGAAGGGTACTTTTCAGTTTTTACATGAATAAAGGAATCCCCAGAAGTGGTCTCTGTGAGCAACTTTTCCAAAGCAGCAAAGCCTCCCTGGAGTTAGCCAGACCCAACCAGACAGTACATCATTTCTTTATTATTATTATTATAAAATTATTTCTTATTGGTGTTCAATTTGCCAACATACAGAATAACACCCAGTGCTCATCCTGTCAAGAGCCCACCTCAGTGACCGTCACCCAGTCACCCACACCCCCCGCCCACCTCCCCTTCCACCACCCCTAGTTCCTTTCCCAGAGTTAGGAGTCTTTCATGTTCTGTCTCCCTTTCTGATATTTCCCATCATTTCACTTTCCTACCAAAATCACTTTACCCTTGGGAAATGAGTCTTGGCTTTGAAGTAGAGAAGGCCTTTATCAAAAAGAGAGGGGAGTTTATGTCCTAAGTTTTGAAACCAGTTATTCTTTAAGTCCAGAACAACCTCTGAAAAAGAAGTCCATTCCTCTTTAGAACCAGATTTAGTAAGCTGGATTTAATCTGAATCTCACCCACAAAATTTACATGTGCCTCCTGTCTGGCCACCCCTTTTCCTGTTCCGACATATGGGGACTTAAACCATATGTAATTTACAGAGAGTAATATGCCCATTTACGGAGAGATATATAACATTTCTCCAAATGGGCTTGACCATAATTCAAGAAACCTCTTAGATTTATTTAAATTTTCCAGATCATTAGCTCCAATTTGAAGTAAACAAAATAAAATACCTCTTGCCTAAGTGCCAATTGGCTTGTCTTTGTTTCAAAGTCTTAAAAACAGATTTGGAAACCCATATGACTCAAAAATGCTCTTTAATGAGGTTATTTGAAATCTGTGTATTACCAACAGCTATTCTTCAAAATGTATTGATTTTCTATAGTTTAAAGTCAGTAGTTCTTAGCTCTGGATGCCAACTGTGAAGAATCCGTTCCATGATTTCACAGAGTTCCCTTGATGCACAGGGGCAAACAGCACTTCTAATCTTACCAAAGTTAAATAAGATAGTCTATAAGAACATATATAGTATAGTACTCTCCTTTTATGGATATCTTTCGTGGATTCCTAAAATTGCCACCAAAGGGTGCCAAATCTGAATTTCTCTTGAATTCCATCTTGACACATGGGGGCCGAAGAGAAGTGATATATGTTGTACTTTGACAAAGGTAACCTTAGTTAAACAGTTCTGACTGCATGCCTGGAGGTTTTGGGTCTTAACTCCCTCAAGTTAAGACTTAAGTGGTTGGCACATCAGACCAACAGAATTATCTGGTTCTGGGTCTGGCATGAGGGCCAGTGGTTGCGTTATGAGTCCATCCCCATCATTTACCAGTGATGTGACCTTGGCTTCAGATTCTGTACCTGTATAGGCTAATTAGGCATGATAATAATGGGGCAATAAAAGTTGGAGTTATCCTGCCAGGAAAGGAAATTTAACTGACAGCATAGGTATTACATTGGTAGAGAAGTCATAAAAATCAACCATAGCCTAGTGATTATGAACAGAGTAAAGACTAGTATATGTTTCCTGGGTAGCCAATGAAATCTTTGAAGACTAGAGTCATTATTTCTTTTCTTTATATTTTTTTAAAAGATGGTTGTTAATACAGTTTTAATAATTAAAACATTTAATTTGCTTCCATACATTTTTAAGGCAGTTTTCCCCCCAAAACCAGTTCATAGAAGGGCTGCGTAGATGTTGCCTGAGCTGTTTGTTAACCATATAACTTGCTGAATCCTAGCTTTGAATATTGAAACAGGTCTTCAGTGCATCTTGGATTCTAATTTTTTAAGCTTCCCGTGTGTTCTGATGCACAGCCAAGATGGGACCCACTGGTATAATTAATTATTAGTTATAATTAAATTTTATCATCTAATAAGCAGATAAAATGAAAATAGGTGGGCAATCAGGATGAGGTCATAATAGAATGAGGGTAAAAATAGGCTCAAACTGCTGGAATACCTCCTGACTTGGATATGGTGGACTCAAACTAGCAAGCAGATTTTGATGTCGTCTCATAGTCTCATTTCTGTAGTTGAGACATAGTACTTAGGTACAGCTTCCAGATGGGCACACCTTTGGGGAGAGAATGGGTGTCCTTTTTCTTAATAGGCAGAAAAAATTAGATTAGCTACTGCTGGGTATCTTTGGCGCAACATACTGTGTTTCTGGAATATAAGGGAATATAATAGACTGAATAGACTGAAAAGAAGTTCATTAATCCTTCAGTGGCATCACATAACCAAGTCACATTTTAAGGAAAATTCTCACAACCAGTCTTTTCTCACACCAACTGCAAGAGTCATGTTGAATAGGTATTGCAGGGGAATGCAGTCCCCTTATTATAGCCACAGGTTACTGGGCTTCTGGACAGTGGTGCTCAAGTGGAAGGCCACAGTACATGGAGTGGAGGAACAGATTCAAAAGAGAAGCCAAACAGCTACAAAGTCGCATGGCACAAATTCTGCCCGGTAATTTCTTCCCATCCAAAGTGGAAGCAGTAAGTCCTTTGTTTTCAGAAGAATCAGTGTTTGAGTAATGTTATTCTGGCTCAAATGGTTACCACAGATAATAGTGAGGTACTTTTCTAGTTTTCTACAAACCTTCACATCACAGCAGGTAATCTTATTTCCCTGTTCTGTAATTAAAAATCAGAGCAGGACCTCCTTTGTGATAGCATTTAAAGCTTCTCTCTGGACTAGTGCTATTTCCTCTGTTTAGTTTGACAAAATTAATTTGGATATACCAAATAAAAATGATCATTTATAAGATTCCACTTAATAAACATTCCCTTGATATATTCACCAGAGTCCACAATCATCATGATTCACATCCTTTGGATGATAGTGATAATAGTTAGCACTTACACAATATTTAGTGTCCCAGGGACTGTTTTAAGTGTTTCGTATATATTAACAACTTAAACATTAAGGTAAAACCTATGGTGATTATTGTCCTTATTTTTAAGATGAGGAGATCAAGAGACGAAGAAGTTATATTGCCCAAGATATCATAGCTAGGGTGTAGCATAATGACGATTTGATAGTTAGGCATCAAGTGGAGCCATTTAAGGGCTCCAGAGACTGTGCTGTTAACCACAGGGCCAACTGCCTCTGTTTGGCATAGAACACTCTGCAGTTATTGGTGACATGCATTTTAAAGTAGGTGACCATAAATTCAAGAGAAGAAAAAGGTTGAAACACAGCACAGCAGTGTTCATGGCATAACCCAGGAAGAAAGACCTATGGATTACTTAAAAATGGATTTGGGAGAGCCTGGGTTGGCAGCTAGTAATCATTAATCCTTAGAGAAGCCGTCAACAACCCAGCCAGGAGAAAGGGATTTGAGTTAAAGGAGCCATTGTTCCTTGAAAGGCCCACCAATGTCTTATTCACTGACTAACGAAACGTTCTGTGTCTATGCCATACACAGAAAAATACACCAGCAATGAGTCTTGACACTCAACATTGACACAAAATTTTGTCATCCAAATGCATGCCCATTAAACAACTATATTACCTCTGATATGAACCCAAAAGATCACCCAGGAGTTCCAACTAGGCCTTAACAACTCTTACAGGGAAGGAAATCATCAATTTAATTGATAGAATACTCAAGCAGATGTCATTGCTAGACTCAGAACTAGATTTGGATTACAAACTCAGTGACCTGTGAAAATATTGCCAATGATAGAATGACAATGTTTCAGCAAGCTAGAAAATGGTGTCTTTTTAAAGTTGAGAAGGAAGCTCATTTTTAACATCAGTTGCCCTCTCTCCATTCTGCATAAAACCATGCCGGAACAATTAAGAATTTTCCACAATGACTGGGTAATATTTTTCCATGTTTTCTCCTTAACCATTTCCCATACCCTCGGTCAAATTGGCTCAGAGTTTCACTGTCTCAGGAGTGTCAGGCACTCAGTAGATTGGTTCAATGAATAAATGGAACTTCTATAAAAACCTAAGCTATGCTTAAGATTTAAAGTAAAATAGACCCCTTCTGTAAAGCAAAGAGGATCTAGAGGAGGCTGAGGACAAGGAGGGAAAGCAAGGATCTTCTGTGGTAGTTCAGATGAAGTCAAGGACAAATGAGGTTAGTAAATAAGATGAAGAGATGCCCAAGATTTCAGAGGTGGAGTCAATAAAGTGTGGTGACAGGATAATAACGGCTAGCATTCAGTGAACGCGCTTTAGGGGTTTGGCACTACCTCCATTATCCCAACTAACCCTTACAATATCTGTTATGAGAGACCCTTGAAAAATATTCCCACATGGGATATGCAATTGTTTTCTTTTCTAGGAGAGCATATAAGAGTAATAGGTCTTGGCTATTGTCTATCAGTATTCTTAAGCAAGGGTCACTAAGGTCTGTGTGCTCTTTCTAAGAAATAGGTTGCATATCTGTCACAAGGAGAACATGCAGCAAATCCTCCACCTTTTGGGTTAGAAATCATGCTTGCTTGCATTTTTATTTTTTCTGCAGTTGTGGTGGTTTAAAAAATATACCAACATAAGTGTCCATCAAGGGATAAATGGATAAAGAAGTTATGGTACACGCACGCGCGCGCACACACACACACACACACACACACAATGGAATATTAGTTAGCCAGAGAAAGAAGGAAATCTCTCATTTGTGACAACACAGATAGACATGATGAGGGTATTATGGATGCTAAATGATGTAAGTAAGACTGAGAAAGACAAATGCTGTATGATATCAATTATATGTGCAATCTAAAAAAGTCAAACTTCCAGAAGCAGATAGAGTAGTGGTTGCCAGAGGCTGGAGGTGGGGGGAATTGGGGAATATTGGTCAAAGGGTACAAACTTTCAGCTATAAGATGAATGAGACCTGAGGATCTAATGTAAAACATGGTGACTGTAGTTGACTGTAGTTGATAACACTGTATTGTGTAACTGAAATATGTTAAGAGAGTAGAAGTTAAGTGTTTTCATACATACACACACACAGAAAAAGATAAATATGTGAGGTGATGGATGTGTTAACTAAATGGGGAGAGCCCTTTCACAATATATATGTGTATCAAATCACCACAATGTATACTTTAAATATCTACAGTTTTATATGTCAATAATACCTCAATAAAGCTGAAATTTCTTAAAAAAACAAAGAATTTAAAAATTAAATAAAAATAAAAAATATATTCACAAAGTCTTTGATATTCCTCCTTTAAGAAGTGATCCTAATCTCTCTCCTTTTTTATGTAGGCTGGACTCAGTGACTCAGTTCTAATGAATGAAATAAAATAGAAGTGTTGGTATACAACTTTTCAGTCTAGATCATAAAGTGCATTGTGGCTTCCATAGCTTTCTCTTTTGCTCTTTTTCTCTCTCTCCCTCTCTTTCTTTCCTGCCTCCCCCCCATTACTTGTTCTGAGGGAAGCCAGTCACCATGTCATGAGCAGCCTTATAAAGAGGCCCTTGTGGTGAGGAAATCTGCTAACAGCCACATCAGTGAGCTTGTAGGGGACCCTTTAGCTCCAGCCAAGAGTTCAAATGACTACTGACCTGGCTGACTACTTGATTGAAACCTCATGAGAGACCCAAAGCCAAAACTATTTATCTAAGTGGCTCCCGAATTCATGATCCTTGGAAACTGTGTATAATAATAAATGCTTGTTATTTTAAGCTGCAAAGTTTTGGTTGGTAATTTGTTAATGCAGCAATAGCTAACAAGCCATAATATAGAGAATAATTTGCTCCTAATGAGTAAGAATCATTAGATGTCACCATGAGCCCTAAGAAAGCTAACAGAGAGGTTGGACACATCTCCACTTCCTGTCACCACATTTCCCTCTACCACCAGTCAAGGGTTACTGTGAAGGCTGGCAGAGGCTCATCTGGTGTTCAGGAAACCCTTGTGTCATCTGCACCATTGCCAAGTGAGCCATCCTAACTGTAGGATCCAGTAAAAAAGACCCTCTGGAAAGGGGTCAGAAGCACTGTGGGTAACATCTGGACACCAGCACTACATTTGATAAGGGATGATAAGAATGAAACCCTTTTGATTATCTTTTTTTTTCTTAATACTGCAATTCCAAATTCCAACTGCAATTCCACTTATCCATGGAGATAGGTGAACTAAGCATGGTCTTCTCTAGAAAATGGAAAAATCTCTAATTCTCTAGAATCTAGAATACAGTCCTATGAAAGTAGTGTTATCTCCGCTTTTCAGATAAGAAAACAAAGTTGTGGAAAGCATAAGAAACACATCCAAGATCACTTAGCTAGGAAGCATGGAACCAGACCACCAGCTCAGATCTGTGCAGCTGTACTGCTTCTATCACAAAGTGAGGGCAGGAGTGTGGCTCTGAGGCCAAGGCCCAGGCTTCTCCCTTGGCTCACTGGGCAGTCAGTCAGTGTTCCTTCTGCTATACACACTATCTCTTCTCCTAACCTGATTTGTTCCCACTGCTCTGCCTTCAGCTTCAACTGTAAGTACCACAGTTAGCCTTTTTCATTCCTCCTTCTCACCCTCACCTTGGAATTCCCATCTTCAAGGACTAAGAGGGTTAATGAGGGAGAGTTGTTGAATAAGAGGGTAATGCAGACACAGATGTGAGGCAACAGAAGCCCCTCTTTGATACTTCTCAATTCACCCCTCAATTCACGTTCCTGAAAGTGGTGGGAAAAAATACATAGATACCTAGTTTTTCCATTTTGAGACTGCAAAAGAGGGATTTTAGGCATCAAAGGAGGGAGATATTTGGAGAGCCACCTCCCTGCTACTTCTGAAATCTACAAGACATATATCTGGAAACATATATTTAATAATTCTTTGTCAACCTGGGACTTGTGTAACTCTTAACAGACAACACAGAGATGTAGTTAATGCACATCTTGTGTTTCCCTGTGTAATTAGGTCCACAATCATAATGCCTGGATGTTTGCATATGCATAGTTTCCTCTGGCTATGTAACAAAGTATTGCAACCTAAGTAGCTCCCAACAAAATTTATCTCCTTGGTATTCTGGAAGACAGAAGTCTGAAATCAGTATCACTGGCCTAAAATCAAGGTGTCGGCAGTGCCAAGCTCCCCACCCCCAACCTCCAGAGGATCTAGGGGAGAATCTGTTCCTTCTCTATTCCAGCTTCTGGTAGATTCCAGCATCCTTGTCTTGTGACTGCATTATTCCAGTTTCTGTCTCCATAGTCATACCATCTTCATTTCTGTCTGTGTCAAATATGTCTGCCTTTCTCTTATAAGGACACTATGATAGCATTTAGAGTTCACCCACATAACCCAGGACACCTCCCCATCTCAAAATCCTTTATCACATCTGTCAACCTCCTGCCCCCTTTTAAAGAGGTAACATTTTCAGGTTCCAAGGATTAGCATCTTTAAGTACTATCTTTAGGTGGCTCCTGTTCAGCTTGCTGTGCTACTGTAAAACAAATAGTATCCGGTCCTTCTTGTAACCATGAACATTAAGTGATCATCACTTATTTCACTTCAGGTAGCTAAAAGGACAGTAGAAATATAACTTGTCCTGTCACTTAAGCAAATAAATTTTGGAACTGCAGTGGATTTTAGAGATCACTATTTTATTAGTGAAGAAGCTGCAAATTGCACAGCTCCCAGTGGTAGTACAGAGCTCTTTCTATTCTACTAGATCCTCTTTTTTCTTTTAATGTGGTTTGATTTCTATCCTTTAAATTTACTAATGATCATAACTTTAATGGGATCTGTTAATTTCAAAAATTATGGTAGATTTAAATGATACTTAGAACAGATATTTAGATGGAAGTGTTTACATTTTATTTTTGTACTAATTAAATGGCTTTAGGATTACATTTTCAATTCTCTGTCTATAGCCATTTCTGTCTTCTGAGAGCTATCCATCATTCGCATTTCCATCTCAATGAAACGATCTACTTAAGGTTTCAAGTTATTCCATCAGCATATTGCTTATTTCAGATTGTTTTCTACCATCACCACTTATTACCTGGGTAAAGATGGAAAGCAAAAAAAAGTTTGCAATTTTAGCATGCAATTTTCCAAATTCTTCTTCCTTCAAATTTCAAAAAATCTTAAAACACACCATGCAAAAGAGGTTAATGCCAATGTAATTACAAATGTAAATGAAGGCATTTATTAGGGGTATTAATTAAAGATGGTGCTTTTGTAATGATATGTCAGTTCTGAAAGAATCCATAAAGAGCTACAGACAATGATGAAATTAGAGGGAAGACTCAAAGTCACTCCACAAATTTTGTAAAGTAGTCCTGTACCCTTTCTTGAATCACAGCCTCTTTGAGAATCCAATAAAAGCTATGATTCCTATCAAAATAATCCATATCACTGTTTTCCTTTGGGATTTCAGGGATCCACAGATTTTTTAAAGCCCATCAACTGGCTTGAACTTAAGAATCTCTGTTAGATTGATTCCCCTTCAAATATGTGTCCAGCACCCTAACCCAAGAACTTAAGTCAGTTAAAATTGGAAAGGACTATAGCAGATTTACAAAGTAAGCCGACCAAAGATGCTCTTTTGGATGATTTTTAAGAAGGAAAAAACAAACAGGAGATAATGAAGACAACTCATACTCCAAAAGGGTGAGTAGACAGCTATTAGAAATGACAAATACCCACCATTTGCTTCAACGTGGATGGAACTGGAGGGTATTATGCTGAGTGAAGTAAGTCAGTCGGAGAAGGACAAACATTATATGTTCTCATTCATTTGGGGAATATAAATAATAGTGAAAGGGAAAATAAGGGAAGGGAGAAGAAATGTGTGGGAAATATCAGAAAGGGAGACAGAACGTAAAGACTGCTAACTCTGGGAAACGAACTAGGGGTGGTAGAAGGGGAGGAGGGCGGGGGGTGGGAGTGAATGGGTGACGGGCACTGGGTGTTATTCTGTATGTTAGTAAATTGAACACCAATAAAAAAAAAAACAAAAAAAAAAAAACAAAAGGGTGAGTAGATTTCTTAAAATATGAAAATGAATTCACTATAATATGGGAAGTTAGCCCTATTCTCTCTTACAAAGGTAACGACTACTCCTGGAATATATAAAATTTGTATATGTAGTTTGAAAAAGTTACACGTTCATCCAAATAAGTACTGTAACAGCTTTAAAACATATTTTATTTTTGAAATATGCGACAATTAATGACAAAAATAAATAAAATTACCAAATTACTCGAGGGAAGAGGCTACGTTTGCATCCTGAACTGCATGCAAAACAGCACAGGGATTACTATAGTAGAAAAATCCAATAAAGACTAGTCCTGAAAGGATCAAGCAGAACACTAAACTATGAAAAAGGCCAGGCTTCTTGATAAGGAATCTGCCAACTATAAAAACTCACTTAATTGTTAATAACATCATTATCTGTACCTGAAAATACTTACTTTACTCTTGCTGGAAATGACCATAGCATTTCTCAGGGGAAAAGAAACCACATTCTTAGATTTATTTTAAACCATCCATGACAGGGCAGAGTAGGGAAAAACCTGGACTAAGTTAGTGACCACAATAGAAAGCTTGATTTAGTTAATAGATCTTAATGGAGATTAAAAAAAAAAAAAAAAAGGTGATGATAAATTTAACAGTTCCAGCCACCAGGATTCCTCCCCTTTATGAAGCTGTTCCTGCCTCCTCAGAGCACTGACTCAGTAAAAGAATGACCACAGTTAGCCCAGGAATATTGTTTCTCTCCAGTATGAATCCGCTGATGGGGCTGTAGAGATGCCCACTTGGTGAAGGTTCCTCCACAGTCATCACAGCACAGGGGGTGTTCTCCAGAGTGGTTTTTTTTTTGGTATTTTTTTACCAGCTGGACAAAGGCCAAGATTCTTGGCACTTGTATGGCTTGACCTGCTGATGAATCACCTTATGTTTAGATGGAAGGTTTGTTTTCCAAGATCTTGCAACAAATAGGACAAACGTACAGTTTGGTGTCCTCTTTTCCTGTGTCAGTCATCTGAACTGTGATAGTTCTGATGCATAGGGTAGCAGGAATTTCTCACAGCACCGTTTCCTGCAGCCATATTAGAATACTCTATGTTGTGTATGTTACACCAGTGCCTCCACACATCTGCTGTGAAGATGAAACCTTTATCACATTCGGGGCACTTATGGGCTGGTCCCTAGAATGAATCGATTTGTGCATGTGTAGGTTGGCAGCCCACAAGAATTCCTTGCTAAAGATGGAACAGTAGTAAGAACATTCTCCTACAAGATTCTGCACGTGCTCCCCAAGTTCTGAAAAGAGGTTCTTATGTTGATAAAAGCAATCTTTTCCAGAGATTGGCTTGAGGTCTTCATCAAATGGGTCAATAAGGATAATATTTTTAGGATGCCCGAGTGGCTCAGTGGTTGAGTGTCTGCCTTTGGCTCAGGTTGGGGTCCCGGGGATTGAGCCCTGAATCAGGCACCCTGCAGGGAGCCTGCTTCTCCCTCTGCCTATGTTTCAGCCTCTCTCTGTGTGTCTCTCATGAATAGATAAATAAAATCTTTTAAAAAAGAATAATATTTGCATCATCCTCTGCAGGATCTTTGAGGTTCTTCTGGGTTCCCAGAGGATTATAGTTCTAAGTCCTCATGCTATAAATCAAAGGAACTAGAAGTGACAGGGACTCCTGCAGAGATTTCACTCTGTAAGTGGTAGTTTCATTATTTTCCTCATTTCACATTGAGTTCCACCGGAAGCTCTTGCCGACCTAAGGAATCCACAGAGAGACAGCCAGCCCTGGAGAGTGGCAAAGACTCTTCTTGAAGTTCCAGATGGAGGTTTGATTTCTGATGCATCTTCTCCAGGCTGGACTGCATTCACCTGAAGATGACTTTTCTGTATCCTGGGGATATCCTAACTGTCATGCTACCTCCATGCCCTCCTTGGGCCCTGGACTAGTCATTGTTCTTGGCTTTTTGTTGAGGTTCAGTCCTTTGGTCCTACATAATTTCTAAACAGATTTGAGATAGCTCCATTTTATCTTTTAAAAAGTCTAAGGGGGGGAAAGATAAATTTTATTCACAGAGTTAGTTAAAATTTACTCTAGAACTACAAAATTATTTGTTTTTCTAAACAGTTAAATAGTTTCTAATTCTACAAAGAATTGCCTGAATTTCAGCAGGATGGTGTTATGAGTTTACAATTTAACCCTCACTCCTAAAATTCATGGCAATGCAATGGTAAATAACATAGAACAAGAGAAAAAATTTAAAATACAGCTGTGCTCAGAAGCAAGATTAAAATCCTCAAGGACCATAATTGATTGGAAACAATATAGTAATTGGGGCTAAAGATGTACATCTGTTGGTTTTTGGATCAGAGAATTGGTGGATGTGACTGGGAATATAATTCTTAAATTATGTGTAAGTGAAATAAATAGTGGAGCTGGGCTGGAAGAAAATGTGATCCCAGTCTGTGAGATGGTTTATGTAAAGCTTCACACCTGGAATAGCAGGTAGAAGTAGATACAGTGTCTTAACCAGGATACAATCAAGATTGTTGGAAATAGGGGTACCTGGGTGGCTCAGTGGTTGAGCATCTGCCTTTGGCTCAGGTCATGATCCTGGGGTCCTGGGATTGAGCCCTGCATCAGGCTTCCTGCAGGGAGCCTATTTCTTCCTCTGCCTCTCTCTGTGTCTCTCATGAATAAATAAATAAAATATTTTTAAAAATTGGTGGAAAAAGATACTATAGAAAACAGCGGAATAAAGGATCACAATCAAAGCTGATCCTTTGAATGCACTAATCAAAAAGAGAAACAGCAGTAAAACTGTAAAAGGGAAAAGGAGACCACAAAAATATTAGAAATTAAAAAGGCAAAATTATATTTACAGTAGAAAGCTTGAGAACTGGGACAGAATAAATAATTCAATAAATTAAACAACCTGATGCCCACAAATACAAAAACTTAAATGAAATGGAAAACTTTCCACAAGACTATAAATCATCCGAGTGGCATCAAAAGGATAAAAACTTAAATAAAATTTTAAAAATAAACAATAAACTTAAAAAATAATCCATTGTTTAAAATCTTCATTTCCCTAAACCTAAACAAACACCAAACAAAAACAAAAACACTTGGGCTTATGTGCTTTTAAACTAACTCCACCAAATCTTCAAAGAACACTATTCTTTTCTAATGTAAGCCACCCTAGAGAAGAATAGAAAAAAGAGAAGGCAACTTTTATATCAAGACTGGATTAGGACAAAAAAAGAAAAAGAAAAAAGAAAATCATGGCCAAATCTCATTTATAAATAAAAATACAAAAATCCTAAGTATTGTGATGCCCCCAGATATGGTTTTCTTTTTTAAAATTCCCCTGGCTATTCGGGGTCTTTTCTGATTCCACACAAATCTTAAAATAATTTGTTCTAACTCTCTGAAGAAAGTCCATGGTATTTTGATAGGGATTGCATTAAACGTGTATATTGCCCTGGGTAACATTGACATTTTCACAATATTAATTCTGCCAATCCATGAGCATGGAATATTTTTCCATCTCTTTGTGTCTTCTTCAATTTCTTTCAGAAGTGTTCTATAGTTTGAGGGTATAGATCCTTTACATCTTTGGTTAGGTTTATTCCTAGGTATCTTATGCTTTTGGGTGCAATTGTAAATGGGATTGACTCCTTAATTTCTCTTTCTTCAGTCTCATTGTTAGTGTATAGAAATGCCACTGACTTCTGGGCATTGATTTTGTATCCTGCCACGCTACCGAATTTCAGGTTGTACTACAAAGCTGTGGTCATCAAGACAGTGTGGTACTGGCACAAAAACAGACACATAGATCAGTGGAACAGAATAGAGAATACAGAAGTGGACCCTGAACTTTATGGGCAACTAATATTCGATAAAGGAGGAAAGACTATCCATTGGAAGAAAGACAGTCTCTTCAATAAATGGTGCTGGGAAAATTGGACATCCACATGCAGAAGAATGAAACTAGACCACTCTCTTTCACCATACACAAAGATAAACTCAAAATGGATAAAAGATCTAAATGTGAGACAAGATTCCATCAAAATCCTAGAGAAGAACACAGGCAACACCCTTTTTGAACTCGGCCATAGTAACTTCTTGCAAGATACATCCACGAAGGCAAAAGAAACAAAAGCAAAAATGAACTATTGGGACTTAATCAAGATAAGAAGCTTTTGCACAGCAAAGGATACAGTCAACAAAACTCAAAGACAACCTACAGAATGGGAGAAGATATTTGCAAATGACATATCAGATAAAGGGCTAGTTTCCAAGATCTATAAAGAACTTCTTAAACTCAACACCAAAGAAACAAACAATCCAATCATGAAATGGGCAAAAGACATGAACAGAAATCTCACAGAGGAAGACATAGACATGGCCAACATGCACATGAGAAAATGCTCTGCATCACTTGCCATCAGGGAAATACAAATCAAAACCACAATGAGATACCACCTCACACCAGTGAGAATGGGGAAAATTAACAAGGCAGGAAACAACAAATGTTGGAGAGGATGTGGAGAAAAGGGAACCCTCATACACTGTTGGTGGGAATGTGAACTGGTGCAGCCACTCTGGAAAACTGTGTGGAGGTTCCTCAAAGAGTTAAAAATAGACCTGCCCTACGACCCAGCAATTGCACTGCTGGGGATTTACCCCAAAGATACAGATGCAGTGAAACGCCGGGACACCTGCACCCCGATGTTTATAGCAGCAATGGCCACGATAGCCAAACTGTGGAAGGAGCCTCGGTGTCCAACGAAAGATGAATGGATAAAGAAGATGTGGTTTATGTATACAATGGAATATTACTCAGCTATTAGAAATGACAAATACCCACCATTTGCTTCAACGTGGATGGAACTGGAGGGTATCATGCTGAGTGAAGTAAGCCAGTCGGAGAAGGACAAACATTATATGTTCTCATTCATTTGGGGAATATAAATAATAGTGAAAGGGAATATAAGGGAAGGGGGAAGAAATGTGTGGGAAATATCAGAAAGGGAGACAGAACGTAAAGACTGCTAACTCTGGGAAACGAACTAGGGGTGTTGGAAGGGGAGGAGGGCGGGGGGTGGGAGTGAATGGGTGACGGGCACTGGGGGGTTATTCTGTATGTTAGTAAATTGAACACCAATAAAAAAAAAAAAGGAAAAAAAATAAAATAAAATAAAACTCAAAAAAAAAAATCCTAAGTAAATATTAGCATATCAAATCCAGCATGAAAAATGTAAATACAAAGCCAACAAATGAACAATCAAAACAAAGCACATCATGACTTGCAAACGGCAATATTTCATTCTTTTTTATGGCTGACCAATATATATATTGTGATATATATACATCATATCCTCTTTATCCATTCATCAGTTGATGGACATAGGTTGCTTCCATATCTTAGCTATTGTAAATAATGCTGCTATAAACATAGGGGTGCATGTGTCCCTTTGAACTATTGTTTTTGTATTATTTGAGTAAATACCCATTAGAGCAATTGTTGGATTCTAAGGAAGTTCTATTTTTAACTTTTTGAGGAACTTCCATACGGTTTCCACAGTGGCTTCACCAGTTTGCATTCCCAGCAACAGTGCATGACAGTTCCTTTTTTCCCACATCCTTACCATCACCTGTTGTTTCTTATACTGTTGATTTTAGCCATTCTGACAGGTGTGAGATGATATCTTATTGTAATTTCAGTGTGCATTTCCCTGATGATGCGTATACTTGTAATGAGCACAGAGTGATGTATAGAATTGTATAGAATTGTTGAACCACTATTTTGTCCACCAAACTAACATAGCACCATATGTTAACTAACAAATTAAAATAAATACTTAAAGAATAAGTAAAACAAAGTAGAAAAAAAACAAAAAACAAATAAAAAACTTACATTATGACTAAGAAGAGCTATCCCCCAAATAAACATAAAGATATTTCAACATCAAGAAATTTTATTGAAATAATTTACCACATTAACTGATTAAACTAAAAGAAATGTAGGATCACCTCAACAAATATGATAGAAAATATATTCACCAGAAATAAATAAAAAATAAAATTCACTAGAAATTCATGATAAAAACTCTTAGAAACTATGAAATAAAAAGATACTTCTTTGGAATTCTTTGAGAATAGCTTAAGACAAGGACCAAAGTACTAAATACTTTATTTGGGAGATGATCCCAAGAAGCAGCAGTGAGATTTCAGGAAGAATGAAACAAGCAAGGAAAGTAAGCCAATAAAAGGGTTTGCTATCAAGATTACTTCTATAAGCAACAAGGTCTTAATATTTACATCACCGAGACCCTTAGAAGCATGGGAGGAATTGTCCATCAGAGAAAGTAAAGACTAGGAACTGGGGCATTCATCCATGAGCTCCCAATCACCATTGATTGAGAGGTGGCTCCAGGAGAATTAACATCCCTAACCCACCACTTCTAGAATGTACCCTCCCACAAGGACTGAGTGGGCTCCTGTGGTTTCTGAAAAAGCTTGCCAGTGCAAAGGAGGCCTTTGGGGAAAAAAAATCACCAGAGACACCTGCATACACTTGAAGTGAGATGCTGTTAGCATGAGTCAACAATGTTCACAATAGATACAGATGAAATTAGAGATGTGATGTTAAGTACCAAAAATGTCTGCTACAGTTACCTAACAAAAGTCTACAACCAACAGCACAATGGTGAAACTCTTTAAAGACAGGAACAAGACAAGGAAGCCTCTTCTTATTTTTTTTTTAAGATTTTATTTATTTATTCATGAGAGACATAGTGAAACAGAGGCAGAGACACAGGCAGAGGGAGAGGTAGGCTTCATGTAGGGAGCCCAATGTGAGACCTGATCCTGGAACTCCAGGATCACACTCTGACCCAAAGGCAGACACTTCACTGCTAAACCACCTGGGCATCCCGGGAGCCTCTTCTTATGAGTATTACTATTTAATACTGTGTGTGAGACCTATCTGACCCTATAAATCAATAACAAAAAATAAGTACAAAAAATTGAAAGAAAGAGATACATTTTTTTTAAATTTGTAGATGATACATCTGTCCACAAAAAGAGTCTTAGAAATTGACAAACCTTTGGAACTAGACACAAGATTAACCTATAGGAATCAGGAGATTTTTATATATCATTAATAATCAATTTAAAACAAAAAACAGGTAATATGCACATTAGCAATAAAACCATTGTGATATTTGAGAATAAAACCCTGTAAAAGATGAGCAGGGTTCATGGAGAAAATTATAAAATGTTTTAAAGAACATAGTGTAGAACTTGACGTAGACAAGACAGATCAGATTCATGTTCATAGTGGGAAGAACCCAATATCATAAAAATTACATTATTTGTAATTTAATCCACCAAGTCAATGGTCTTCCAAACCCCAATATGAATGTTTATGGATCATAAAGGCCCACAGATAATCAAAATAATTTGGGGGAAGACGATAAAAAGAAACAAGGAGGGGTAGCCTGACTAGTTAGTAAGATATATGATACAACAAGTAATTTTGGAGTAATCATGTCAGTTTTATATTGATATAAGGATAGACAAATAGATTAACAAAACTGAATAGAGAACTCAGAAAAAGATCCAAGTATATGTAGGCTCTCAGTATATGAGCAGGGATTGCAAATTAGTGGAGAAAGAACAAGTTATTCAATAATGGTGTTGGGAGAACCAGATATACTGATAGAAAAAAAAAATCAGATTTCTTCATCAGCACATAAAGGATTAAATACATAACTGTGAAAAACAAAATGTTACAACTATGAGAAGTAACCATAAGAGATCTTTAAGCACAGAGAATTTATTTTAACAAGACGCCAAAGGAATCCTAAAGGAAACTATGGTAGAATTAGATTACATTAAAATTTTAAAGATCTGCAAAACAAAGAGTAGCATAAGTAAATGTAAAAGACAAGTGAGATTTGGAAGGACATTTATGACAGATTATTGTCAAATAACTCAGCTGAAACAAAAAAAAAATAGACAAAGGATTATGAAAAAATAATTCTGAAAGAAGAAACTCAAATTGCCAATAAACATAGGAAAAGGTGCTCAATGTTAAGATCCATCAAGAAAATCCAAAATAAAATTCAATTCCATTTCATGCCCATTAGACTGAAAAACTTTTAAAAATCGACAACCTCCTGATGTGATTCACTGAGAACACAACTTCACTTATACCATATTTCCACCCAAAATGCATAACTGAATCTAATCATGCACAAACCATTAGGCAAATCCAAATTTAGGAGCAGGACACAAAATAACTGGTCTGTACTCTTCAAATATGTCAATGTCATGAAAAAGAAAAAAAGTCTAAGAAACTTTTTCAGATTAAAGGAGACTTAGACAAGACAACTAAACTCAGTATGTGTTGAGTCAGAAAACAATGCTAGAGAGAATTTGATGGGAAATGGTGATATTCTATACCAATTTTAAGTTTCCTAAATTTGATAACTGTACCATGGTTACAAAAGAAAATGCCTTTGTTCTTGGAAGCTACATATGGAAGTACTTAGGACTGACGAGTCATAATGTCTGCAACATTCACATGGCTCAGAAAAAGAATATGTAAATAAAATATAAATATACATGAAGGAAAGGAGAGGAAAGAGGGAAGAAAAGAAAGAGAGAAAGAGAAAGAAAGCAAATGTAGCAAAATTATTAATAGTTGGTGAATCTATGTGGAACTTACACAGGAGGTCATTATACCATTCTAGCAACTATTCTACTGGTTTAAAATTTTTTCAAAATAAAATGTTAAAGACATATGTTCATATCAAGTGTTAGTAAAGATGTAGGGAAATGGAAATTTTCATATTCTGCTAGAAGAAATTCAAATTGCTACAGTTCTTTGGATACTAATATAGTAATAACAATGTGGTATTATATGGATATATAATCATATATGATGATAATATATTAATATAAGTAAAACTGCATATATCTATATCCTATAATCTAACAATTCAAATGGAATGTGGGAAGAAGATAATAGAATTTCATATTCATTCATTTCATCTTTTAAGAAAAATTTTATATTTGATAATGGATATTATATATTAGTATGATGGAACATTCATATAATTTATAAATAAATATAGAAATATTGGGGATAGGCAGTTAAATTTTTTATTGGTAAGGCAGGTTGATCAGCAAAGTAGGAGACCACTGCCCTCAAGTAATTTAAACATATATGAGGAGATACATATATATATGTATATACATATATAGATATATATGTAAATATAAATATAAATATAAATATGAGGAGATATATAAGAGGATATATATTATGTGCATATATGTGCACATAATATATATAAATATTAAACGCAGCATGAATTATAATAGCAAAAATCTGGAAACATCCTAAATATCCAACAGTAAGAGAAGAGATAATTGTGTTTTATTCATTTGATGGGATACTAAATAGCAGATAAAAATAAATGAAATAGAGCTTTAAATATCAAAGGGTAAGTTTAGAATATGTTGGATGAAAAAAGCAAGTTTAGAGCAATAATGAAGACACACTCTAGTAAACATTATGTACTGTTTGTAGATATTTAAATCTGTCCTTGAAAAACAAAAGCACTGACCAGACAACAAATTCATGATCGTACTTACCTCTGGGGAGGAATAGAGAACATAAGCATCAGAGAAGATGCTTATATGGAGTTTAAATTTAATTTTTAAAATTTTATTACTTTATCCTCCACCTTGCATTGAGATCAAGAAATCTAAAGAAAATATTACTAACTCTTAAGATTGGTTAATTCCATGTCGCTGATACATGGGTGTTTGCTCTATTATTCTTTGAACTTTTCTGTATCTTTGCCTTTTCAAAGAAGCAGAGCAACCCTGAAGTTTTTTACTCTCTAATGGATTACAATCCCTATACATGAAGATCCTGACAAATCAGACTCATTCTTTCAACTCTCCATATGGCACAGCCATGGCCATGCCAAAGCAACTTTAAATCAGAGGCTCTAAGAGAAATACTCGTCAGGAAAACTCATGTATCTTATTTTCATAATGTATGTTCTTAATTTTATGGAAATATCAGTATAGTACAGAGCACATAGAACTACAAGTCATCTCTTCTTGAACCCAAATATTCTTCAGTGATAAGTCATTGGTTATTATCTTGATTTATGTGAAGATAAAACCAAAATTCTCTCAAAGTTTTAAAAATAATTTAACAATACAAAATTTTCATATTGCTGAGTTACATGTTAAAGTCCATCACAACCACAATAAAATTGCCAAGTTCTTGCTAATGGACCCCTCAGTTTAATATTTTGAGTTATGTCTGGGTAATGAAAGAACTTTAATTACTCAGGAACTTACTAATTTAGGTATCTCTAATATTTGGCTTCCTAATGGTATTTTCATTTTGCACCTTGTACCCCACTCATCTTCACTAAAGAGAAAGATGATAAAGCATAAAGTTGGTTTGTTATACTATTTGTTGGGATAATTAGTTATATTTTAATGAGAAAAAAACTGTGGCACCGGCGTGGTTCAGTCACTTCAGTGTCTTCAACATTCAGTTCAGGTCATGATGCCAGGATCCTGGGATCAAGCCTTGCATTAGGGTCCCTACTCAGTGGGGAGCCTGCTTCTCCCTATCCCACTCCCCCTGCTTGTGCTCTCTCTTTCTCTCTGTCTCTCTCTGTCAAATAAATAAATACAAATCTTTAAAAAATGATTAAAAAACAGACACTATTGATTTAACTTGAGGTTACCCTCAAAATTTAAATATAGGAACTGAACTCCCTAAGGCCATCATTTTCAGTAATAATTAGGAGATAGCTCCCATATTATTGCTGCCAAGAAATCTATAGGCTAAAAGTGTCCAAGGTCTATCCAATAAGCCACTTCTTTTAAGCAGTAATTTTGGCAGTCTTTCAGAGCTGGAGTATAGAGAGAAAAAGGCATTAAGAATTTCTGTCTAAAGAGGTTGCTTAGGTTCTTCTTTTGTCATATTTTTAATGTGTGTGGGATCTATAGTGTTGTCTCTTTTTTCACTTCCTTTTTTAAAAAAATATTTATTTATTTGAGAGAAAGATTGAGAGGGAGAGAGAGGGCATGAGCAGCAGGGGCAGAGAGAAAGGGAGAGAGAATCTCAAGCAGATTCCTCACTGAACACGGAGCCCAAAACAAGGCTCAATCTCACAACGATGGTATCATGACCCAATCTGAGCCAACACTGAGAGTCAGAGATTTCACTGACTGCACCACCCAAGTGCCCTTCTTTTTTCATTTCTTTCTTTTTTTAAAAATAAATTTATTTTTTATTGGTGTCCAGTTTACCAACATACAGAATAACACCCAGTGCTCATCCCGTCAAGTGCCCCCCTCATGCCCATCACCCATTCACCCCCACCCCCCGCCCTCCTCTCCTTCCACCACCCCTATTTCGTTTCCCAGAGTTAGAAGTCTTTATGTTCTGTCTCCCTTTCTGATATTTCCCACACATTTCTTCTCCCTTCCCTTATATTCCCTTTCACTATTATTTATATTCCCCAAATGAATGACAACATATAATATTTGTCCTTCTCTGATTGACTTACTTCACTCAGCATAATACCCTCCAGTTCCATCCACGTTGAAGCAAATGGTGGGTATTTGTCATTTCTAATGGCTGAGTAACAAAACCAGGAGTTGGTTCTTTGAAAGAATTAATAAGATAGATAAACCATTAGCCAGCCTTATTAAAAAGAAGAGAGAGAAGACTCAAATTAATAAAATCATGAATGAGAAAGGAGAGATCACTACCAACACCAAGGAAATACAAACAATTTTAAAAACATATTATGAACAGCTTTACGCCAATAAATTAGGCAATCTAGAAGAAATGGACGCATTCCTGGAAAGCCACAAACTACCAAAACTGGAACTGGAAGAAATAGAAAACCTGAACAGGCCAATAACCAGGGAGGAAATTGAAGCAGTCATCAAAAACCTCCCAAGACACAAAAGTCCAGGGCCAGATGGCTTCCCTGGGGAATTCTAACAAACGTTTAAAGAAGAAACCATACCTATTCTCCTAAAGCTGTTTGGAAAGATAGAAAGAGATGGAGTACTTCCAAATTCGTTCTATGAGGCCAGCATCACCTTAATTCCAAAACCAGACAAAGACCCCACCAAAAAGGAGAATTACAGACCAATATCCCTGATGAACATGGATGCAAAAATTCTCAACAAGATACTAGCCAATAGGATCCAACAGTACATTAAGAAAATTATTCACCATGGCCAAGTAGGATTTATCTCTGGGACACAAGGCTGGATCAACACTTGTAAAACAATCAATGTGATTCATCATATCAGCAAGAGAAAAACCAAGAACCATATGATCCTCTCATTAGATGCAGAGAAAGCATTTGACAAAATACAGCATCCATTCCTGATTAAAACTCTTCAGAGTGTAGGGATAGAGGGAACATTCCTCAACATCTTAAAAGCCATCTACAAAAAGCCCACAGCAAATATCATTCTCAATGGGGAAGCACTGGGAGCCTTTCCCCTAAGATCAGGAATGAGACAGGGATGTCCACTCTCACCACTGCTATTCAACATAGTATTGGAAGTTCCAGCCTCAGCAATCAGACAACAAAAAGACATTAAAGGCTTTTTTCATTTCTTATATTGGACATTTGTTTTCTCTTTTTCTCTCTTAAAATGTCTCCCTAGTGGCCACTAGTGGCTTGTTAATTTCACTAGCCCTTAATTTTGTTTTGTTGACCCTCTAATGTATATGTATTTTCTCATTAATTTCTCCTCTTATTTTTATTATTTTATTTCTTCTACTTTTCTTGTACATATTTTCTTGTTATTTTCTAATTTCTCTAGATGAATAGAATGCTTGCTCATTAATATTCAGTCTTTCTTCTTTTCTACTATTATGTCTTAATGGCTAAAATTTTCTAAGGATTTCTTTGGCTAAATTGTACAAATTTTGATACATAACATTTTCATGTGGTTCAATTCTTTTTTTTATGTGGTTCAATTCTAAACATTGTATAATTGTGTTCGGATTTTTTCTTTGATTATGGGTTATGAGGGTATGGACTGCATTTCTGAACTTTGATGAGACTTGCTTTATTGGTCCAACTTACAGTAAATTTTTTTGATGTTTTATGTGTGCTTGAAAAGAAAGTATATTCTGAAGTGCTTGAGTAGAATGTTCTATATTTATTAATTTGGTCAAGTTTCTTGTTATACTCATACTTATTATGTCCTTATTAAACTTCTGTTTGCTTCTTCCATAAATTATTAAACGGGATATATATATAAAGTTCCCACTATGATTATGGACTTGTCTACTTCTCTCTGGTTTTGACCATTTTTACTTTATATATTTTGAAACCATGTTATCTTCTCCAGTTAAAATGTGTGTATGTGTGAGGGGAAATAAGAGAAGAAATATTGGCTGCAAAGATAACTCTGGAAATGTTGCTGGATAAGTAATTCACATTGTAGGATGTTTTCCTTTATTATACTTGTCGGTATATTTTGTCTCCCCAAAAGACATAATGTTGGACTCTTCCCCCATACTACAGAATTTAAACTTACTTGGAGATAGGGTCTTTATAGAGTTAACCAAGTTAAAATAAGGTTATTAGGGTGGGTCCTAATCCAATATTATTGCTTTCCTTACAAAAAGGGGAAATTTGGACACAGAGTCAGATATGTATGGGAGAAAGGTGTCCATCTATAAGCCAGTGATAGAGATCTACAACAGATTCCATTTCACATCCTTCAGGAGGACCAGCCTTGTAGACACCTTGATTGTGGACATCTAGCTTCCAGAACTGTGAGTTAATAAATTTCTGTTATTTAAGTCATGCAATTTGTAGTAATTTCTTATGGCAGCCCTAGAAAACTAATGGAATATTATGGCTTACAAACCAATTTTGTTATTTAATGTGAAAAGTATGATTTAGAGGCACTTGGGTGGCATCAGTCAAATGTCTTATTTTTGATTTCCACTCAGGTCATGATCTCAAGGTTGTGGGATGGAGCCTTGAGTCAGGCTCCATGCTCAGTAGGAGTTGGCTTGAAGATTCTCTCCCTCTGCCCCTCCTCCCACTCTCTCTCTTTCTCTCTCTCTCTCAAATAAATAAACAAATTAATTAAATTAAATTGTAAAAGGAAATAAAATAAAATGAAAAGTGTGATTTAAGCAGAGGATAAAAATATTTTCACCCTTAAAAAGAAGAATTAGGAGTCAAGGAAAAAAGTTGACCTACTATTTAATAGAATATTCTTTTACAGCTTAATAGTAAAGTTAAAATTTTTTCATCTGCTATCAAGAGAGATTTTTGTTTAATAAATTTGGTAGGTCATTTTATTGAACAAAAGAAAAACAATTCCCCTGTCCTCAGAATTACATTTTAAGATTTCCTAATTAAAGATGAGAAAGAGAATTCCCAAGTGTCCTTCAGGGAAGATCAGTGCAACAAATATAATTAACTCTAACAGATTTAATAATAAATCACCAAATCTCATAAGCATAATAAATTCAACCAGGGAATTATTGCAATATAGACTCAGTGAAATAATCACAAATTCAAGTTCAGAGCAGAATGAATTACAAATATAGTGCAGATATATTAAACTCTTCTGAAAGTCAAATTTTAAATAAGCTTAATTTTCTTTTTTCTTTTTTTTTTAAGAATCTTAATTTTCTTAACAGAGATCTTGGGCCATACTATTTTTGAGATTATTTATTATTGGAAAGAGAAGAATGTGATAATGTATAGCCATGGCCCTCCTAAGATAATGTCAGTAAGGATAATTATATCTTCCTATAAAATCTTCATAGTATTTTGCTAGAGGGAAAATATAAAACTGAATAAAGCACAGAATTACGAATATGACCCAAGAGAGAACTTCTTTAAGGCCACCTGTAGAATTTTGAAATCTTTTACACAAATTTTCTTATTAGCAATGTTCTGGTCTCTCTAATTCCCAAAAGTACCCTGCTCTGATATTGTGAGCATTTTGAAGCTCTTGTCTCACATGTTCAGCCCAGTGTCTGGGGTATACATCTGATAAATAGTCAACTGATGAATAAAATAAAACTAACAGTTTTATGTGATTCCATGCTTATCTGATGTCATAAATCCAGAACAAGCTTATTGACAGTAAGAAACAAACCTATCACTTACAACCTCTTGATCATGACACCCAATCTGATATAATATAGGTAATTGGTTTGATCAATGAAGTATGATTTAAAGTACTTAGGTTTAAGTATTTTTAAGTCAGAATTTTAATAAAGGGCCATTCAACTGTTTTTTGTTTATTTGTTTGTTTGTTTGCCGCTTCTTAGAAATAGAAGGAAAGACTCTTGGAAGTCATCTTTGATCATCAGTTTAATGAAGGAAACTCATAGAGCTGATCACCTAATCTCTTCCTGGACATTTCAAATGGTGTGAGTAATATAAATATCACATATTCATTAGATATTCTATTCTACCATCTGATTGTTCTAGATATTAGGTTTCTAGGGAAACCTTTCCCTAGAGTGAATCCCAAATTGGCCTACAGTTAAGTCTACTCTTAAATCTTAATTTTCCCTCAAGGAGATATAAGAAAGAAGTTCATCTTAGAAATGATAGCTCTTCAGATATCTAAAGAAAACAATCATGTCTCCACTAAGTCTATTTCTAATTATAAAAACAAACACATTTCTATGTTTCAATAGATGCCAGGGATACAGTTAATTTTCAATGATAGGGTTGGAGATAAGTAGGGGCTGGAGAGAATGATTTAATTATAGTTATAACCTCTCTACCAATTTGTGTCTAAGCTGTTTCACATACAGGAAGTCCAAGGAATATTTCAGCAACAAGGCACATAGAGAGTCAGTGGGGAGTGAAAAAGAGCCTTCAGAGGACATATAGATGGGCAAAATAAGACTATTTTTGATTTCCCAGAACTTTGTTCCTCTTCTTCTTGTTATTATTTTTAAGATTTATTGATAAATAATTGACATATAACATTGTTTAAGTTTAAGATGTACAATGTAATGATTTTATATATGTATATATCACCAAATTGTTGTAACAATAAGGTTAAAAAACCCATCCGTTGCCTCATATAGTAATGTTTTTTGGTGTATGTGGTGAGAACTTTTAAGATTTGTTCTCTGAGAAACTTTCAAATATACACTCACCATGATGTACATTAAATCTCCATTAGATGATTTTATAAATTGTTCATGTTGTCTATAATCTGTTCCCTAATTTTTCTATTTCTGGCATTTTAAATGATATGCAAAGAAGATAATTATTAAAATATTAGAAATAAAATGTGATGAGATACCATCATTCAGTCATGAATTCTTTCACTCTGGGATAAGTGGGATTTATACATTGTCTAGTAATTCTGTTCTTCCCAAACTTGGCTCCATTAAGACTCCCTGGATAAAAGGATATATATTAGTTCCATTAATTAATAATTTCTATGAATTATGATTTCAGTCTTGTATTGAAAGACAAATACCTTGAGGAAGATAACTGGAATGATATTTAAGTGCATGTAATAAACAGAAATTATCTTTCACTGTCCTAATTTTTATTAATAGAAGCCTCTCTGTATGCACACAGTATTAATAATCCCTCACATCTCCCCAGATTTTAGGAATGAACATTTTACATCCATATTGTATAATAAAGATATAAACAGACTGCTACTTTACTATGTTTATTTTTGTGGCATGGGCACATGTATCTTAGGCTCTTAAGACCACATAAATGACGGCGGCAAGAAAGGAATACAAGGAAATTAAGGCCACATTTCCAGTGCTATAAAAATAACCTTATAGGGGTTCTTGGATGGTTCAGTCAATTAAGTGTCTCTCAGTTTCAGCACACAGTATGCCATAAGTTGTCAATTAGAAGTTTGGATACTTCTTCACTACTTAGTACACAAATGACATTTATTTACAGACCCCATTTTGATTATCTCTAAGTTGTACATTGTCACCCATAACATTAAAGTTAGAAAAATCACTTTAAAGTGTTATTTAATCTATGAAATATAAGAAATGTGAAGAAAATATGATTAGTAATTCTTCCATCATTTGGGACTATGTGGCAATAACGATCTCAACATCTTAGTGGCTCACAACAATAGAGGTTTATTTCTTATATCTATAAGGGAGTTAGGATTGACTCAACTCCACATTGTCTTCATTCTAGAACCCAGGATTAAAAAGTAGTCCTCATCTAAAGCATAATCATCTTATGGCAGAAGGAAAATGAACTGGTGGTGACTGACCATGGAATGGCTCTTAAAGTTTCTGTTCAGAAGTGGAACTATCATTTCTTGTCATATTTCAATTATCAAAGCAAGTCACATGACCATACCTGCTACAATGAACAAAGACACGTCATTGCCCCATAGGCAGGGGCCCATGGAAGAAGCTATGAATTATTTTGAGCAAAAATACAATCTATTACAAAGTAATATAACTTTAAAATTTCATCAGAAATTTATTGAACTATGTGATAGCACTTCTATAATTAAGGAAACAGATGTTTAACAAATGTTTGTTGAGGAATGCATTTTTCTGTGTCATGCCTTTCTAACATTATAAAACAATCACAAATTATTCTCTAGGATCCAGGAAGAAATGTAAATGACTACAATACCAATTTAAAAACAGGAGGAAAAAAAAAAGAAGAAGACAGGAGGGCCTTGAGTTGACAGTGGGAAGTACATGTCTAATTTTTATTATCTTGCATTTTGGTGTGGCACATTGGTTACTGGTGGTGAACTAATATTGATACATTATTATTAACTGAGATCCTTAGGGTTCATTTTTTTGTGTTGTACAGTTTCATGGGTTTAACAAATACATAATGTTGTGGTATATTTATTCCTATGGTATCATACAGAATAGTTTTACTGCCTTGAAAATCTCAGGCTCCATGTATTCATCCTTTATTCCTCCCCTTGAATCTCTGGCAACCACTAATCTTTTTACTATGTCTATAGTTTTGCCTTTTCTAGATGTCATAACATAGAATCATATAGTATGTATGTAAGCCTTTTCAAACTGGCTTCTTCAACTTAGCAATATGACTTTAAGGTTCTTCCATGTCATTTCATGCCTTATTAGCCCATTTCTTTTCATCACTGAATAATATTCTATTGTATAGATTACCAGAGTTTATAAATCAATTCACCTACTGAGGGACACCTTGGTTGATCCTGGTTTGGGGTAATTATGAATAAATCTGCTATAAACACTTCTTTAGACATGAATTTTCAACTCATTTGGGTAAATACTCATGAGAATGATTGTTGGATGGTTAGGTTTTTCTTTTCTTTGCTCATAAATTTGTAGCTTGGCTGGGGTTTAGCTGATGTTGGATGTATGAGGCTGGGCTAAGCTGGGCTAATCCAGGTACAGTTAGGTTTGTATCCAAGCTCAGTTAAGATTGGTCCCTTCCAGGGATCCCTGGGTGGCGCAGCGGTTTAGCGCCTGCCTTTGACCCAGGGCGCGATCCTGGAGACCCGGGATCGAATCCCACGTCGGGCTCCCGGTGCATGGAGCCTGCTTCTCTCTCTGCCTGTGTCTCTGCCTCTCTCTCTCTGTGTCTATCATGAATAAATAAATAAAAATTAAAAAAAAAAAAAGATTGGTCCCTTCCAGATGTTTAATTCTGGGATTAAGTGATTCAGAACATGTCATTATGGCAACAGCAGAAGCATAAGAGGCCAAGTTAACTCACACAGACTTAAGATCTGTGTTCATGTCATGATCATTAACAATCTAATGGTGAACAACTAAATGGCCAAGACCAAAGCCAATGTGTCAGAGATGAATACTCCACTGATTTTGCTGGGACACAATGCAAAGTCACTTTGTAGCAGAGGAAAGGAAAGGAGTAAAGAATTGGGAGCATCAATCTTATCTATTACACTGCCCCATGTGATTGGAAGACATAATTTCTTTGAGTCTCAGTTCTATACAATATGAAGAATTTCAAGTAACCATGCAGAATTACTGAGGTAAAATTGCATACACAAAATATTTCTAAGTTTTATAAAGCTCTACACATGTAAGGCATTGTTAGAGAAAAAGATTTGTTGCTATTAAGATTATTATTTTCAGGGATTAGAAACACAGAAGCCAGGTGGTTTAGTTAACAATAAAAAACCTTAGACATCTCTCAAAAGTAATCATACTGATGTGGATTTCCATAGTGTATATTATAATGAACTTTTTAAAAATTTTTTTAAAGATTTTATTTATTCATGAGAGACACAGAGCGTTGCACACGAGAGAGGCAGAGACACAGGCAGAGGGAGAAGCAGGCTCCATGCAGGGAGCCCGACGTGGGAATTGATCCGAGGTCTCCAGGATCACAACCTGGGCCGAAGGTGGCGCTAAACCACTGAGCTACCCGGGCTGCCCTATAGTGGACTTTTAAATAATATTTACACTAGAGATTGAAAAATAAATGGAGAAATATTCCATTGTATACATAAACCATTAGAAACGACAAATACCCACCATTTGCTTCAACATGGATGGAACTGGAGGGTATTATGCTGAGTGAAGTAAGTCAATCGGAGAAGGACAAACAGTGTATGTTCTCATTCATTTGGGGAATATAAATAATAATGAAAGGGAATAGAAGGGAAGGGAGAAGAAATGTGTGGGAAATATCAGAAAGGGAGACAGAACATAAAGACTCCTAACTCTGGGAAACGAACTAGGGGTGGTGGAAGGGGAGGAGGGTGGGGGGTGGGTGTGAGTGGGTGACGGGCACTGAGGGGGACACTTGACGGGATGAGCACCGGGTGTTATTCTGTATGTTGGTAAATTGAACACCAATAAAAAATTATTTTATTTTAAAAAAAAGAAAAAGAAATGGAGATTAATAGAGAAGGGAGATGCTAGTAGCATTTTGTATTTTATTTTTTATATATTTTTTATTGGAGTTTGGCATTTAGCATTTTAAACACTAAAGATATCAAAATAGTATTATCCTCTCCTTACAAAGTTGCATTTAGTAACCTTAGTACATGCTTTATCAGTATTTTTCCAATAGAAATAATGATGTCACTGAAAGATCCTCTCAGTCTTTCCCAACCAGAGCGTCCATCAAGATTCATTCTATAAATCAGTTTTATTTCTATGCACTCACCTATACATCTTTTAGCCTGAATACCAATATATTCATTTGTCTATCCCTTCACTCTCACCCATATGTTCATTGACTTCTAGATATCCCCTCACCTGCACATTCATCCATCATCTATCCATCCATCCACCTAATATCTACACAATATCCACTGGTACTGAGTCAGACATAAGAATACCAAGATAAAGATACTGCCCTAACAATCTAGTAGAGAAAGAAGTAAAAAAGATTACATCACAATTTGAAAAGTACCATCAGAGATAAGCATCACAGAGCACTATGGCAATAGAGGAAAGTCCTATACTTAGAGAAAAGAGATACAGGAATTTTCTAGGGAAGGTGATATTTTTGCTGAATTTTTAGGCAAATAATAGTGGAAAAGGAGCAGTATAAGAAATATAAAACAGGATGAGTCTGGAGAAATTGTATAGTTTGACTTGAACTAGAATGAATAAATTGGAGATGACTCTAAAAAGGGGACACAGTCAAGATGGTATGGTGTTTCTTCAGTTCTGGTTTCAAATCTTATGAAGAAAGCTGCTGGATTTTTATCCACCTACATACTTTTATTATCTTAGTTAGGTGCACATTTTTCAAAGGTACGCTCCCTATTCTGTTTCCCCCAATTTTCAACTGAGGATGTGAAGACCCTGTCTCAGATAAATTTTGACAACTTAAAAGCATTTTAAACAACTATATAGTGAATGCAAGAAGAGGCAGGTATCAGTTGCTTCAAAAAAAGTAAAATATTAGGTAAGTTGTTAGATACTTATCCTATTCTTCCTCTCCCACAACTTTTGCTTCTATATACTATGTATTTAGTAATAATAGTATTCGTGCATCTGCAAAGGTGGAAAAAACTCTAGTTCTAACGATACCTGAGGAACTTCTAGCACATCTCTAATTGGTAGCATTAACATCCAAGCTGTGGTGTATCATCCTGTGGCAAGGGTGAACTGCTTGTAAGTTGTCTAGGAGGCTTCCAGAATAAATCAGAGGCAAGATGATGTGGCAGGCAGCTCAGGTGGGATGAGAGAAAAAAGAAAACTTAAGTGCAATGATGCAGTCCTGGCTTCTGCAAAGCTTGCTTGTCCCTGCTCATGGAGAATTAACCTTTCCCCGCATTAGCCACGAATTCCACTTCCCAACGAACAACTTATTCTGCACCTCCCACCTGAGCCACCCAAGGGGGATTCCACTTAGCAAAGCTCCAGGTGCAGCCCCTGCCTGCCCTGCCCTCCTCTGGCTGCGCCTTCCTTATCCCCTGGCAGGAGGGGTGTGGGGCAGCGGGAGGAAGCTGGGATCTGGAGACATTTCTGCCCCTCCCATTCCCACAGAACCATTAAATGATGTTCCTGGCCTGCCCCCAGTCCTAGCAGATAAGCCTTCCAACCAGCCAGGCTTTGAATATTCCTCTTCTAAGGCACGCCCCACCCACACCGCCCTGCCCAGCACTGAGACCTGCCCCCAGTAGGCATCAGAGAAAAGTGAGCCAGTGGAGGGTTACATGCCCCTTGGTCCTAGGAGTATTTATTGAGCCCCTGTTGCTGTCAAGTGTGAGTGGGGAGGAGGGCTGGATTTGAGTAGTGAGTGGAGAGATGGGATGAGGAGTAGGGGAACATAAAGTAGAGAAGACATATTTGTTCATGCTTTTCCCCAACTTCAGTACTTAAGGCAAGAGGGGATAAGTAAACAAGGGAGTTGCATAAGGAAAGTGCTGGAAGCTCTCAGAGCAAAATATCAAGTACAGTAGTCTCCTCTTACCCTTGGTTTCAGTCACCTGCTGTCAACCACAGTCCCAAAGCAGATAATCCACTTTCTGACTTATCAGAAGGGCATAGTAGCTTCATGCTAGGTCACAGTGCCTACCTCATTCCCTTCACTACCTCTCATCATGACAAGAAGTTTGAATACAGTATAATAAGATAGTTTGAGAGAGAGAGAGAGAACCACATTAATGTAGCTTTTATTACAGTGTGTTGTTATAATTGCTCCATGTTGTTGAGTTATTGTTAATTTCCTACTGTGCCTAATTTATCAATTAAACTTTATCATAGGTATGCAAGTATCAGAACAAAATAGTACATAGAGTCTGGTACTATCCACAGTTTTGGGTATCTACTGGGGGTATTGGAACATGTTCCCCAGGGATAAGGAGGGACTACTGCAAGACTAGTAGGTTAGGAAAGGTTTCTTGTAGGAACTGTCGTTTGATGTCAGACCTGAAGAATGAAGGAGTTAGCTAGGCAAAAGGTTGTGGGGAACTGAGGGGAATGGGGAGGGGGCAGAGTTCCAGTAGAAGAAACAGCATAAGGGAAGGCCTCTGATGAGAAAAATCACAGTAGATTCCAAACACTCCAAGAGCACCAATTTGAGTGGAACATGGAGTAGTCCGCTAAGAAGAGATGATGCTGAACAAGGAACCAGAAATCAGATTCTGGAGGACTTTGTAAGACAGCTTGAAGGGCTTACACTTTATTTAATAAAAGCTATCAAAGGTTTTTAAAGTAGGAAAAATGGCATGATTAGATCTAAAATTTACAAGTTCACTCTGACAATACTGTGGAGGATGTGTTGGAAGGCAAGACTAGATCAGTTAGTAGGTTGGCACTGATCCAGTAATGTGAATTAGGATGTAAACAGTGGGGGTGAAGACATAGATGGATTTGAGAGATATTTCAGGCATAAAATTAACAAAACTTCAGTGGAGTAGCAGGTAAGTGAAGAAGGATGAAGATTCAAGGATGACTCATTTCTGACATCAGCAACTAGATGGATAGTGACCGTATAAGTTATCTCTTTTTTTCTTTCTTCTCCATGTCTTTACCACCTTTAGAGCCATTATCTATAGCTATTATCTACTGCCTTTAGTGATTCTCATTTGTGTAGAGACTTTATTGTCTTCCTGGATTATAAATTTCTTGAAGATATGGACACCATTTTTTTTCATGTTTTCTTTTGCTTAGACTGTACCACAAAGGACCCATTCAAATGATCAAATGAATGAATGACCTCAAAGATTTGAGCCTCAAAACTAGAAAAGTTAAAGTTGCCAGGGCCCAAGCTGTAGATGAATCTAAAGCTCTGTGATAGGCACATGAGAAAATGTTCCGCATCACTTGCCATCAGGGAAATACAAATCAAAACCACAATGAGATACCATCTCACACCAGTGAAAATGGTGAAAATTAACAAGACAGGAAACAACAAATGTTGGAGAGGATGTGGAGAAAGGGGAACCCTCTTGCACTGTTGGTGGCAATGTGAACTGGTACAGCCACTGTGGAAAACTGTGTGGAGGTTACTCAAAGAGTTAAAAATAGAACTGCTCTACAACCCAGCAATTACACTGCTGAGGATTTACCCCTAAGATACAGATGCATTGAAACAGCAGGACACCTACGCCCTGATGTTTATAACAGCATTGTCCACAATAGCCAAACTGTGGAAGGAGCCTCAGTGTCCATTGAAAGATGAATGGATAAAGAAGATGTGGTCTATGTATACAATGGAATATTACTCAGCCATTAGAAATGAAAAATACTCACCATTTGCTTCAACGTGGATGGAACTGGAGGGTCTTATGCTGAGTGAATCAGAGAAGGACAAACATTGTATGGTTTCATTCATTCGGGGAATATAAAAAATAGATAAAGGGAGTAAAGGGGAAAGGAGAAAAAATGAGTGGGAAATATCTGTGAGGGTGACAGATCATGAGAGACACCTAACTCTGGGAAACGAACAAGGGGTGGTGGAAAGGAAGGTGGGCAGGGGGATGGGGTGACTGGGTGACGGGCATTGAGGAGGGCACTTGACGGGATAAGAACTGGGTGCTATGCTATATGTTGGCAAATTGAACTCCAATATAAAAATTTAAAAAATAAAGCTCTGAAGATTGATAGTGTTGTGGACTCAAAAGAGTATAAGCCAAGGCCTGGACTTTGAAAAATGTACTATTTCTATAAAGGACTAGATAGTAAATATTTTAGGTTGTGTGGGCCTAACCGTCACAACTACTCAACCCCCTAAGGTAACACAAAATTAGCCATTGACCATACATAAATGGATATGTCTCTCTTTCAATAAAACTTTATTTACAAACACAATCAGTGGTCTAGATTTGGCTCATGGTTCATAGTTTGTTGACTCCTTTTCTAGATCATAATTTGTAGATTTGAGCGTTGCCTTGAGGTAAGGAGTTGGCCTTGGAGTACAAACAATCTCAGAAAATCATAGAAATGGTCTAAGGTCCCTTCCCATCAATATCTTTGTGCCTGGTACAGTGCCAAACATAGAAAATGCCTATTAAATATTGAATCAAGGTCACCTGTGAATGCAATATTAAAGAATCACAGAACCTGGTAAGACTTCTCTACTAAAAGTTCTTGGTAAATAACAGGGAATCAAATAATAACAACCAAAGTATCATTTTGATGTCTGGCTTTTATTCTTTACTTTTTTTCAAGTACTATGCATCAGATATTGTGCTAAGAGTGTGTGTGTGTGTGTGTGTGTGTGTGTGTGTATTCACACAGGATTCTCATAACAACCTTGCAAGGAGCATAAGATGAAGACAATGAGTGCTATGTTTTGAATTATGTTTTCCCCCAAAATGATATGTTGAAGCCTTAACCCTCAATGCTTTAGAATATGACCTTATGTTTAGAAATAGAGTCATTGCAGCTATAATGATTTAAGATGAAGTCATATCAGAGTAGAGTAGGTCCTAATCCAGTATGATGAGTGTCATTATAAGAAGACAACTGTATGAAGACACAGACACAAGGAAAATGCCACAGGAAGACAGGTGATTGCAATGATACTTCTACAAGCCAAGGAACACCTGGGGCAACCAGAAGTTAGGAGAAAGCATGGAACAGATCCTTTCTTGGAAATTTCAAGAGAACATGACCCTGCTGGAAACTTGGTTTTGAACTTCTAGACTCCATAATTATGAAACAATAATTTTCTGTTGTGTTAACCCACCCAGGTTTTGGTACTTTGTTATAGTCTAGGAAACAAATACACTGAGACTTAAGAAATCTCTCATTTGTCCAAGATCACCCAGATAGTCTGAGACAGAGTCAATATCCAAACCCATGACTGTCTGGCTCCCAAATCCATGCTCTTTTGATTAGCCCTACGACCCAGCAATTGCACTGTTGGGGATTTACCCCAAAGATACAGATGCAGTGAAACGCTGGGACACCTGCACCCCGATGTTTCTAGCAGCAATGTCCACAATAGCCAAACTGTGGAAGGAGCCTCAGTGTCCATCGAAAGATGAGTGGATAAAGAAGATGTGGTCTATGTATACAATGGAATATTACTCAGCTATTAGAAATGACAAATACCCACCATTTGCTTCAACATGGATGGAACTGGAGGGTATTATGCTGAGTGAAGTCAGTCAGTCGGAGAAGGACAAACATTATATGTTCTCATTCATGTGGGGAATATAAATAATAGTGAAAGGGAATATAAGGGAAGGGAGAAGAAATGTGTGGGAAATATCAGAAAGGGAGACGTAACGTAAAGACTGCTAACTCTGGGAAACGAACTAGGGGTGGTGGACGGGGAGGAGGGCGGGGGGTGGGAGTGATTGGGTGACGGGCACTGGGGGTTATTCTGTATGTTGGTAAATTGAACACCAATAAAAAAAATAAAATAAAAAAAAACATAGTCAATAAATATCTCCAGGTGAAAGCTCTTGGACATGAGGAAATGGAAGGTGAGAAAAAAACAAATATTTTAAACCTTTAAAAATATGTTATCTCATTCCATTCCAATTCTCATTCCAATCCCAAAAGGCAAGCAGTATTAACTATTTTTGGAAGAAGAAACTCAAGATCAAAGAGGGTTAAGAAATTTGCTTATGATCAAAGCTAGGGGTGTCTGGTTGGCTCAGATGGTTAAGCATCTGCCTTCAGCTCAGGTTATGATCTCAGGGTCCTGGGATGGAGCCCTACATCAGGCTCCATGCTCAGTGGGGAGTCTGATTCTCCTTCTCCCTCTGCAGCTGCCCCTGTTCATGCTCCCTTTCTCTCTCTCTCTCTCTCTCTCAAATGAATAACTAAAATATTTTTTTAAAAAAAAGGATCAAAGCAAGTATATGGTAGAGCCAACATTCCTCCCAGGTCTATCTGGCTCTAAGGACCACACTGTCCTCAGTTTACCTTAGTCACATAAATTATTCTCCCCTCTGTCCCTCACTTTCTTCATGGAATTATTTCCAAACTAACACTATCTTTCCCCATATTCTTCCCAAAGAGCCATTTTCCACATTCACATAATACACTAAGCCCTTGTCTCTCCTTTATAAAATTGGCCAGAAGCAATACTATAAAGTATGTAGAAATCGTATCAGGAAGCCTTTCATCTTTTGATCCTTTGGAAGACATTAGCAAGGTTTTGTTGAGTACCTTGGAGGTTGACAAGAACACCCAGCATTTTCTCTTTTCCTATATTAGAGACCAAGATGCCTTTCTCCCTATATGAGAAGCCCTCTATCTGGGCCATTGGTCCCATCCTTTTTGGTCTCTTCAGGGATCTTTTCTCTGTCTCAGATCTATATCTCTCATCACTCCCTCCTCCTCTGCTACTTTCTCTCTGCTTACTAATAGTCCTTCTTAAAAAAAAAAATACTTCCTTTATTCTATCTACCCCTCAAGTCACCACCAAAGGCTCCCTATCCTTTTTCTCCCAACCCTCGAAAGCAATATGTGGTCAACTCCATTTCTTCATCAAATAACCCACTTCAATCATATTTGCCTCCATCTTCCATTGAAAATGTGCTAAGACTACATGAAAACCTCTTAAATATCAAAGCCAATGCATACTTTGGGGTCATTATCCTACTCCACTCCTCTGCTGCATTTAAAGTTCTTACTCTCTCATTCTGCTTAAACTCTTTCCTCTCTTGATTTCTGGAAGATTACATCCATTTATGCTCTTCTTAGTTTCTTTGTTTTCTTCTTCCTCTGCCTTCTAACATGGCCCACTGCCTGTCTCTCATTTTTTTCTGTCCTGAGAATCCTTCCACTCTGATAGCTTCAGCCAGCACCTTTATTCAGAGCTATTCATCAGAACTATATAGCTGATTCTGTCCTCACCTGACATCCTCTTCAATATTTTCAAAGGACTTTTTCTTAAGGTGAGTTTTGAAAAAAAAGTAGAAATTTTCTATCAGATTCACAAAGTAGAGAGAGAGTATTCTGAGCAGGCAGATGCAAATCATATGCAGAAATAAAAAGATATGAAAGATTAGTATAGATTGAGAGGGGTGTAATCAGTTTAGTTGAGCTACAGTGTGAAATTAAACTGGTGAAACATAGGGGTTGAAGGAGAGATGAGAGATGAAGCTAGGCAGATAGGCAGGGGTCAAACGAAATTAGATTTTAACCTGTATATGGTATGGCGTACCACTATGGAATTCTAAGCAGACTACTATGAGTGGCTCTGAATTCTAGAAAGTTCACCATGTAAAGAGGGTGAAAAAAGGTTGACACTAGAGGCAGGAGACCAATGAAGTCGTGTCAAAATCCAGGTGACAGATGATAATAAACTAGGATGATAGAAATGCCTTTGGAAAGTAGGGATGATGGGCCTTCCTAAATAGGAATCAAGAGAATTTGGTGATTAATCAAATTAAAAGGTGCATTAAAAAAGGTAGATTCTAGGGTGACGGGGTTTCTAGTTTGGGTAACTGGGTAGATGAAAAGTCATTAAGCATAATGGATTATAAGAAGTAAAGTAGATTTATTGGTCAGAGTTCATTCATTCATTCACCAAACAACTGTTTCCTGAATGATTTCCATTTTGGACATAAATTTGAGATGGCTTAAAACATTCAATTTTGAGATATCTAGGAAATTGGTAGAGACAGACACCTAAAACTCAGAAGACATGTCTGCGTTGTGTTGCTATTATTAACAACATTGTGACATACAGTTATGATGGTAAATTTTTGCCCAGATGCTCAATTAGCTCTATTGTGTAGGAGATATTAGTGAAATGAGAATTAGTTGAAATCTCTAATAGTCCAGTACCATGTTGCTGATATTACTTTCTTAAATAATATCTTCTCAATTTGTGTTCTTATATGATTAACCTAATTTTTCCAAAAAAGAACAAACACGCAACTGCATAATTGAGCAGTATATGGCTGGTTTCTGAAAAACTGGTGTAGAATTAAATGTTAAAAAAATGATCTTTTTAAGTATTTTTATTATCCTAGAGGAAAGTGCTACCTTCCCCTTCTTTGGGTGTGCCTTTTGACCTTATAACAACACTTTATATTTGATTACTACTCATTCATTGGTGATAGATTTATGAATAATTACAATTCTTTTTTGGGAAGTGGGCAAATTTTACAAAGAACTTAAATATATGTGTACCTTTTGATCCAGTAATTCAACTTTTGGAAAATTCAACTGTTCTAAATAACCCAAGCAATGGAAATAGCTATATGCACGGTGAAGTTTATCATAAATTTCTTTGTATTTTTTAAAGAAAAGGAAGCAATCTTGGCATCCTTGGCAAGTTCATTTATATGTATTCATTAAAAGTGTTATTAGGGAAAAAAAGTGTTATTAGGAAAGTAATAGAAAGACATGGAAAAGGCATATGATAAAATAGTAAGAGAAAAAGCAGAACAATTTTAAGTAGATTATAATTACAATTATGTAAAAAACATGTATGTAGGAAAAATAATGGGAGTAAATTTGTTAAAATAATCAAGAATAGTTATATTTGAATGAGTAAAGGTTATTATTTTTATTTTTCAAATTATCGATGTATCAGAGATTGGTCATTTTTGTTTTCCCAGAGACTACTGGCCCTTTTTATGATACAAGTGCCCTGACTTTCCCTAGGGAATTGATGATTCTTTCTCAGAGTTCATGTGGCTCCAGTGAGGTTGATGCCACCCCTGCCAGGCTCATTAGAGGCAATTAGATCATTAAAGGCAATTAGACCCAGGTCTAGGACTGTTATGGGAACTTTTGGAAATGATGCAGGTTCTTTCCACTGTGAATTGCTAAGAGGATAGGATATAAGTCTGGAGCTGCAGGCAGCCTTATTGTCATCTTGGGGGTAGAATCCATCTGTGAAAAGAGCCCAGAGAGCAAAGCAGAGACAAGATGAAGAAAAGAAAACTTAACTCTGGGAAAAGAACTAGGGGTGGTGGAAGGGGAGGAGGGCGGGGGGTGGGGGTGAATGGATGACGGGCACTGAGGGGGGCACTTGACGGAATGAGCACTGGGTGTTATTCTGTATGTTGGCAAATTGAACACCAATAAAAAATAAATTTATTATAAAAAAAAGAAAAGAAAACTGAATCCTGGAAACATTGAGCCTGTGGGGATAGCCTTGTCTAATGTAAACTACTCCTGGCCTTTTCAACTACATGAACCCACAATTTCGTTTTTTTCTTAAACCAGATTGATTTTGTTTTTTTCTCTTTACAACAGATAGAGCCCTCATTCGCTGAGTAATCAGATTATATTACTTTTATGTTATTTCTTAAAAAAGCATATATACTAGTAAGCATTCCTGAAGCCTTCTAAGCATTCTAAAGTTTGAATTCATTTATTGAGCTGCACTAGAAGCATGGATGAAATATTGATATTAATTTCAAGATTCCAGAAAATCCAAAAAGCTTGACCTTGCCCAGTCACATTGCCCTCATAAAGTTATTGAAGGATTTAAACAGAGAGAAGAAAGTAATACAGATGAACTTACAATAAATTGGGCTAGTGTTTGTTATTCATAGTAATGGATCTTTCTTTATCTCTCTAGCACACCTGTCTTCTACTACTAACAGTATCCCCTACTTCCTTGTGGGAACTAATTCCCTTCCCACCTCTGCCAGGATGGTCAGATTATTTAGATTAGGCCATTGGGGTCTTTTGGGATTTTTTTCAAATATGAATTAAACAAAGAGATTCTTTTTTCCTCTGGAGGGGAAGCCGAAGATGCAGGTGCTCAGTTTCTAGCCTTACAGAGGATGCAGGTCTCAGAGAAAGCAGCCAATTTACTGAGGAAAGTGGAGGCAAAAGAAAATCCGGAAGGCAAATTTATCCAGTTCTGGTTACCCCCAGGTATAAAATAGCTACATTCTTGTCCTTCCCATAATTTGATTATATGAACTAATAAATTATTTTTCTTCCACTAAAGTAAAGTGCTTCCCATTGGATTGCTCATTTGCATCAGAGAGTCCTGACTAAATATATCATCAGTGCCCTAGTAACCTAGGTAGGGTCCTGCAGTCAAGCCTAAAGGCCACTGCAGATTTGTCCTTTCGCTAAACCCAAATCTTGGGATTCCCAATTTCTAGTTAGTGGCATGCTGTTGGAGACCAAGCCGCCAAGCCAGGGATTTGTACTTAGGTATACATCTTAATGTGTTTGGGCTACTATAACAGAGCACCACAGACTGAGTGACTTATAAAAAACAGAAACTTATTTCTCACAACTCTGGAGGCTGGGAATTCCAATATTAAGGTGCCAGCAGATTTGATGTCTGGTGAGGACCTGCTTCCTAGGTTATAGATGGGCTTTTTTTTTTTTTTCTTGTGTCCTCACATGGCACAAGGAAGCTCTCTTTGGTCTCTTTTATAAGAGCACTAATGCACTAATCCCATTCATGGGGGTTCTACCTTCATGATCTACTCACTTTCCAATGGCCTCACTTCCAAATACCCATACACTTGGGATTATGTTTTAACAAACATATTTGGGGAGGGAGCATGAATATTCAGTCTTATCAGGGTATAAATGATAAAGACAGAATATGATGCAGCATGACTTCCAATAGGGAAGCCTTCAGTAAATTTACTCACTTAGTTGAATAGAAGGAGTGGGAGAGGGATAGGGGGAGAGAGTCTACCAAAAGGCAGACCCTAGTTTAATTTACCCATACATCTACATGGAATAATTAAAATTGGAATAAATGACCAGTAGGAAATACAGTTAAATCAATGACCTAGAACCTAACTGGTTAACAATTTCTTCTCCTCTGGGAAAGGGAGAAAGAAAAAAAGTATATAGAAAACTCAAAAGACTGGACCCCAAAATTGCTAGAACTCATACAGCAATTTAGCAGTTTGTCAGGATACATAATAAATGCACAGAAATCAGTTTCATTTCTATACACTAATAATAATACTAAAGAAAGAGTAATTAAGGAATCAATCCCATTTATACTTGCATCCAAAACCATAAGATACCTAAGAATAAACCTAACCGAAGAGGAAAAAGATCTGTACTTTAAAAATTACAGAACACTTATGAAATAAATCAAAGAAGACACAAAGAGATGGAAAAAAAATTCCATGCTCATGGATTGGAAGAATAAATATCGTGAAAATGTCTATGCTACCCAGAGCAATTTACACATTCAATGCAATCCCTGTCAAAATACCATGGACTTTATTCACAGAGTTGGAACAAAAAATCCTAAGCTTTGTATGGAACCAGAAAAGACCCCAAATAGCCAGAGGAATGTTGAAAAAGAAAACTAAAGCTGAGGGGCATCACAATGCCTGACTTCAAGCTGTATTACAAAGCTGTGATCATCAAGACCAGTATGATAGTGGCACAAAAACAGACACATGCATCAATGGAACAGAATAGAGAGCCTAGAAATGGGCTCTCAACTCTATGGTCAACTGATCTTCAACAAAGAAAGAAAGAAGATCCAATGGAAAAAAGATATTCTCTTCAATAAATGATGTTGGGAAAATTGGACAGGCACATGTAGAAGAATGAAACTGGACCATTCTTCCACCATACACAAAAATAAACTCAAAATGGATGAAAGATCTAAATGTGAGGCAGGAATTAAAATCCTAGAGAACACAGGTAGCAATATTTTTGAACTTGGCCACAGCAACTTCTTGCAAGACACATCCATAAAGACAAGAGAAACAAAAGCAATAATGAACTATTGGGGCTTCATCAAGATAAAAAGCTTCTGTACAGCAAAAGAAACAGTCAACAAAACTAAAAGACAATGTACAGAAAGGAAGAAGATATCTATAAATGACATATCACATAGGGCTAGTATCTAAGATCTATAAAGAACTTCTCAAATTCAATACCCAAAAAACAAACAATTCAGTCACAAAATGGGCAGAAGACATGAACAAACATTTCTTCAAAGAAGACCTACACATGGCCAACAAGCACATGACAAAATGCTCCACATCACTTGCCATCACGGAAATACAAATCAAAACCTTGATGAGATACCACCCCACATCAGTGAAAATGGCTATAATTAACAAGAAACAGCAAATATTGGTGAGGATGTGGAGAAAGGGGAATTCCCTGTTGGTGGGAATGCAAACTGGTTTAACAATTCTGGAAAACAGTATGGAGTTAAAAATAGAGCTACCCTATGACCCAGCAATTGCGCTATTGGGTATTTACCCCAAAGATACAGATGTAGTGAAACCACAGGACACCTGTACCCCAATGTTCATAGCAGTAATGTCCACAGTAGCTAAACTGCAGGAGCCATGATGTCCTTTGACAGATGAATGGATAAAGAAGATGTGGTATATACAGAAACAATGCAATATCAATTAGCCATCAGAAAAGATGAGTACCTAACATTTACATCGACATGGATGGAACTGGAGGGTATGATGTTGAGCAAAATAAGTCAAATTGGAGAAAGACAATTATCATATGGTTTTACTCATATGTGGAATATAAGAAATAGTGAAAGGAACCATAATGAAAGGGGGGAACCTGAGTGTTGAAAAATTAGAGAGGAAGACAAACCCTGAGAGACTCCTAATTCTGGGAAACAAACAAAAGGTTCCAGAAGGGGAGGCGAATAGAAGGATAGGGTAACTGGATGACGGGCATTAAGGAGGGCACATGAAGAAATGACAACTTGGTGTTATATGTTGGCAAATTGAATTTAACTTTTTTTAAAAAGAATAAAAAGTGATAGAAGAGAGGACAGGAAAGTAGAGAACTAATAGGAGTTGCCTTCCTCCTAGCCACAGGCGGTTATTAAGCACTTGAGATGTGGCTAATACAACTGAGGCACTGAATTTTTAAACCTGCTTAATTTTTATTAATTTTAAAGCTGCAGTAGTATAAAGTATTTGTTAAACACATATTTATTGTTTTGGTAGGATCATATTTAACTTTAACTATTTTGTTTCTCAAATTTTATTATTGTAGTATAGTGTGTGTGTCAGGCATATGTGTCATTTTTAGTATTACACAAATATATCACTGATCTAATTAGTGTAACCTGTTGATTCCATTTAAATGATTTATTTTTCTAAGCACCAACATAATGTAATGCATTTATTTGAATATTTTATGCAGGCTGTTTGAGTTATAGTGGTATCCATGTAAATTATAACTGGTAACTAAATTGAAACCCATCATTTTCAGTATAATGCAATTAAATTATTTTTCCAAGTTAAAAATGAAGAATGTACATATTTTTAAATGTAAAACAAAAAGCAAAGGCATAATACTGATATAGAATCAAATGAAAATGCAGGCTTGTACTATGACCAGAAATGCAAAGAAAAAGCAGACTGAAAGAAGGTATGCCTCAAATTTGACACTGAATTGCAATTTGTTGATAAAAATTTTAAAAACTCACATAAAAAGTTCTAAGATAATAAAAATGACATGTTCAGCAAATACATGGTAAATTTTATCAGTAGTTAATCAATGTAGTTAATTTCCTAAAATCAAAATTAAATGACCAATTAAACATTTTTTTCATGATTTTTTAACATAATCTGAGTTTGTAACATAGTTCAACTATAAAAAAACTTGAATTATTGTGTGTGCCTGCACACATGAACACTTTTAGATAGAGAGATGGTATAAAAAAGGTTGTTTTTGAAATTTTGTTAGAAAATTATGAAGAAAAGACTAAAACATGTATTTTACAAAAATGAAATATCTTCGGTTAACCCACCAAATAATTTTCCATAGCATAGAAGAACTTTCTAACAATATCAAAGATCAACTGATTCAAATTTTGAAAATTACTAAAGAAAAAACACTTAATACCTTTGTTCCTTTGTATGACGTGTATTGAAAATATTTGTGCCTAGTTTTCAGAAGTGAGTTTGGAAAGTGTCATGAATACAGTTAAAATTTTTTAGTATATATATGCAAATGAGCATGAATCATTGTTGGTTTATAGAATGATGAAAGAAATAGGAGACAATAAATTTAATAACTGTGTTCCTTGCATATTAGTTGAACAGTAGGAGAGTTTTATACAGATTTACTGTATGATTAACTCCAAAGTTTTTGGAAACAAAAGTAATGCTTGCCAAATATTTAGTGATCAAAGATGAAAATGGCTGTGTGTTATTTATTTATGATTTCTATCATAATTCTCAAGGAAAAACTAAATTTGAAGGTCTAAAGGGGGGTAGAAAGGTTATAAGAGACCTAAATAGCCAGGCATATATGTTGAAACCGAACCTTTTTATTATATAAATCAATAAAAACAATTTGCACAATGTCTCTAATATGAACCAAAATGTACAATATTTTAATCATGATTAGCAGCATTGTATAAATTAGCTGCCAAAACTGCAGGAAAATTTTGAGTAATAGTTTAATATTTATAAATTTAGAGTTTTTCAATTTATATAAAATCCTTTGGAATTTGATAATAAAAATAAAAGACTTATCAGTAATTATCTCTCACCTTTATTTAACTTGGACAAACATAATTTTGAACCTGAAATATATTCTTTTAAGTCAAAGCAATTCTTCTGTAAAAGATGAACCAGTTTCTTTAAAAAAAAAAGATTTTATTTATTTATTCATGAGAGACAGAAAGAGAGAGAGAGAGGCGGAGACCTAGGCAGAGGGAGAAGCAGGCTTCTCACAAGGAGCCAATGTAGATCTCAATCCCCGAACTGGAATCACGCCCTGAGCCAAAGGCAGACGCTCAACCACTGAGCCACCCAGGTGTCCCAGATGAACCGATTTCATAAATGTGAATGCAGATATTAAAAGGGGATTTTATGTTTTGATACTTGATTCAGTTATTGGAAAACTTTTAAATATGTTTGGATAAAACAACTTGGGTATATAAATCTGCCTTTTCAATTGTAAATTTTATGAAACCCAACTACAAATGTGATGAAAATTTAGCATCTGCATTGAGATATGCTATAACAATAAAATACACATCAGATTTCCAGAACTTAGTATGACAAAAAGAATGGAAAGTATCTTAATAGTTTTACATTGATTACAAGTTGAAATGATAATAATAGAAATATATTAGATAAATAAAATATTATTAAAATTAATTTTTACCTGTCTCATTTTACTTTTTTAACGTGACTACTAGAAAATTTAAAGTTTCATATGAGGATTGCATTGAACTTCTATTGGACAGGACTGGTCTAGAATGTAAGATGTGTGGATGACTGTTCCTCCCATGGATTGCCAGCTCTTTGAGGATGAAAACCACAAATTATTGATAATTTGCTTACTGTACATTATTTTGATGTAACGATATTACATAAAAGAATACTTTTTGTGTACTAAGTAATCAATAAATGTTTGCTAAGTTTAATTTCATTTGGAACAAGATACTATTTTCTGAGAAGCTACTTTCATCGTGTGGGTTTTTAGAACATTACCAGCAATGATCATTAACTTTAGATTGTATTTTTTCAACCACAGGGTTATAATATAGTTCACATTTTTATGGCTTCCATTAGGTGCCAGTTCTTTGAGGCATCTTTATTTGCTTCTGAGTTCACCACAGAGGCAAATACTTAAGGGTACTGAATATTGTGCTCTTTCTGGGCTGATTACTTCCATCAGAAACAAGATAGAAATACAAAGCTAAAACATCAGGAAGAATTATGAGGAAAAAGAGAAGAGAGAGTGGGGAGACAAAAGAGATCTTAAAAAAGAAATATGTGAAAATCTACTTCATGAAGCAAGAAATGGGATGGAGAGTCATCATAAATATCAAATACCATAAGGAGAGAGATCACAGCAGAGCAAGGCAAATACAAAGCCCCAGAGATCAGTCACTGCTGAAGTCAATGAACAAGAAGTTAGGGTCTAGAAGCTAAGATGTAGAATGATCAGTTCAGTCATTGCTTACGGACAGCAGTTATATATACTTTTGAAGACCTGAGTCCAAAATGCTTCCAGGAAAATATGTTTGTTCATCCTGAATGAGACTGGCATATGACCATTTTTATGATCTATTCAAGGTTTTTTGATTCTGCTTGGTGGAAAGAGTCCAGAGCTAGAACGTGTCTAATGTGGTCACCCATCACATTATTCAAGGAATCACAAGGAACAGAAAAGACTTCCCAGTAATAGGCTCCTTCTCCTAACTAGGTCTTCTTGAATGACAGAAAGTAAAGAATTAGGATGGATCTCTGTGGCTCGTTCAAGGTTTGAGGAATGTGTAAAGTATGCGCAGGTGCAATGTCTGGCAGTTCATGTCAACACTTAGAAGGCTATAGCAGTCAAACAAAAACATTTTTAAAAAAGATTTATTTATCTATCTATCTATTGATAGATTTATTGGAGAGAGAACATTTGAGGAGGGACAGAGGGAGAGAAAGGAGAGAGATAGATTTCCTACTGAGCACGGAGACCCATATGTGACACAGGGCTCAATCTCAGGACCTTGAAATCATGACTGGAGCCAAAACCTAGAATTGCCTGCTTCACTGACTGAGCCACCAAGGTGCCCCAAAACAAAAACATTTGGGACAATATGTACTCACAATGTATAACTATAGTCACTTATTTACAAAAAAGCATGCATCTTTTTTCTTCTTTGGACAATAAAGCTTCTATGTATTGGGTAAAATACTATAGTAAGTTTATAGCCTTATAATACTAGGTTATTCTTTGTTTACTTAATGCTCTGAGGAATTTTGGTACAAAAGAGTGAAATCTAGGAAAGGGCCTGGGTCAAATGCCATTGGAGAGAGGCAAAGAGGCTCCTGAATACCTGCTGAATTTCAGCTTGCCTGATTCAAGCTTCAAGTCATCATTGCTCTGTCTTAACATGATGTCAGACTTCTTTTGGAAGGTTAAAGGAAGAGCAAGGAGGCAGGCATGTGTCAGGTACTTTGTGGGGCTCTTACCCATGTTATCTTACTGAATAACAACATCCTATACATTAGGAATTGCCATCTTCATTTTACAGTGAAGCTGAGGCTCAGAAAGCAAGAGTTACAGCTAATAAATTGAAGATTTGGGAGTCTAACCTAGTGTCTTCCTCCAGGATGCATTCTCTATACTATTTTAACTAAGTGAGGGACCTAAGAAGAAAAGTATTAGGGAGGTGACCTTCCTGAGCTGACATTTTAGATGATTCCAAATTAGCCTCCATCCATTGCATTTCTCAAGAATCACCTTGGAAATTATTTAGTCAATGAGCCTCCATTGAAAAACAAATGACTGACATATAAGAAATGTTCATGCAGGAACATATAGGAAAACATTTTCACTAGTCATCAAAAATATGCATATTGAAATAATGAAAAGATTTTAAATACTCTTCCCTGGACCTTCAAGTCAGATGAGCACACTCTAAGTATGCAAGTGCAGTATTTAAGGGTCAGTCACAAATTCCAGTCTGAATTCAAGGGAATTGCCTGAGAATTTTCAGCCCTTGCTTTTCTTGACCAACCAGGTCCAACTCCAACTTAATGACCTTGACCTCTATTTTATCTCTGTAGGCTTATCAGTGTATATCTTACCTGATAATCTGGTCCTAGCTTGACTCTTTCAACTTCTAAGTCATCCCTTTGGCTCCCAGCTTCCTACTTTGCCTTCCACAGGAAATATCCATCCACCCTATGCTCAGTTCCTAGGAATCTAATTTGGCCACAGCCATTCAGTTGACTATATGGGATCAGGAGCTGGGATGAGAAGGTCAACATTTTGTCTAAAGACTATACCTACGAGGGACTCTCTCTGTTCCTGTAGCAAAATGAACTTACCCATTGACAAGTTCCACTTTAATTTTATGGAAAATTAGATATTATGAGAAAACAGAATATTCCAGAAGCAACACCCACACTGTTGGCTGGAGTTATCAAAAGAAATGGAGTGTTAATACTGCCTATAAGCTTCATGGATTTTCACTCATCCTGCCACTTTCTCTCTGTTTGTACCCAGTAAGTATGCCCTTCTTAAGAGATGTTTTTGATCTGGGCAATAGAAGACTTGTCACACAGACCAAAAAAAAAAAAAAAAAAAATATATATATATATATATATATATATATATATATATATATATATAGTTGCCATACAGAAAATACATACATACATATATATGTATAAAATTTACTATGTATGTATATATGTGTGTACACATACACACATATGTCAAAGCTACATACAGACTTCATGTCAAAAGCCTTTGTCCCTACCTGAGGACACATTTACTTTCTGAAACTGTGGCTGCTGCCCTTCACACCTCTACCATGTGAGCTTCCAGGTTTGTTGTGCCCTCAATTTTTCCTTAGGAGAATAAAGTTATCTTTATTATAAGAGTTAATGGGAACACACATAAATGACCTAGCTTCTCTATGCTATAGATTCTTCATTAGTAAAACTGGGATAATAGTACCTACTTGAGAATTGTGATAATTACATGAGCTAATTAATGCACGTGAAGAGCTTAGAATGTAGCTGACACATAATAAGCACTCAGTTTAGGTTAGCTGTTGTTGCCCTGCTCCTTCAGGGGTAAACTATAAAGACGCTTTTCCTGTTAACACTTCTCAAGCAAATGATGGTTGACAGTTTCTGCTCCTGCATCCCATGTAATATCCTCTAATGAGATTCTGGAGCATAGTGCGTTCAAGATTTTCTGTTGGTGGCCTTCTATAAAGAGACACTGGTGTTTGGTAAAGTGATTTGTGAAGTGAACCCTAAGTGGAACTCCCTACCTGACCCTGAAAGGAAAGTATTCATTCACTTATCAGTGGGAAACTTGCATGTTTCTAGGGAGGTAAGGTTGACATATTATTGTTATAAAATCTTTTGAGTGGCTTCACATGGATGGTATCTTGTGGAGAAAAGGACACTTCTAGGCAGGTTTGAGACCTAATTCTGCCCCTAAAATACTTTACTTTAGAAAACTCACTGATGTCTCTATGCCTCTTCTTTTTTAATCATTTGAAAATTGCGCATTAAAATAGGTAAGCTTCAAAATCTCTTTCAGGTCTAACATTTTAGAATTACGTAATCTGTGAATCACAACGGTTTGGAAAAACCATAAGGAAATAGGTCTTGTCTCCATGTGGGGCCACACTCATAATTTCTGAACTCCCTATTAAAGATTAGAGGGCAAAGAAACCTAACAGACCCATCTGGCTATTTTAAGGGCCCATTAACATAACTTCTTGAGACATTTTGAAACTGACTCTTGTAATTCTGCAGCTCCAAGCTCAAAAAAGTTCTCAGACCACACTGTGTTGGCACTGAAGAGAGGAGGTGGCTGAGGGAGAAAAATGAGTATATGTCCACATCTCAGTACACTGTACCAGACTCTGCAGTCACATTGTACTATGTCTGGGCCAGAGATTGATGAGATGTGCCTAACTCAGATGAAGACCTTCCCAGCACATATCCTGTTTTCCCACTAGAAACTACCCAAATGCCTATCAAGAATAGAATGGATAAACCAATAGTGGAATTTTCATGTTAGAATTCTATTAATGACAGTGAATGAACTATGGTACATGTGACAATAAGGAAAAATATTACAAACATGATTTTAGTCAGAAGAAATTACACACAGAAGGATACATGCTGTATGATTCTGCTCAAAGTTTTAAAAAAGGAAAATGTTAATTTGTGATATTAGATATTAGGATAGTAGTTACTTTTGGAGAAGAGGGTAGATATTAGGAAGGTAGTGAGAGAGAGGCTACTTGAGTATTTATAATACTCTATTTCTTGATCTGGAAAGTAGTTACGTGGATGTGTGCACTTCATGGAAATTCATCAAGTTGTGTACTTAAAATAGTCTGATAACATTAAGGAACTATTTTAAATGGGAGTTTCACCCACAACAAATGATAAGGTATGTTGAAGGAATAGAATACTCGCAATTTCTGTAACTTCCTGAAATTTGTTTTGCATAGAATTTCCACACTCTCTGAGACTAAAGTAATGGATGAGATTTTGGCAAAATCAAGACAGACCAACAGGAGTAGAGAAAGATGCATGAGAAAAGCATAAAGGGGAGCAAATGCAGATCATGTTTGGTGATGAGTGGCAGGTGGAGTATCATGGGAAAGGTGGCTTAGGAGGGACTTTGGGGCATACTGTGGAAGGTTTTGAATACAGGCTTTGTTCTTCATCTCACGGGCCCTAGAAAGCCAATGAGAGCTTTGAACAGGGAAGTAATATTCCTTTCCTCCAGTTTTTTCTAATTTTAATAGGGTGAATTGTGGGGAAGGTACCTGCATTTACTCAGAAATGTTTTTGTCCTAGTCTGATGGGTATACACACACACTCATTTATGTGTAATGTGCTTATGTATAAAATTAATATAGCCCCCACCACAATCCAAGGAAGTGGGTCATTCTTATTTCACAAATGAGGAAATTGATGCTTACAAAGGCTGAGTAAGTTGTAGAAGGAAAATAGAAATGGCCTTCTGCCGACAGTAGGACAATTTTACTTCTTTTTCAGGGTGACCCCAGGGTACAGAGCATAGAGGGATTCAGCAAGTGATTTATTCATTGGAGGTGGGAGGTGTGAGTAGGGAGAGGAAGCAGAGAAAGCTACAGCAGCATTCTACAAACGCCATCATCCAGGGCAAGAGGCTGGCATGGTTTCCATGGTGACAGATACCCACCCTGCCACAAAACCTCACCCTCCTTGGCCAGAAAACCTGATTTGATGATTTCACTCAAGCTGTGGAGTCAGCCACTCAATCCTGTGTCAGCTCAGGGCACTGCCTCTAGAAAAATACTTTTTATTTTAGCAGGTCATTATTAATGATTATTCTTTCTTGTCTCAGAAATGTTCTGTTCGGTAATATGCTGGGTGAGTGAGTGCTTTTTGAAATTTTCCGTCTCCTTCATAGCTTTCAGATTTGGCTCATGTAAAAAAGAGTTGAGAAGTTGGAAAATTCCCTTTACTCATACTGAAGTCTGTATCATTGATTGTCTCTCTATATGTGAATCTATGATGTGCCATTTTCTCATTAATGTCCAATAGCAGTTTCAAAGTCAGAGGGTGGTTTTGGTTCAGTTCCAGACCCATCTTTTCCTACTTCTATAATTTGAAGCAAGTTGATAAATCTCCGAGAGCCTCAATTTTCTTATCTATATTATGGGATATGATGCTAGTACTTGCTTCATAATGAGAAATTGGATATAAAGTACTTAACAAACAGACAAAAGCTAAATAAATTATCATAAATCACATATCTAGTTTTCTGGCTTTTCCATTACTTAACAGAATTTCTTTCTTTTTAAAATATTTTTATTGGCGTTCAATTTGCCAACATATAGCATAATACCCAGTGCTCATCCCATTAAGTGCCGCCATCAGTGCCCGTCACTCAGTCACCCCCACCCCCCACACACCTCCCCTTTCACCACCCCTAGTTCGTTTCCCAGAGTTAGGAGTCTTCATGTTCTGTCTCCCTCCCTGATATTTCCTACCCATTTCTTCTCCCTTCCCTTCTATTCCCTTTCACTATTATTTATATTCCCCAAATGAAAGAGACCATATAATGTTTGTCCTTCTCCGATTGACTTACTTCACTCAGCATAATACCCTCCAGTTCCATCCACGTCGAAGCAAATGGTGGGTATTTGTCGTTTCTGATGGCTGAGTAATATTCCATTGTATACATAGACCACATCTTCTTTATCCATTCATCTTTCGATGGACACCAAGGCTCCTTCCACAGTTTGGCTATTGTGGACATTGCTGCTATAAACATCGGGGTGCAGGTGTCCCGGCCTTAACAGAATTTCTTAGTAATTTTTAATACCTATTATTCAAAGGAGTTGGAAAATATGGTATTTCAAGTAATTAAATATTATGAATAACTGAGTTGATACACACACACACACACACAATCAACATATGAGACCAAGAATATTTAGGGAATAAGATTAACAATTGTATGCAAAAGGCAATATTATTGTAAAAGCACTTAGAATCTAGAATTTGAATCTAATCGGCTAACTCCAGAGACTCTACTTTAAGCTTCCAAAGATATGAACATAAATGAGTTCTCTGTGTACTCATTTTAGAAATACATAAGCGGAGGCATTCCTTTGTATCTACAAATTTATTATACCTAAAAACACAGACACTCATTATGTAACCATGAGAAAGTCTTTTAAACTTCCAAGGTTAATTTTCCTTAACTGTAAAATGGAGACAATCTTAATACCTTCTTTCTGGAGTTATTTTGAAGTTTAAATGAGACAGTAAATGAAAAAGAACTTAGCATACAGTGTACACTCATTAAATGTCAGTATAATGTAGTCTCTTAGTGCCCCACCTGGATCCTCTTTACAGGCAGTGCTCCCACCCCCTGGCTGTCATTTGTGTTGGCCGATAACAATTCACAGATGCCCCTACTCCTGAAAATAGTCCTCATCAGCTAAATAGGAGTTTTCTTGCCCAGGAGGCAATGCCCCCTACTGCCCAGGGCAGATTTGAGCCAATGGCAACAGACTTAGTGGCATAAAGGCTGGCCCCTTTTCCTTAAGGTAGGATTACTTTGTGGAAAAAAACTGAAACTAGTCTTCAGCAGGTACTATTCTTTTGTATGAGCTTTCTACTACTGTCCTACTCTGCTTTCACTCCTCTCATCCTGGGAGCACTTTTCCAGTCACTTATAAGAAACTTCATCTCTGTTCTGGCTACTCAGGAACCCAACTGAAGACAACTAGCATTAAAAATGGTCTTAGAAAGCAATCCTGGGAATAGAATTCTGGAGTTGGTTCACTTGCTGGCTGGATGGCAATGAGGATCCCACAGCTGAAGGTAGGAGAAGAATTGATCCTTCCTGCTGTACTACAAAGCGTATTGTTATAATTTTCATCTGTAATAAGCTGGGATTGGATTCAGGTGAAAGGAGATGTGCTAATTGAGGCAATGTCTCAGTCTTTGAGAGGTGTAAAAAATAATTATAAGGTCCTTGGAACTGGATGGGTAGCTGAAGAGAGAAAATTACAGATTTGGATTTATTGGTCAAAAATTTAAAGTAAAACGTGAGAGCCAGGAGACCTTAACTCCTGCAGCTGGGATGGGGTTGGAGCAAAAACAGCTGTAGATCAGCCATGGGACCTAACTGCAGTAGTGCAAAGCTCTGGGGAGGCTGAGTGTTCACCTAAGGCAAGTCTTTTAAGCCAAAGTTGGGGCCTTAATGGGGAAAGAGTATGACCCTGAGACTTGGGAGAGATATTTCTGCATAGTTGCATTTTGAACTTTGATTCCCCTAAACCCTCTGGTTTTTGGAGAGACAGCCTATTTCTCATTATCGAAGACTGAGCTTTCTACCTCCTCTTTGCTTGTAGACTACAAAGAAACTTCAAATGAGGCCTTATAAAAAATAGTGCAGGGTCCTTTTCAGGATATGCTCCCAATTCCCCTCCTGGTCACCAGACTCCTAAATAACGTCAAATCTCTGCATAGCTCAACTGGAAAAGTGTAGGGCAGTCAACAGGGAGACAATACTATATGTTCCAGAAGCCTCAGGACCTAAAGAAAATTTATTTTCTTAGAAGCTGAGCGAGTGTGTCTAACAGAGATTCCTGAGAGTGCTTGACCAAGGGGGAACAGAATACAAAATTGCTTAAGAGAAAGGTTGTGGATATCAGAACACTTCACCATAGCCATAAGTTAATATCCTAGTAGATGACTAAATTGTTGGGCTAAGTTTCAGAAGATTGGAAAAAACAAAGATCTACAAAAAGTGTAGTAAAAATGCAAGAACTACTGCAGAAAATGATGGAGGGAAGAATAGGAAAGCTCAGAGAAGTGGGTATGCTAGATTTGATCTGCTGTATGAGACCAGAAAACCCACTAGCTGCCCAAATTCTCAGAAGGGACCAGAGGTCATTCCATTTAGCAAGGCAATAAGGAATGTACTGGTGAGGAAGACATCAGTATCTTTGAGAATCTCAGTTGTAGGTGTCTTTTGTAGACTAGAACTGATGGTTAAATAGTTGGGCTCTTTCATAGCAATGGGATAGGATTCCGGAAAAAGCAGAGGCCAGGTGGCAGCACTTAACTGTCAGAAGCCAAGGACTATAATGAGCACAAGGTCAGAATGGCAGCCAGAGACTACAAGAGACTCCACATTCAAGGACATAGTCAGGCTTAAAGTGAAGGAATGGAAAAATATATTCCATACAGGTAGAAACTAAGAGAAAATAGGTTTAGCTATACTTGTTTCAGACAAAACAGACTTTAAGCCTAAAATCCAAATAAAAGGCAAAAAAGGTCATTATATAATGATAAAGTGGTCAACTCATCAAGAGATAAAACAATTGTAGATTCCAATTGTACAATATAGTGGTATTAAATATAGTCACCATGTTTTACATTAGATCCTTATACTTTGTCTTAAAGCTAAAATTTTGTGCCCTTTTACCAAACTTTCCCTATTTCCCCCCAGTCCCTAGCAAGCACTCTTCTATTCTGAGTTTGACTTTTTTTTTATTCCATACCTAAGTGATACTTGGCATTTATTCTCTGCTTTATTTCATTTAGCATGATACCCTCAAGTTCCATTTAAGTTGACAGTATAATTGTTTCAAATGGCTGGATGTCTTTTTTTCTCATGGATGAATAATATTCCATTGTGTATACATGTGTGTATGTATACACACACCACGTCTTCTTTATTCATTTGTCTATCAATGGACATTTGGATTGTTTCCATATCTTGGCTACTGTGAATAATGTTACAATGAACATGGGAGTGCAGTTATCTTTCATAACCTGTTTTCATTTCCTTTGCATATATATCCAGAAGTGGGATTGCTGAATCATGGTAGTGTTTTATTTTTAATTTTTGAGGAACCTTCATATTGTTTATCATAGTGGCTGCACCAATTTACATTCCTATCTACAGTACACAGGCCTACCTTTTCTCTACATCCTTAACAATACTTGTTAGCTTCTTTCTGAAAATAGCCATTCTGATAGGTCTGAGGCAATATCTCATTATAGTTTTGATTTGCATTTCCCGGCTGATTAGTGGTTAAGCACTTTTCCATGTACCTGCTGGCCATTTATGGATTTTTTTGGAAAAATGTCTATTGAGATCCTCTGCCAATTTCTTAATTGGATTATTCTGTTTTTGTTTCTGCTTTTTTTTTGTACTTGTTTTTTATCTTGTTTTTGTTTTTTTGCTATGAGTTTTATAAGTTATGTATATTAAGATTTTTAAAAAATTTTTAAAAAGATTTTATTCATTTATTCATGAAACAGACAGAAAGAGAGAGAGAGAGAGAGGCAGAGACATAGGCAGAGGGAGAAGCAGCCTCCATGCAGGACTCAATCCTGAGACTCCAGGATTGTGCCCTGAGCCAAAAGCAGATGCTCAACCGCTGAGACATCCAGGTGTCCCTATTGAGATTTTATTATTTGGGAGAGAGAGAGTGCACACCTGTGAGTGAGGGTAAGCATAGCTGGGAGGAGGAGCAGAGGGAAAGTGACAAGCAGACTCTGTGCATGGAGCCCAATACAGGGCTTGATCCCATAACCCTGAGATCATGACCTGAACTGAAACCAAGAGTTAGACCCTTAACCGACAGAGCCATCCAGGTGCCCAAGTTCTATGTATTTTTGATATTAACTTCTTTTATAGGATTTGCAAATATTTTCCCCAATTTGTGGGCTGTCTTTTCATTTTGTTGATTGTTTCTTTGCTGTGCAGAAGCTTTTTAGTTTGTAGTTGCACTTATTTATTTTTGCTTTTGTTGTCTTTTCTTTGGGTGTCAAATCCAAAAAAAATCATTGATAACACCAATGTTAAGGAGCTTACTGCCTATGTTTTCTTCTAGGAGTTTTAAAGTTCCAGATCTTATATTCAAGTCTTTAGCTATTTTAAGTTAAGTTTTGTGTATGGTGAAGATACTGTTGCATGTGGCTGTCCAGTTTTCCCATCACCATTTATTGAAGAGTCTTTCATTTCCCCATTGCATATCCTTGGCTCTTTTGTTGTAAGTTAACTAATCATAAAGGTGTGGGTTTATTTCTGGGTTTCCTATTGCATTGATTTGTATCTCTTTTTATGCTAATAACATACTGTTTTGATTACTATAGCTTTGTAATATAGTTTGAAATAAAAATATGAAGCCTCCAGTTTTGTTTTACTTTCTCAAGATTTGTCTGTCCATGGTCTTTTGGGGTTTGATACTAATTTTAGGATGGTTCTATTTCTAATGCCATTAGAATTTTGATAGAATATATTTACATATAAAAATTTGTGACCTATGAGACATCACTCAGAAAAGAAAGCATTCTGCGTAGTGGTAGTGCTGGGATGGGTTAACAATTTGTAGGAAGCATCAATTTCATTAACTGTTGGAAGACAGGGACATCTTCTACACATCTTGAACCTCCGGTGCTGGAACATAGGCACTTGCTCAATAAATATTGAACTTATTCTACTATGGACTTAATAAAAATTAATCATAGTAAAACAACAAGAAATTAGGTAGTTGTCAACTATCTGTGTTGATATGTGCTTATAATTAGTAAGGAAAGGATTGACAGATTTGATTGCATAAAGGTTTTTAAAACTTTGATACATTAAAAAGTAAGCTAAAAGGCAAGTGTCAAAGGGTTACTACTGCAAAGTAATAAGAAAAGAACTAAGCAGAGGTGCCTGAGTGGCACAGTTGGTTGAGTGTCCATCTCTTGATCTGACAGTTGTGAGTTTGAGTCCTGCACTGGGCTTCACACCCGGTGTGGAGCCTACTTAAACAAAACAAAACAAAAAACTAAGCATTAAATGGATAAATAAGCAATGTTTATGGAGTGATAATTCATTAAAATGAAATCATTGTAAACAAACGTAGAAAAATACATACAAAGACATTTACTTCCCCTAAGTTAGCAAAATTAGTGTAAAAATATGAAGTGATAGTGAATTTGTGGTTAAACAAGTATATGCATATATGCCTGGGTGCATTATAAACATAAATTGGTGTAATTTTGGAAATTGATTTTTGTAAATTCTACCAAGAATTGTGAACATATATACAAGGTTTGGTCCCAGTTTTACAGTTTTGGAAATAACCTACGACAATATCCATCCTATGAAAATAATCCAACTTTTATATTCCCCAAATGAATGAGAACATATAATGTTTGTCCTCCGATTGACAACTTTTAAATTAAAATTTAGACATTAAGATTTTCATGACAATGTTATAACAAGATTATAAACATTAAAGTCTATAGTAAAGAAGTAAGATATAGTATCTGTTCTACAGAATCTTTGTAATCATCAGATGTAATGGCTATGAAGATAATCCAGTGCCATGGAAGTACAATTATCACATAACAAACTGAGAAGGCTCTGTGAGGTGCTTGCCAGTCATACTTCTCTTTTTTGTCAAACCAAGTGCCAGTCATACCTCTGAGGGTTTTTATTTTACTCACAGATTGTTGAACATTGTGTAAACTGACTCCTGACCACACCTTTTTACACAAAGAATGAATGCACATCTCAGTAGACTCTTTTCATCTGGAGATGTGCAATTTTTAATTTGTGAATGATTTCTGTTATGACTTTGCAGAAAAATTCAAGGCTTTCTCTGTACTTTTTAAGGAGTTCCTAATAATTGGATGGATTATGGAAATTTAAAAATTTCTATCTTTGTCTTTTTAAAAATTATTTCATGATAGATTTCATGTTTGTACTCTAAATTCTCTAGAATTTTTCATTTCAGCTATCCTATTAATTCTCAAGAGCTCTTTCTTATACTGATACCGCCTGTTGCAGGGGTATTAGGCTTAACAAATATTCCAGGTGCTTCTCTTTCCCAGCCTCAGTTAGATTGGAATTAGTTTTGGTTAATGGTCTGTGAGCAGAATGACCTACCTCACTCCCAAGCTGAGGGAGTTAAAAGCACTGTGTCTTTATCTCATCCCTCTCTCCTCTGGCTGTGGTGTTTTTTATAAGCTACATGTAAAGATAATGGCATCACAAAATGAAGGGAGCCTGGGTTTCTGAGTTGCATATAAAGAACAACTTTTGAATACTTTGGACTTGATATAAATGAGAAATAAACTTTGTTGTCCTAAGTTGTTGAAAACTGAGCATGTGTTGCTTCAGTAGAGCTTATTATATTTTAATGAATACAGTTCCTTTCCCACAGTACTGTCTTGTTTCATGAATGCAGTATTTTCTCCTCTCTCAGAATACTGTAAATAATTTCTCTGTTCTTTGTATAGTTTTTTTATCTCTTCTGACTCATTTTTCTCATTTGTTTCTCTTTTTTTTATGTTAGAGGTTATCCTTAAATGTCTTATGGCTTTTGATCATTCAAAATTAGAATAAGGTACTAAAAATTCGATATGGGGGGCCCCTGGATGGCTCAGTGATTGAGCATCTGCCTTTGGCTCAGGTCATGATCCTGGGGTCCTGGGATCGAGTCCCGCCTCTGGCTCCCTGAAGGAAATCTGCTTCTCCCTCTGCCTATGTCTCTGCCTCTCTGTCTCTTGTAAATAAATAAATAAATAAATAAATAAATAAATAAACAAACAAACAAATAAAATCTTTAAAAATTTTTGATATGAGGTTTTATATGTGTGTATGGGTCTCAGAGGCTGTTGGATTTCACCATAATAAAATTTGGAGCTAACTCTTCACTGGAAGAACCACATGTGTCAGTATATGAAAATCTTTGGGCTATCCAATATCCCCATAGAAGAATCTTCCAATATTTTGTCTGGGAGGTGGGATGGCACATATGTCTGACTATGTTCTGAAAGCAAGATCAAGAAGGAAATTGATGGGATGCCTGGGTGGCTCAGGGCATGATCCCACAATTCCAGGATGGAGTCCCATATCGGGCTCTCTGCATGGAGCCTGCTTCTCCCTCTGCCTGTGTCTCTGCCTCTCTCTCTCTCTCTCTCTCTCTGTGTATCTCATGAGTAAATAAAATCTTAAAAAAAAAAAGAAAGGAAATTGAGGTTCCCATTGTTTAAATGCAAACTTTCACTAGGTTTCCCTGTTTTTAGTGCCTGCTCTTACCATGTTTGGAATTCCTCTTATTTAGTTATGTTAAAGAATCAATTTCCTACTTTCTCCAGGGTTGATTATCTGGCTATTTAGTTTTGGAAAGGAGACCTGGGAGGATCCAACTGCTCTTTATATAGCCCCTGATTTTCAGTCCTATGCTTCATCTTTGGTAATGCCTGCATCTCCAAATTCCAAGCCTTTCTAGGAACCTACTAGGCGAGTTACCTTTTGCTCTGCAGGCATGTGGGCTGGCACTTGCTCCACTCTGCAAAGTCTGTCACTGCAACTCCATCTGGTATTTGGACTCAGGAGAAATGATATCTTCCAAAACTGCCAAATTATATTATCTATAGTTTCCTTCTAAGTTTTCTTGTTCCTTGTGTATTTATATATTTTTATTTCTTCACGGTTTCTTTATTGTGTTTTAGGAATAGAGGAAGTTTTTTGTTTTTATTTTTAAGTAAATGGTAAACCACCTCATTTAACTAGACATATATTGCTTTTATAATAGAAAAATCTGAAATAATGACAAAAATGTCAACACTGCTCACTATGAAGAAATCTACCTAAGTAGAGCAAGAAGGCGGCCAATGCACATGATTTATTTGATTCTTTGCCCACTCTCTTCCCTGCAATATTTGCTAAGATTTCAGAGTTATATAGATGCTTGTGCAGGTTTTAGAATATTAAGGTCTAGTAATTAAATTTCACACATATTTATTAATGAAAAAATCACATGGAAATCTTTTTCAGAAGTTTTTTTCTAGAAATTGGCACAAGTGGTGCAAGCAGAAATTAATATTTTAGCTTTTTATTGCTTTGTTCTTTGCTTATTTCTCTAAGCAAAACTCTAACATGAAAAAATGACTTTTTCTGAAGAAAAGAATGGATATGAAAGTTATCATTTGGATTGCCTGTATTGTAACCTATAACCTCAGACATATTTCATAAATGTTATTCGTGTTTTTATGGTATGTTTTATTGGTTCTTTTAAAGTCCTTGTTTCATAAGGTTTCTCCTCCTCATATTCAACAATGAGCCATAAGCTGTTTATTTCCCTGAGTCATACTCCCTCCCTCCCCTCAACACTATATCACTATATCACTATAAAAATATGGAGTCTGTCCTATCATTATACTTCTTGAGAATCCATCCTCAGAAAAAAAATCCAAAATTCAAGAAAGGCATTAAGTTATTCATGACAGTCTTATTTATAACAACAAGAAAATGAAAACAGCCCCTGTCCCAATCCCCAATACAACCACACCCACCCATGCACCCACACACATCTTCCCCAGTTAGGTATTCTTCAATACAGAAGAAAGAGACTGGCTGTAGAGAAGGACACAAAGAGTTCATCTTTCATAACAGGAAGAAGGCAGCGGGTATGGGTGCAGATGGTTGGAGGTGGATAGATGAGGTAGTGTGAGTTTGTGGAAATTCTCTTCTAATTTGCTCCAATTTTGTCAGGAAAGTAAGAAGAAAGGTCCTCTCCTGAAAGTGAGCATGGGAGCAGAGGTGTTGACATGTGAGGAGAAAGGGGAAGGTATGAACTGATCGTCCCCTAGAATGGGAGGGAGAGTGTATTAGAGGAATCTGATGGGGCTTCTGGGCAGCATCAAGGGCCCCCTTGAGGTTAGGGCACAAATTTAATGTTGACAAATCAACACCATTGTATGTGTGTTTCCAGCCACTTCCAGGTGCACTGAGTTCATAGACCAGTGTGGCATTTCAAAATAATCAATTTTGAGTCTCAGGTAGGTACAATGAAATGAGGGATGTGGAAAATGTTATATATGAAGAAGTTACTAAGGGTTAACTGAAATATAAACTGGCTAAGGAGGGAAGGGGTTGGGACATGAAGGGCTAATGGCAGTAAAAAGATAGCAGGATCACTGAATTACAAGTCCAGGTGGCGTCAGAAGAGTTTTTGCATCTGGGGCTGTAGAAGAAGCTTGCTGAAACCTAGGGGAGGGAGTGTCATGGAATTTGTATTATGGAATTATTGCAATGATTTATTATGGCAAGGTTATTTGACCTGTAACACGGGAGTGAGATCTTGAGGGAGGGTGAAGGACAATATCATCAAGGTAGGAACATTTAGTGAAGTGAGTGGCCAGGATGCATGAAGTTTCCCATGTATTAAACTCAGCAAAAATTAAGACCAAAATAAAGGTGGAAAGAATGACGATGAGCCCAATGTCAGTAAATTATAGCTACAATGAGGGGTAACGGTAACGGTCTGATGACATGTGATTCAAAACTGGAATATTTTGGGAGGGAAGAGGGACGATGATCTGAAAGTGGCAATGAAGAGTAAGGAGGACTTCATCCCACACTGAAGCTCAGATGTCTGAGGGCTGTGGAAGGAAACACAGCTCCTACTCTACTACAGGCATTTGTTCTTGGGAGTCTCAAGTTTTCTTTAGGGCAAATATGTGACAGGACTGCTCTGGGAAGAGACTGGGGACATAGGGGATTTTTGGTAATAATGGGCCATGAGTTTAAGAGAGCATGGTGATGGCTTGGGGAATTTGGAGAACAGCGATATGGGGAAAGAGCTGGGGTGACGCAGAGCCATAGGAATGAGAGTGACCTGGAGGTCTAAGGCTTCCTGTGGTAACTGACATGACTGAGATAGAAGCATTAAGGAGACTGGTTCGGGTAGATCAAAGGCAGATATTTAATTTTTTAAAACAATTTTATTGAGATCTTTGGCATAAAAAACTGTGTATTTATATGTACATTTTCCTCGGTTTTATTAAGATATAACTGACCCTTAACATTGTGAGTTTAAGTGGTACAAAGTGTTGATTTGATGTAGTTCTATACTGCAAAATGATTTCCACCATCATGTTAGCTAACACCTCCATCACCTCACATAATTAACCATTTCTTTTTTATGGTGAGAACATTTAAGATTTACTCTCTTAGCAACTTTCAAGTATGTAATATGATATTGTTAACTATAGTCACCATGCTGTACATTAGATCCTTAGAGCTCACTCACCTTATTGTTGGAAGTTTGTACCCTTTGACCAAGGTCTCCTCATTTCCCCTCACCCATGATATTTTGACATGTGTAAACATTGTAAAAAGATCAATGCAATCAACTTAAGTGACTTATCCATCACCTCTTTGTGGTTACCATTTTGTGTGTGCATGTGTGGTCAAAAGGCTTAATCTGCAATCCCTTAGCAAATTTCAAGTATACAATTCCTTTTTGTCAACTCTCCTTACCATGCTGCACATAGCTCTCCAGAAAGCATTCATCTCAAATAACTGAAACTTTGTACTCTTTGACTATCTCCTCATTCTTTCCCCCTACCACTCCCACTCTCTGGCAACTAGTATTCTGCTCCCTGTTTCTATAATTTCAATTATTTTAGATTCCAAATATAAGTGATATCATGCAGTATTTCTTTCTGTGCCTGGGTTATTTCCTATGGCACAATGCCTACAAGTCCTAGCTATGCTGTCACAAATGACAGGATTTCCTTCTTGTGGCTGAATAATATTCCATTGTACATCTATGCCACATCTTTATTCATCTGTTGATAGACATTTGTGTTGTTTCTATATCTAGCTATTATGAATAATACTGCAATGAACATGGGGGTGAAGATATCACTCTGAGATTTTGATTTCAGTTCCTTTGGATATATATTAAGAAATAGGATTGCTGGATCATATTATACTATTCTTAATTTTGAGGAACCTCTGTAAGTTTTGCCATAATGGCCATATCAATTTATATTCCCACCAATATTATACAAGTTCCCTTTCCTCTGCATCCTCACCAATGCTTTTATATTTGATAACAGACCTTCTAACGTGTAAGGTGATATCTCATTGTGGTTTTGATTTGCATTTCCCTGATTAATTAGTAATGTTGAGCATCTTTTCACGTACCTTTGGTCTTCTTTTGAGAAATGTCTATTCAGACTTGGCCTATTCTTAAAAATCAAGTTACTTGGTTTTCTGCTAAGAGTTGTGTGAGTTCCCTATGTATTTTGGATATTAATCCCCCAAGATAGATATTGATGACAGGCTGTAAATGTTAGTCTGTGAGTGTTTGGGTGTATGGAGGCATGGATATCTGGGACTCTATCTTGACCCTTGTCTGTGGCCATTAGGAAGTCTAGGGTCTTATTATTGGTACAGAGCTCAATCTTACCCCTCTTAAGGAGGGATGATCCTGCTTCAAAAGTATGAGGCTCCCTCTCTTACCCTATTGATGGAGTTGGGAATATCTGGGAAGTTGGGAATTAATTCAAGCATCCAGGACCCCTTTGACATCCCAGAGAGGTGTGTTCCATTCCATTTTATTCCCCTGGCGAAGATTCTGGCTTATAGTAATTACTCTAATACATGCTTGCTGACCTGAAGAGGTAGATGGCCAGGAAAAAAATGAGTGTAGTGTTTTAGGAAAGTTCTTGCTCAGAGAAATAATTATTTTAAAGTCATCAGCATTTGGGTGGAGGCTGAAGGTTTGGTTGTGAATAAGATTTCCCAGGATAGTAATATGGAATATGAATTTTTAAAGGGTGTAATGGAGCTCTGTGTAGGAGAGGGGAACACAATCTTTTTTTTAAAAAAAGATGATAAAATAAAAGACACTGGAAAGAAACAAAGTAGTAGTTTAGCAGCTGGAGGTGGGAGTGGTCCCTGTCTCAAAGAGAAGAAGGGGTGATCTTAGTGACAATTGTCACTGAGAGGTTGAGTAAAAAGAGGCTTAACAGAGTTCTCTGGATCTGAACATTGTGAAGGTCATTGGTGATCCAAGCAAAGGAACTTTCATGGAGTCATGGGGCAGAGCCCACAGGAAGGGACTTGGGAACTAATTGGAGATTGAGGAAGTAGATGTAATTTAGATGATTGTATCAAGACTTTTACCTTAGTAAAAAAAAAAAAAAAAAAAAGAAAGAAAGAAAAAGAAAAAAAGACTTTTACCTTAGAGAATAAATATAGGGCAGTGGGAAATACAAGCCTTTTTTAGTTTCAGGAGTAGAATTTAGTAATTCATCAGTTGCATATCACACCTAGTGCTCATTACATCAAGTGCCCTCCTTAATGCCCATCACCCAGTTACCCTATCCCCCACCCACCTTTCTTCCAACAACTCTCAATTTGTTTCCTATAGTTAAGAGTCTCTCATGGAGGGCACCTGGGTGGCTCAGTCAGTTAACTGTCTGCCTTCTGCTCAGGTCAAGATCCCCGAGTCCTGCGATCGAGCCCCACAACCAACTCCCTGTTTGGTGGGAAACCTGCTTCTCCCTCTCCTTCTCCCACTCTTGCTTATGCTTGTTTTTTTTTCTCTCTCTCTCAAACAAATAAAATCTTTTCTTTTAAGGTCTCTTATAGTTTGCCTTCCTATCTGTTTTTATCTTATTTTTATTTCCCTTCCCCTGTGTGCATCTGTTTTGTTTCTTAAATTCCATGTATGAGTAAAATCATATGGTGTTTGTCTTTTTCTGACTTATTTTGCTTAGCATAATAATACTCTCTTGTTCCATCCACATCATTGCAAATGGCAAGATTACATTATTTTTTATGACTAATATTCCATATATACCACATCTTCTTTATCCATTCTGTCAATGGACACCTGGGTTCTCTATTTTGGATGTTGTGGACATTGCTCTATAAACATTGGGGTCCAGTTTTCCCTTCGAATCACTATTTTTGTATCCTTTTCATAAATATCTACAAGTGCAAATGCTGGGTAGCTCTATTTTTAAGTTTTTGAGGAACCACCATACTGTTTTCCAGAGTGGCTGTACCAGTTTGCATTTCCACCACGAGAAGTTTCCCTTTCTCCACAACCTGACCAACACCTTTGTTTTCTGATTTGTTAATTTAAGCCATTCTGACACGTGCAAGGTGATATTTCATTGTATTCTTTGTATTTCCCTGATCCTGAGTGATGTTGAACATTTTTTCATGTGTCAGCCATTTGTATGTCTTCTTTGGAGAAGTGTCTGTTTGTGTCTTTTGCCTATTTCTTGACTGGATTTTTTGAAATACAAGTCTTATAAGTTTTAAGTATATTTATTCAACAATATGGAGAGAATAAAAAGACACAAAAATGATTGATGAAACAACCTCAGAGACTATGAGGAAATAGGATTGAGGTGGTAATTAGATGATAAGAAAAACTAATATTTACTGAGCACCTTTTTGTGTATCAGGGATCATGGAATTATTTTTATATGCACCAGGTCATTTAAACGTAACAGCCTTACAAGAGTTTTATTTATTTCTCAGTTTACAGATGAGAAAACTGACATTGGCTCAGAGAGATTAAGCAACTTGCTCAAAGCCACAAAGCTAATGAGGTTAGAGTCAAAATTTAAAAAAAAAACAACAGTCTGACATGTAAATTTCTTGTTTTTGTTTTTTGTTTGTTTTTTTGTTTGTTTGTTTGTTTGTTTACCACATCACACCATCTCTACATCTTTAAGATGAATGAGGTTGAGGTACAGAGAGCTGCAGATATGTTTGTAGAATGGGGGTAAACCTGAAGAAATTTATACTTGAAGTGCTCCTTTTTTTTCCTGTCTAATTCTGATATCCATTTGCTGGAATCCTCTCTACCCCTTTAAACTGATATAGCATTGCCTCAATATCATTCTAAACTTTGTGAAGGTCTTAGAGTCTTCCACTGGTTTCTGCAGATCCCTGGGGACTGGCATTTCACAGGATTCTCTGAGTCTCTACCCTGGCTCTGACTGAGCTGGTTCAGTTGACAGCTCCTTTTGCATCCTGCGGGTATTCTGATGCCTATGCCTCCAGTTCTGTAAAGCACTTGTATTTGTGGTAGACTTTTCAGAAGTTTTTCATAGGAAGCAGAGAGAGGTATTTATCCTCGTAACACAAACAACTTCCATTTGAACATAGCTCACTCATGTTCTTAAAAGTCTTTTAGTTTCGTTCGCTGGGATTTTTTCACTGGCTTCTTCATCCAAGGGTGCCAGCATACTTTGGCCAGCTAGTTGCCTCTTCCCTTTTTCCTCCTCTTTTATCTTTCCTCTTTATTCTCACTCTCCCGTGTTACCCTTGGGAATGCTAAATTTTTCTCATTCTATTCTGCCAAGCAACTGTCCCAAGCTCCTACTCCCCTATGCTGGTCTAAGCCTTCCATTGAAAATTAAAGTTTCCACAAGGTACACACTCTGCTGATTAACATGTGGCAAGATCCAGCTGCCTGGTTTTGATTTTTACACTACCCTTTGTGCAGATAGAAGTAAGGCCATCTGCTGGAGAGGGGGAGCTGGGGTGGGGAGAGAAGGAGTAAGAAAGGGTTAGGAAGGGAGCGACAATGTCAGGTAGCCTCTGTAGGAAAGGGATGCCAAGGACACTCAAGGACTCAGCCTAAACAGATATTGTTGGCTTTTTCTCTAGCAATCAACCCTCCAAGCAGAAAAAAAGGTGAAAGATGGCTCGAGTTCCATGGGATAGGAAACTTGCAGAGTGATCACAGGATAAAGTCAAAGACACAGAGTTGTGTATAGTGCTGTCAGACTGATGAGATGGGCTGTGAGTCTGGGAGAGCCAGCAGTGAGGAAATGGGGCTAAAAAGATAAGGTGAGGGAAAAGGGAAAAAACAGGGTTCAACAAGATAGATAAACAGGGTTTGTGAGTAGAAGGGCAAAACTGGGAGAAGGTAGTGGTCAGAAAGGGGATTTTGGAGTTACAACTTAGCAGCTGGTTGGCCTTCCTGGTGCTCTGAGACCTAGGACCTAAATGCCCAAAGTGCTGGTGCTGCCTCTGAGCAGTGGCTCTCCCATTCTCTCCCCATGGCATACAGTGGCCTACCTCACCAGCATCACAGAAATGGAGGAGAAAGGCTCAGCAGACAATCGAATCCCTCCAGATGGGTGGATTAAGTAGCATTCCCTACAGCACATGACTTCAGGTGATTGTCCAGTCTTGGATGGAAAGAGCCACAATGGCATAATCACTGCTATTTTCCTCTCTCTCTCTCCTCCTCTCTCTAACCTCCCACTCTTTGTAGAGAACAATGTTCTGGTGCCTGCTGCTATGTGGGGAGAAGGGGAGTGGGCATTTTGTGGGGAGAAGGGGAGTGGGCATTTTGTTCCCTTGTTTGTCTTGAAGCTGAATACATCGATACTCCTGAGATTCTCTCCAATTTACATTTGCTCTGTTTTATCATCTGGACCTATTGCTCACCTTCCTCCCCTCCCTACAGTCTCCCTACATCTTTGTGTCCTTGTTTGCATTTTCATTTACTGCTCTTCCAACCAAATGTCATCTTTGTTAACACTGGATCGGAAGAAGAGCAGAGAAAGCCTGTCTGTCTTAGTGCTCATTAAAGGTGAGCTGTTGTTTAAGAAATGTTCCACATGCCATAGGTGAGCCATCTGTCAGCTGTGTATCCTGAAGCAGCATCTTTTTTGCCCGTTTTTTTTTTTTCTCCCTCTGTAGCTTCTGCCCTCAGTTATATCCCTAATAGCTTGATTTCAAACACTATTGTGCCTATGGCATAGTTAGGGGCCACTTTAAAGTTATAATAAATGTCCTTAGTCACGGGGCCATATGGAGACTAGGTGGGTGGTACCATTAGCTGTAAAGCTTGAGGCAGATTTGAAGTTGCCTTGCCCAGAAGAGAGAATCCCAAATCAGAAAAATGTTTTGATAAAATATACTGGAATAGATTTTAAGCTGTTCTACCATCAAACAAGAGTCTTCCTGTTCTCAATTCAATTTTATTCCTCCCAGATGATTTCAAACATGACTACGATATGCGAAAGTTCCTGATAGTACTTGCATGGATCCTTGACAACACTTGATCATGGTTCTCCCCAGAACCAGGAGAGAGTTCCATCAGCCCAGTGTTTAGGGGATTAGTTGGGGAAACAGTGGTAGTTTCCCATCAATAGTTCACTGTGAATCTACATATTTCTGAACTCACAAGTTAGAGCTTGCCCTAAGTCCTTTGTTGTTTATCTGCCAATAAACTATAAGCAGTCCTAGATTGGGGATTGGGGGCAGGCCACATCCTGCTTACCCTCTAAAGTGATATCATCAGCTAATTAGGCAACCTGATTTTCTGTCACATGGATTAAAGCAGATTGCAGATTGCAGACAGGGCCCACATCTTGTATGGCACCTAACATATATTTGGCAAGAAGTAGGCCCTCATGGCAGAAATGAGCAGCATCTGGAACTTTTAGGAGCCTATAAGGTCATCTACAAGTTCAGGGTTTCCCAAAATGGGCTCCTGAAAGCTCAGTGAGATACAGGTTTAAAGGTTGATGGTGGGGGAGAAGGAAAGTGAGAAAAGAAGGGGTACAAGGGCTGTCTCAGAGTCAAATCAGTTTGGAAAACAATGTGATCAATAAAGTTGTTCTTTTATTACGGGACCCACTAAATTTTTAAAGTGCTTCTGAACCTTGCAAATGATGAGAAGGAATACAATTTGGTGTATTACACTAGGGTGCTGTGTATCAGTTTGGGAAAGGCCAACCCTCTCATTTTATAGGTGAGAAAAATGAGGCTAAAGGAGGAATAGCATGCTCAGAAACATTTGATTTATTAGTTACCACCTGAGATGAGGATCCCTTTTAGTAAAAAGAAAAAAAAATCTTTTTATTCTGGATTTCTCATGGAGTGGTGGGGTGGGGGTTACTACATAGGTTACCGCATCCAGATAGTAGGGGAAAAAAACCACAAATGAAACACTAGCATGAATCTGATGTTAAGTGCTCATTTTCAGCTTGACATTTCAAAGATTGAGGCTCTATGACTGTCAAGAATTACCCCAAACCTCCCCAGGCCCTTAGAAGAGGAACACATTCTCCCTCATAAACCACTTAGTTCCCTAATTTCTTATCCATGTGAAGAGATGGCATGCCTGGCTTTATATTTTATTCATGGTAATCCAAGTTATTACTTCACCAGAAGAAAAAAAAAAAAGACAAACTATCCTTATAGAAAGAACCTTTGCGGACAAATGCAAGGCCCTTTGCTGAAACTAGAGAAAAAAATAAAATGCCAAGAAGAACAGCTAAACGTGCACGGAACACTAGACAGAGAGGTATGCATGTGATGGAGTGGGGGTGTCTTCTGAATCATTTCCCTAAATTTAGCAATGCAGTTTAAAAAAAATAAGATCTGCTTCCCAGAAATCTTGTTATTTCTTTGCATATGTCTTACATAAGTCTGTGCCACAGGCCTGCAGAATAATTAGATGGGAAGGGCACAGCCCTATTTCGAAAGAACCACCAAGAGAAATCCAACAGAGAATGTGAGAGGCTAAGGAACTCAGGATAATCTAACCTTTGCCTTTTTTATGTGTTCAGCTCTGAATGGTGCCATCTATTGGGAGTGTTATCTGTTAAATGCTTCCCACTTAGATGTTGTCAGGTGATTCTAAACTTTTTAAATTTCTGCCTCCTGAATAGAGCTGTCATTGTTTCCCAAAGCCTTTATCATTGTTCTTTAATTCCTGAGGGGGCACCTGTGTCACTGTCCCTCATTCCTGGCCTGTCACTCTCCCTTCCCATTTTTATTTCTCTAGCTTCACCCCATGAGTGGCTCTAGAAATTCAGGCCTCCAAAGTTTTTAGGAATCCGTAGTTTTAGATTTCTTTCCCAGTTTATGTCTAGTAATGGCTTGTATTGTTTCTCTGAATTTACTCAGGAAGTGGTACAGAGAGATGAGCATCCTCATGGTTGAGGCAAGGTTGCGTTGTATGCTATGTATGTTAGGCCACCGAAAGGAGGTCCATTAAAATTGGAACATATGCCCCAATGTCTTCCAGCTCTCCTTTGCCTGCCTCTGTGAGTACCATGTTTGAAGTCAGCTTTGAGCACACCAGTGAGAAGAGCAAAAGTGATCATGATAGTAAACATTCCATAAGTCTCTCAGGTCTCCTCTACTTGCCTGCAACCTCTCTCAAACCATGCCTCCCACATGAGTCTCTTTTCCTTAGCTCCTCTTAACAAAACCTGCAATCCTGACTTCATGTATTACTCAGTTCACATCTTAATAGGAGAGAACTCACTAATGCATAGTTATTGAAATTCTGACCATGTATCAAGCCTTGTTCTTAGGGATCAATTCAGGCAAAGTTCCTGCTTGCACATTAGTGGGAGAGACAGACAAGTAAACCAATAAGACCATTTGTGATAGTGTAAGTTCTCTGAAGAAAATACAGCAAGGTAACATGAAAGTTGTTTGCTGAGCTGTGGTGAGCAGGGAAGTATTTTTTGAGGAGATGACATTTGAGTCTTCATGTGAATGAAGAGAAGGAGCACTATCTGGAAAAGGGTGTGCCAGCCAGTGTAGCCATGGTGTGGTGAGAAAAGAGGAGATAAGTCTGGAGACGTAAACTGGGATGAGGTCATGGACCTCTTTGTAGCCCATAATAAGCTTGGATTTTACGAAACTGGTGGGATACTTCTGGAAATTTTTAAGAAGGAAATTGACATCTGATGTAAGTCTTAAAAGACCACGCCCTAGTTTAATAGAATGACTATACGTGTGCAGGAACTTTCAATACTATGAAGCAAGAACTAAGACATGGTGAGTTGAGAAATGGATTGGGGAAGTCTGGACTGTGGTTCTGACTCTGCCCCAAACAGCTGACCAAGCTCCTTCACTTCATTACGTTCAGTTTTTTCACATTGAAAATGATGAGGTTGGAGCAATTAGTGTTTCCAAGTCTTTTTACGTCATAACACACATAGGAAAGCATAGCTGTGCAGCATGCCTGGAAATAAAAGAGGCTCCGCAAAGAGCTGCCCCAGGAGCTGAGGCACACTCATAACACAAGGGAGGGAATTTCTAGACTAGATGATCGTGAAGGTCCCACTTAGTTATATTATTTTAAGATTTCATGACATTTCCTCATTACGCATCTCAATCTATACTGCACAGGCAATGGTCTCTTCTAACTAAATGCAAGGGCAGTACCAATGTAGGAGGCAATGATTAGTGTGGCCTCTTATTTTACATTTACCAGGAATCAAACCTTGTCCTAAATAATCATTGTCCTCCTGTGCATTCTTCTGCCAACCATGCAAATTTCCCAGATATCTTGGGTTTCCTCCTCTGCCACTTAAGTGGTCAATTCCTTCCTGAAGTGGCCTTCCCAGCTGAGAACAGGTGGTGCTTCAGAGTGTTCCGGATTTCTACTTGACAAATTTAGATTTTAAGTCAAGTGATGAGACAATCTACCACAATGGCTTATTGAGGTAGAGATGTTTATCATATCCTTTCCTTTTTTCCATACTCCAAAAAAATTCTTGTAGAATAAAAAAGCAATAGCCATAGTCTGTTGTAATAGATAAATCATGGAGACTGGAGGTATTAGCACCAGAGGATCAAAAATAACTCTATTATGGGTGCCTGGGTGGCTCAGTCATTTAAGTGTCTGCCTTCAGCTTAGGTCATGATCCTGAAGTCATAGGATTCGAGCCCCTGGTTGGGCTCCTTGCTCAGCAGGGAGTCAGCTTCTCCCTCTACCTCCCCCAACCCCAGCTTGCGAGCTCTCACTCACTCTTTCTCTCTCAAATAAAAATATTATTTAAAAAATATTCTACTACAATGAAAGGCAAATGCATAAAGATAGCAAGATTTGCCTTCTGTCTCCTAAGATCTATTGTTTGACTCATACATTCAGTAGTGCAGGTGTATTTGAATATATCCATCCCTATTGTCCTGTGTCCTTTGAGTCCTGGCCTAGTATGTACAAACTGATTGAACTCTACATTACCTTTATTCCATTTCTAATCTTTTTTTTTTTAATTTTTTTTAAATTTTAAAAAATTTTTATGATAGTCTCACACACAAACACACACACACAGAGAGAGAGAGAGAGAGAGAGAGAGAGGCAGAGGGAGAAGCAGGCTCCATGCACCGGGAGCCCGACGTGGGACTCGATCCCGGGTCTCCAGGATCGCACCCTGGGCCTAAGGCAGGCGCCAAACCGCTGCGCCACCCAGGGATCCCTCCATTTCTAATCTTAAGATTCCTTCTCCCATCTCTTCATTTCTTAGTTTCTCTCCTATCCACCTTTGTTTTGTGCTCCATCCTGACATTAGTCCTCTGACCTTCCTAATTCCATTAGCTCTTCCACTCTACTCCCAATCTCCTTTATCTTCTCATTGTATACCGTATGTTCATCAGGATCACTTGTGGCCTTGGCCATCTACTTAATCAGTTCTCAAACACAGTAACTCCTTGAACTTCCCAGCATTACTAGCATTACAAAACCCAGGCAACTAGGGATTGATTGTGAAGGGGTCACCCTGTGGCCTTTGTCTGGTTAACATGGGACCCCACTTAGCTGGTCACAGGCTCTTCCATAAGTGTCCACATCTTTGCAGAAAGCTTGCTCCTGTGTTGTTTCATGAAGGTGGTCCTCATGGGGGGAAAAAGTATGAAGACTTGAGGAAATAAAAATGAGAATGTTAAATTCTTACATGCCTTTCTTCATTTAATAAGCTATATTTTTGCCTATATTTCCTTTCTTTTCCTTTATAATGTTTACAGTCATCCTCTCAGATGACTGACTTCAACTCACAGTTAAGCAGTTCTTCCTCTGTCCTGTCATTGAACACACACTATAATCCTTTGCTCACCTGTCTTCTCCCTTTCTAGATTATGGTCTTCTTTCAACACTAAAAATACTTCACTCTCTTTTTATCTGCATAGCTTCCGAAGAGAAGCACAACAACATTCTTAGCCTTTTTCCTCTATTGGTAAGATGTACTTCCCTCCTCTGGCTTCCTTCAAGACTTACTCTTTGTCTTTGACTTTTTTTAATGCAGTTTGAATATAATATAACTGGGTGTCAGTTTTTGGTATTTATCCTGCTTAGTGTTCTCTGAGCTACTTGGAACCATGGTTTAATATCTGTCATTAATTTGGGAAAATTATCTGACTTGATTATTTCAACTATTTCTTCTTTTCCTTTCTCTTTTCTGCTTCTGGTTTATTACTATTGTGTATGTATTACCACCTTTAATTGTCCCACAGTTCTTAGAAATCCTATTCCTTTTTTGTTATTCTTCTCTGCTTTTGAGTTTGGGAAGTTTCTTCAGAATTATTGGTTCTTTCCTTGGTCATATCCAGTCTACTGAAGAGATAATCAGAGGCATTCTTAATTTGTTTTATAGTGCTATTTATTTCTAGCATTTCCTTTGAATTATTTTTTAGAGTTTTCATCTCTGCTTACATTACCCATCTTGCATGTTGTCTATTTTTTTCCATTAAAGCCCTTAACATACCATAGTTATTTTAAATTGTTGTCAGAGAATTTCAAAGTCTTTGACATAATGGGGTCTGATTTTGATGCCTGCTTTATGTCTTCATGCTAGAAACATAGAGGAATTTTTCTTCAGTCTTAACTTCAAAAATCTGATGAGGATCGTGGTTGTAAAACTCATGAAAGTATGGGGACTCCTCCCTTAAACCTGGGCCTCCAGAAGTTTCAGCTTTGAAGAGAGTCCACATTCTATCTCCAGCAATTAGTCAGTTACTCTTAAAAGCTACATCCTAAATCAGCTTCTTTTCCTGATAAATTATGATTTTCTGTATTTACCTATCCAGTTTTGAGGGTGGCAATTTTCCTTGTGACCTCTATTCTGTTTTCAATATAAGAAGAGTGATTGAGTTTTCTTTTTTTTTTAATTTTTATTTATTTATGATAGTCACAGAGAGAAAGAGAGAGAGAGAGGCACAGAGACACAGGCAGAGGGAGAAGCAGGCTCCATGCACCAGGAGCCCGATGTGGGATTCGATCCCAGGTCTACCAGGATCGCGCCCTGGGCCAAAGGCAGGCGCCAAACCGCTGCGCCACCCAGGGATCCCGTGATTGAGTTTTAAATTCAGTTTCTTTCTTCCTGTGAGGACAAGAGTGACAATTTCGAAGCTGTTTATATGTTAGATTGGCAACTGTGGGTGGGCTTTTTATTTATCTTTGAAGCCCCTTATGATGACATAGTCATTCAACATATTCAACAAATATTTGCTGGGTCAAAGCCTAAAAGGGCAAAAGAAGGAAGCACTAAATTAGGGGACTATTCCCTTAAAAATATAAGGCTTGTTTCCAACTGTATTGTAAAAAAAGGAACCTTATTCTTTGTTTCTAACTACGTTGTTTTCTTCTTGTTTTGTTTGTTTTTGGAAGGAATTAAGTACTTGTCCAAACCTTCTCACTCATGATCAGATTCCACCTTCTCCAACTTACTCCGTGCTCACTCTGTCTTCATGAGGCACCAGATCTGGGGTTCTTATTGACCCAACTCTATAGAATTCAGGGTTTCTAAGACCCAGCTTGAATAAAAGACCTGTATCCTACCATTACCCACTCTGACCTCCTTAGTTGCCTTCCCCTCAATCTTAACATTTATTCCTATCTTCCTTTAACTAGGCAAATTTATTGAGCAGGTTAGTAACACTAGGAGTTTGGCAAAGTGTTTTTCAAGGATTATCTCATTAGTTCCCCATAACAAAGAAGTAGATGTAATTTATACTTTTGGAAAATATGGAATTGTGGCTTAAAGATGTCAAATTGCTTAATTCACATAGCCAGTAAGTTGCAGAGTTAAGATTTTCAATTTCCCCTCTTTTTTTGTCCAGTCTCCGGGCATTCATCCATCCATCCTACAAGCAAATACTGAGCACCTTTATGTTACAGGCACAAAACTGGGTGCCTTTCTGGATACAAAGATAAATCACCTGTTTTTATGGACAAGAATAACAATTCCTTTTCTTGGAAGAGTGGGTAGAAGATGAAGAAATGGCAGAAAAGAGGAATAGGAAAGGTAGAAAGACAAGTCATTAATCCACACACACACATCTTTCAAGTGCTTCCAATGCAAATAACTTCTATTTCTCCCTTTCAGTATTAGATAAATCTAAGACTTAGCCCTTTGGTTCTTGAGAATTTCAACCCAAGTCAGACTATCCAGAAGGTCTACAAAAGATGCTAATAAAAATATGCTCCCTCCCGGGGTGTCTAGATAACTCAGTCAGTGAAGTATCCAACTCTTGATATTTGGCTCAGGTCATGGTCTCAGACTCAAGGGATAGAGCCCTATGTCAGACTCTTTGCTCAGCGGGGAATCTGCTTGGGATTCTCTCTTTTCCCCCTCCCCCACCTCTAAAATAAATAAACAAATCTTTTAAAATATATGCTCCCTCCTAATATGCTCCCCAAGCTAGTCAAGGATAGAAAGCTGAGAGGGGTTATCTTAGAGCTATCACACATGTGCTACGTCCTCTTACCTGCCATATCACCAGGAAGGGTCACTAGCCTATAACCAACTCTGAAAAAGTAGCCACTACAGTACCACTTTGCATCCTGCCTGGACATATACCAAACTGGAGTGGGGCAGATTAAATAAAATAATTAAATGCCTGCTTGTTTGTGTGCTCAATCCAAGGATTCGTATTAAATACTCTATCAGTATTAGCATAATATACATTAGTGTCATATACTCTAGAGTTCTACCTAACTGCAACTTTCTAAAGATTCACAAATGTACAATCCTGAGTTATGAACTTGGTTTGGGTAGCATCTACAGAGATAAGGATAAATGACAGAATAAATAGATGGAAGGGAGAGAGTAAATGAAACATGAGAAGAATGGAAATCATGACACCTTAGGGTAGGAAGGAACCTTAGAGGTTATTTAGAGTCCCACGCCTTCAATGCTGAAGAGTTGAGTGGACCTAAGCTCTCATGAACTGTCAGGGCAATGGAACCTATTCTGCTCTGATGGTGTGATGATGAGTAGGGTACTTATTACACTATTACAAAAAGTAGATAATAAGTATAACAATAAGTAGTAATACCTGGTTTCCTGAGCAACTAGCCCCTCCTACCAGATGAGTGACACCCCAGGAACAGTTTTTACTTTTCATTGTCTCATAACCCAACTTGCTATTGCTTTAAAAGCTAGACAAAACCCCTGCCAAGTAGTTTTAAAAAAATTAAAAACCCTGCCAATTGGTTTCTGTGTGGAAACACATCTCATGGAGGTTACTGATATGGCATTCATTTTACAAGCCCAAATATTTTTTCCTTCTATCATCCATGCAGAACTTGCTTCTTCTATTCCTACCTATAAAGTTCCCTCTGCTTCTCCTAAAATATTTCCCATTTCCATACCTTCTAATTTCCTTTTAGCCCTAGGCTTGGGGCAGACAGACCTTCTCTGATGCACCTGAGCTGTTTGGAATTGGATTTGTTACTTAACCTCTCTAAAAACCAGTTTTCTCTTCTGAAAAATGAGGGTGATGACAGGTTGCCTCATAGTTATTTCAAGGTTAAATGAGATCATATAGGTAAGGACTGTAGCTCAGACTTTAATGAGAACATAACGATTGCTAGCTGTTATATTTAGGTATTGATTTTGTTTTCATTTTTTATTCATTTTTCCTATTCTGTTTTGTTTTGTTTTTTTTCCATATCAGAAGGCCATTTTTGAATTTTCTGTCTAAAGCAGCCCCCTTTATAAAGTACAGAGGTTTGTTCATATATCAAAAGGCTTTCAACCCATAAGTGGAAAAATCTATGATGAAGATAGAGATGTCATTATGTTTATTCTGCCTGGGAGGACCTGAAACTTCCTTTTCAACTTATTCTAGTACAAGATCTATACATAGCAGCTTCAAGTAAAAATTGTTGCCTGAGGGCTAAGAGGTATCCTGTTGTCCTCTTCTACCCTGGACTCCATGGGTATTTGACTCCAACTATAACAAAGTTATTAGTTAGCAAAGGCAATTTAGAAGAGAACTGGGAGGGAGGAGTCCATCCTCCCCCATTTAAATATGCATGCTCTTTCTTCATACTCACAGCTACCACCTGGCTTCTGGGGCAGCACCCGGAAAGAGCAAGAGCAAGAAGGACTTGGAAACATTCCTGCCAAACTAGGTTCTCAGATGGCCCCAAGGGTGCCTACTGAAATATGTATAACACTAGTCACTTAGAAATATATCTCATTAAATGAGATTTTTTAAAAATGGGAAATAATTTATAAAGATAAAAATAACTGAGCCTTGCCACAAAAGTGCAAAAATAAATTCTGTACCTTCTCTGCCTGATTCAAGGAGGGAGAGAGAAAAATATGAGAGTGAGAGCAAGGGAGAATATGAGCGAGAAAATGAGGATAGGAGAGCGAGTGAGAGAGCAAGAGTGGGAGAATGAAGATAGGAGAGGAAGAGAATATATTTTGACTGAAGCTAGGTGAAAACAAGATACTTGACCAACCAGCAATGCTGCCCTGAGGTTCAGGGATCTTGGGCAGGACAGTGGAGGGGAATAGAACTCTTTTCTTTCTTTCTTTCTTTCTTTCTTTCTTTCTTTCTTTCTTTCTTTCTTTCTTTCTTTCTTTCTTTTTTACCTGATTTTTAAATTTTTTTTTTATTGGAGTTCAATTTGCCAAAATTTAGCATAACACCCAGTGCTCATCCCACCAAGTGCCCCCCTCAGTGCCCATCACTCAGTCACCCCAACCCCCCGCCCACCACCCTTTCCACTACCCCTTGTTCATTTCCCAAAGTTAGGTGTCTCTCATGTTTTGTCACCCTCACTGATATTTTCTCTCCTTTCCCTTTATTCCCTTTCACTAATTTTTATGGGAATAGAATTCTTAAAAGAAATCTATTGCCTAGGTCAGAGCTCATCAAGTCTTTCCCAACATGGTGCCCTATTTTTAGACAAGGATACACCACAAAGAAAGGAATTCATCAGCCTTGGTTCCTCTTCCTCCCCACACCTTTTAATTACAGGGCTATGAAAGCAGAAAATAATGAGAGTTCTCAGAGGTCCTTTCTTTCATGCTTTAAAAACACATGGTGCATGTTCTGGCTCTGACATGACCTTAACTTCTACTAGGTTCCCCCTCATTACTTGCCCCTACATCACTGCTCTCTGATGTTCCTCAAAAACCTCAGCTATGGTCTTGCTTCAGGGTCTTTGCACTGCCCATTCCTTCTGCCCTCCTTTAGGCTATTCTCCAAGACACATAGCTGCCCAGGGAACTTTGGTAGCATCTGTGACTACCCATAAGATTTGTTCAGCTCCTAATACACTGAATAATAGTAGCTGTACTTGTACTTTTAGAAACTAAATATGTAATCACAGATAAGGAAGCGTTAGGCAGTCTTAGAGCAGAATGACTTTTCCTCCCTGCTTGTTTCTATCCTCTGCCTGGAGCACAGCCATCTGCAGAGCTGGGAATGCAGGAAGTAGGGGTATCTCTTGCACTGTATAAAACTCCATTACTTCTCAATCCTTGTGTTCTAGGCTCGTAATATATCAAGTTAGTAATTGTGAGCAGTTATAGTAATGCACAGTTCTAAGCAATTTGTACATAGTTGTAAATTCTGCTTTAATTTGTTACCAATTACTATGAGGCATTCTGTCCAAAGCTTAGATGTGCTTGCTCTGATTACCAGCCTGCTTCCCCTAATCAGCTAAACTGAACTTAAGAAGTCTTCCAGTGCCAGTTAGAAAAGATAGAAAGCATGCCCTGAAAGCTAAGAAGCACAGAAAGGGAGCTCCAGTCACCATTTTAAGAGTACCAATGAGATAATGCAGGTGCATTCATGTCTTCGATCCAGTGTCAGAAGACATGACTCCAACCCCAACTCCTCGCCCTTATCAGTTCTGTAAGCTTGAATATATATGGTCAAGCTTTACCTCTTTTATCTCGTCAATAAGGCAGTGTTACTCATTCCTCACTCATAATAACAGAAACAGTTAACATTTATGAAATGCTTACTATATACCAAACACTGCTAAAAGTGAGCATATATATATTTATGTTCATCTATAAATATGTATATATAAATACACATTTATTTACACATATAATAAAGTACACAAATTTTAAGTACAAAGCTTAGTGAATTTTTACATACCTATATACTTGTAGAACTATTACTCAGATCAAAATATAGAGCAGTATCAGCATTCTTCCTCCCAATTAATAACCTCCAAAAGTAACTGCTTATTCAACCTCTACTGTAACAAATTAGTTATACCTATTCTTGCCCTTTATATAAATAGAATCATATACAATGCATTTTTTTCTGGATCTTTTCATGAAATGTTATGTCTGAGATTCACCTATGAACCATGTAGCAGGAATTTGTCATTTTATTTCTGTACAGTATTTCATTATATGAATCAAGTTCATTAATTTTGTTATTGATGGATATTTGGATTGTTTCCAGATTTTGTTATTATGCATAAATCTACAATGATTCTTGTTCAGGTCTTTTGATGGGCATATTTCCATTTCTTTTGAGTATATATCCAGAATGAAAGGTGCTGGATTTTGGATTTATCCTGTTTACCTTTAGTTGAGACTGTCAAATGGTTTTACAACATAATTATACCAATTGCATTCCCACCATCAATATGCTTTGTATTCTTACCAACAACTGGCATTTGTTATTTTTTTTTAACTTTAGCCATTCTTACAGGGGCATAGTGGTATTTTATTGTGGCTTTAATTTACATTTTCCAGATGATCTGTAACACTGAACAACTTTCATATATTTATTCACTAATTGGATAGTCTCTTTATGAAAATCATGTCTTAAAAAATTAAAGAAAAGAAAATCATGTCTTTTGATTTTTAAATTTTCTTGCCTTTATTGTTTTGTTTGTTCATAGGAGTTCCTTATCCTAGATCTGAGTTTTTTGCCAGATATACATTTTATAAATATCTTCTCCTTGTATTTTGACTTATTATTCTAAAAGTTCTTAATTTTAAAGAAATTCAATTAATAAATCCTTTCTTTTATAGCTATTAATTTTTGTGTCCTAAGAGTATATATCTACCTCAAGAATTATGAAAATGACTTCCTAAGCTTTCTTTTAGAAATTTTATTGTTTTACATTTTAGTTTAATCCTATAATCCATTAAAAATTTTTATGTGTGGTGCAAGGTGTGAAGCGAGACATTTTCTTTTTTTTTCCATATTGAAATCCAATTGATTCCATGACAATTAAAAGACCATTATTTCCACACTAACTTGTAATGGCATCTCTGTCATAAATCAAATAATAGTACTTATGTGGGCTTATTCCTGAATTATATTTCATTGTTCTGCTTGTTCTTTCATCAATATCATGTAAGGTTTGTATTACTATAGTTTTAAAATAGGTCCTTGAACTTCACTCTTCTTCAAGATTTTCTTTGTTTTCCTAGGCCCTTTATATTTCCACACAAATTATAAAATTATCATTTGCTACCAAAAAAGCCTGACAATTTTTTTATTAGAATTGTACTTAATACATAGATCACCTAGACACAGACTGAGATCTTAACAATGTTGACCATTCTAATCCACAGTGTATTGACTGTGGATATATATATCTCAATAAGGCAGTGTTACTCATTCCTATATGCTATATATATGGTATATCCCTCTATTTAGGGATTTAACTTTTATCAGCAATGCTTTGTAGTTTCCAGTGTCAAGATTTTAAGTGCTGTAGTTAATCATCTGAACAATTCTGAGATAGGCACTATTATAATCTGCAGTGTTACAAAGGAACTAAGGCTCATAGAGATTAAATAGCTTGACCAAGGTCATGTAGCTGGAGGGGGTCACCAGACAGGATATGATATTGCAAGAACAAGAACTTTATAGGTTGTAGAGTGCTGCCCAATATTAGCTATAATTATGGCTACATGCTCTTGAGCACATGGACCCCAGTGCTGCCATGTAAATATTTAAAGCCTTGTTTCTCTGCAAACCCAGAGTCCTTAACATCTTAGCTTTGTTAGTTGTCTTGTAGATTTTACTTTGAATACCTCCCTTTTGCATAAAATTTGGTACCTCAAGGAAAAACTGTTGGTGCAAGGACCATGTTTTTCTCATTCCTTTAGTCCTGCACTATCTGACATAGATGCTGGCTGAAATGATGGTCTAGACATGATAAATTTTGTAAGCACTCATCATGCTTTCTCAGGATAATTCCTTTGTTAGCAAAAATTGCCATGGCTCAGCAGAACTTTAGGAACCAGTAGCTTAAGCCTAAAAGACAAATGAAATTGTCTACTTTCAACTTTGGAGAGGAGTAAGAGCAGAGGATGTGGTCAAATGAGTAAGCCTCCTCTTCTGGAAGATTCCTTTACTCTGACATATTTCTGAGTTACTGTAATACCCTGTTTCTTTTTAGTAGTCCTGTTTAATCAACTTTATGCAATTTAGTGAACACATGATCATAAATCAGGAGGGAAATTATTTCAGGTCTTTGAACTAAAGACTGTTCTATGTTAAAAATGCCCAAACACACAATTATGGAAAGCAACTTGCTTCAGAATACTGAACCATAAAACTCAGCACTAATGAGTGGCTCATGGACTCTTTGTGCTCTTGAGGGGTGGGAGAGGCAAGGGTTGTGTAACTTTAGAAGAAGGTAGAGGGGTCAGGATTTGAAATTAAGAAGAAAAATTTTCACCTAATCTCCATTACTATAAAACTGAAAGTACAGAATGCAAAACATACGATCTTTACTATCCTGTCAAACTCATGTCATCTAAACATGGAAAATATATATAACATTTGTCAGTATTTTCTTTTTTTTTTAAGATTTTATTTATTTATTCATGAGAGACACACACACAGAGAGAAGCAGAGACGCAGGGAGAGGGAGAAGCAGGCTCCACGCAGGGAGTCTGATGTGGGACTCAATCCCAGGACTCCAGGATCAGGCCCTGGGCTGAAGACAGGTGCTAAACCACTGAGCCGCCCAGGGATCCCTGTCATAGTGATTTTCATTCCATTAACTCATAGGTTGACAATATAGAACCTAATGATAGAAACTTCTAAGATTTTAAGGGAACATATCATCTCTCCAATACTGGTATATATATGTACATGTGCATAAGTATTTCTGACCATGCTTAAGACCACTAGATACCCCAAAACATCTATTTACTTCCTATGTTATAATGGGCAATCTTAGACATAAATGTTTGATAAAATGGACAAAATAATATTTAATGATGGGGATTGCAGAGAATCAATACGGAGAGAAGTTTGTGTATTTTAAGAGACAACAAGGAGGGATGCCTGAGTGGCTCAGTGGTTGAGGGTCTACCTTCAACTCAGGGTGTGATCCTGGAGTCCTGGGATCGAGTCCCACATCCGGCCCCCTGCATGGAGCCTGCTTTTCATCCTCTGCCTATGTCTCTACCTCTCTCTGTGTTTCTCATTAATAAATAAATAAAATCTTTAAAAAAAATAAAAATAAATGAATAAAATCTTTAAAAAAAACAGCGAAGTGGGATCCCTGGGTGGCGCAGCGGTTTGGTGCCTGCCTTTGGCCCAGGGCGCGATCCTGGAGACCCGGGATCAAATCCCACATCAGGCTCCCGGTGCATGGAGCCTGCTTCTCCCTCTGCCTATGTCTCTGCCTCTCTCTCTCTCTCTCTCTCTGTGACTATCATAAAGAAAAAAAAATTGAAAAAAAAAACAGCGAAGTAAAAAATGTAAATGTAAAGAAATAACAAGGTTCGGAGTGCCTGGATGGCACACTCAGTTGAGTGGTCAACTCTTGGTTTGGGCTCAGGTCATGATCTCTGGGGTCAGGAGAAAGAGCCTGGGGTCAGGTTCCACACTCAGCACAGCGTCTGGTTGAGTTTCTCTCTCCCTCTCCCCTCTGTGCTCTTTCTTTCAAATAAATCTTTAAAAAAAGGACAAATTTCTTTAATTTAGAAATTGTATTTATAATAAAACTGTTTTAAGCACTAGATGTCAGCTGGGTTTTTGCTTTTCTTACTTAAGAGAATGCCAAGAAGTATAAGGAAAATATATCTATTTGTGTATAGTTATATTCTGAAGATGCATCAATCCTAATAGATTCCTCTCTGAATTTTTCTCACCAGCTCTCTGAAGTTAATAGACTATTGACCTAGAGGAGCATAGAAGAGAATAATAATTATAGTAAAAATAATAGCATGGGTAATCTACCTTGAATTTATATAAGGACTTTCTTATATCAAATGCCAGATGTTCCTCATATATCTTCACATTAATGTTCACATAAAATCTAGGCAACGTAGAAGCTGAAACAATTAGTGTTTTTACAGATGATATTAGGTTCAAATAAATCAACTGACTTACTTAACATTCTACATAGTTTCTCTGGTGAAATAGGTCAGATAATTCTCAATTCCCTCTTCAAACCTCTTTCAAATAGATTGTACCTTTCTTCACAAATACCCTTTTCTCCATTAATACTTTTTTTCTCTCCCAATATTATGTGAAATTAGGATACATGTCCTTTCAAATTGTGTTCTTTTTATTACTGCAGGAGATCTGTAAATGTCTGGTGAACAAGTAATAGAAATTACCACTAGCATTTAAGGGAGTTTTTAGTATTATAAATATTTAAACAATGTAACCACCCAGTTTTCTTCTTGTCATATTAGCTCCATATTTTCTTATGGTGACCCTAAGAATGATCTTAAAATTCCAAGACTCAAAATATTTGTTTCCCATGTATATACACTTAAAATTATTTCTCAGGTAGAAAATACAGATATGTAAATTATGGGTCACTATAAAGAAAAGATATCTAAGAGCATCTGAGCGACTCAAAGGATGAATATATATTTTGAGAATGATGTCTTTGTAGAATTATGATTGTTTCAAATGATTCAATGGTCTCAAAGTTGAGCAATGTGAACTATATGAATTAAGAGGAAAAAATTCACAAAGGAAGACTAAGCTGAGATAAGAATCCTAAAATGAGATTTAAAATAGATATAAGAATGTTTGCAAGGAAGCTGCCATACAAATATTACAAATTAGAATTTACCATGATAGACCTAAAGAGCAGAATTGAAATCGCAGAGAATTGAAACAGTGGGGGAAAATTGGGAGCATCTTCCAAATTAAGATTAGAAGGACAAATGAAGGGAAATGCTGACCAAGATAATGATGTATATGGATGGTAGAAGATGGATAGTATATAAATATAATATGTAATCTTGAATGAAAGATCAGAGGAAATGAAACTAATGCAATTGTCCAAGAAATAAGAGAAAAGGCATTTCTGCTATTTGAGGGCAAAATAAAAGACTTGTTTTTATGCAGGCTTTAGAAAAAATTAATACCTTTAAGAGGAAATACATATATAATTACAGCCTAATCAAAAAATTATTTTAAGTAGGTTCCATCCCCAGTGTGGAGCCCAACATGGAGCATGAACTCATGACCCTGAGATCAAGAACTGAGCTGAGATCACCAGTTGAATGCTTAACTGACTCAGCCACTTAAGTACCCCATCTAATCAAAATTTCTAAAATTAAAATTCTACAGGCATCAGCAGACTAGAACAATTTTTTTAAAAAAAAGTCAAGCTGGAGTTACAGTTTCAGCAATCATATACTAGGTTGTTTTCTCTCTTGATTAAAAACAAGTAAATCTAGAGAGTTGATCTGCTTGAAAGCACTGGGGAGCTTACAAAGCAGTGAGAATTTGTATGGCTAAGATTCTAGGAGAGAGGAAGCAAAGTACCCACCTCAGGTGCCACTCAAAACAACACCAATGTTTAAAAGCAGCTGCTAGAAGGATATAAAGTTGAGCTTTAGACCCAAGGTAACAAACACTGGCATTAGGAGGGCAACCTGGAAGGGTCCAGGTTTTCAGCTGAAGTTCGGAAGGGTTATACCCTAGGAATAAGCATGAATTAATACTAGATCTCCAACAGGGACAGAAAGCTAGCCTTGAATCACCTAAATATCTGATGGCATTAGGATTGCTAGAGCTTCTAGCCTAGAAGCTCATGAGATGAAACCACAAACTGTCTCTGAAGGAAGATCATATGCTTCTATGCTTTAACTATTGATGTTTTTTTTTCTTCCATTAACAATGTCTAGCAATCAAATACAACCAACTCCGTAAAAACAAAAGATTTGACTGAAACCAAGAGCAAATAAAAACAGATAATTGAAATCAAGCGATGGGAAATTCAGATAAAATGGAAGTTTTGGTGGGGCAGTTATTATAAACTTTAAAATTGTTTTGATTACTTTAAAATAGTTATTTAAAATAGTTAATAGAAGGAATTAAACAAGAGGAAGAATTTTGGCAGAAGGCTAGAAACTATTAAAAAATCAAATGGAAATTCTAGAATTAAAAAACACAGCTATAGTTAAAACTGAGTGGGTTTAGACACAAATGAAATGGAAGAGAGATAAAGCAGATAAGAAGAAAACAAGGTAAGACTCAATAAAAGGGAATGATGAAATTATAGGAAAAAAAATAAGAGGCACATAGGTTATGGTGAAAATGTCTAACATGCTTGAAATTTTAATCCCAAAGAGAAGACAGGGAGAATGGGGGCAGAGGCAATATTTGCAAAGATGATGGCTGGTAATTTTCTAAAACTAAAGAAAGATCTTGAGCCACACATTGAAAAAGTATGATGAACTTGAGGCAAGATAAATGCAAAGAAAATTACACCCAGGAACTTCAAAATAAATTTGCCAAATGTTGATTAATAAAGAGAACTTTACAAGGAACCGGTTTGGAGGAAAAGCAAACTGGATCATAGCAAAAGAAAAGGGAAGAACTAGTAGATTTTTATTACATTAAGATGGAAAACTTCAGTGTGACCAGAACATCACAAGTAAATCAGAATGTAAATGAGATATTGAAATATTTTTAAAACATATATGATGGATAAAGTATTAGTCTTTACATACAAAATACTATTTCAAATAGGTAGAAAATAGGGAACTTATGAAACACGTCCAAACTTAGTAAGCATCAAAAATGCAAATTAAAACAATAAGATTTCATTTTCACCCATTACATCTACAATATGACAAAAAAGATAAAACCAATTTTGACAAGACATAGGGGAAATATGCACTCTCATTTCTGGTCAGGACTATAAATTCAGACAAGTTTTCTAGATGGCAATTTGACAATGTGTATGGAGAGCTTTAAATACTTAACTCTGTTCAATGATCTTTTAGGATTTTTTTTATTTGAAGGAAATATTTAGGCAAGTGTATGCAAGTATATACAGATCCTAATTGAAACATTTTTTAAAAAAGATAACTAGTTATATATTGATGTTGTTTACAATTTTGTCTGTTTATAAGGTATCTCCTAAATGTTAAGATGTTCTTATTTTTCCAAATGTTAAGGTGCATTTGATATTAAAAGACAACCTAGAATTGTCAGGACAGTAAGTTATGAGATGGTTGTCATTGCTTTTTGGTATGTATGAACTGAACTGTGGACTCTAACTTCATGTCAAATTATCATTTTACTTGCATTGGTATGACACTAACCACTGCATTGGTGTAACACTGACAAATACCTGTACTTAAAAAAAAAGATTTTATTTATTCATTAATGAGAGACATACAGAGAGAGGCAGAGACATAAGCAGAGGAAGAAGCAGGCACTCTGTGGGGAGCCCAATGTGGGACTCCATCTCAGGACCCCGAGATCACCCTGAGCCAAAGGCAGATGCTCAACTACTGATTCACCCAGGCACCCTAATGCCTTGTACTTTTAATTCAGGATGCCCTTTACTGAGACAGGGTTCAGAATACAGTACCTCCAAAACTTGCACGTTGAATATTTGAAACTGAAGGAAGTCAGGCCAGTGCATAAAGGACTTTCTGACATTCTGAAACCAGTCAAAAGACCCCCATGTGAGGTGCCCGCCCCCCATGACTGGAGGAAAGGAAGATGCTTACTTCTCAAGAAACAGGAATGCAGAGAGGAATGAACAAACAGTGAGGTCTTACTGTTTCCCCTAGTTTACCATACTTAGTTCATACCTTTTCTTGGTCCAACTATATTTTTCCATGATTTTCCAGTTTTTATCAAACCTAGCATAAAAACACTCAGGTTCAACTACGTCCTTGAATTTTTATTTCCTTACGAAGGCTCCCATGTCACATAAATCTAACATTAAATAAATCTGTGTGCTTTTCCTCTTGTTAATCTGACTTTTGTTACAGGGACCTTAGCCAAGAACTGAAAAGGGTAGGGAAAAAAAATATTTTTTCCTTCTCTGTAGTGGCATAGAATGTCCTAAAAAGATATCTACATAATTACAGCATTGCAATAAAAAGCTGTCTTGTAAATAGAAGATTGCATATCATATGGTAGGCAAGGCAATAAAAATAGGTACTGCCAAATCTCTCGTACTAAATGGAATTCTTAAAACCAGAGGAGTTTGGTATGGCCATTTCATGTATCTTGAAAGAACTATCGTGGAGGGTTCTGTCAAATAGTATAATTTTCAAAATAATAAAAATTTCCAAGTTGGAAATGTAGACCAAATTCTGGCATTTCTTGTGCTTTGAAATTATGCTATTCATTTTAATGGTACCAAAAAGATCAATGGCATGAAGATTGGTTTAAAAAGCATAAAATTACTATAATTTAATGTATGATTGCTAATGGACAAAATGCTTAATCTTCAAACCTTAGATGAAGGCAGCTTAGATTAAAACTTAGATTTTAATAAAATATTAATAAAGTATTTTATTTTCTGCTAGTAAAAATGAACAAATAAAAACAAAACAAATAAATTTTATATTCTTTAATGTATTTTCCCCAAAAAGCTGTCAAATTAATGGTACATGTCACAATCAATGTTTTCTTAGAAATAGAAAACTGTATCATAGGCATAAAAATATGAAATTATTAATATCAAAACATTATGTTTATTGCTGGGCAGCATTTGTGTGTTATTTGATTCTGCTTTGCCTAATAAAACAGATTAGCCATTATGTTTTTCCTTTGTATTAGTAAATTCCAGAAGCCAGTGGAACACAATCTAGAAAACTGTGCAACCCAAGAATTCTGTACACAGTTAAGCTTTCTTTTCTTGTATGTTAGCAATACAAAGATATTGCTAGGTATTTAGGGATTCAGAAAAAGTCCAACTCATGTATATTTCTTTTAATAAATACTTAAGGATTTGCTCCAAATGAATAAGGAACAAAATTAGAGTTCAAGGTTAAGGATGTCAGTACATGAACAGCAATGACTAACCCAGTTAAAAATAGAGCTGTCCAAATACTTTATGTCTGATCAAAAAATGTATGGAAATTTAAAATTATTATGAAAATGTACGATAATAGCATGATAACATCAATATAGGTAAAAAACAAAAATACCCAGAGTATTGTAACAAAGATTTGGAAGTTATGATGATTGAGGGATGAAATGGAAAAAAATGGTATCAAATGAGAGGAGTTTAAATATATTGCTGAATTCTTCACTCTAAAGAAATATAAGTTAACAGAATGCTTTTGAAAATTTTTTTAGGAAACCAGCGATATAATTAGGAACAGTTTATATGCTTCAAAAACTCTAAATCATAAATGCAGAAAGAATAGTCTATCAAAGGGCTAAACACTGAGAAATAATAAGAAAACATTTGTAAAAGTATAGAATAACGCAAAAAACTAATTTCTGAAAATAAATTCTGTTAATTAACCATAGTCTCAACTTATAGAAATGTAAATTAATTTATCTATTAAAAATAGGTTAAAATTTTAAAAACATATATGCTACTTACCAGACTTATTTCAAGCAAAGTGGCAATAAAATGTATAAGAACACATGACAAAAGTATTCTATGAAAATATAAAAACAATATCAGCAGTAGTATATTGATGAACAATATCAAACTTATTTTTTATAAACCTTCTCACAAAGACAATCATTGTAATGTCCAATAAAGCTAAAACTCTCATAAACCTTTAACAAGTAACATTACCTCAATGTAATTAAGGGAAAAGTCAGAAATACAAGAAGAGCCAAAGTCAATAGTATTAAAAGATTTTAACATATTTTGAGTTTTTAACAGGCCAAACAGGTAAATAATAGCAAGGATATACTTAATGTGTATATAGACATATATACGTTATGTATCAGTGAGGGATCGCTAGAGAAAACTAATCATCTCATGTCTTACAAAAGAACATAGGTTGTTTTTAATTCATAGAGTATTTCATTGATCACCTACTAAAAGCTGCAAAGAAACAATAAATTCTAAAGTTTGGCCACTGACTAAAACGTAATGGACTCAGCATTATTATTGTTAGGGAAATGCTAAGCAAAACTACAATGAGATTCCCTTCATACCCACTAGGATGACTAAAAAAAATTTTTTTTAAATGTTAGCAAGGACATGGAAAAATTGTTGGTAGGACTGTAAAATGATTCAGCCACTTTAGAACACAGTTGGCAGTTAGAATGTTAAACATAGAATTACCATATATCTCAGAAATTCCACTCCTAGGTATATACCAAAGAAGAATAAAAAACATATCCACATAAAAACTTGGACACAAAGGTTCACAGCAGCATTCTTAATAATAACCAGAAAGTGGAAACAACCCAAATGTCCATCAGCTAATAGATAAAATGTTGTATATCTACACAATGGAATATTAACCATGAAAAAAGAATAAAATACTGATCCATACTTCAACATGACTAAACCTGGAGAATATTATGCTAAGGGATAAAAACCAGACACACAAGGCCACCAGGTTATATGACTCCATTTATATGAAGTGCCCTGAATGAGAAAATCCATACAGATAAAGCAGACTAGAGGTTGTTAGGCTTGGGAGACTGGAGAGTGAGTGCTAATAGATATAACACTTCTTTTCTTTAAAATGGTGAGTTTTATGGTATGTGAATTATACTTCAGTAAAGCTATTGTAAAAATACAGTGAAACTAGGAGTTAACAATGAAGTACTTAAAAACTTTAAAAAAAACTCTAATTTTTGTATAATAGAAAAAAAATTAAAGCTCCAATCATAGATTTAGAGTTTTCCTCAAAACATATAAAACATATGAGATATAGCTAAAGCTATACTTAAAAGGAAAGCTTATAGTGTTAAATTTCTGTTTTAATTTTTATTTTTTATAATTCACCAAAGAAAACAAAAATTAATGGACTAGAAAACAAAAAGCAGTGGAATTGATAAATCCAATAATCAGATCTTTAGAAGGTCAGTAGCCTAGACAAACATTTGGAAAAGCATTTGAATTCCAGGCTAGTCTCCTATGGTTACCCCAGGATGTAGATCACACTTTTTATATTAGTTGGTTAAGTCTTTTTATAACCAAGGCATGGTACAAATCACACTTTAAAAGGTCATGAAAGATTGCTTCTTTAACTGTAAAGTAATAAAATAGAGACTTATCTGATTTCTCCATGGTTGCAGCATGGATTCTGCATGAAGAGAAATTCTCAAAAGATTTTTTTTTTAAAGCAGACAGATTAGAATGAGAGCCCTAAACCTTCTAGCTCCTATGTCCATATTCAAGTGGTTCCAGCCTCTGCAGAAGTGAATAGTATCACAGATGTCTCTAAAAACCTAATGAAAGCTGAGTACCTCCTCCAGAGGGGGAAAAAATAGCCCCTCCTTTTGTGTCCTACCCTAGTGAGGTCATCACGGATCTCCTCTGAGTACCATTCAGTGCAGAAATGATGACTGTGACAGTCTAACATTGCAACTGAGCTTCTAAAGCAGTGGTTCTCAAACTTTTTAGTCTTAGTGCTCCCTTAGGCTCATGAAATATAGAGGGCCCTAAAAGTGCTTTTGTGCTGGTGAGTGGATAATATTCTTTCAATACTTCACAATATCCAAAATTGAAACAGAAATGAAATAATAGTGTTCATTTAAACTAACAATAAACCCATTACGTGTCAAGGTAAGAGACATAGTTATTTTTCTTAAAATTATTTTCTAAAAGAAAAAAAGTAACATTTTTGTAATTTTGCAAATCTCTTTAATATCTGGCTAATGACTTGTTTCTCCTATCTGCCTCTCCTTCAATCTGTTGCTTTGTCACGGGTCATATGAACCCTGAAAATGTCTAGTATACGCTTGAGAGAATAAGAATAAAATGGCATATAATGTTTTAGTGTCATAAAAAATTGACCTTGCAGAACCTCTACAAAGTTCCTGGGAACCCTCCTGGGGGTCCCCGAATCACACTTTGAATATGCTCAAAACTTGCTGTTGTCCAAGAAATTCCATAGAACAGTAATTCTTCAAGGGTTTAACAGATGTTTAGCCAATGCCCCCCCCCCCCCCCCGGATAAATATTCAAAGTAGCTTTGGGAAAAAGGCTTCTATAGTACAGGGGTTTCTGAATCTTCAAGTTAGGTTAGTGAGGAAAAACGGGCACAGCAGTGTGGAGGATTGCTGCATTAAATGAGAGAGCCACTGGATGGCACTGCTGTTCTACCCACACGTGATCGCAGCACCTGCACAGGGAAATGACCCCTGGTTTGCATAGGCCCAAATTCCCTGGAAAGCTGGAGGACTTACACAGTGCTTTCTCTTTGTTTTAATTTTTTTTTTTAATAAAGTAGTGATTAACACTTGTCACAATATAAACTCAGCTCTTCTTAGTCCAAAGGACACTTTTTAAAAAGATTTTATTTATTCATGAGAGATACACAGAGAGGCAGAGACATAGGCAGAGGGAGAAGCAGGCTCCCTGCAGGGAGCCCCACTCAGGACTCGATTCAAGGACCCCAGGATCACGACCTGAGCCAAAGGCAGACACTCAACCACTGAGCCACCCAGTTGCCCTCAAAGGACATTTTTTACTTCACCCCAAGCTAGGGGCTTTCAGTTTATCAAAATCAAAAGAGCAAGGTTTTGGCAGCAGCTCTCAAGTTCATGTCTCTGAGCTGAGAATCTGATGGGTTCAGAATGTGGAGATGAGAATCTCTGACCTCAAAGACCTCACTTACTTTGTAACTAAAGGTGACAGAAACCAAAATGTTCTCAGCCAATATCCCCAGGTCTGGCTAATGCTGGTTCAGTTTTACAGTAGTCCAAAGTTAACTACTGGGTATTTCTGCATTGAAGACGCATAGGGATATGTTGCAAAAGCTGTTATCTTGAGGGGCCAATGGCTCCATGTGGTGAGGCCTCCCTAACTGTCAGTAGGCTCCATGGGCATTCATTCAAATGAAGGAACAGCCAGATGGCAGTTTAGGGGTGATATGTGTACCCACACATATCAATGTACCCACACAGAGAGCGAGAGAGAGCCTGACTCTATCTCACTTGGCTCTGCCACTCTCCTCCAAGCTCCCTAGCTGTGACACAGTACCAATGTTTAGAGGGAACAGAATATCCCAGTGTGAGGGTCTGAAGAAGGTCAGTGCTTAAGATAGCTTGGCTACCAGAAGCTTATTTTGCATGGCTACAGTGTAAGATCTGAGGGGGGACAGTGAAGGCTGGTGAGGTAGGTAGTAAGAAAGTTGAGGAATTTGGATTTTTTTCTCAGGGGGCAGTGGGAAACCACGGAAGTGTTTTAAGAATGTGTCCTACTATGTATCATGTACTGCATTAAGTGCTGCAAATACAGAGATGCAAACAAGGTGGTCTATTAAAGAGATGAATGTATAAAAAGAACATCTAGCATTTACTATATGCTAGTAACTAATATTCACTCACTCAATCCTTTTAACTACCCTAAAGGTACAAACTATTATTACCCTTTCTCTGTAGAGGGGGAAAAAGTAAGGCACATAAAGGTTAAGGGATATACCCAATATCAAGTAACCACTAAGTGGCAAAGCTGGCATTTGAACCTAGTTAATGTAGTTCCCAGGTGTTGTTTGCATCATACGTCCTCACCAATAAAGGGAGAACTGACCCTAAAATACTATAGCTATTCTGATAGATATCAGCTGGGTCCAATGACAGCCCAAAGAAAGGGTGTTAAATTCTACTGGAATTAGATTAAGCGTGGTGAGAAATTTATGGAGGACTTAAACTGAATATGACAGTTGAGTTTATGTTGAATAAGGATATGAAAGGGAGAAGGGAAGGGGGAGGACATTTCAAACAGAAGCAGCATGGCTCTGTCTGCAAAGATATGGAGGACGTCTGTGTCAAAACTATGAGGAGTAGCCTTTGTCCGAGTCCAAAGAAACTGGCCACAAGGATTGCTGGACAGGTAACTGGTGGACAGGTAATGATGGAACCATATACTCTATGTGGAGAACTTAACACTTGTTCCTCTTAAGCTTAGATTGCTAGATTCAATTCATTATTCAAATATGTCAAAATCATTTAGGACACTGCATTCTCCATCCCAGCTACTAACCTACCTTCTCAGGTTCTGACCTGCAAGAACTTAGTAAACATGGCACCATTTGGGGATCCTGGGGGCTCAGCTGGTTAAGCATCCGACTCTTAAGTTCAGCTCAGATCATGATCTCAGGGTCCCTGGACCTGTGTTGGGCTATGTGCTCAGTGGGTTGTCTGCTTGTCCCTCTCCCTCTGCTCTTCCCACCCCACTACATGTGTACAGATTCTCTCTCCCTTTCATTTTTTTTCTCTCTCCCTTTCAAATCTTTTTTTTTTTTTTTAAGATTTTATTTATTTGAGAAAGAGCACAAGCAGGGGGAGGAAGTGGGAGAAGCAGACTCCCCACTGAGTAGGGAGCCTGCCATGAGGCTCCATTCCAGTACCCTGAAATTGTGACCTAAGCTGAAGGCAGACACTTAGCCACCCAGGTGCTCCTCTCTCAAATCTTTAGGAAAAAATGCCTCCGTTCAATTCTTGGTTAAAAATATTGGGGCACCTGGGTGGCTCAGTCATTTAAACATCTGCCTTCAGCTGGGGTCATTTTTCCAGAGTCCTGGGGTAGAGGCCCTCAGCAGGCTCCCAGCTCACTGGGGAGTCTGCTTCTCCCCCTCCATCCCCACCGCTGGTTGTGCTCACTCTCTCTCAAATAAATAAAATCTTTAAAAAAATATATTGGTACAGAAGTCACTTTGGGCTGAGTCCTTGAGCAAAGGACATACACCAATGCTCATGGTCAAAACAGTTACCCAGTAACCCCATTGTACTGTCACCTAGCCCACATGTCTTCCCTCTTGTCCACATGGGTAGCAGAGAGAGACAAATATGTAATGGAAACTAAGAGAACCCTGTGTACTCAGTTTTTTCTTGGTCTCTCAATCTCATAACCATGCTAGATAAAAATGAGAGATCTTTGTGGTCTGACTCCTTCATGAACTCATGTTGATTTTTTAAAAGATTTATTTATTTATTTATTTATTTATTCATTCATTCATTCATTCATTCATTCATTCATTCATGAGAGACACACAGAAAGAGAGAGAGGCAGAGACACAGGCAGAGGGAGAAGCAGGCTCCACACAGGGAGCCTGATGTGGGACTCGATCCCGGGACTCCAGGATCATGCCCTGGGCCAAAGGCAGGTGCTAAACTGCTGAGCCACCCAGGGATCCCTTCATGTTGATTTCTTAATTATTATCCTTTTCTTCTTCAACACCATACATTTGAAAGTCCATTCTAGAATTTAACCTAGCCTATAAGCCATTATTCTATAGCACCAAATTCTTTCCTCTTTCTGGAAGGTAGACTGACGTTTGTCCATTTAGAAGGGCCTCAGCAGCTCTTCCATTATCCCTAGCTCAGCAATCTGATTTCAGATTTCTCCCAACACCTGGGGGAGTGATCGATCTAGGCCCAAGGCGTACAAGGTCCAGGGTGACCTGGATTCTTCTATGACCACCTATGCTGCAGGGCAATTATCAGTATATGCCACATTTATCACTCATCTGGGTATTTGTACATAATGTTTCCTCTACCTCAGAAACAGTTTCATCTTTCTCTCCACTCAGGAAATTGGTTTTTTAAATTTCCTCTAAGTTATATGTATTCTAAAAAGTCAGTTGTAAATCTTATTATGAAAAATACAGTTCCCTGAACTTTCCCTTCTCCCTCCTTTATTCTCTGTTCCTAGAGGCAACCATTTCTTGGCTGCTTTTCGGGCATTTATTTCTATATTGCTAAATAGCCCATTTCTACTACTAACCTCTTGATTTTCAGTTTCAGGAATTACCTATCGATTTCTCACTACGGAAGATGAGATTTAGCTGTGTTTAGTTAGCACCTACCTCACCCACCTCCACGATTTCCCTCTCCTCAGTCTCCCAGTAGACTTATATCAGCATTTTTAGTTAGATCAGTATTCAGTGTTTACATAATTATGACTATACTCACAGCATGCCCGTGTAAGAAAGCATGATTGCATTTCCTTTCTTGTACAACTTTTAATTTTCCCTGGAGTTAATAATTGTCTTGTTTCTTCATTTGCATAGTTCTCTGTTCACTTACCACTAATTCCTACCTAGACATTCTTCCTTATACATGTTTCCTCTCAATATATTTGCACATGTCAGGTATAAATTCATCTTCTTGAATGTTACCTCCCCCATCTGTACTTTAGCCTGCTGAACAGCTGTCTTCCTGAGTTCTCTTCCTTATCGTCCTAGAATTCTTTCCCTTTCTCCTGTGCTGGATCTCTTGTTTCCTGGATCTCATATCTTTTTGCCTTTTAATTATTCCTGCCCTTCACCAGACCACATCCTGAGGTAGCTTCCTATGGAAGTATGTGTATGGGAAATGAAGTTTTTGAAAACATGCATGCACAGGAATGTGTTTATTCTTAGATTTGATTCATACTTTGGCCATGTCTAGAATTCTGGGTTAGAAATTATTTTCCTAAAAAAAAAAATTATTTTCCTGTAGAATTTTGAAGGTGTTGCTTTATGTTTTCCAGCCTCCAGTGCTGTTGCTAATGGATTAGTGGTATGTGCAGGGAATAAAGTGAGGCAAGCCTGCTGCCATTCTGGTTCTTGATCCTTGGTGACCCTCTGAAAGCATTTGGGGTCCTCTGTGTCCCTGAGGTTCTGACTTTTACAGTGATGTGCTTTGGTGTGAGTCTATATGCTTCCATTGTCCTGGCCAGTGGTGGACCTTTATCATCCAGAAGTTGATGTCCATCAGGTTTGGGCAATTTTCTCGAATTAGTTATCTAATAACTTCTGTTTTTACTGTTCTCTGTTTTTGCAATTCCTTAGTATTTCTGGACTATTCTAATTTTATTCTTTTTCACCCCTATTTTATATCTGTCTGTATTTCCTATTCTCTGGAAGATTTTAATAACTTATCTTCCAAAATATTTATTGAATTTTCATGCTTTTTATTTCTAAGAGATCTTTATTTTATTGGTCTTCTGAATGTGCCTCTTCTTAGAAAGACATCCTGGTTATTATCACCAGTAAAAAAAAAATTCTTTCTTTCCGAAGGATATTTAAATATGTATATATGGGAATATTATACATGTTATATATTACATATTTTGTATATTATATATAATTTTATAGGTTCCTTTTCCCTGAGTTATCTTGATTTTCTTCTAAATTATTTTTATTTATTTTTTAAAGAATTTATTTATTCGTGAGAGACACACACACACACAGAGAGGCAGAGACACAGGCAGAGGGAGAAGCAGGTTCCATGCAGGGAGCCTGACATGGGACTTGATCCTGGGACTTCAGGATCACACCCTGGGCCAAAGGCAGGTGCTAAACCGCTGAGCCACCCAGGGATCCCCATAAATTCCTCTTATTTTTTTTTTTGTTTGTTTGTTTGTTGCTTGTTTTTGCCTTTAATATGAGAGGCCTTTCTCAAGCATCTGGAAATTTGGGGCTGTGCCCTCTGGTGTAAGTGTGGTGACCTGAAAACCCCATGCTTGTGGGTGGGGGTCTGGTGACTAGAAGGAGCTTTACTATTAGGTGATTTGGCTAAGTTCTCCCACTGCGGAAGGTATTTAAGTCTTGTCTCTTGAACTAGTCAGTTTTTTCAGAATAAATGTTTTCACTCTTTTCCTAGAGTAGGTGAGCTTGGTGTTAATGTTCTTACTGCAGAGTGTAGATGTCTCTCTCTGTTTTGTGAGCTTTCAGTTAATCCTCTGTTTTCTAGATAGCCCTCTATTCTGCTCTCTATTGCACCTGATGTCTACAATCCAGCACCCTTCCAGTCCACACTATCCAGACTCTTGCTTTGGTCGAGAGGAGAGCCAATTGCATATGGAAGCAAGAGAGTAGAGGTGGGAGGAAGACTCCTTGGGGTCTTGAGGCTTCTTCTTAGCCTTTCAAACTTCCTTCTGCTTTCAGCTTCACCTTCACAGTGAGTGGTATCTAGTACTTTCCTGGGGTTCTGTAGTGCAAACACTCTGCTGCCAGTTAAGGTTTCAGCCTTCTTGACCAATCTGTTGAGTCTGTTATCAAATGCCCATCTGTTTTTCCACTTCGGAATAATATGTTTGGGGTTATTTCCTTTCCTATTCTCTGTCCTTAAAGATTTATTCCTCAAAACAAAAACAAAAACCTTTGCCATTTTAGTAGGGTTTCAGAAATAGTGAAGATAACGTGTGTTCAGTCCACCAGGGTTTTTAAAAAGATTTTATTTATTTATTTATTTATTTATTTATTTATTTATTTATGCGAAAGCACACAAGCTGGGGTACAGGCAGAGGGAGAGGGAGAAGCAGACACATGCTGAGCAGGGAGTCCAATGTGGGGCTCCATCCCAGGATCTGGGATCATGACCTAAGCTGAAGGCAGCTGCTTAAACCGACTAAGCCACCTAGGTGCCCCCTAGTACACTGGTTTTGACAGGAAGCACACAAGTATCTGTCAAATCCTTGTACAGCATGACTCCCTGTTCAAAGATATTTCCTGATTGACCCCACACCTATAGAACCAACGGCTTCCTTCATTACAAGTGCTTTTGTATCTAAAGCTTGTACACACTTCTTTCTTGCATACATAATATGATGCATAAGAAGTTAGGATCTTCTTACTGGATTAGAAACTGCTTGAGTGAGACAGTCCTGCTATCTACTTTTATATTCTCAAGTTCTAGCACAGAACCAGGTACCTAAATGCTCAATGAATGCCTGTCAAATTGAGCAGAAATTAGATGGTGTTTTTTTAATAAGCAAGTGCCACTGCGGAGAGATAAATAGCTCAGTTGTCCTGCCAGCAGAAAGCCCCTAAATGAGAGTATTTTTCTAAATCCTATTGCATCAAAGCCATAGAATTGCAGACCTACTCTTGCAATAGGTGAATGGTGAGCAGTAGTAGAATTGCAGACCTAATCTTTCCTAAAGGACTTTCTTCAAATATGGGACATGTAGTAGGTTTGGTAACTTCAAGAACAGAGCAGCAGCATCTGGAACTAAGGCTGGCCTTGACATGGGACAAATTTGATCAGTTTTGTCACCAAATCAGGATAACCACGATGTCATGGTTTTTGAAGGAAGGGTGTTTGATTCTCTTTCTCATATACGGGGGATGAGATATGATCAGGAGTTGAATGTTGAATCCTTTCAAACCTCCTTGAGTATTCCTTAGCCCTAGAACATATTTATCTAGTTTATTCTAATGAAGACAATGCCACCCAAAGCTATCTGGGTTGAAGAGCTCTCAGTGGGCTGGGGATTTACCCCAAAGATACAGATGCAATGAAACGCCAGGACACCTACACCCCGATGTTTATAGCAGCAATGTCCACAATAGCCAAACTGTGGAAGGAGCCTTGGTATCCATCAAAAGATGAATGGATAAAGAAGATGTGGTCTATGTATACAATGGAATATTACTCAGCCATTAGAAATGACAAATACCCACCATTTGCTTCGACGTGGATGGAACTGGAGGGTATTATGCTGAGTGAAATAAGTCAATCAAAGAAGGACAAATTCATTTCGGGAATATAAAAAATAGTGAAAGGGAATAAAGGGGAAAGGAGAAAAAATGAGTGGGAAATATCAGAGAGGGAGACAGAACATGAGAGACTCCTAACTCTGGGAAACAAACTAGGGGTGGTGGAAGGGGAGGTGGGTGGGAGGTGGGGGTGACTGGGTGACGGGCACTGAGGGGGGCACTTGATGGGGTGAGCACTGGGTGTTATTCTATATGTTGGCAAATTGAACACCAATAAAAAATAAATTTATTTAAAAATAAAAGAGCTCCCAGTGGCTTATACAGCATTTAGTGACAAAGGTCTTGGGTTCAGGTCTCCCTGCTGGAAATCAAGCTAATAGTGAGAGTGTAGGACACTCTTCTTGTATTGAGTTAGTTAATCAGTCTGCCTCTTTCCTACTAGGCAGAAGATCAAGAACCATGACTCACTTTGGGAACCAAGAAGCTACCCAATAGCTGCATTAATCAACTGGAGCTGTGATCTTTGAATTGGAGACTCTAAATTGTAGAGTCAGGCTGGGATAGAAGCCTGAACCACTGGAAGGTCCACTAAGTGGGAAGGTCAAGCAAGTGACGCTGGGAGTGGCTGTGTTCAGGCAATGTGAACAGACAGTGCCAGGCTATGTGGGAGAATCAGAGCAAAGAGGTTCACAACCCCTCCTGGGGACTAATCTCATAGGTTAGATGAAGATGGAATGAGGTGGAATTTAAAGGAGCTAGTCTGGACCAAACCCCTAAGTTTGGTTTTGCAGTATTTCTCTCTGCTCAGTTCTGGCCTCAGAAGTATTGTTTCTTAAGAACTTCGGCTCTAGGTAGCAGCTTATGCCCCCTTCAGTATGACACTTCACTCTACATGACAGCTCACCACTTACTGTGGTGACAATGTTTAGGCAGAGCCTGTCCAGGGCAGGAGAGAGAATGTGCAAGAGAACAAGTGAAGGAAAAAGATACCATTTTCTTCAGAGTGGGTGGGGGATTATACATCTGTCTGGGGAAATAAACCTGTCAGGAATCTGTTGGCCTATTTGGGTCATTGACATGACGTGAAGTGCTGACACAGAATCGGGCAGCCTTGAGAGCCTGAATGATTGACTGTTTTGACATCATTAGATATGCCCATGCTGGAAAGAACTAGATTCTCACAGCCAGAACAGCAACTATGGGAAGAAAAATTGCAGCTCTGGAACAGACAGACACAATCCTCCCTCTTCTGCTTTTCCTTTGCTTATTTTTCTTCTTATAATAGATTTAAGCAATAAATGAAATTTGGACATGGATCTGAATGTTACCGAATTGCAAATACATGAGTTGCCCTTAGAAAACCCAGAGAATCTCAGATAAAAGGTCAAATGAGGCCCTGAGTTTTCCAAATAGCCTAGGATACCATCTGAGCCTTTATACTCCTTTTTTATGAAGAAGACACACACAAGGGTCATGGATGAGAACATGGGTATGGAAATCAGGCATATTAGACTCAAGCCGCCCCAGTTTGGCCTCTTTTTAACTGTGATCTTGAACAGTTAAACCTCTTGGGGCTTTAGTTAACACACTTAGAATATAGAAATTATTATCTCATAGGCTAGCAAGGAACGTTACTCAAGAACATGTGAATATCAAGGTCACACAGAGCCTGGCATGTAAGTGTCCAACACATACTACAAAGAGAGTATTGGTTTTATTACCACTCATGACTAGAGAGCAGCCGTGCACTGTTCATGTGGCATTTCTACCTTGTAGTCAGCCAGCATGGACCATTCCTTGGTTACCTGGAGGAGATTATCTAAATTTGGCCAAAGAAATGGGTCTCACAAAGACAGTGGGGTAATAGGAGCTGCCTCATGAAATTGTAAGCATCTCAAGAGGAAATAGCTGTGAAAGCATTTCATGAATGCTAATGTTAGTTATTAGTAATATTTTCTGGGAAGCCATGCAATGGTATACATAGAACATAGACTTAAGACTCAGACGAACATGAGTACCAATTCCAGTTCCGTTTGACTTTGGACAAATTCTTTAACTCCTGAGGCACCAGGTGGTCTCCATCTGTTAAAATGATACCATTAATACTTACCTTGCAGGATGTTATTAGGATTGAAGGAGGCAAAATATATGAAAATATCTAGCTTAATGCCCTGTGCATAGAAGGTATTCCTCAATGAAAGTTAGCTTCTTTCCTTCCTGTGGTTCCTCTTCTGTTTCCTACTTAAGACTCTCTGATGCATAATTCAGAACCCAGATGCCAGGGCAGAAAAAAGCATTCAGATGACAGAATCAAGATTAAATAATGCTTCAATAGATTGGAACACTGAGGCTGAGACATTAAGCTAAAATTAATAAGGATATTTGAGAAAATTGGCATTTTGTTTCAATATCCACTTTCTGCAAAAGTATATGATGGAATTGTGTGTCTATGCATGTGTGTGCTTGCACATGAGTGTGTCTATGTGTGAGCACAGTTCACATCATAGGCTTCAGTGACAGAAGCACCACATAACAGTCACTGAAATTCATAGTTCCATTGTGGCCTGCTCTGGTTAGACCAGAGGGCATGGTGTCATATTTGGGAGCCATGGTTTTTAAAAAGGAACCCAAATACACAAGAACCCTTCCAGGGACATTGCCAGTGTGGTGAGTACCCTGGGGAATGGCCCAAGGAGTCAGGTCAGGGAACTGTACTAAGGAAAATAGAAGACTAGGAAAAACACAACACCTATTTATTTAGTTTAAAAATTATTTTATGAAAGAGAACATAGATGGGTATTGTGTCCTTTAAAAAGCAACATAAAGTTGGAATCTTTTTAAAAAGATTTTATTTATTTATTCATGAGAGACACACAAGGAGGCAGAGACATAGGCAGAGGGAGAAGCAGGCTCCATGCAGGGAGCCCGACGTGGGACTCGATCCCTGGTCTCCAGGATCAGGCTCTGGGCTGAAGGCAGCACTAAATCGCTGGGCCACTGGGGCAGCCCTAAAGTTGGAATTTTTAGGAGACAATATTTACTCCTAACACTTTTATTTACTCATGCATTCATTCACGTATCCAACAAACATTAATTGAGTGTGCAATGAATGTTAGACATATTTCCTTGTGGGTAGTAATATGCTGACAAATGTTTAACACCCAGCCCTCCAGAAAAAAATATCCTGACCTATAGCATTTACCATCCTGTGGTATAAATACTTCCACCCTGACTGATTGCAGGTTATCAATATAAATGTGGAATTGGGAAGAGATGTGCCCAGTTGGCTCTCTAATATTGGGGCAAGCTAGCTTCAGCACATGCCTACTGTATGTTCTGAGGATGCAGAGTTCAAAGGCAGTCCTGTATTTAAGATATCTACAGTTTAGTGGAAGGAACCACTCCAATTCAGCTTTGACTGTGAAGGACACTTAGTTCTAAGAAAAGTCCCAAACCTGATTTGGAGGATGTGACTAATTGGGTTGGCTAGGGAGAAAAGCAGAGGGAAGCACATGCTGATAAAAGGAGCATCAGCTACAAACGTGCAGCCTTTGAGGAGAGATGATAAACATAAGGTTGTGCAAGTTGTCTTTTTTGTTTGTTTGTTTTGTTTTGTCATTCTTTTTTAAATGACGTATAGTTGACCTGCAGTGTTATACTAGTTTCAAGTACACAATATAGTGATTGGACAATTCTATACATTACTTAATGCTCACCATGTTAAGTATAGTCACCATCTGTCGCCAATGTTACTATAATGTTATTGACTATATTCCCTATGCTATACTTTTCATCTCTGTGACTTATTTATTCTACAACTAAAAGTTTATACCTCTTAATTCTCTTTACCTAGTTAGCCCACCCTCCCAACCCCTTCCCCTCTGGCAATCACCAGTTTGTATCTGTATTTATGAATCTATTTCTGGGTTTTTAAATTTTGTTTTGTTTTTTAGATTCCATATGTAAGTGGAATTGTGTGGTGTTTATCTTTCTCTGACTTATTTCACTTAGCATAATATCGTCTAGTCTTATTCATGTTGTTGTATATGGCAAGGCCTCATTCTTTTTTATGGCTTAGTAATATTCCACTGTCCATATGTACTACAACTTCTTTATCCATTCATCTACTAGTGGATGCTTGGGCTGCTTCCATATCTTGTCTATCATACATAGTACTGAAATAAACATAGAGGTGCATATATCTTTTCAAAATAGTCTTTTTGTTTTCTTTGGGTAAATAGCCCTTAGTGGAATTATTGGATCATATGGCATTTCTGTCTTTAATTATTGAGGAACCTCTATACTGATTTCCACAGTGGTCACACCAATTTACATTCTCAGCAATGGTGCGTGAGGGTTCCCTCTTCTCTACATCCTGTGAACACTTGTTTCATGTTTTTTTAATACTTGCCATTCTGACTAGCTGACATGATTTCTGATTGTGGTTTTGATTTGTATTTCTCTGATAATTAGTGATGTTGAGTGTATTTTTATGTTTCTTTTGGTTCTTTGTATGTCATCTTTAGAAAAATATCCATTCATGTCTTCCCATTGTTTAAGTGGATTATTTGGGTTTTTGGTGTTGATTTATGTAAGTTGTGTATGTGTGTGTGTATCATGTATAATATATATATCATATATGTATATATGATATATATGATATTAACCACTTATCAAGTATATCATTTGCAAATATCATCTCCCATTCAGGAGGCTGCCTTTTTGTTTTGTTGATGGTTTCCTTCATTTTGCAGAAGCTTTTTATTTTGGTGTAGTTCCAAAAGTTTATTTTTGTTTTTGTTTCTCTTGTTTGATGAGACATATTTAGAAAAATGTTGCTAAGGCCAATGTCTAAGAGATTACTGCCTGTGTTTTCTTCCAGGAGTTTTATGGTTTCAGGTCTCACATTTAGGTCTTATACATTTTGAGTTAATCTTTGTGTATGGTGTAAGAAAGTGGTCTGGTTTTATTCTTTTGCATGTAGCTGTCCAGTTTTCCCAATAACATTTATTGAAAAGACTGTCTTTTCCTCATTGTATATTCTTGCCTCCTTTGTCCTGGATTAACTCACAGTATAAGCATGGGTTTATTTTTGGCTCTCTATCCTATGCTATTGATCCATAAGTCTATTTTCATGCCAGTCCCATACTGGTTTGATACTTTGTAGTATAAATTGAAATCTGGAACTTTAAACCTCCAGCTTTGTTCTTCTTTCTCAAGATTGCTTGGCTATTTGGAGTCTTTTGTGGCTCTATACAAATTTCAGGATTCTTTGTTCTAGTCCTGTAAAAAAATACCATTGGCATTTTGATAGGGATTACATTGTATCTGTACATTGGTTTGAGTAGTATGGACATGTTAACAATGTTAATTCTTTCAAACCATGAGCATGGCATATCTTTTCATTTGTTTGTGTAGTGTTCAACTTATTTCACGAATGTTTTATAGTTTTTAGAATACAGGTCTTTTACCTCCTTGGTTAAATTTATTCCTAGGTATTTTGGAAGATAAGTTTCACTCAGGAAGGCTGACACTGGAGATATGTGGCAGCCAGAACATGATAATGGATTTGAGCCTAATTTTGAAGGCAATAAGGAATGGATGGAAGGTTTTTAACAGAGGAGTGATGTAGTGATATTTGCATTTTAGAGAGTTCACTTTGAGGGAAGGATAGAAAAATAGATCGTCCTAGGTCAAGACTGGAGGCAGAGATATTAATTAGAAATCTCCCTGGGTCATTGACAAAAATTGGCGATGGAGTGAAGATAATGACACTGGCAAATAGAAGGAAGCGTACACATTTAAGTAATGTAAAAATGTTAGAATAGATGGGACAAGATGAAAAGGGAAGAGAGAAAAATAGGGCATTGTTGTGATGCATCTGTAAAGGGGAAGTGTGAGAGGATGTACAGGATCTTGGGTCAGTAGTAGCGCCATCCCTCTTGTTAGGAACTAGTTCTTATAAGATCTAATTTGGAGAGCTTTTTAGAATCCAAATTCCTGGACTCCATCCTTAGATATCCTGATTTAGTAGGTGGAGCTGGGCCCATCCATATATCTGCACTTTCAAAGCTCTCCAGGGGATTCTACTGAACTATGCTTTTATTCATTCCTTCGGCTGATATTTACTATGAGCCAGGCATCATTCTAGGCACTGGAGAGGCTGAAGTGATGAGACAAATCTCCTGTCTTTGTAGAGCCTCTAAGTGAGAGAGACCAAGAATAAACAAATAAAATATATACAATAAGCAATGTTTAGGTAGCTATACAGTCTATGAAGAAAACACCGGATGGGGATAGAAATGCTATATTAGGTAAGGTCATTGGAGACCCTTCTCTGAAAAGGTGAGATTTATGCTAGAACATAAGAATAAATGAAAAACATAGAGAAACACTGAGTTACAAAATATAGGAAAAGATGTAAAATTGGCAGAGATGAAGTGGTAAGTTCTGTTTTGGACATGAGTTAAAGCTCTGTGTTAGGCTGTCTAATAGAATGGAGCTATCCAATAAGCCACTAAATATATCAGAACTCATAGAACAGATCTGGACTCAGGATATAGATTTGGGAGATGTCAGGTCATACATGATGGTTGGAGCCATGAGAGCATGTGGAGTAAGAATGGAACCCAAGGAAAGAACCCTTTTTTGAGGCAGGTAAAGAGAGGACTCTGGAAGGGAAAATGAGAGGTAGCAGTGAGATGGGGAATAGAGCCAGGGAAGAAGACAGATTCAAGGATGGTGATCCAGAAAGGTTCAAAAGCTGCCCAGAGGCCAAGTGAAATAGGATAAGGAATATGTCAATTGTATTTGGCAATGGAAGATCATTTTCTATCTTGATAGCAGTTTCAGAAAGATAGTGGAGGGGAAGGGGTTAGAGTATAGCAAATAGAGAAAGTAAAAAGTGGAGATATTGAAGTAAAGCCATTCATTCAAAAAAGCTGATCAGAAAAAGAAAAATCCTATAATGGTGTATGAAGGGCATAGTGTTGTGGGGGGATTTTTAAGACTGAAGAACTTGGACATGTAGATGTATTAAAAGAAAGAGCCAAAAAAGAGAGGATGGGGGAGGGGGGCAATTAAGACTCTAATGAAGGAGAGTGACAGAGGTCTCTTCTCCTGAAATTAGAACAAAGAGTGAATGCTTATGCAGATAAGGTTCTTGGTAGGCTTGGGAGAGAATAGATTTCCAACTCAATGACCTTTATTTTGCAGGGAAGTAGAAGTTAAAACTATTTGCCAAGCATAGGGTGAGCAGGTAGCCTAGGAAGTTGGAGAAAGTGGCAAAGGGATGTAAAACATCCTTGGAAATAGGTTAGTGAGGGGACAGGACCTCCTTGTGATGTTTGGGTCATAGCTCAGGCTGAGTGAGAGGCCCTGACTTTAAGGACCACTGGTTGGTCTAAGTATATGTGTTTATCTAGAAGTTGGTGTCCAAGGAGAAAGCAAATGGATAGATTTTGAGTGTTGGGATTTTTGCCCCATGAATTTAAAAAGAAGGGAGAGAAAATAAGCACTATCAAAGCAGGCTATCAGTGCTTCTGGAAGGAACACTAGTCATGGGATTACCATTGATCCAACTCTCCCTCTAGAACTGAGCTAGTATAAGGACTGTTTGCTTGCTCAGAATCACCTAGGAGCTTGTAACCTCTATAATGAATCTCCGAGGGACCAGGCCAAGGAATTTGCATTTTTACAAGCTTCCTAGATGATTTTAATGCATTCAAAAGTTTAAAAGCACTGCTTTCTGACTCCTACAATCCCTTGACAGCATCCTGATACATCTCCAGCCACATCAAAACACCCCCAAATGGAAAAATAGTTGTGCCACAGATCATACTGCAGAGGTCAAGCTTCCTTGTTCACTTGTCTCCTGCCCACAGTGTAAACAGGTCAGACCCCCCCAACGCCCCCCGCAGCAATGCTGAGCTGCCAGGAGGGCATTTGTACGGATATCAGATCAATAGCAAGAGGGCAGGTCCCAGTCTCTGGCAAACTTCCACAGGCCCCTCTGAACCTCTGCCTTGGTAGGCCTCGCCAGCAGGGCTGCAGAAACGTCAGCTGGCCCTAGCAGGAGCTGTGAGGGCTCCAGGTGCTCACCCCTCTCCAGAAGGAGCCTGTCCTTTTGCTGGCTCTGCCATACATTCACCTGGAGCTCCTGGCGGATCCCACTTCCCCGCAGCTCCCAGCCGCCCCTTCACGGAAGAGAGAGCGGGAATTTAAGAGCCAGAATTAATTAGGCAAATGTCAGGCGGGCATGAGTCACAGCAGCCCAAAGTATTTTAGTCGATTACAAATGGGAGCCCTCACAGCAAGGAGGAGCCTGAGGCACTGTCAGCCGCCCCCACAGGCACTGATTTAGGAGCAGCACTAGGGGGCGTCTCTCATCGACCCTGCAAACTCCAGCCAGGACTCTGCAAGGGGGTGTGGGCAGGGGGTGTGTGTGTGACCCTCACCCTCTCAGGGAATCCTTGTCAGAGCCTGTTTGGTTAACTGGACACTGAAAAAAACAGCCATACTAGAGGTTTGTGTAGGCTATAAATTGGAAGCATTCTCAGTGACTAGAAGGGACATAGCTAAAGAGAACATTCTCAGAGGTTTTAAGGGAACCAGCCACCTGCCCGTCCGGAAGGTCATCTTTAATTTTTTTCCAGACTCAATGGGTCAGATTCTCATCCTGCTATTTCTAAGCTTGGGGAGCATCAGGGAAATGGTTGCAATTTCACGTGTGATACCCTAGTTTACCAAAAGAGTTGAGTCCTTTTTCTCTAGAAATCTGCCTCCTTCTCCTTCCTCTGCCCCCAGACCCACCCCCCAGACCAGCATATGATTCTCAAATAAATGTAAAACTTAGGAGATCCATTTCCCCACCTTGTAATGGGTTTCATTCATTTCTTTAGTAAAATTATTAAAAATGGTGTCATGCTCCATACTGTTAGTAAATGAATTTGCTGTGAATCCGGCTCTTGGCAGTTTTAATCAATGAAGAGAGAACATGCACATCCTGAAATATAACAAAAAGTGGAGATTGATGAAAGTACCATGAGAGATGTAGGAACAGAAAAAAGGCAATGAATATTGGAAGAGGTGGAGATTATGTCAAATTGGGAAGTCAGGAAGGGCTTCCAGAAGGAGGTAGCATTTTAAGCATTTGGTTTTGTAATCATGACTGTCCAGGTATAGAGGCTGGACCTCTTCCCTGAGCTCAGAGTTAGTAAGTGGCAGAAAAGGATCAGTGATGGACCTCAGTTCTGAATCCCACTCCAGTGATATAATCCATTAGATGGTAGGTTTTCCTCTGTCGGGCAATTCAACCTAACAAAATTTGTGAAGTATTTATGACAAACTCCGTCTGATGAGTTATCTTTCCTGGAAGAACTAACAATAGCAACCACAAGCCCAGGCTGGCCAAAAGTTCTCCATCTTTCCTGTACTAGTAATGGAACCACCTTTCCCCAGCCATACAAGCAAGGCTTTGGAGTCATTCTAGACTCTTCTTTTCCTCCTCACTCCCTACATCTAATTGATCAACAATTCTTGTTGGTTCTGCCTCATTAAGAATTCAATCAATACGTATTTATTGTACAACTCTGTTAGGTTCTGGGAAACAAAGATGAATAAGGCAGTCTCAGGAAATTCATGATTAATGATGGAAACAGACTTGTAAAGCAAAATATGGTGTAACATGATACACAAAAAATATGTTATGCTAGAAGCACTGTGGGAGCACAAAAGAGGACAAGAACTGAGGATGTGCACCAACAAACAATTTTTTAGTTAATGCCTCCCCTTCATCCCCAGTGCCACGTGTCCCATCAGACTAAGCATTTGACTTCTGGACCTTCACAAAAAGCACCTAGAAATGCAAATTCATTTATAGACACACTTCACTCAACTTCAAGCTCATTTGGTGGTTTGTTGTGATTTAGAATAAAACTCGAAATTCAGATCTAGGATACAAGGCTAGTAACCATGGCTCCTGCTTCCTTTTCAACCCCTTAAAAGACACTAGTTCTTCCTCCCCTAAAAAAAGCCCTATTTACTTATTGTAATTCCCTTTGCAGATGTTTCCTCAGGGAGATGCATAGGGAATAACACTATTCTTCTCTAAAAGCTCATCTTCAGAATCCTTCCCTGTGGTCCTCAGGCACAATAACTGGCTCCAAGCTTCGTCTTTCCTGGGTACTTGGAACATCCTTCATTATCCCCATGTCTTTGTTTTGGACTGCAATAGTCTGACACCTGTGTTCATCACCAGACAGGGAACATCCTGCAGACAAGGGCTATATCTGACACACCTTCATATCTGTGCTTCCCAGAACAGTGCCTGGCACATAATGGGTAACTGATAAATATATGCCATATAAATATAAATAACCTGAAAATAGATTTGTTTTCAGAGATGGTAGCTTTAAAGAAATTACCTAGAAATTGGAAAGGAAGTCCTATTGAAAGCAACTGGGCAACTAAAATATATATAAAGTTGATTTAGTTTTGATATTTATTACCTCTTAATTTTTAGTCAAAAAAATTTCCTTTACCTACAATCAATAGCCAGTACATTGCAAGTTCAGGTACCTATTTAGAACCAAACAAGTAGTTGGTACTCCTAGTGCCTAAGAATGTCCCCAGAGATATGGTATGTCACATCCTCTCTTTTCCGATTCTGGAACTTTCATCAATAGCTTTGTCACTTGAGTAATTTAACCTCTTGGAGCCTCAGTGTTCCCATCTATGGGTGGTAATACTATCTGCCTATAGTGAATTAAATAGTGAGCTCCAAAATGTATGTCTACTTGGATCTAACCAAGTGCTAGAGTCCATGCTTGAAATGTGCCTTTAAAAAAAGAAAAAAAAAAAAAGGAAAAGAAATGTGCCTTTATTTGGATAATGGTCTTGGTGGATATAATTAAGGTAAGGATCTTGAGATCACATTGGATTAAGATGGGCCCTAAATCCAGTGGTGGTTGTCCTATCAGAAATAGAAATGGGGATAGGAGAAATTCAGATAGAAAGGCCATATGAAGACAGAGGCAGGGATTGGAGTGATATATGTATCAGCAAGGGAATACCAGGGATTGTCAGCAGTCACCAGGAGTCAGGAGAAAAGCAAGGAACAGCTTCTCCCTGGCAGTCACCAAAAGGAACCAGCCCTGCCAACAACACCTTGATTACAGACTTCTAGAACTATGAGAGAATAGATTCATGTTGTTTTGAGACACTTAATTTGTAGTAACTTGCTATGGCAGCCCTAAGAAAATAATATGCAGCCTGACCTAACCTATTGCGATTTAAGAAGGTCTGATGAGAAAGTGTCTGTGGAGGTGGTTGGTGAAGCTCCATAAAAGTTCTGGGCCACAAGGTACAATTGCTTCTGCTTTGGGTAGAGTAAATTGGAGGAATCAACCAAAGAGTTTTGTACAGGTTGTACATGAATAAACTTTCTTAAACTCTTGTTTAAAAAAAAAGTTCTGGGCCACAGAGCTGGGTGTGGAGGGGCGGAGCTCTGAATCTAGCATTGTCTGATAGGCTGGCTCATTCCTCACATCAGTCCGAGCCAGTCCTCAGTCGCAGGTGACCCATCCTCTGCAGACTTCACTGGCTCACAGAGAAACTCTTGCCCAGCTGGGCCTCTGATACTGCCCTGAGTAAATCCTACTTGTCAAAGTGTCTTAAGAGCCGCAGGCTACAAGTGCCCTGAAGACAGAGGTCTGCAAATTCTAATTCATCAGGTTACTTCTTAAGGATGTTCCTTACATCATCAATGTCTGGTTCTTGATCCTAGGTTGAATTTATTCAGTTTATATCATGTTTTTTGTTTCCCTTGGCTACTCAGCTGTGCCCATCTGAGCACTTTGGTCTGAGTTGGTAAAGTACCTGACTGCCTCAATCCCCTGAGTTAATTGACATTTCCTTATTATATAGAGCATGCCACACTCAGGGAATAGACAGGACCTCTATAAATCATCAGCACAGTGATTACCTTGCCTCCCAGCACCATGCAGAAGCCTGTTTCAGTGTCAGTCTGGGCCTGATCTCAAAGGTCAGACTGGGAGAAGCATTAGGCCCATTCCCCCAGGAAGGTAATATTCCCCTACCTTAATTTCCCTAGGGCCAGATACCAGGCAACTAGGAATTATCCTCATAGTTTAGAGCCTGCCAAAATTATTCAAACTAGCCAACCCGAAACTGTCTACTCTGTCTTATCTTACCTTTCCTATAGAAACCCCAGTAAAGACTGTCACCTAAGTTGTCCCCTCACTCATGTCTTGACCTGACCAAAACCTGACTCTTCCCCTGTGACCCAGCATGACATGCAGTAACGCTCTCTGTAGGACTTATGAATATAATAAACTTTGTTTTCCTGAGCCTCTCCTCTGTCCCCTCTTTGGCTGGCCTTGACTGACCATCACACATAAAAACACAGAACAAACATAAACCCAGTCATCCAAACTGAGGCCTGCTGAATAGAAGTTGGAAAAAGGTAAAGTAGGCACAGGAATTCCATTGTTGGAAACAGAATTGGTACAGAGGGAAAAATTCAGTTCCCTGTGGTGAGTACTGATTCCATACCAAGGTTGCCAGAGAAGTGATTTGAGACCCAAGCAAAAGCTCAATAGTCATGGTCATTTGGGAGAAATGCCATGGTGACAGTATTTAAGCCAGGTGGAGGAAGTAGGTAAAACCGGCAATCAGTCCTCCCCGATGCTGATAGTTTCTTATCCAAATGATGTCTACCCTCAGCATAAATCGATCTGAAGACAAAGCAGGCACAGGGAGGACAGTTACAGGGAATGTGCCTTGATCCAGGGCAGAAATGATGGTGGCTTGAACTATAATGACAGTAGTGAAGGTAGGATAGAGAGTTCCTGAATATTCTTTGGAATAGACTATGATATTTGCGAGATTGGTTATGGTGTATGAACACAAAATGGGCAGCAAGGATGACTCCAAGGATTTTGGTGTAAGCACGTGGGTGAATGGTGGTGTTATTTGTTGGGACAGGGAACCCCGGGATAGGGAAGATTGGCTCCAGGGAGAAGACTTAAGAGTTTGAGTTTGAACATGTTAAATTGAGATACCTATTAGACATCCAAGGAAAGGAACAGTAGGTATTGGATACATGGGTCTGGATGTTTGGGAGACCCTGGGGACCAACCTAAACACTTGTGAGTCCTTGATATATGGATGGGACTCGGTGACATCACTTAGGAAGTAAGGGTAGGTAGAAAAAAGATTCAAGGATAAGAGCTCTTCTGCATTTAGAAATCTGGAACAGCAGAAGGAACCAGCAGAAGAGTATTATTTTACACCTGACCTCTTTCTTTTATATCACCCTGTAGGCATTTGAGTGGTACTAGCTGTGGAGTCAGATATACTTATGTTAGAGAGCCTGTTCCATCATTAATCAGTGTGAACTCTTTGGCAAGTTATTAACCTCTCTTCAATTTCTTTTTCCTTTCTTTCTTTCTTTCTTTCTTTCTTTCTTTCTTTCTTTCTTTCTTTCTTTCTTCTTTCTTTCTAAAAATAGGGACAATAGCACAAGGTTTTGTGAAAATTAAAGGTGAAAATGCATGTAAGTGGCTCAGCATTTGGTACATAGTAAGCTCAGTTAAGCTCTCATTAAACTTTAGCTGTTGTTAACAATGCTGTGACATGGGATCCCTGGGTGGTGCAGCGGTTTGGCGCCTGCCTTTGGCCCAGGGCGCGATCCTGGAGACCTGGGATCGAATCCCACGTTGGGCTCCCGGTGCATGGAGCCTGCTTCTCCCTCTGCCTATGTCTTTGCCTCTCTCTCTCTCTCTCTGTGACTATCATAAATAGATAAAAATTAAAAAATAATAAAACTAATAATAAAAAAACAATGCTGTGACAAAAAATGCTTTATAAGTCACAATATGCTAAGGGATTACTATTACTACCATTATTATTTTACAGATTTTCAAATATGTTTTTTGACTCCATAATAATTGATATAGCTTACTGATACATGGGACATCTTATGTGAGCGAATCTGAAGATGCTCTTTCAGTGACTTGGAGAAAGCCCATTTAAATTGTGCCTGGATACTTCTGTTTCCCCAATAAAGTAATCATTTCAGATACTTAATCAAGACAAAAGAAAGCTTCAGTAGTCAGGAGAGGTTTGCCATAAACAGTCTCTGAGCATCCAGCCAAAATAAGGTTTCACATTCTTTATGATGAGCTCTCTGAAACAAGATTCTGGGAGAAAGGTTTGCTAAGATACAACCAGGTGTGGAGTTCCTTGGAGACTATCCTCCCTTTCCCAGGATTTTATGGAAACCTAGAAGATTCTTGAGGAACATTGGCTTCTTTCCCCAGTACCTATGGAGACATGAACTGCAGCAGAGCTGAACTGATTTGGGTGAATAGCTCTGTGGCTGCTTCTCTCAGTAATTGGAGTGTAAAGAGCTTGGCTAAGGATCTGGAAAACTCACAAAGAACAGGCATCCTGGCCCAAAGTCAAATGCCTCAATTCCCTCCTGGCACTGCACTTGAACTCCATCAGAAGCTGAGACATGTGTCATGACTGGAGCGTAGTTCTCCAGTTTTCCCACCAGATGGCAACTAGAAGTGAAAACATGCCTCTTAGTATCTATCAGAGCTTCCAATAATCTTTTGTGTTCATAAGGTGGAGGGAATAATTGGATATTCTTTCAGTCCAGTCTGGTTAGTCCACCTGGGCAGCATATAGGGGAAGGCAGACAATGTGGGAGTCCCTGGAAGCAGGAAGCAGCAGACACGGAGTACAGAGTGCCTCAGACCAAGTTTCTTTAAGGGCAAGAACTCAATATCAGGATGGTCTCAGATTAACCCAGATTTTTAATTTTACATCATCCATTGAGTATTAACCAGCTATTATAATGACCAATTGTCAAGTTGTTTAACAATGGAGTTAATTATAGGAGAGTGCTTTTCAATGCTGGCTGAATATTAGAAGCACATAGAGAACTTTTGAAAGATATTACTACCCAGGCCACACCTTCAAAGATTCTGATTTTATTGGGCTGCTGCAGCATCCAAATATTGGTGTATTTTAAAAGCTCCCTTGGTGATTCTATTTCAAAGCTGAGACTGAGTACTGCTACTACCACTACTGCTGTGAGGAATACCTGACCTTAGTCTCATTCTTGTAACTATTAAAACATGGACTGGCAGCTCTTGGTTTGATTGATTTCTCAGCAGTTGACCCACAATTGGTTGAGCCAATTGGCTATTCATATATGACCTAGGGACCCATAACCCTATTTTCAAGAGTTTAGAGACTTAAAGTTCCTTTTTCAAGGATGAAATTGTTTGATCTAGGGAAACCAACCTCATACACAGAGATGTGTGAGTTCAAAAATCACTGGTGAATTTGGATATTTTAATTTTTAGATGCAAATCAGAGAAAATGGAGTGCTCCCAGGATGACTCAGAGCATTTCAGTATGACAAGAGCCACTTAAGTCAGGACCCTGGAGAGAGGTGGCAGAAAAGAATCCAGCCACTCCTTTCTTTAGTAACCACATTTTCTAGTTTCTGTATTTCATGCTTTGACATCTTGGGGCCTTTCTGACCCTGGAGGGACTGCCCCTCCCAGGTTTAGCCAATTCTTACAGACAGTAGAGGACTGGCTTATAAGCATGGCTTTCACATGCAAATAGGCCAGTTCGGAACCCATATACCTCCAACCACCTGTCTTTCACACTCTGGGCCATTATTCCCAACCCACAGCACCTCCACTGCCCCCACCCCACTTTAATCACTCAAGGGTCAGGTACCAGACAACTAAGGACAGCCGATGCTCCAAAGCCTGATGAAATTATTCAAACTAGACAAAGCTAAGCATGCTTTCCTTACCTCACCCATTTTCCCCCATAGAAATCACAATAAAGGCTATTATTCTTGTGTTCCCTGCTACATCTGCCTCTTGACTGACCTTGGTGCTTCCCCTTATGGCACCCATGGTTTGAATTGCCCTCTCCTCTTGGGATTCATGAGTATTAACAAACTATCTTTTTTTTAAGATTTTATTTTTAAGTAATCTCTACACCCAACATGGGACTTGAACCCACACCCCAAGATTAAGAACAAACTATCTTTTTAATGGCAATTGTCTCCTGGTCTGTTGGCCTCAACATACCTGAATAGTAATAAAATCTATGTTTATTTTCAGAAAGAAGAAAAACAAGGAGTCAAACTAAGGGCAACTAGGAAGGAATTGACATCCTTGTCTCTATCTGGGGAAGGGGTAGCAAATGTTGAAACTTGCCTTGACTGTACATGACTTTAAGAGGCTGAAAAGCATTTCAACCATCAGAATTTGATCCATAAATGTTTATCTAACAGAACACTGCCTGTCTTACAGAAGTCTCAGTTGCTTCCCTCTGGGTTGAAGTCAGTAAGTAAGTAAGTGGTGCAACCCCATGGGTAAAGGAGTCAACTATTTATGCTAATAACAGTATGCCAGGACAAGATGTCCAATAAGTATAAAACACTGACCATAGCAAAGCTCTCCTTGGGGGAGTTTGTAGCACTTGGAGCAAATTTCTCTTTGCTAGTTTCAGTGACATTAAGAGGAACTTCAAGAGTGTAAAAAAAAAAAAAAAAAGGAGATGGGGGAAGAAAGTATCCCAAAGGATTAACATCCATCTGGTGGGGTGTATGTAACAGGAGAATGGGGTTAAACTACCAGAGTCTTCTCAGGTTCTCAGGAGGATCAAGAGCAGGTAAGAGGAGCTTAAGCGCTAAACAAATGTAATGTCTTAGCAATGGAGCCAAGTGGAATGCTACCCTGTCCTTTGCTCACTGTGTCTCTGGGTTGCCACTTCTAGCTCCTAAGTACCTGCTCTTGGAGTTTCATACATACCAAATTTGAAAAATAAGGCCCTCTGTCCAAATTTGATCATAGCTCTGATTCAAATGATGTACTGAGATTTCTAGATGTTCTAACTTAACAAACCTAGTTCTGGGTCTCAAACGTTGGACCAGTACAAATACTTAACCTTAGTACCCAGGTTCCTGTTGAGATCAACTTGACTTGTCTGTGCCTCATTTTCATCATTTATTAAATAAGGACTATATTTACATATATATATATATATATATATATATATATATATAAAATGAATTTATATACATAAAGATTAACAATATTTTGTATTTAGTAAGCACTCAAAAAATGTTAGCTCCCATTAACCACTAAGAAAATCACAAAATGCTAGGATGTAACTCATTTGATTTTGTGGGGAGTAAACTATTCTTGGTCCTCACATTAAAGGTGAAAGTGGTCAGTAGTATTTAATTGTAAGGGTGCTAAGGATCTTCCCCACAAGTCTCAGAAGCTAAAGAGTGAATAGTTATCTACTGGACTGCCACAGCATGACCTTTGGGGAAATCCCAGGCCTCAAACTGCCTGCTGGGAGATCACAGTTGGAGAGTGCTCTGACTGCAGTTTTATGCAGGCTGCTAGCAGGTCACAGATGGTATTGCTAATTTGCAGCTGTAACCTACATAGGAAGCTGCAATGTACTAGAAGGTGCTGCAAGACACTGAGTGTGCCCTCAGCTTTTGAGTTTGCCTCCAGGCTCCAGAGAAGGGCAGGTGATGGATTATTATATAGAGAGGCAGCCCATGCATCTTCCAAGCACTTGGGTGCATCCAAGGGGGAACTGCTGCTGGATGTTCATGTTGTCAGGAGTCCAGTGAAAAGCCATCCAGTGATCCCATGTGCAGGCACAGCACATAGCTCCTGACTGGTATGTGCCAATACCACCTAACTTACTTGATTCTACAAGGGCAACAGAGCATCTGTCCTGCTACTCCAGGAAACCAACAGATCCTACTCCTAACACCTCCCAGTGTTCCTGAGATGGATTTCTTTGGATCATTTGTGGTCATCAACATGGAATTTAAGTCAATCTTGGCTGAATGCTTTTGTGTATACCAAAAAGGCCATATTTTGGACATAAGTGTTGTGAATCCAAACTAGGCTCTTGAATATCTGTGTCAAGAAAACAAGGAGCCAACTAAATATAATAATAATAAATCCAATTGGATGTGACAACACTAGCCAGAAATGTTTAGAAACATTTTTATCTTCTCTGGAAAATGCTTAAATAGCTGTGTGTGTTTATGTGTGTCACCCACAGAATAAAAGCATTATAATAATCCCTTTAGAACAGGTTTGCTAGCTACAGCCGAATCATTGGTTAATTTTAGTAAATCCTTCCCCCTCTCTTATTTCCCCCTTCACATTATCCCGAGTTTACTACTTTAACTTAAATATTTCTAAAAGTTCAAAATATCTGGCATCCATAAAAGAGCAATGAATTGAACTTCACCAAAAATTTTTTTTAAAGTGCTCTTTGAAAGACACTGTTAGGCAATAAAAAAGTCACACATTGGGAAAATATATTTGCAAAGCATATATCTGATAAAGGATTCATACTTATAATATGTAAAGAATTCTCAGGAAAATTTAAAAAAATCAAATACAAAAAAAAAAGCAAAGTATTTGCATAGATACTTCACCAAAAAAGACAAACAGCTGGCACTTCAGCCCATAAAAAGATGTTCAACATCATTAGTCATTAGGAAAGTGCACATTAAAACAAATGAAATGCCACCACATGCATTTTAGAATGGCTAAAAGACTCAGAAAAAGACTGAGCATACCATGTACTGGTAAAGATGAGGAACTGGAACTCTGGTATACTGCTGGTGGGAACATAGAATGGTATAATCACTTTGAAAACAATATACAGCTTCTGAAAAAGTTAAACATATACCTACCATATGATCCTGATATTCTACTCCTAGGTATTTGCCCTGGAAATAAAAACATGTCCATACTACCACTAATTCACTATACATATATGATTAACTTACAATATCCCCAAAGTGAAACAACTCAAATGTCCATCAACAGGTGAAGGGATGGACCCACGGTAGCATGTCTGTACAATGGAATGCTACCCAGCAATAAAAAGGAATGAACTACTAATACACTTAGCAATATAGATGAACCTCCAAATAACCATGCTGAGCTATAGGGGCCAGGAAAAAAGGAATACACACTGTGTAATTCCTTTTGTGTAAAATTCTACAAAATGTGAACTAATATATAGTTACAGAAGCAGATTCATGGTTTCTTGGGGATAAAGATGGGGAAAAGGACATGAGGGAGAGATCATAAAGAGGTAGGAAGAAACTTTTGGGAGTGAAATCTAAGTTCGCTATCTGGTTGGTAGTGATGGCTTGATAGAGTGATAGTGTTTAAAATGTTGAAACATCAAATTGTACGATGTAAAGGCATATAATTAACAGTATGTTAATTATACCTCAATAAACTGTTACAATTGACTGGGAGTGATATCCCATGGTATGCTTTGTCTATGCATAGGTTAGAAATTGTGATGGGCAGCATAATATCACTGTCATGGGCTCATGGAGTTCTGGATTTATGGAGCTTCATGTGGGGATAGCTCCTGCATTCTGAACCTACAGCTTAGAATTGTTTTTGAGATGAAAGAAATATCTGTGGGATCTTCTATTAACTACCCAGGTCATCTTACTGCACATCTGATCTAGTTCTGTGCTCAGTGCTCATGGGAACAAGGTTTAAAGCCAAGGAGATTCTCGTCCTTAAAGGGACTTGAGTCTAGTGGTAAAAGCAAGTCAGCTTCAGCATATAATGATTCAACATACAAATTATATAGTAGGCTTATATCTGAATTATATGATCTGATTTGGAATTATTTTATCATTATCTAATGGGATGGTAATACTTATTCTGCCCCATTTGGATGTGCTATAACCAACAAGTTGGAAAATTGTGAGAAAGTATTTGGTAATTATTCCAATGTTGGATAGTATTAGATGCACATATAGGGTAGAGACCTTGTATGATTAAGGATTGGTAGACTTATGAAGTAGAGCCTCCCTGAGTAAGCAAGGAACATAAGAGAAGAAAGGGGTTCCAGAAGGTGCGTTAGGTGGAGAATTACACTAGCTAACAGCAAAAAATCTGGGTTCAACTTATCAACATGGAATACAATAATTTGAGATCAAACAAGTGCTGGATATTTGTTATTTGAATGTCCAGAAGACTTCCTGAAGTATTTGCTTTTTTTTTTTTTTTAAGGGAAACTAAATCCCCTTATAGTAGATACATCACATATATCTAATGAAATCTTAGAATGGTGGAATTGTTTCTCTCATCTTACAGATGAGATAACAAACTGAGAATGGTTATTAGAGCCAGTAACAAGTAAAAGAGTTAACTATGTGATTCAAGACTCGAGTTTGTCAATTCCAAAGACATCCACCTCCTTCCCACTATATATATTACCCTCCTATAAACCAAACTCTTCCAGGACCAAATCTTATTTACCCTGGTATTTTTTAGCACCTTGAAAATTTGTCACCTAATGGCCATCTTAAAATATATCTGTCGAATGAATGAAGTGTTAAGTTTAATTAGAAATGTTCTGAATTCAAAGAACAAGGATTGGACCAAGCAAGACTTGGTAGTCTCTGCAAATAAGATATTTTGCATTATTGATGTATTACTTAAAATGAGTCTAAAATTAAGTTTCCCTGAACCTAGTCATATTTTAAATACAGAGAAGAACTTGTTCCCTAAAGAAACCTATGATAGATCTTTTTAAACAATAATCATGTCCCCTTTTTAACATCTGCATAAATCTAGACTTTCCCATAATAGGTTTATTTAAAACAAGAGTTGTCCAATAGCCTCTGGGCCAAATTTGGACTTTGGATATGTTTTCTTAGTTTGGCACAGTGTTCAAAATTGCCAACATTTATGAGCAGGAGTTCTCACATTAAAATCTGAAATTTGAAAAAAAAAATAAAATCTGAAATTTGGGTTTTTTAAAAACCAGTCATGTGGTCACATTGGTCCTATGTCAACATGTGGCAACAATCAGTTTAATGAAGCAATGACTGTCCCATTTGGTCAGAACAAGGCCACAGTTCCTATTCCCTCACTCTAGTTACCCTCCTGTGTGAGTTTGGATTAGCAACCTCTGGTTTAAGATATATTCTTTCTCAGGTGAGATAGAGAATGGAAACATGTAGAGAGTGGAAGGATTCTACTCCACTGTCTTCTCAAAGAAACTCAACATTCAAGTGCTTGCAAAACTATTTTAAAAAGGCATATGTTTCTTTCCTATCCATTAGAAATCTCTATTTGGTAAATGTCAGTAGGTTACTTCTCACACTGGTTCCCTTGGTAGGTAGTAAACTTGGCTTTCTCACTGGCATATGTACCAGCAGTGGACTCATCCTCTAAACTCTTTTTCAGAGATCTTTCCTAATGGCATTGAAGTGCAAATCAGAATGAATGCAAAACTAAGAGTTTGGAGCTTTGGCAATTAGCAAGCTCATTTGTTGACTTGGCAAAGGAAAAAGTGCTGATGTAGAAGAGAAAAATCCTTTGTCATTTTTATGGTGTCTGGACTGTCCTTTTGTTTCATTGTCTTATTTTGGTTTTTGTTTCTTGTGATGTAACCCTGATGGAGTTAATAAAAGGGGTGAGAATATTTTTACTGAAATCCCCTCCATCCTACTTACGAATTCCTTCCTTTCAACTGTGCAATGTCTACACATGATATATAGCAAAACATAGGTGGTAAGCACATGGGGTCAGAGCCAGAATAATCAAGTTCTTACACTTTCTAGAGGAAGATCTCAGTAGGGAAGTTATTTAACCCTTCAAATGTCTCAGCCCTCTTAAAAGAAAATTCAGAAGTTACATGTGTAAACTATAATATCATACTGCCTAGGTTTGCATCATGGCTCTACTGCTGTCTGTCCTTCAGTAAGTAATTAACTTCTCTATGTTTCAGTCTCCTCAACTTTTATACAGGGATAATGACTCTAGCAACTGCTTCATAGGAACATTAGGATTATTGTCAAAGTAATTTTCAAAAGGTTAATATAATTTTCATGCATATATATGGTAAGCATTGTATCAAAGATTTTTTTGACTTGTTAATGATGGAACCAGGAGAATCACAAAACTGGTTTGAAGAAGGGTAAAGGAAACAGATATATGCTCACTAGAAAAGAGAAAGAATTCTACATTAAGATTGCAACATTTGATACAAAACTGGTTAATGTCTTACAAGTAAAAAGAACCATGATTTGGGGGGTCATCTTTCCTATATGGCAAAAATTATTGGTAACGTGTCAATTTTCTAACAGCTAAAAATCACCTATATACAGAGCCTGGAACCTGAACAATAGTAAATGGTAAGTCAAAGTTACCTTCTCTTGAGAATCCTAGGACCTTTAGATAGGTTAGCCATTACTATGTAGACTTTGAAAAGTCCTGGAGTGGTCTTTTTGCCTTACTTTCGAATTTTAGATTATTTTGCTTAAAGAGTTTAATTGCACCAAGGCTCATAAAGCCCTTAGAATTGTGCCTACTTAGTGTTCAGTAAATGTCAGTGGTTTTCAGTTTTCATCCTTACTTGTAAAATGGGAAAAATTAAGTTTTTTAAATTTCATGTGGTTGTTATGATAAATAAGATTATATGAACTCTTAGCACCATACCATGGACATAGTAAGTTCTCAACAAATATGAGCTTTTATTGATTGCTAGAATGACAGAAACTATGGAATTGTGTCTTATAACATTGAGAATCCATGACAGCAATTTTGCACATGATGACAAATTCTGTGAATTTTGCCATTATTAATATTAAACGAATGTACAACATTCAAGTAGTTTCAATGTCAATGCTCTATATTCTTATCAGGTGACCTTAATTGTTCTAAATGATATGAGGAACACCTGAAACCCTTTAGGAAAAAACTCTTTTCAGAACAATCAATCTGTCAATCATCCAGTCAGGGGTCCACAGAATCACCCTGATCAGTCTGGCTTTTGTGGTCTTACATCATGGAGTATGTTTTCACAGGGAGTTTACACTTTCTTGTAAACCATGTTGAGTAAGGGTGTCCACCTCCAGATCCACTGTGCGTTAGATGTGACAGTCCACTCATCTCATAATGCTCTGTGAATGAGATCATGAGTTACACAGGGGCTGTTTTTTGTGATCCTTTCTTCTCTAGAGAATAACCAAGAACTGTAAAGTGTTTGGGGTAAAATGGGAGCACCTGGATTAAGGAGTGAAAATAGATACTTTTTTCCACTATCAATATTGGTTTCATTAGCAATGCCTATACTTATAGAAAACTAGACTATATTTAGAGCCAGTGTTCAGTAATGAAGCCTTTAGGTAAGATAGTTTTGGTTTTGGTTTTGTTTTTTTAAATTCACACTTGACTATTATGGAACGAGTCAATGCAGTATTTTACTACCATCTGGTATCTCATTTAATTTACCCTAAGGACTGAGATCATGGTTTGAGTATACTATTTCACACTCAGCACAGTTATAGGATTGAACATACTGTCAAGGAGGAAAAGCTTTTCTTCTACCTTCTTAGGTTTAGGTATGTGAATTAAACTAATAAAGGACAGATTAACAGGAGGCAAAACACACAGTTTTCAATATTTATCTGCACAGGAATTCATAGAAAAGAAGTGAAGCTCAAAGAAGTGATTAGGCTCAGGTGCACATATACCATTTTAACAAAGGAAAGGGAATTTGGGCTTAAGCAATGATAAATCAGGAGGAGGTTATGAGGAAATAGTAGAAGAACACATGGAAGAGAAGATATTTTAGTAAAGTCTGTTTATGCAAATTCATCTGGATGTGAACTCTCTGTCTCTGGCAATGAGTTCTCCTATCTTCCTAAGAGTTTTTTTGGGGGGACAGTGTCCTCAAAGGAAATTTATGCCTTGTGTTCAAGCATATAAGGGGATGGCAGAAAACTCTTCTTGTACCTGTTAGTTTCAATTGCCTTCAACTCAAAATACTCCTTGTGCCAAAGTGGCATATTTTGGGGTGGCATATTCTGGATCCCTTCGATACCCATTGTGCATGCAAACATTGAATCTTAGAGGCACTCAGAAAACTTCAAAAAGAAAAGAAAGAAGAAATAGGCCATAGGAGCCTCTTCAAGCAGCTTTACATAAGCTGGTTTATAGCTATCAAGGATCATAAACTGGGAGTCTCACACCTATGTAGAGAGTCTGGAAGGTAATTAAGTACCCTTATACCTAATCTACTTTCCCAAAGGAAAATAGAGAAGACAAAATTCTCAAGGTGGAAAAATACTTTTCACTAGCCCACTATAGGAGTCCAATTGAGGAAAATTGAAAATCAGTAATTAATTATATCCAAACTATATGACATTAACAGGAATAAGAAAATCACTCAGGCCTTGATTAAAAAAGAAGCCTCTGTCAATTGCTAAAGTCTTTGATCAATCAGCAAATATATTTGAGGTCTGCTGTTTTCTATCACTCTCTTAGGTATTCTGTATTTTAAGTTAAGACACCAAAGTATCCAACTGTAGAAACTCAGAAGGAATCATCCATTTGAAGGTGATGTTCATGTCTATGCTGAGCTTATAAGAGCTCCTCAGTTCACATGTGTAGAGTTAGAAAGATTCTTCCTCTACTTTCTTATGTACTAGCCTTGCGGCTTGTGAATTATACTAACAAAAGATATACTGAAAGGAGGAGAAGTATAGAATATTTATATGTTAATTTTTTATGTAGCATAGGGGTTTCTTGGAAAGAAATGAAAGCAGTTAGGACTGGAGCAGTTATACTTGGGGGCTTATATACCATTTTAACAGAGTGATTAATTATGAAGACATGACAAGACAAGGGAAAATGGTTTTTGGGATACATGTGGTAAACTGTGAGAATGTGATTAGGAAATACATGGAAGAAACTAATAAAAGATAAGGGTTACTTTAATAAGTTTTGTTTGTAGACTCATCTTGGTGTTGACTTCCCATCTCTGGTGATAAGAATGTTTTCTTTCTGATACAGAAATTTCTTATGGGAAATTTATGGCCTGTTTTTGGGAGAAAGGAGGAGGTCAGAGAGCCATTTCTGCATCTACTATTTCCCAATTACCTCAGCTCAAAATAATCAATATACCAGATTGGCATATTTTGAGGAAACATGTTTTGATTCCTTCACATAGTTTCAAGTGCCATCTTTCTCGTCACTAGTTTATCTCTATTACAGTCAAAGCCCAGTGTTGAAGTGATCACAATGCAAAAGTTGTGCAACCATCAGTGAAGCTCGAGCTATTGACTCATCCTTAGCCTCCTGTCATACGCCCAAACTCTGTCCATATGCTGTTGTTAAGCTCCTTCTTCTCCACTCTTGCTTATGTAGATGTGTTTGTTTGTTTGTCTGTTGTTTTGGAACTAAGAGCCAATTCTGGCACTTAGATGGGTGTTAACAAAGAGTCTACAACTCTACAAGAGTCTTTGTAGACTCTTTGTTAACTTGTTCACTCATTCAAATGACTTTTATGAGCTCCTACTCTCCTGCAGTCACTCTTCTGGGAATATAAATTGTGAATATGGTAGATATAGTCCTCAACCTCATAAATGTTTATTTCAATTAAGAAGAGAAATAATACAATGGGTACAATTGGGTGAGAAGAGTGACCTTATGGAGAGTACAGGATACTATGGAAAAGTCTCTAACCTAGGTTTGGGGAATCAAGAATGATTTCATGAGGAAATCAAATGTTAGCTGAATAGTGACAGATATGTAGGTGTTGGTCAAATGAAAAGAGGGGAAGAATAATCTCCCTAAGAAAAGAACTTGAGCAAAGAAAGAGAGGAGCTACGTGGAGATTTTGAAGCACCCATTAAGTTAAGAGTGAAAGGTCAGGAAGCAGCAGTGGAGAACAATAAGTCAACAGAGGTAAGTTGAGTTGGAGCTTAAACTTCATCCTAAAAGAAATAGGGAGCTCTTGGAGGGTAATATGCTAAGTGAAATAAGTCAGACTGAGAATATCAGATAGCCTATGATTCCATTTATAGTTGAAACCTAAAAATAAGAATAAACAAAAAGCAGAATCAGAGCCATTTTTTTTAAAGGAGTGAATTATCAATTGTATAAAATGCCACTGAGGTCATCTAATGAATTTCTTTCATTGTAATTATTACCCAAACTTCAGCAAGTATGTCACTACATTTATTCATTCATTCAAATATTTATTGAGCCCCTATATATGCAAGATATGCATATATATATAAATATCTCCAGCTATCGCAAGTAATAAAACAGAGACTGTAAATAAGGCAGAATAAAATATTCAAGTAGACTGAGATGAAAAAGTCCTGTTTTTTTATAATTTGGAAATAAAATTGAGTATTCTTACTCATGAATATGGTAAATCTCCATTTGCTTAGGTCTCTAACTTGTCTCAGCAAAGCTTTATACTTTTAATCTTGCAAATCTTTTGTAAAAGTCATTTCCAAGCATATTATATTTTTTTACTATTTATATTATTTTTATTTTTAAAGGTTTTATTTATTTATTCATGAGAGACACACAGAGAGGCAGAGACATGGGCAGAGGGAGAAACAGGCCCCCTGTGGGGAGCCTGATGTAGGACTCAAATCCAGGACCCCAGCATCATGATCTGAACTAAAGGCAGATAGTCAACCACTGAGCTACCAAGGTGCCCTATTTATATTTTTTTAATTATAATTTTCAATTGTTGGGTAACTGTATATAGAAATAAAGTTGATTTTTATATATTGATTTCTGAACTGCAACATTGCTAAATTTGCTTATGAATTATAGTAATATTTTGATAAATTTCATGGGTCTTTTTACATCAATGATCATGTTATCTCTGAATAAGAAGAGTTTTACTCTTCTCTTCCAATCTGGATACCTTCCATTTCTTTTACTTACCTTTCTATACTAGTTTGAACCTCTAATACAATGTTGAATAGAGCCGATGATAGCAGACATCATTGTCTTGGGGAGTAAACATTCATTCTTTCACCATTAGGAGTAAATTTATTGTATACACACTTTATTGACTTGAGGAAGAGAGTTCTCTTCCTTGTTTGCTGATTGTTTTTATAAAGAATGGATGGTGGATTTTATCAATGCTTTCTTCTGCATTTATTGAAAAAAATCATACAGATTTTCCTTTTAGTCCTTTAATATAATGAATAGTGGAATACACCAACTAATTTTGAAATGTTAAAACACCCTTGCATTCCTGGGAAACCCCAACAGATTATGAAATATTATCCTTTTTGCATTTTGTAGGGTTTCATTTTCTAAAATTTTATTTAGAATTTTTGCATTTGTGTTTACAAAGGATATTGATCCTTTTCTCATATTGTCTTTATCTGGTTTTAATCAATATGCTTATGGTCTTGTAGATGAATTGGGACATATTCTCTCTTTTCAGTTTTCTGAAAGAGCTTGTGTATCATTAGTATTATTCCTTAAATGTTTAATACAACTCAGAAGTGAAGCCATTTGTACCTAGAGCTTTCTCCCCTCAATACCTTTATTGAGGTATAATTGACAGATATAAATTATATACATTCAAAGTGTATAACTTAACTGTGTGGAGGTTCCTCAAACAGTTAAAAATATACCTGCCCTACGACCCAGCAATTGCACTGTTGGGGATTTACCCCAAAGATACAAATGCAATGAAACGCTGGGACACCTGCACCCCGATGTTTCTAGCAGCAATGGCCACGATAGCCAAACTGTGGAAGGAGCCTCGGTGTCCAACGAAAGATGAATGGATAAAGAAGATGTGGTTTATGTATACAATGGAATATTACTCAGCTATTAGAAATGACAAATACCCACCATTTGCTTCAACGTGGATGGAACTGGAGGGTATTATGCTGAGTGAAGTAAGTCAGTCGGAGAAGGACAAACATTATATGTTCTCATTCATTTGGGGAATATAAATAATAGTGAAAGGGAAAATAAGGGAAGGGAGAAGAAATGTGTGGGAAATATCAGAAAGGGAGACAGAACATAAAGACTGCTAACTCTGGGAAACGAACTAGGGGTGGTAGAAGGGGAGGAGGGCGGGGGGTGGGAGTGAATGGGTGACGGGCACTGGGTGTTATTCTGTATGTTAGTAAATTGAACACCAATAAAAAAAAAATAAAAAATAAAAAAATAAAATAAAATAAAATAAAATTGAAATATAAAAAAAAAAAAACAAAGTGTATAACTTGATGATTTAATATACATTTACATAGTGAAATAATAATCACAATAAGTTTATATTCAACTAATTTCATATTCAACACCTCACATAGTTTTCTTTTTCTTGCAGTAAGAACACCTAAGATCTACCCTCTTAGAAAAATCTCAAGTATGCAATACAGTATTCCTAACTATAGTCACATTGTATATATTAGATCTCCAGAACTTATTCATCTTGCATAAATGAAACTTTGTACCCTTTGATCAACATCTCCCCATTTCTACCTCCTCTCAGGTCCTGGAAACCACTTTTCTACCCTACTTCTTTGAGTTCAACCATTTTAGATTCCATATATAAGAAAGATAATGCAATATTTATTTTGCTTTTGGTTTATTTCACTTAGCATAATGTCATTGGGTTTATCATGTTGTCACAAATGGCATGATTTTTTTAAATTTTTAAAATTTAATTCAATTAACATATAATGTATTATTAGTTTCAGACACAGAGTTTAGTAATTCATCATATAATACCCAGTGCTAATGACATCATATGCCCTCCTTAATGCCCATCACCCAATTAATCCCCCCATTCTCCTTCCCTCCAGCAACCCTTAGTTTGTTTCCTATGCTTAAGAGTCTTTTATGGTTTGTCTCCTTCTCTGATTTCATCTTGTTTTATTTTTTCCTCTCTTCCCCTATGATCCTCTGTTTTGTTTCCTAAATTCCACGATTGAGTGAGATCATATGATAATTGGCTCTGTCTGATTGACTTATTTCACTTAGCATAATACCCTCTAGCTCCATCCATATTGTTGCAAATGGTAAGATTTCATTTTTGATGGCTGAGTAATATTCCATTATATATATATCACATCTTCTTTATCCATTCTTCTGTCAAAGGACATCATGGCTCCTTCCACAGTTTGGCTACTGTGGATATTGCTGCTATGAACATTGGGGTGCAGGTGTCCCATTGTTTCACTACATCTATATCTTTAGGGTAAATACCTAGTAGTGCAATTGCAGGATCATAGGGTAGCTCTATTTTTAACTTTTTCATGAACCTCCACACTGCTTTCTAGAGTGGCTGCACCAGCTGGCATTCCCAGCAACAGTATAAGATTTCCTTTTCTCCACATCCTCACCAACATTGGTTGTTTCCTGACTTGTTAATTTTTGCCATCTGACAAGTGTGAGGTGGTATCTCATTATAGTTTTGATTTATATTTCCCTGATGCCGAGTGATGTTGAGCATTTTTTCATGTGTCTGTTGGCCATTTGTATGTCTTATTTGGAGAAATGTCTGTTCGTGTCTTCTGCCCATGTCTTGATTGGATTATTTGTTCTTCGGGTTTTGAATTTGATAAGTTCTTTATAGATCTTGGATACTAGCCCTTTATCTGATAAGACATTTGCAAATAACTTCTTCCATTCTGCCGGTTGTCTTTTGGTGGTGTTGACTGTTTCCTTTGCTCTGCAAAAGCTTTTTATCTTGATGAAGTCCCAATAGTTTTTGCCTTTGTTTCCCTTGCCTTTGGAGACATGTCTAGCAAGAAGTTGCTGCAGCTGTGGGCTCCTAGTTCTATTTTTAATTTTTTTTTTTGAGAAATTTCCATCCTGTTTTCCATAATGACTACTCCAATTTGCAATCCTACCAACAATATGTAAGGGTTCCCTCTTCTTTATATTTGCCACAACAATTGTTATATAATAGACATTCCAACAGGTGTGAAGTGATACCTTGTTGTGGTTCTGATTTGCATTTTCCCTTTTAACATTCCTGTTGGCCATTTGTCTTCTTTTGAGAGGTCTACTCGTGTTCTTTGCCCATTTTTAATTGGATTATTTGGTTTTGACTATTGAGTTGTATGAGTTCCTTACATACTTTGCATATTAACCCCTTATCAGCTACATGGTTTATGAATATTTTTCTAGCATTCTATGGGTTGTTTTTTTCATGCTGTTTTGATTGTTTACTTTGTTGTACAGAAGTTTCTTAGTTTAATGAAGTCCCAATCCCATTTATCTATTTTTGCTTTTGTTGCCTGTGCTTTTGGTATTATAACCAAGAAACCCACAATAGTTGCTTATCCTAATATGAAGAAGTTTTTCTCCTATGTTTTCTAGTAGTTTTATGCTTTAAGGTCTTCTGTAATTCTTTACATCATTTTCAGTTATTTTTGCATATGGTGTAAAATAAGTGTCCAATTTCATTCTGCATGTGGATACCCAGTTTTCTTGATACCCTTAATTGAACAAACTGTCCTTTCCCTATTGTGAATTTTGGCACACTTGTCAAAGATCAGTTGACTATAGACACATAAATTTATTTCTGGGCTCTTCATTTGGTTCCATTGGTCTACATATCTGTCTTTATGCCAGTACTGTACTGTTCTCATTACTGTAACTTTGAGATATATTACAAAATCAGAAGTGTTATGCTTCTAGCTTTGTTCTTTTTGCTCATAATAGCTTTGTGTATCTGTGAAGAAAGCTATTGGTATTTTGATAGGGATTTCATGGAATCTATAGATCATTTTGGGTAGTATGGACATCTATACAATATTAATCCTTCATAAACACAGGGTGCCTTTCCATTTATCATTAACCATTTGTCATCTTTAATTTCCTTCATCAATGTTTTATAATTTTTGCATGTCTTTCACCTTTTGGTTAAGTTTATCCCAAAGTATTTTATTCTTTTTATTGCTACTGTGAATGAAGTTATTTTCTTAATTTTCTTTTGGGAGAAGTCATTGTTTGTGTATAGAAATGTGATTGGTTTTTGCCTGTGGATTTTATATCCTACAACTTTACTGAATTCATTGATTAGTTCTAATAGTTTTTATTGTAATTGAGTCTTCATAGTTTTCTTTTTTTTAAAGATTTTATTTATTTATTCATGAGAGATGCAGAGAAAGAGAGAGGGGCACAGACACAGGCAGAGGGAGAAGCAGGCTCCATTCCATGCAATGAGCCTGACATGGGACTTGATCTAGGGTCTCCAGGATCATACCCTGGGCTGAAGGCAGCGCTAAACCACTGAGTCACCCGGGCTGCCCAAGTCTTCATAGTTTTCTATGTGTATAATCATTTTACCTCTTCTTTTCAAATTTGGATGACTTTCATTTCATTTCTTTTTCTAATTGCTCTGGTTAGGACTTCGAGTACTATTTTGAAAAAAAGTGGTGAGAGTGAGTGTCTTCATCTTGTACTCAATCTTTAAGAGAAAGCATTCAGTCTTTTTTCCATCATGATGCTAGATGTGGGTTCATCAGATATGGATTTTATTGTGTTGAGATAAATTCCCTCTAAACATGTTTTATTTGTTGAGAGTTTTAATCATTAATGGATGTTCAACTTTGTGAAATGGTATTGTAATGGTCATATGGCAATTTTTTCCTTTTATTTTGTTAATGTGGTATATTATGTTGATTGATTTATGTGTTGAACCATTCTAACATCTCAGCAATAAATCTGTCTTGGTCATGGTGTATGATCCTTTTATTGTATTGTTGAATTCAGTTTTCTTGCATCTTATTGAGTATTTTTATATCTGTGTTCATTTGGGATAATAGCTTGTTTCTTTTCTTGTAGTGTCTCTGTCTGGTTTTAGTATTAGGGTGATGCTGGCCTCATAGCATGACTTTAGAAGTGTTTTCTCTTTTTGTAGATTTTGGAATAATGAAAGAAGAATTGGTATTAGTCCTTTGAATTTTTGGTAGAATTCATTTGTGAAACCATGTAGTTCTGGGCTTTTCTTTGTTGGGAAGTTTCTGATTCAATCTTTTTATTTGATATCGATCTGTTAAGACTTTCTCTTTCTTTCTGAGTTAGTTTTGGTAGGTTGAGTTTCTAGAAATTTATCCATTTCTTCTAGGTTATCCAATTTCTTGGTGTATGATTGCTTATAACAATCCTTTATGATTCTTTTTACTTTTGAGACATCCATTGCAATGTCTCTTCTCATTTCTGATTATACTTATATAAATTTCCTTTTTTTTGTCTAAGAGTTTGTCAATTTTTTTCAAAATATTAACTTAGTTCTATTTTTCCTCAATTTTAGTTATTCCTACTCAATTCTTTATTAGTTTATTTTTTTTTAAACTAAGGGCCTACTTTGTTTTTCTCATTTCTTGAAGTGTATAGGTAGATTGTTTATTTGAGTCCTTCTTTTTAGTTTAGGCATTTATCACTATATGCTTCCCTCTTAGTAATGCTTTGCTGCATCTTATAAGTTTTAGTCTGTTATGTTTTCACTTTCTTTTGTTTTGAGATACTTTAAAATTCTCTTTTGATTTCCTCTTTGACCCAATGATTGTTGCAGAATGTACTGTTTAATTTTCATTTATTTATGAATTTTCCAATTTTCTTACTGTTTTTGATTTCTGTTCTCTTTTCATTATGTTTGGAAAAGATACTTGGAATGATTTCAATCTTTTTTAAAAGTTTGTTAAGATTTATTTTATGACCTAACATGTGACCTATCCTGGTAAATATTCCATATATGCTTGGGAAGAATGTGTATTCTTCTATTGTTGGTTAGAAAGTTCTATATATGTCTGTTAGATCCATTTAGTCTATAGTGTTGTTCAGATCAATTGATTCATTATAGAATTTTTTTGTCTGGTTGTTCCAGCCATTATTGTAAGTGGGATATTGAAGCCCCCTTCTATTATTATATTGCTATCAATATTTCCCTTCAGATTAGTCAATATCTGCTTTATATATATTTAGTTGCTGTATATAGTTATGTTGCTTTTTCTAATGTTGTGTGCTTATATATTTAAAATTGTTATGGGACACCTGGGTGGCTCAGTGGTTGAGCATCTGCCTTCATCTTCTCAGGGCATGATGTCAGAATCCCAGGATCGAGTCCCACATCAGCCTCCCCACAGAGAGTTTGCTTCTCCCTCTACCTCTTTCTGTGTCTCTCATGAATACATAAATAAAATCTTTTTTAAAATCTCAAAAAAAATGTTATATCTTCCTGTTGAATTGGTCCTCAACATTAGAAAAAGGTATTTTTTGGTCTCGAGAGACAGTTTTAGATTTAAAGTATATTTTGCCTAATATAATAGCCATCCCTGCTTTCTTTGGCTACCAGTTGCATGAAATGTATTTTTTTTTATTCCCTTATTTTCAGTCTATGTGTGTCTCTAATCTAAACTGAGTCTCACATAGGGAGCATATTGCTGAATCTTGTTTTTTATTTTCCATTTGGCCATTCTGTCCTTTTCAACTGGTACGTAAGTTTAATGCATTTACATTTAAAGTAATCATTGATAGGTGAGGACTTATTATCATTTTATTGTTGGTTTTGCTTGTGTTTTATCATTCTCTTCCTCTCTTGCTGTATTTTTCTGTTGTTATTTGATAAATTTTTATAGCGATTTGATTATTTTTATTTTTCATATTTATTATCTTTTTTCTTTGTGGTTAACTCAAATCTTATATAAAGTATCTTCTAGTTATAACCTATTTTAAGTTGATAACAACTTGACTTTGATCACAATAAAAATTCTACAATTTTTATTCCTTACTCTATACTTTGCATTACTATAGTCAGAGTTTGGTTTGTTGGGTTTGTTTGTAGTTATTGTTTTTTTATAGTGGGTATCCATTAACAAAGTTTTATCTCTTAATCTTTATATTAGAGTTAAAAGTAATTTTCTTTTTTTTTTTAAGATTTTATTTATTTACTCATGACAGACACAGAACGAGAGAGAGGCAGGAGGTAGAGACAAGCAGAGGGAGAAGCAGGCTCCATGCAGGGAGCCCGACATGGGACTCGATCCCAGGGTCTCCAGGATCACACCCCGGGCCGAAGGCCGCGCCAAACCGCTGGGTCATCGGGGCTGCCCAAAAGTAATTTTCTTATTGAAGCATAACTGACCAACAACTTTATATTACTTTCAGATAAACGACATATTGATTCAACAATTCTATACATTACATAATGCATTCCATGATAAGCGTAGTCACCATCTATGACCATACAATGTTATAATATTGTTAACTACATTCCCTATGCTGTAATTTTCATCTCTATGACTCATTTATTTTATAATTGGAAGTTTGTACTCCTTAATCTGTATCGGTTTCACCCTTACCCATCCATCCACCTCCCCTCTGGCAAGTAGCAATTTGTTCTTCATACTTAAGAGTCTGTTTTGTTTTGTTTTTTAGATTCCACATATAAGTGAAATCCTATGATATTTGTCTTTGACTTATTTCACTTAGCATAATACCCTCTAGGTACAACCAAGACCTAGACAGCAAGATCCCATTTTTTATAGCTGAAAACATCATATTGTATATATACATCACATCTTTTTAATCCTTTCATTTATAGATGGTCACTTGGGTGGTTCCACATCTTGGGTGTTGCAAATGGTGCTGCACTAAACATAGTGGTGAATATATCATTTTGAATTCACATTTTTACTTTCTTTGGGTAGATATTCAATATTCAATATTGGAATTCCTGGATAATTTTGTATTTCTATTTTTAGTTGTTTGAGGGAGCCTCCCATATTGTTTTTCACAGTGGTTGCCCCAAACTGAATTCTTACCAACAGTGCACAAGGGTATCTTTACTCCACATCCTCACCAACACTTGATATTTATTGTCTTTTGGTACTAGCCCACCTGACAGGTGTAAGGAGATATCTCACTGTAGTATTCACTTGCATTTCCCTGATGATTAGAAATGTTGAGCATCTTTTTATGTGTCTGTTTGCCACCTATATGTCCTCTTTGGAAAATGAAGTTCCTTTGTCCATTTTTCCTGTATTGAGTTTCTCTGTCCATTTTCTAATTGAATTGTTTGTGGGGGTTTTGGTGGTATTGTATAAATTCTTTTTTTTGTATATTTTTTATTGGAGTTAAATGTGCCAACATATAGCATATCTCCTCCACAATTTTGATAGGTTCCTGTCTCACATTTAGATCTTTCATCCATTTGAGTTTGTGTATGGTATAAGAGAATGGTCTAGTTTCATTCTTTTGCACATGGCTGTCCAATTTTCCCAGCACCATTTATTGAAGAGACTGTCCTTTTTCCAGTGGATAGTCTTTCCTACTTTGTCAAATATTAGTTGACCATAGAGTTGAGGGCCCATTTCTGTGTTCTCTATGCTGTTCCATTGATCTATGTGTCTGTTTTTGTGCCAGTACCATACTGTCTTGATGATCACAGGTTTGTAGTACAACTTGAAATCCAGCATTGTGATGCCTCCGGCTCTGGTTTTCTTTTTCACTATTCCTCGGGCTATTCTGGGTCTTTTCTGATTCCACACAAATCTTAAGATGATTTGTTCCAACTCTCTGAAGAAAGCCCATGGTATTTTGATGGGGATTGCATTAAATGTGTAAATTGCCCTGAGTAGCATTGACATTTTCACAATATTAATTCTGCCAATCCAACTCTTTAGGTTGGGGGAGGGAAAGTAATTTATATTACAGATGGAATATTTTTCCATCTCTTTGTGTCTTCCTCCATCAAAATCGTAGAGAGAACACAGGCAACACCCTTTTTAAACTTGGCCACAGCAACCTCTTGCAAGATACATCTATGAAGGCAAGGGAAACAACAGCAAAAAGGAACTATTGGGATTTCATCAAGATGAAAAGCTTCTGCACAGCAAAAGAAACAGTCAACAGAACTAAAAGACAACCTACAGAATGGGAGAAGATATTTGCAAATGACATATCAGATAAAGGCTAGTATCCAAGATCTATAAAGAACTTATTAAACTCAACACCAAAGAAATAAACAATCCAATCATGAAATGGGCAAAAGACATGAACAGACATTTCACCAAAGAAGACATGCGCATGGCCAACAAACACATGTGCAAATGCTCCGCATCACTGGCCATCAGGAAATACAAATCAAAACCACAATGAGATACCACCTCACACCAGTGAGAATGGGGAAAATTAACAAGAAAGGAAACAACAAATGTTGGAGAGGATGTGGAGAAAGGGGAACCATCTTGCACTGTTGGTGGCAATGTGAACTGGTACAGCGACTCTGGAAAACTGTGTGGAGGTTCCTCAAAGAGTTAAAAATAGAACTGCCCCATGACCCAGCAATTGCACTTCTGAGGATTTACCCCAAAGATACAGATGCAGTGAAATGGCATGACACCTGCACCCCAATGTTTATAGCAGCAATGTCCACAATAGCCAAACTGTGGAAGGAGCCTTGGTGTCCATCGAAAGATGAATGGATAAAGAATATGTGGTCTGTGTATGCAATGGAATGTTACTCTGCCATCAGAAACGACAAATACCCACCATTTTCTTCAATGTGGATGGAACTGTAGGGTCTTACGCTGAGTGAAGTAAGTCAATCGGAGAAGGACAAACATTGTATGGTTTCATTCATTCAAGGAATATAAAAAATAGTGAAAGGGAGTAAAGGGAAAAGGAGAGAAAATGAGTGGGAAATATCAGTGAGGGTCACAGAACATGAGAAACTCCTAACTCTGGGAAATGAACAAAGGGTGGTGGAAAGGGAGGTGTGAGGGGGGTTGGGGTGACTGAGTGATGGACACTGAGGGGGGCACTTGACAGGATGAGCACTGGTGATATGCTATATGTTGGCATATCAAACTCTAATAAAAATATACAACAAATTTTTTAAAAAATCCATTCAGGTACCCTATGTCTTTTTTAAAAGATTATTTATTTATTTATTTATTTATTTATTTATTTATTTATTTATTCATGAGAGACACACAGAGACAGGGGGAGGCAGAGACACAGCCAGAGGGAGAAGCACGCTCCATGCAGGGACCCCAATGCGGGACTGGATCCTTGGTCTCCAGGATCAGGCCCTCGGATGAAGTCGGTGCTAAACCACTGAGCCATCCGGGCTGCCCACCTATGTCTTTTGATTGGAGCATGTAGACCATTTACATTTAAAGTAAAATTTTATAAGTATTCACTTACTGCCATTTTGTTCAATGTTTTCTGATTGTTTTTTATAGTTCTCTTCTGTTCCTTTCTCTCTTCATTTGCTCTCTTCCCTTGTGCTTTGATGGCTTTCCTAACTGTTATACTTGGATTCCTTTCTCTTTATTTTATTTTTTGTATCCACCATAGATTTTTGATTCATGGTTTAAATATAACATCTTATTTGTGTAGCAATCTACATTATGTTTTTTTTTTTATTAAGATTTTACCTATTTATTCATGAGAGACACAGAGAGAGAGAGGCAGAGACACAGGCAGAGGGAGAAGCAGGCTTCATGCAGGGAGCCTGATGTGGGAGTCAATCCCAGGTCTCCAGGATAATGTCCTGGGCTGAAGGCAGCGCTAAACTGCTGAGCTGCTTGGGTTGCCTAGCAATCTACATTATGTTGATAAACACTTAAGTTTGAACACATTCTGAAAGCACTAAATTTTTCCGCCCCTTTTTACATTTTATGTATACAATGTTGCATCTTTTAATTTTGTGTATACCTTTACTAATTTTTGTCAATATAATTGATTTTATAACACTTGTAAACATAGTGGCTTTATAACTGATTAATCTACTGTATTTACTACATGTTTATTTTGCCTGTGAAATTTTTTCCTTTTATAATTTTCCTCTAGTTATGGCTTTTTTTCCCATCAAGATAATCCTTTAACATTACTTAAAAGGCTAGTTTGGTGGTGATAATTTTTTAAACTTTTGTTTGTCTTGGAAACTATTTTTCTTTCTATTCTGAATGACAACCTTTCCAGGTAGAGTATTCTTGGTTGTAGGTTTTTTCCTTTCATCAATTTCAACATACCATGTCCCTTCCTTCTGGCCTTTGAAAACTTAGCTGAAAGCCTATGGTGTTTTCCTTATATGAACCTGTTGTCTTGATGCTTCTAAAATTCTGTCTTATCATTAACTTTTTGACATTTTATTTATTACATATCTTGGTGTAGACCTCCTTGTATTCATCTTGTTAGAGACTCTGTTTCCTGGACCTGAATGTCTGTTTCCTTGCCCCAGATTAGGGAAGATTTCAACCATTATTTATTCAAATAAATTTTCTGCCTGATTCCCTGTCTCTTCTTATTTTGGAATCCTTATACTATGAATTTTATTATTCTTGGTGATGTTGCACAGTTCTCTTAATCTATTGTCATTTTTTTGGTATTCTTTTTTCTTTTTGCTGTTCAAAAAACAGCACACAGGGTCAACATTTTATATATCTGAACATTGTTGTTGCTGAACATTATCTTGTCTTCCAGATTGCTGATCTGGTCTTCTGCACCCTTTACTTTGCTATTGATTCCTTCTAGAATATATTTTATTTTAGTTAATGAATTCTTCAGCTCTGACTGGTTCTTTGAATTTTTATCTCTTTGTTGAAGTTCTTACTGGTTCATCCATCTTTTCTCATATCCACTAGTATACTTACGACCATTATTTTGAATTCTTTATCAGGCATTTTGCTTATCTTCATTTAATTTAGCTCTTTTGCTGTGAGTCTTATTTTGTTTGTTTGTTTGTCTGTTTGTGTATTGGGTGGGATATATCCCTGTGTTCCTTCCTTTTGTCTAAATCTACATGTTCGTTTTTATGTATTAGGTAAATCAGCTATGTATCTTGGTCTTGAAAGTGGTATAGAAAAAAAGTCTATGGTGCCCTATAGTGCAATCCTCCCTGGTTACCAGAACCAGGCATTATGGTGTGTCCCTTTTGTGGGGTATGTGCACCCTCCTGCTGTGGCTAAACTGCAGTTGTCTTTAGCCCAGCTAGCTGCAATGACCCACTCTGCCTGCTCTTGCACTGGGCAGGATTTTCCCCTTACTGTTGAGAAGCCTGTTTATGGCCACCATGAGCTTTTTGGTAGGTAGCCTGTCTGCTTAGCTGTCTGTAATTGCCCTCTCTGCTACAGCTGCTGACACACCAAATGGCAGGATTTGTTCCCTGCACAATCTCCTACAAGGCCTAGCTGTAGGATCTACAGATGAGATGACATGTGGGTCTACTTCTCCCTTCCGCAGGGCAGGGGTCACATTGGAGTGGCACTGTTCCCAGCTAGGGCTACCTGCTGGGTGTGGTAGTGCAGAAGTCACTATAAAGGGACACTTGCTGAGGGAGCTGTTTGGATGGGGCAGGTCTGCAGGGCAATGACAGTATAGGGTATGTAGTGCTTGCGAGGTAGATGGAAAATGTTACTACTGGCTCCTACAAGTGTTTGACTCTTTAGGTTGGGGGAGGGAAAGAGAAATGGCATCCAGCAGTACTTTTGTTCCTGGAGAAATCTCCTATAGATTCCTGGCCCTTTGATTAGTTCTAAGGTTAGTCAATATATCTTCACATATACCCCAGTTACTTTTCAAAGTGCTGCTCCTGTGCTCTGTCTACACTGAGTTATTTAGCATTCTGACTCCTTAAGGGCCAGGGCTCAGTTTCCTATTGTCCTCCATCTCTAATAGATCCAAACCTGCTAATTTTTAAAGCTTCCAGAGTTAAGCCCTGCTGGTTTTCAAAGCCAAATATCATGGGGACTCACCTTTCTAGTGCGGATCCCCAGTGTCAGGGGTTCCCCATGTAGGGTCTGATCCTCTCACTTCTCCATGCTTGTCATGTCTCTCCCATTTGTGGTTAGTCATGCTGGCTCCCAAACACATCTTCAGCCCTCCTACACCTTTCTCTGTGGCCTTCTCTCTGTGATTAACTGTACAAGGTCTGTTCTGCGAGTCTTGGGGTCATTTTCAGAGCTAGCTGCATAGATATAGCTGTTCCTTTAGTTTGTCTGTGGAATGAGGTGAACTCAGAATCTTCCTCCTCTGCCATCTTTCCTAAGTCCCCGGGCTAAAAGTAATTTAAATACCACCATCACAGTGTTTCATTATCCTGTGTTTGTTTATATATTTACCTTTACCAATAAGAGTTATGCTTTCATATGTTTCTGTCTTTAGTTTTTGTTACAGTCTGAAGAATTTTCTTAAGCAGCTTTCGTAAAATGGGGTTGGTAGGTAAGAGATTCCCTCAGTTTTTGTTTGGGAAAGACTTTATCTCTTCTTCATTTTTGAAGGAAAATTTTGCTGGATATAGTATTCTTGACTGGGAGCATTTTTTTCTCCCAGTACTTTAAATACATCATCTCATTCTATCTTGACCTGCAAGATTTCTACTGCAAATAATGTGTCTTTTATCCATTTTGGTGTTTTTAAGATTTTCGCTCTATCACCAGTTTTGAAATTTTATTATAATGTGTCTTAGTGTAATTTTATTAATGTTTCTTGTGCTCAGTTTGTTGAAACTGTTAGGTCTCTGTTTTTATTATATCCATCAAATTTGGAAAACATTTCAGTCATTATTTCAAATATTTATTTTGACACTCTTCTGTACTTTGGGTCCTTTAATTAAACATATATTAGGTTACTTGAAGATATTCCAGTTTACTGATGCTTTGTTCATTTAAAAAAATTATCCTTTTTCTGTTTCTATTTTGAATAGTTTATGTTGCTTTGTCTTCATAGTTTGCTAATTTTAAGTTTACCACATCTAATCTTCTATTATTCCCTGCCAGGGAATTTTTACCTCAGACATGGTAGTTTTTATTTCTGTGTTTGCCTTCACTTTTTTTTAGATCTTCCATGTCTCTACTTACTTTTAAATTATATAGAATACAGCATATAACTGTTTCAATGTCTTTGCAATTCTATTATCAGTGTCAGTTCTGGGTTCTTTTCTTTTTTTTTTTTTTCTTTTTTTTTTTTAAAGATTTTATTTATTCATGAGAGACACACACAGAGAGAGAGAGAGGCAGAGATACAGGCAGAGGGAGAAGCAGGCTCCATGCAGGGAGCCTGACGTGGGACTTGATCCCGGGACTCCAGGATCACACCCTGGGCCGAAGGCAGGCACTAAACTGCTGAGCCACCCAGGGATCCCCCTTTTCTTTTTTTCCAAATGAAGTTCACAATATTTATTAATAAAAGTGATTGCTTTTTACATTTTTTGTTTTATTTTCTTTTAAATTAGACTATAGTTGACATAAAATGTTACATTAGTTTTAAGTGTACAACACAGTCATCCAACATCTCTGTATACTATGCTGTGCTCACCCCAAGTGTACCTATCATCTGTCATACAATGCTATTACAAGATCATTGACTCTATAGTTCTGGTTTATTTTCAGTGATTTTATTTATCTTCCTATGAGTTGCATTATCTTTTTTCATGGCCAGTGATTTTTTATTTTTTTCCTAAATATCAAACATTGTTCATCTTACCTGTTGAGTTTTTGAGCACTGGATATTATTGTACTTATAAAAACTCTTGAGCTTCGTTCTGGAACAGAATTCAGTTATTTGGGAACATTAATTCTTTCCTGTTTCCTTTTAAGATTTATTAGACAAACATGAAGCAGTTATCAATTTAGAGCTACTTATTTGCCACCACTGAGGCAAAAACTATTTAAGCTACACATTGCCCCTTGAGTCTTGAGGTTTTTCATTCAGCATGTTGAGAATAGATGATGTTCTTGATGGAGTGAGTCCGTGTGAGTGCTGGATATTGTCATCTTCAGTCCTTTCAGATGGCTTCCCCCCTCCCAATCTTAGTTTTCCTACACATGTACATTAATCAATACTCAGATGAATGCTGAAAATCTGCAAATATCTAAAGCATGTGCTTTCTCTAAGTAGCTTTTTTCTATCTGGTACTCAATCCTGAGAATTCTACTCTCTTAATTTTGCCACACTCTCACCTTCCTCCTCTCAGATGAAGTAGTCCACTAGGCTCTGCCCTACACAAACCAAGCAACTTTCTCAAGGCTGCAAGCTGGGGTAATCACAAGACTTACCTTATTTCTTTCCTGTGACTCAATGATTGCTGTCCTTTATTTTCTTATGTCCAGTGTCTTACCAAACCATTATTTTATATATTTTGTCCATTTCTTGGCTGTTTCCAATGGGAGAATAAATACAGTCTCTGTTATTATATTAGTCAGAAGTAGAAGTCCCAGTGATTCTCCCCCAGTAAGTATTGGGTTGGGCTCACCAAATGACTCTGAGAAGCAATCAAGCTTCAGAGCCACTGCTCTAGGCTAAAGAATAACCTCAGGAAAAATGACATCTTTACTCTGTATAGTCAAACAAGCAATACAATGTAGAGAAGTCTTGTTTCCATTCCTCTATAACCCAAAATTAAGGGATATTTTCTTCTTGATGCTATGGTCCTTTATCTAGCCTAGAGAATAGCTAATCCTATATTCTCCTTCAAGGTTAAGATTTCAGGAAGTGCTTCCTGTAACTGTCTGCTCTTTCTCTAAATTTCCCTCTTTCTCCCTCATACACAGTTACTGGTAAACCTCACCAATAACCTTTGAGGAAGATAGGTTGATTATATTTTATGTTCTATTTTGCAGACTGAAAAATTGAAGCCAAAGGTCAGTGAAAGACATACGGCCTCCCCGACCCAGAGGTAGATCTAAACAAAGACATCTCTGGGTGCCTGGGGAGTCCATACATGTTAACAGAAAAAGAAAGATAATCCTTAGGGGAGGACCCAGAAATGCCAGTCTGCAGTCTGAGGCCTGGAGATTGAAGTCCCTTGTATTTTTGCCCAGACAAGTGCTACTGCAAATGCTATTCTTGTCCTCAGGACTCCAATTTGGGATGAAAACACAACAGCTTGTCTAACTATGTCGACACTCTAGTTATCACTTTCCCACCTAGAATTCCAGCTAAAGATTTTTTTTTTCAGCTTCACTGAACTTGTGGGAAAAGGGCTAAACAAAAATAATGCTGAAATCCCCCCAATGCCTCATGGCTCCAGATTCAGGAGAATCCACTGTAGAAAACTTCAATCAACTCAGGCTCAAAGACAAGTAGAAAGGACACATTATCCACACTTTATAAACAATGAAATGAAGACCCTGGTGAATTATATGACTGTGGAGCTGTGCAGCAAGATAGCTCAGTGTTATGTAGAATTAAGTAAGCACTTAAGATCTTGAAGACACAAAACTTTTTTTTTTCTCTCTGGTTTCACAATAGACTATAAAACAAGGTAAAACAGACATACCCCTTACTGGGCATTTCAGGTTCTAGTATAACTGCTAAAGTAGTTGTCAAACTTTGCCACCTAATGAAAGGTACTCACTGACTGACCAGAGAACTTGCAGTATAGTCACATTTAGGCAAACAGAACTCAGCAATGCTTAGAATAACATCCAATTACAGAATTGCTGGATGAGTGGTGGTGTTTTCAAACCATGAAAACTTTGATAACTAAAGTGAATCTAGTTGTTATATGTTACTTATTTATTTATTTTTATTTTATTTTATTTTTTAAAAGATTTTATTTATTTATTCATCACACACACACATACACACACACACACACACACAGAGGGGGGCGGGCAGAGACACAGGCAGAGGGAGAAGCAGGCTCCATGTAGGGAGCCCAACGTGGGACTCAATCCCGGGTCTCCAGGATCACGCCCTGGACTAAAGGCAGAGCTAAACCGCTGAGCCACCCGGGCTGCCCTATGTTACTTATTTATGTAATTATATATAAATGTACTTATGTCAATATATGTAAGTTAATATAGATGATAGATAGATAGATAGATGATAGATAGATAGATAGATAGATAGATAGATAGATAGATAGAAGAAATGAAACTCCTTCTAGCCTATTCCACTCTCCATGATCTGGTCTCCACCTGTCTCCTTATCTTCTCACCTATCTGTCCTCCTTGTTGTTCACTATTCTCTAGTTTCCCTGACCTTCTTGTTCCTTCTAAAGCATGGAGGAACATTTGTGCCTTAAGCAGTTTTTTTTTCTTTAAAAGATTTTATTTATTTATTTGGGAGGAGGAGGAACACAAGGTCAAGGAAAGAATCTTTTTTTTTTAAGATTTTATTTATTTATTCATAGAGACAGAGAGAGAGAGAGGCAGAGACACAGGCAGAGGGAGAAGCAGGCATCATACAGAGAGCCTGACATGGGACTCGATCCAGGGTCTCCAGGATCATGCCCTGGGCTGCAGGCGGAACTAAACTGCTCTGCCCCGAGGGAAAGAACCTTAAGCAGACTCCATGCTTGGGGCTCAGAGTGCAGAACCTGACTTGGGGCTCTATCTCATGACCCTGAGATCATTACCTGAGCTGAAATCAAGAGTTGGATGCTCAGCTAACTGAGCCATCCAAGCAACCTTCTTGCCTTAAGGTCTTTGCACAAGCTGTTCCCTTTGCCTAATGAGCCGTTCTCCAGATCTCAGCATGGTGGACTCTTTCTTACTGACTTTTCCTGACTTCCTGATCTAAAATGACTAATTAGTCATCCTATCATATCACCCTCCTTATTTTCACCTTGGTATAATTATCACCTGGTGTTTGTATATTTTTGTCTCCTTCACTAAAACGCAACCTCTTTTTTTTTTTTTTATGATAGTCATCACAGAGAGAGAGAGAGAGAGAGAGAGAGGCAGAGACATAGGCAGAGGGAGAAGCAGGCTCCATGCACCGGGAGCCCGACGTGGGATTCAATCCCGGGTCTCCAGGATCACGCCCTGGGCCAAAGGCAGGCGCCAAACCGCTGAGCCACCCAGGGATCCCTGCAACCTCTTTTAATGACCATGATATATATAGACTATGCACCTTTGCACCAGTATAGGCACCTTACATATAATGTGTTTAGTTCTAACAATGACTCTGCAAGTTTTATTTACTTTATTACCTTCATTTTACAGGTGATGAAACTGAATCAAATTCTGCAATGCAGTTGAGGCAGGGGGAGAGATGAAGTAAGTTGTTAGTAAGTGGCAGGGAAGGGCTTCAAACCTAGGCAGTGTGATTCCAGAGTCCATTCTCTTAAATGTTCCCTACGGCCCCTCCTGCAGGGAGTTGGGGACTGTGTTAGTCAGCGTTCTTCAAAAAACAGACACCAAGATGGGATTACACATGTAAGAGGTTTATTAAGGGAAACACCAGTAAAGGAGTATGGGAAAGGAACCAGAGAGATGGAAGGAAGGAGGAAAGAAGGAAGATCATAGATTGTACAATTTTAAGGAAGTTTCACAAAGTCCAGTAAGAATCATCTATCAGAGGAGTCTCATGTCTTCGAGGACCTGGTTTGCTTTAGTACCTCTGCCAAGTTCAGTCATTAACTGGGAACAGCCCGTGGGAAGTGTAGCCTCGGCAGGAATATGGTGATGGATTTCAGAGCACAGCAGCTGGTGCTGGCAGTTAATGACATTCCCTCAGTAGGAGCTCTGAGATGTGCATTTTCACGGTGGCCACAGGGATATTGTTTTGCTCACTACCATATCTCTGACACCTAGACCAATGTCTAGCATATGGCAGATACTCAATAAATATTTGTCAACTAAATGAATTGCTCCTTAGGACATATAAGTTACTTAATAGTTGTTTGTTGAATAAGAACAAATAAAAGAATTAAGTGAACACAAAGCAAATAGAAGCAAGTTTCCTAACTGTTTTACCATTTGCCCACCATCATTATTGCTCTGGTGAAAAGCAAGCATGGGGGAAATTGAAGTGGGGTCACAGGAGAAAAAGTTTATGTACTTCACCCTTTCTTCTTGGTAATTCTGTGTTTAGGCAATGATTTACAAAGACAAGTGTATCCCCCAGGGAAAAGAATGATCCTTGGCTGTTGTTTGGGCAGATGCACTTATGGACACTTCAGACCTGTACTATTCAAGCACTTAATCCACATGAAATAACGATAGTTCACTCTGTTGAAGCCGTTCCAAGGTGGTTAGATATATAGCATTGTGTTAGGTATCACAGAACTTCAGAGGTTCTCAGGCTTATGATTTCCTCTTTTTTTTTTCCTTTTTCTTTTCTTCCCCTATTTCTCTCATTCTTTTCCTCCCTCCCTTTTCTTTTTTCCTCCCTTCTTTTCTTCACTTAAAACGACAAAAATTAATTCTCTCACAGTTCTGAAAGCTAGACATCTGGAATCAAGGGGCATCAGCAGGCCCATATTCCCTCTGAAGCCTGTAGGGGAAAATTCTTCCTTGCTTTTTCCTAGTTTGGGGCCTCCCAGAAATCCTTAGTGCTTCTTGGCTTGTGGACTGCATTACTCCCATCTCTCCCTATATTGTCATATTTTCCTCCCTGTGTGTCTTCCCCTGATGTATCCAAATTTTCCTCTTCTCTATTTATTCTGGTAAAGTATACAAAACATAAAATTTATCATTTTAACTATTTTAAGCATATGGTTCAGTGGCATTAAGTGCATTCATATTGTTGCCCAACCATCACCAAACTGATCTCCAGAATTCTTTCCATCTTGCATCACCAAAACTGTACCCCTTAACATTAATTCCCCATCTCCTCCTTCCTCAACCCCTGACAGCCATCAGGGGAATCATACAGACCTTTAGCGGCTAGCTTATTTCACTTGCTATAACGTCATTTTATAGTATATGTCAGAATCTCCTTCCCTTTTAAGACTAAATAATATTCTGTTGCATGTTGTATTAGTTTTCTAGGGCTGCTATTATACAATAATGCAGGCTGGAGGGTTTAAACAACAGAAATGTATGTTCTCATGGTTCCAGAAGTTAAAAATCCAAGATCAAGGTGTTAGCAGGTTTGAATTCTCCGTGAGGCCTATTTCCTTGACTTTCAGAAGGTCACCTTCTCACTATGCTCTCACATAGTTATCTGTCAGTCTGTGTTGTCATTGTGTTAATCTCTTTTCATAAGAACATTAGTTATGGGCAGCCCCTGTGGTGCAGCGGTTTAGCGTGGCCTGCAGCCTGGGGTGTGATCCTGGAGGCCCGGGATCGAGACCCACGTCAGGCTCCCTGTGTGGAGCCTGCTTCTCCCTCTGCCTGTGTCTCTGCCTCTCTCTCTGTGTCTCTATGAATAAATAAATAAAAATCTTAAAAAAATAAAGTTTAAAAAAAAAAGAACATTAGTTATATGGAATTAGGGCCCACCTATATGAACTCATTTTACCTTAATCACCTCTTTAAAGGTTCTATCCTCATATGATCACATTCAGAGGTACTGAGGTGTTAGGATTTAGGATTTTTTTGAGGTTGGGGGACACAATTCAGCCCAGAACACCCATGGTAGTGATCAAAACCAGGAAATTAATATTGGTACAATTCTATTAGGTATTTTACAGACCTTGTTCATATTTTGCCAGTTATCCCAGGTATGTCATCTCCTGACTGAGGATCCAAACCAGGATCATATACTGTATTTAGTTGTCTTGTCTGTTCAGTCTCTTTTGCTCTGGAACAGTTCCTCAGTCTTTCTGTCTTTCGTGATCTTAACATTTTGAAGAGTACTGTTCAGTTATTTTAGACAATGCCCCTTAATTTGTAGTATGTTTCCCTGTGATTAAATTCAGGTTATGAGTGTTTTTTAAGAATGCCACAGAAGTGATGTTGTGTCCCTCTCAGGGCATCATATTAGGAGGTATACAGTATTGATTTGACCCATTGATGATGGTGTTATCTTTGACTATTTGATAAAGGTGCTATCTGCTAGGCTCCTCCACTGTATTTTTTTCCTTTGTAGTAAATAAATATCTTATGGGGAGAAACTTTGAAACAATTATCTTTTTTCTCATCACACTTGTCTACTAATTTTAACTTCAATTGATGATTCTTGCCTAACAACTATTACTTTGATGTTTGTTAAATGATAATTTTCTATTTCCAGTATTCCTTCTACATTTATTATTTCTAGTCTAATTCAAGGGAGATATTTCTTTTCCCCACCCTTTGTGTATCCATTCAATTACTTATTTATATCTGTGTGGACTCACAGATTTTACTTTTTGAGTTATAAGCCAACATTATAATTATTTATTTTTATGGCCAAATTGTTCTGGATTTGGTCACTGGGAGCTCACTTCATTGGCTCCATCATCTTTTTGATATGAGCATTTTTCTCCTTTCATAATTTGAGCATATCCTAATCCCTGATCCCACAAGATGTTACAAGTTTATCTTATACTTTTCCTACCCAGGCCTTGAAATATGACCTTTGTTTGAGGAGCCCTGGTTCCTGTTTTCAAGAGTGGTAGTTTATTTTTTTAATTTAATTTAATTTAATTTAATTTAAATTCAACTAATTAACATATAGTGTGTCATTATTTTCAGAGGTAGAGTTTAGTGATTCATCAGTTGTATGTAACACCCAGTGCTCATTACATCACATGCCTTCCTTAATGCCCATCTCCCCAACCCCCCCTTCCAGCAACCCTCAGTTTGTTTCCTATAGTTAAGAGTCTCTTCTGGTTTATATTCCTCTCTGATTTCATCTTATTTTATTTTTCCCTCCTTTTCCCTATGATCCTCTCTTTTCCTTTTGTTTGTTTCTTAAATTCCACAAATGAGTGAGATCATATAATTGTCTTTCTCTGATTTATTTGGCTTAGAATAAAACCCTTCATTCCATCCTTGTCTTTGCAAATGGTAAGATTTCATTTTTGAAGACTAAGTAATATTCTATTGTGTGTATACCTATAGGTATTTGTATATCTATCTACGCATATACATTTGTAACTCCTTGAGCTTATACTGATGCCTCAAATTTCAGTCTAAGTCCACAAGAGTTATTCCAGCTTTCTTCCTTCCCTAATTCACAACCCCTTTCTCTGGCAAAGAGCAACCTAATTCTCATTATCCATAATATATTTGCTGGCTCATCACATACACATAAAGCAGTTTCAGAATAACCCGTAATCTGTGGGAAATAAACCTACTAATTAAAGTACAATATTTGTATTTTTTTCTTTTTTTTTTCATTCAGTCTTAGAGTATGTAGTCAAAGTTTTCCAAAGTAACTTTGGTTAGTTATTCACCACTACTACCCCTTCGGCGTGGTTATGTTATTAGTAACAGAGTTTGAGTCCTCCTTTACTTTGTACCTTGCATTTGGGGTCATTTTTCCAACCATTCATTTTAATTTATAGTTAATTCATAATTCTATTCTTTGAGTATGTGAGATATTAGCATCATTCTAAGTCGAAACCATATATACGTATATATACTTATATACGTAAATTTCTTTATTCAAGAAGTGTCACTCTCCTAATCCCTTCTACCACATTTCCGTTTCCACCAACTAGTATATTTTCTATACTAGAAAATCTTAGTATTTTCTGGTTTATCCTTTCTGTTTTCTTTTTTCATAAATGAGTACATTTACGTATATTTTCTTCTTTTTCTTCTTTTGCACTCAAAATAGCATACTGTAGACACTCTTATGAAGGTTGCTTCTATTGTCCTAATGCTATACCCTAAAATTTAGTCTATATTAGTTCACAAATAACTTCCTCATTCTTATTATTTATAGTATAAATATAGTATGCTATGCTATTTATAGTATTGCATTGTGTGGATGTACCATAGTTTATTCAACCACTTTGCTATATTTAAATTATTCCCAATATTGTGCAATTATAAATAATTCTGCAATGAATAATCTTCTGTATGCATATATTTTACACTGCTGAGAATGTATCTTTGAGATAAACTCCTCAAACTTCTAAAAATTGTTTTGGCTCTTTTGCTAGATCAATAGATAAATGCATATATATTTTTATTATATAATCTTAAATTCTCCTCTAAAAGAATTGTACGAGTTTGTATTCCCACCAACAGTATATGAGAGTATCTGTTTCTATATAGCATCACTAACAAAATATGAAGGGTTTCTTTTGATGTTGTTTATTTTGTTTGTTCTCTTAGTTTTCACTAATAGATAAGAGGAAGTATCTCAATATTATTTAATATGCATTAACTTAATTTTTATGAATTGTAATTGAGATTGAACATCTTTTCATATGTTTGAGGGCCATTTTAAGTATATTTTTTTGAATTGTCTATTTTACCTATCTTTTTATCAGATTTTTAGGCCTTCTATTCTTAATTTTTATGAATTGTTTACATATTATGGATGTTAGCTTTTATCTGTGATATGTCTTTCAAATATTTTCTTCTGGTTTACCAGTTTCCATAACTTAGGTTATGGTGGCTCTTGCCCTACAAATTCTTTTTTTGTACTCAAATTATCAGAAAGATAGATGGTTTCAAAACTTTGTCCAATGAGATGGTTGAGTTTCCAGCAAAGAGCCTGTGGTAGAGTATAATCACTAATTTTTACATATTTGAATGAATGCTATGTGAAAGAGGGGTAGACTTATTCTCTGTTTCTCTGAGGTTAAGAATTAGGTTAAATGACTTGAATATAAAGGAAGCAACCTTTGCCACAATGCAGCAAAGGACTGCCTGGTGATGCACACACCTTGCTTTCACAAGTGGCTTATTCTATATCACTAGAAGGTTAAACCAAAAGTTCCTGTCACAGTGTATGTTATTCCAAAGGTCAAATATTAGCCTTTGGTACAAAGTGAGATACCAAGTTAAGCTGGAGTAGTGAATCCAAACTGTTGTTAAGGCCAGCATTAGAGGAAATTTAACATGGAGTAACTGAGCCAAGCTAAGGTTGGAAAACCAAGGAAGTCAAGATTTACACAAAGCTAATCAGAATGTATAAACAAGAAAGGAATGTGGCCAGTTTTGAAATTGTAGATTAGTATCCTTAATGATTTTTATGAGTTCTTGTTACATGTTCAAAGTAAATTGAGTCAGCATAAACCATACCAATGAATACCTTGATTAATTTGCATGTTCTATAAATATTTATTGAGTTTGGGCCTTGACACTATCTAGGTGTTCCAAATATAGCAGAACAAAAAAGACATTTTCCTGATTTTACAAGGCACACAGTCTTGGCAGTTGTTCCTTGCCAGCTGTGACTGCTTACTGGAACTTTGTTCTAAGCCAAATTACTTTACCTAGCACATGAGAATATCAAGAAATATCATCTCTCTGAAATTCAGGCAACTTATTTGGCCAGGCTGAACTGAACCAATTATAATATTGCCCATATCTTTCCTTCCATATACTTACAACATTTTATACAATGTAATCATCATGACTGTCCTAGGAGAAGTGTTTTTAGTATCCCCATGGTAATTTCAGAGGGACAAATAGAAGTAATAAGGTAGAGAATGGGTGAATCAGCAAAGGTCCAAAGCAGGACAAAAGACCTAACTAACATTCTCAGAATCTCTACTCAGTGACTAGACCCCATAGCATGAAAATTTGGCCTTTTCATGCTTTTTTTGCCCTAACAACATACAAAGATCTCCATAAAATAGTAAAAAATTGCTTGAGATGTCAGGCTAAGGTTTACCCTAAATATTTGCTTTTCTCTCAAACCTTGAATCTAAGCTAGTGGACTTCTGCAGTGTGGAATAATTAGATGTCATAGATCCTTTCAACCTCAGAGCTAAAAGCTTCCTTGCAGTCAACCTATCTAAGCTCCCATACTACAATGACCTAGAGAGGTTAGGTCTTCCCACTATCACAGCTGGTTAATGGTTTTTTTTTTTTGGGGGGGGGGTTGGTTTTTTTTTAATGTCTTCTACATCGTGGTTCCTGTGTACCTCATCTTCATCTAAGACTATTTCCCTGTTCTCTATACTCTAGTTGGTCTGAACTTCCTTTAATTTCTCATAGATATGATCGTCTTGCCTCTAAGCCTTTGCACATGCTTTCCCCACTGTTTGGCTTAATTCTCCATTATCTTTCCCTGAAGAACTCTCAATTTTCTTTCTGAGTTTATCCCTCAGACTGAATAAAAGCCTTCTATGTTCCCATAGAACCCTTTATATCATCTGTGGGAATGCTTCTCACATTTGCAGTTACATATTTAATGCTTATTTTCCCCAATAAATTAGTAAGTTATACTTGTCTTATTTCCCACTATTATCTCCATATGCTAGCCCAGCATTTTGGGGCATAGTGGTTGCTCAATATATATCTACTGGATTAAATGGAAACCAGGGCTCAAATTTTATTTTTCTGGTTTCCAGGGTGACACTATTTCACATTATAGTCTTGCCTCCTGACTAAACATTATTTTCCTATGAAGATGTTAGGGGATCGAGTATTTTTTCTGAAGATCATATGATAACTTGTGGTATTTTAAAAGTATCTGATGAAATAAGGATATCTGAATGATTAGAGTAACTCAAACTAGATGGATGGAGCCCTATATGTGATAACAATGTCAGCAGGAAAATTTTTCAATTTATAGGACAAAAATACACATTTGGTTTGGTCAAATTCTATATCATGGCAAATTTTATCCTGGATTATCTAGCCAACAGAATCAGCTCATCGGTTCTGGTATTTAATGATGTGATAGTTTGCCTTTATAGTTAAGGGTTCTTGTGAATTCAAGAATACTTCGGGAAAGTCAAACAAAGTTTAATTTATTTATAGGAATAACAAATAAGTCAAATATTCTTGCCTAACACTAATAAATGGTTAAGCTAGACAATGAATTTTAAGTAGCATATTTATTAATATATTTTCCTATTTGTTTTTCAATTATATAGAAGTCATAAATGATGTAAATTAATAAGAATATATCTTAGAGATCATTTTTTCATTATGCATTTTATTTTTTTATGCATGCATTTTAAAGTAGATTGAAACAAGGTCCTGAATAATTAAGTAACTTTGCATATGGTCACATAGATAGTGGTCAAATTATGCTATTTGTCTTTTGCTTCAAAATGCTACCAGCGTGATGTGCTTGTGTGTGTAGGAATGTGAAGAAGGGCAAAATCTTAAAAAGGGAGTGTAACATTTAGATACATAGACACATACTCATACATGAAAAATAAATAGACAACATCTGTGGCTCCAGAATAACATGGGCCATTTGACTTGTCAGAATTATCAGAGAAAAAGCTAATGTCATAAATGGTGCTTTGTCATCCATTAGATTCTTTGGGAGAAATGTTCAAGTAACAAAATTGGGAAGCATAGCATGTTCAGGTTGGAAATTATGGTGGATTCTGTTTTCCTTAGGGAAAAAAAATCCACTTTATTTCCTTCCGAAATTTTTCTCAAAATGCTCTGATTAACTTGATTCTGCTAGGTTGGAGGCATGGAGAATTTTTATGACTCCCACAGGGAATCTTTCAGTCATACTGACAGTCATTGGCCCTAATCATAATTTAAATAATATTAAATATTTCCAAAAGGATTTTTTTCAGGGATCCCAGGACTACATGGATTAGGAATTTGTTTCAACAAGCCCTGAGGTTTACCTTTGATTTACAAACTCTCCCTTCATGGAGAACATAATTCAAGAGTGCTAATAAGATTTCTGAGGGGGTATCAGTCCAGAAGTCAGGATAATCTGTTGATTTATTTTCATAGCACCATAAACAGATAAATAATACAAATATTTTCAGTGTTGAGGAAGGTAGCATTGTTATTAAATTAGCAAAGATTCCCCTTGTCTCCAGATTTCTGCTATAGACACAAGTAGGACTGTGCTACCCATTGGCCACTTAATTGTTTAACTTTAGGCATTATTTCTAATTGACACTTAAACCTATAAAATTTGCCCTAATCCTTAGAAGCACCATTCTCCCCTCTATCTGGGCCTCCTGAGCCTTCATCTCATTTAGAAAATGACTGCCAAATTCACTGCAGAAGGGCTAGACCAGCACTGTTGAATAGAATCTTCTTTGATGAAGGAAATGTTTTATATCTTTACCATTTTGTATGATAGCCATTAGATTTAGGACTATTGAGCACTTGAAATACAGTGTGACTGAGAAACTGAATTTTTTAAAATTTAAACTTAGTGGTCATGAGGCACCGGAGTGGCTCAGTGGTTGAGCATCTTCCTTTGGCTCAGGGCATTATCCAGGGTCCTGGGATTGAGTCCCACATCGGGCTCCCTGCGAGGAGCCTGCTTCTCCCTCTGCCTGTGACTCTGCCTCTCTGTGTGTGTCTCTCATGAAAAAATAAATAAAATCTTTATCTCATTGTGGTTTTGATTTGTATTTCCCTGAAGGCAAGTGATGCAGAGCATTTTCTCATGTGCGTGTTGGCCATGTCTATGTCTTCCTCTGTGAGATCAAAACCGCAATAAGATACCACCTCACACCAGTGAGAATGGGGAAAATTAACAAGGCAGGAAACCACAAATGTTGGAGAGGATGCGGAGAAAAGGGAACCCTCTTACACTGTTGGTGAGAATGTGAAATGGTGCAGCCCCTCTGGAAAACTGTGTGGAGGTTCCTCAAAGAGTTAAAAATAGACCTGCCCTACGACCCAGCAATTGCACTGTTGGGGATTTACCCCAAAGATTCAGATGCAATGAAACGCCGGGACACCTGCACCCCGATGTTTATAGCAGCAATGTCCACAAATAGCCAAACTGTGGAAGGAGCCTCGGTGTCCATCGAAAGATGAATGGATAAAGAAGATGTGTTTTATGTATACGATGGAATATTACTCAGCCATTAGAAACGACAAATACCCACCATTTGCTTCAACGTGGATGGAACTGGAGTGTATTATGCTGAGTGAAATAAGTCAATCGGAGAAGGACAAACATTATATGTTCTCATTCATTTGGGGAATATAAATAATAGTGAAAGGGAATAGAAGGGAAGGGAGAAGAAATGGGTAGGAAATATCAGAAAGGGAGACAGAACATGAAGACTCCTAACTCTGGGAAACGAACTAGGGGTGGTGGAAGGGGAGGAGGGCGGAGGGTGGGGGTGAATGGGTGACGGGCACTGAGGGGGGCACTTGACGGGATGAGCACTGGGTGTTATTCTGTATGTTGGCAAATTGAACACCAATAAAAAATAAATTTATTATTAAAAAACTAAATAAATAAAAATAAATAAATTTAGTGGTCATATTATCAGACAGCACAGAGGCTATGCATGATCACTTCTATCCACATCCCACTGGCCAGAACTCATTCTTATTGTTCCAGCCTAATTGCAAATTATACTGGGAAATGTAGTCTCCCATGGGCTCAAGAAGAAGAAAGCAGAATTGGTAAACATCTAGCAAGCCTATTCCATAGACTGTCCATCTCATCATAAAGGTCTTTTTCACTCTTGTTTTACATACAACACGTACTTACCACTCAAGGCTCCACTCAGTCCCTGCATCTTGCTTAAAGCTCAGAAACCCTGGAGTTGTGCAGTCTTTTCTGTTGAGTCTAGATAGCTTTTCTTAGCTTGGCGATTGATGAAATAAAAAGAAATATATGTTCTTCTCCTTGTCTGCCTTCCCTCCCCTCAGTAATATACATTGATGGAACAGGGCTGGGATAACCATGATGAATACCCCTTCAGAAATGAGAAGAGTGGAGACACTGTACAGACACCTCTCTGGAGCAGTTTTGGAATCCTATTTAGGTGGGTGTTATAAAGGCACCCATCCTTGAGGTGGGATGATTCCTTGATTATATCCTGGTTCTGGAAGCAGTTCTCTTATGCATTGTTCTCTGTGCCTCCTGGTTCCTCAAGGAACACCCCCCACCCCATGTGTAATTTTTCTTAATTATACATGAAGTGTGGCTCTTTGGGAGAATTGTACAGCTTTTGAAGCCTGCCCTGCTCATGGAAATTTTAAGGATTGTTTTAAGTTTTGAACAGTCAAAGCTATTTTTTAGTCCAGATTCATGGTTTCTTAGGCAATATAATCGCCTCAAAAATGTAGTGGGTTCCTAATCTATTTTCAGTCTATTTCATATGCCAGTAACCACACCCACTTTCTTCTAACACTTTAGAGTTAGAAGCAGTCTGATTTTACAATCCTGCAAAGCCCTGAATTTCTGGATTCTCTATTCATTTCATTTCTGCTTACAAGCAAGCTGATTTTTTTTTCTGAATTTATCTCTTTCTTGTAATACCTTATCAAATGCAACCAATAGTTAGCCAGACATGCTACTAGCATCCTGCTTTCTGCATTCTTCCCCTAAAACTCTGAGGTCCTTAGCCATGTGATCTCTGACATCCAAGTTACAGTATTGTATTTCAAGTTCTAGTGTTTCATCAAAATCATAGAACTGTTTAATATGTATCGTGATCTTTTTGTAGCCTCCAACATTGGTTTGCTTGCCACTCAGTGCTGCTTTTTAGGCACTGGCATAAATTCTAGACTTTTGCTTTCAGCAGATTCCCAATTCAAGATACCAATTTCTGTGCTAGAAGAATTTCTGCTAGCTGCTCTAACCACCACTTGCAAGGCTCAGTAGCTCAGCATCACATAGGTTTATTTCTTGCTTACACCCTATGCAGTGCAGGTTAGCGACTCTCCTTGAGGGCTCTCTGTTTGTCAGTGACCCCGCGGTTCAGTATTCTTATAATCTGTGAAACTGTCATTTAAACATATGGCTTCCATGAGCACATTAAAAGGGAATAGAGAGAAGTGATAATTGTGCAGGGAATTTTATGGCCAAGACTGGGAGTGATGTGTGTCACTTCTACCTCACATCCTATTAGCCAGAATGTGGAGACCTCAATCTGATTTCAAAGGAGGCTTTTCTCTGTGCATAAGAAATTGGATTGATGATCATCTAGCCCACCTCTGCCACACTAAGGATGTTCTAGGCTCTTTATCATTGTTATCTCATTCACTCCTCACAGCAATCCTATGTGAAAGGTATCATTATCCCTGTTGTACAGGGAGAGATTGGAAAGAACTTTTAGTCACACCATATTGTGCTGCCACAAATTGAGTCCTCATCATAAAGCAGCATCAAGGAAGGTGATCTGACTGGCTGTCATTTAACCAGGTGATTTACCTCAGTGCAGGCTTTGGTCATCAGTTTTGAGCACCAGAAAGTGATTTTGGTTTACTGAGAGTGAGTTGGTTACTCAAGGTAGCTAAACTCACAGGAATTGCTGTGTTCATCATTTTGATAATTTACTAACTTATGAAAATATAATTGTCATGTGTACTAGAATTTCAGGTGGGTGTGATGTACTCATTTTAAAAAGTCTGGTGGTATTCAGGGATGGGTGACAGGTGTGGGGTATCAGGGATCACCTGGAGAGCATTTCAGTATATACATGGCTGCTTACCTTCTCCATCATGGTGTTCCCACACCTTGTAGAAAGTACACTAGGTGATTCTGAGATGATACTTCTATCCTCCAAGCTCTTTATCCTTGTGGACCACATCTATCATAAAGAAGCAGAGCTCTCTGGAAAGCTAAGTGCTTCAGGAACAGGTGAACAGTAAAAAAAGGCATTTATTTAGATAAGGTTCTACTCTCCATAAGAAGGCTTAAAATCCTTTAGTGACTATAGAAAGGATTTTACCAGTAAGGGCTCGAAAGTATACAGTTCTCTTACTGTATACTTTCTGCTATACACTTTTACGTAGTTTAAGTCATCCCTCTGAATCATCATTTTCTAAGGTTTTTTTTTTAACTGATCAATCCAATCATGACTGTTAAACGCTTTCTTGAGTTGTACTTATATATCCTTTTGGGTTACAGTCAAACTTTGCTATATTTTAAGATGATTTTGCATATCTCTCCTATAACCTATTATGCGCTGAGTCACAATTCTATAAGGCAAATTTGCTACCTTTCCAAATTCTGGATAGCGTCATATTTTTGCCTCTAAGTATCCCCTGTAAATTATAAAAGATAAAGTATGGCAGGAAAGAAGTAAACACATTCACTCTGCTTTAAGGTTTCTCCTTATTTCTTCTCCCTTAAAGCTGTATTAATTATCAAACCTAGGAAGACCCAAGAGAAGTGGATTCATTTAAGGGAAAGATGATAGATTTGTAGTATTAGCAGTCAGTTGCCTCTCCTGTGTCCATGGCAGGTGTCAGCCATGGATCATGGCTTCTGAACTTCACAACTTGCATGAAACTTTCCTATCTCTTTTTAAGTTTGTTGTAGTTGGTAAAGACATAAATTCTCAACATATTTAAGGAGTATCAGAGTCATAATTTTCCTTGGGTATTCCGTGATTATAGATGATAGAGAAACTGAGTTAAAGAGTGAGAAAGAAATCTCTGAATTCAAGGGGATGTTGAGATTGAACTGTGGGGGAGACCACTGTCCTAGGTGGAAGGTAAGACTGTGATCCTCAAGAGCTCTTCCAACTCTGATGTTCTGGCAGCTTCAGGGTTCTTCTTAGGCTCCTCAGACACTATTTTTTAGGTCTGGAAGCTGCTCCAGGTTTTCTTTTTGCCGCTGGACTCCCTGCACCTTCCACTGAAATTCCCTTCCCACTGAGAACTGGCTCTCACTTGGAATCTGTGTATATCATCTTAATAAATGTCCTAGGTGGAATAGCATCCTGAAATTTAGGAACTTTTTTTTTTTTTTTTTGCATTTTATTGTTCTTATTCTCTTAGTGCTTCTATAGGAGATGTTATGTTTCTGAGTTGCCTATATAAAAATAATGGGCCAGGGGTCAAGAAGAGGATCACTCAAGGCTGTCTACTGTTTACTCAGACCATATAAGAATGGCCGGTGGTAAAACCTCAAGAGGACCTGAATGGGCTTTGTTAAAGAATTCCCTCTCCCTGCCCTCGGCTTAGTCAGTCCTAGGAACTCAGGGGTATATGAAAGTTGGTTGGCTTTGGCTCATGTAAACCAGTTGTTTGCTTCTTCATTTTTGAGTGTAGTTGACACACAATGTTATGTTAGTTGCAGGTGTGCAAGGTAGTGATTCAACATCTCTAGATGTTATGCTATGATCAACACAACTGTAGCTACCATCTGTCACCATACATATAATATCACTGACTACATTTTCTATGCTGTGCCTTTTATTTCAATGACTTATTCCATTCCATAACTGACCTGTATCTCCAACTCCTTCACCCATTTTGCTCCGCCCCCACCTCCTTTCCTTCTGGTAACCGTCAGTTCTCTGTATTCATAGGTCCAATTCTGCTTTTTGTTTATTCATCTGTTTTGTTTCTTAGATTCCATATATGAGTGAAATAATATGGTATGTGTCTTTCTCAGTCTGACTTATTTCATTTCCCCTCCAGGTGCATCCATGTCGTCACAAATGGCAAGCCAATTGTTCATATCTTTTCCCAAGCCCCACATTCAGAAACTTCATATTAGTAGCTTGAAATTGGATATCGTGGGAATATATAAACCATGGAAATTGACAAATGCTACAAATTAAAGAGTTTGTTTTGTTTTTTCTTGAAGAGCCAGTTGATAAACATTTAGCACCAAACCATTGTCCAATGGTCATGGCATTGTGTTAGCTTAATGAGGTCAAAGGATACTGAGAATAGAGATCTAGTCACCTGTATATTTCAGGGAAAACTTAGAGCTTTTAAATTAAATCCCATTGTATTATAAGTGCATAATAATAATTGAGAATATAAGCATGGTCTAAATACAGTATTTATATACCATCCTTCTATATTCCTATGATATCTGTTTTTTAAACATTTTTAATATTTGAGATTTTATGAACTTTTAACACCAATTAAATAATTTATGAAACCTCTTTATTTTGGCCAGACATTTAAATAAAATGCCATTAACATAGTGGATGTTTAGGCTTCTCAAATTTCTGAAATGATGATGTTAATTTTTTTCTTTAAATAAAATGTAACATAAGGGAGCTTCCACACCAAAGATCATAACAGTTGATTGTTATCAGAACATTGGCACTCCAGTTTTCATTAGAGAATCAGAAACTATATCTGCAACAACTAAGAAATAATGGGAAAATTGCAAAAATTATTTTTTAAGACCTCAGAGAAATGTGGAAGAGATAGGACTAGACAAACTAGATCAAAGATTCTGGAGGAAGAAGACCTCTCCCTGTGTGAGCTGATAATGGAATCATTTTATTTCCTGAGAGTATTTTACAAATCAGGAAAAGGACTAGGAATCAGGTTGAGCTCAGGCAGGGACTGGACACTGGGGAAAACTGAAACTGGTCTTTGGTCTTCAGCAGGTTAACTCTGTGTGCTTCAGTTGACTGTCTTTGTATTTATACTGTTTGGAGTTGGATTCCCAACCATTATCTCTCCATTTATCATTTCAGCCCCAATCTCTCCCCCTCCTTCTTCTGGGACTTATAAACATGCTATACCTTTATTTTTATTGTCTTTTAAGATTGACTGATTGATTGATTTTAGAGAAAGAATGAAAGCATGGGGGAGGGGCAGAGGGAGAGAGAGAATCCCAAGCGGACTCCCCACTGAGTTTAGAGCTGACATGCGCTTGATCTCAGGACCCTGAGGTCATGACCTGAGCTGAAACCAAGAGTTGGACACTCAACCAACTAAGCTACCCAGGCAGCCTGACATATTTTTATTTTAACCTATATTCCATGCATCTATTACTGTCTTCTTTTTAAAAAATCTTTTTAATTCTGCTTCTATTTTTTGAGTATTTTCTTCTGATATATCTTTACTTCACCAATTCTTTCTTCTCCATCCAGTCTGCTGTTGATACTGTTCTATGAGCTTTTAATTTCAATGAAGCTGAGGAGAAAAATAGAAGAAAATCTTTAATGGTTTGGTGGTAAAATACATATAATATAAAATTTACTATGTTAAGCAATTTTTAAGTGTACACTCAGTGGGATTAAGTATATTCTTATTGTGGTGCAAACATCAACACCACCAATGGAACTGTGTACATTAAACAATAACTCCTGATTACCTCTTCCTCCAGCCTCTGCAACCACCACTGTACTCTTTGTCTCTGATTGTGATGACTCCAAGTACCTCATGTAAATGGAATCATACAGTATTTATTTTTTGTGGCTGGCTTATTTCACTTAGGATAATGTACTCAAGGTTCATTCATGTGGTAGCACATGTCAGAATTTCTTTCCTTTTTAAGGCTGGATAACATTCTGTTGTATATACATATATGTCACATTTGGTTTATTCATTCATCTGTCAGTGGACACTTGGGTTGCTTCCACTTTTTAGCTTTTGTGAATATTGCTGTGAACATAGTATACATGTATCTCTTTGAGACCCCCCTTTTAATTATTTTGAGTATATACCCAAAAGTATAATTCCTGGATTTTATGGTAATTCTATTTTTAATTTTTTAAAGATTCACTATAATCTTTTCCACAGTGACTATAACCATTTTCCCTTCCATTGAACAGTGCACTTAGGATTCCAATTTTTCAAAATTCCAGTTGGTTAGTATATAGTGTAATGTCAGTTTCGGGAGTAGAGTTTACTGATTCATCACTTACGTATAGTACCCAGTGCTGGGGATCCCTGGGTGGCTCAGCGGTTTGGCGCCTGCCTTTGGCCCAGGGCGCGATCCTGGAGTCCCGGGACCGAGTCCCACGTCTGGCTCCCTGCGTGGAGCCTGCTTCTCCCTCTGCCTGTGTCTCTGCCACTCTCTCTCTCTCTATGCCTATCATGAATAAATAAATAAATAAATCTTTAAAAAAAAACGCAGTTCTCATCACAACTGCCCTCCTTAGTACATTAGCCATTTAACCAATCCCCCTGCCCACATTCCCTCTGCAAACTCTCAGTTTGTTCTCTAGAGTTAAGAGTCTGTTTTATGGTTTGCCTCTCTCTTTTTTTTTCCCCTGCCATATGCATCTGTTTCATTTCTTAAGTTCCACATTTGAGTGAAATCATGAGTGTTTGTCTTTCTTGGACTTATTTTGCTTAACATAATACACTCTAGCTCCATCCATGTCATTGCAAATGGCAAGATTTCATTCTTTTTTATGATTAATATTCCATTGTGTGTGTGTGTATATATATCTATATATATGTATATATATATATGCATACTATAACTTCTTCATCCATTCTTCATTCATCAGTCAGTGGACATAATTTGGCTACTATAAATAATGCTGCTATGAAGGTAAGGGTGTATATGTCCTTTCAAATCAGTATTTTTGTATCCTTTGGGTAAATACCTAGTAGTACAATTGCTGGATCATAGGGTATTTCTATCTTTTTAAAAAAGATTTTATTTATTTTTTCATGAGAGATGGGGGGAGGGAGAGAGAGAGAGAGAGAGAGAGAGAGAGAGAGAGAGAGAGGGACTCTCCACAGGGAACCCGATGTGGGACTCGATCCCAGATCCCGGGATCACACCCTGAGCTGAAGGCAGATGCTCAACCACTGAGCCACCCAGGCATCCCGGGTATTTCTATTTCTAACTATTTGAGGAACATCCATACTGTTTTTCAGAGTGGCTCCACCAGTTTGCATTCCCACCAACAGTGCAAGAGTGTTCCCCTTTCTCTACATCTTCACCAACATCTGTTTTTTTCCTACATTGTCAATTTTAGTCATTCTGACAGGTGTGAGGTGATCTCATTGTAGTTTTGATTTGTATTTCCCTGATAATGAGTGATATTGAGCATCTTTTCATGCTTCTGTTACCCATCTGGATGTCATCTTTAGAAAAATGTTCATTTCTTCTGCCCATTTCTTAACTGGATTATTTATTTTGGGGCTTTGAGTTTGATAAATTCTGTATAGGTTTTGAATACTAATCCTTTATCCAATATGCCATTTACAAATATCTTCTTCCATTCTGAAGGTTACCTTTTAGTTTTGTTGCTGTTTCCTTTGCTGTGCAGTCTTTTATCTTGATGAAGTCCTAATAGTTCATTTTTGCTTTTGTTTCCCTTGCCCCCAGAGACATGTCTAGTAAGAAGTTCCTATGATCGACATCAAATAGGTTGATGCCTATGTTCTCCTCTAGGATTTTGATGATTTCCTGTCTCACATTTAGGTCTTCCACTCATTTTGAATCTATTTTTGTGTATGGTGTAAGAAAGTGATCCAGTTTCATTTTTTTTAATGTTGCTGTCCAATTTTCCCAATGCCATTTGTTGAAGAGACTTTTTCCATAGAATATTCTTTCCTGCTTTGTTGAACGTTAGTTGACCATATAGCTGTAATTCCATTTCTGGGTTTTCTATTTTGTTCCATTGATCTATGTGTCTGTTTTTGTGCCAGTACCATATCGTCTTGATAACTACAGCCTTACAATATAGCTTGAAATCCAGAATTGTGAGGTCTCCAGCTTTGCTTTTCTTTTGCAAGATTTCTTTGGCTATTCAGGGTCTTTTGTGGTTCTATATAAATTTTAGGATTGCTTATTTTTGCTCTGTGAAAAATGGTGGTAATTTGATAGGAATTGGACTAAATGTGTAGTTTGCTTTGGGTAGTATAGACATTTTAGCAATATTTGTTCTTCTAATCTATGAGCATGGAATATTTTTCACTTTGTCATATTCAATTTCTTTCATAAGTGTTCTATAGTTTTCTGAGTAGACATCTTTTACCTCTTTTGTCAGGTTTATTCCTAGGTATCTTATGGTTTGGGGTACAATTGCAAATGGGATCAATTCCTTGATTTTTCTTTCTGCTGCTTCATTATTGGTATGCAGAAATGCAATAGATTGCTGTATGTTGATTTTGTATCCTGCAACTTTACTGAACTTGTGTATCAATTTTTGGTTGAGTCTTTCAGGTTTTCTACATACAGTATCATGTGATCTTCGAATAGTGAGTTTGACCTCTTCTTTGTCACTAAGATGCCTTTTTTTCTCTTTTTGTCTGACTGCCGAGGCAAGGACATCCAGTACTATGTTAATAACAATGATGAGAGTGGACATCCCTGTTTTCTTCCTGACTGCAGAGGAAAAGCTCTGTTTTTCCTCATTGAGGATGATATTAACTTTAGGTCTTTTGTGTATGGTCTTTATGACGTTGAGTTAATGTTCCAACTATATCTACTTTCTTAAGGGCTTTCATCAAGAATGGATGCTATACTTTGTCAAATGCTTTTTCTGCATCTATTGAGAGAATCATATGGTTCTTATCCTTTCTTTCATTAATGTGTATTGATTTGCAAACGATGAAACACTCTTGCGGCCCAGGAATAAATCCCACTTGATCATGGTGAATAATTCTTTTAATGTACTGTTGAACTCAATTTGCTAGTATCTTGTTGAGTTTTGCATCTGTGTTTATCAGGGATATTGGTCTGTAATTCTCCTTTTTAGTGGAGTCTTTGTTTGGTGTTGGAAGCAAGGTTATGCTGGCCTTGCAGAATGAGTTTGGAAGATTTCCTTCCATTTCTATTTTTTGGAACAATTTGAGAGAAGTAGATATTAACTCTTCTCTAAATGTTTGGTAAAATTCCCCTGGGAAGCCATCTGGCCCTAGACTTTTATTTGTTGGGAGGTTTTTGATTACTATTCAATTTCTTTTCTGGTTATCAGTCTGTTTAAGTGTTCTATTTCTTCCTGTTTCATTTTTGGTGGTTATTATATTTCTAGGAATTTATTTGTTTGTTCCAGATTTCCCAATTTTTTGGCATATAATTTTTCATAATATTCTCTTATCATTGTTTTCCTGGTGTTGGTTGTAAGCTCTCCTTTCTTACTCATGATTTTATTTATTTGGGTCCCCTGTCAAAAAGATAAGCCTGGATGGGGGTTATCAGTTTTATTAATTCTTTCAAAGAACTAACTTCTGGTTTCATTGATCTGTTATGGGTTATTTTTTGTTGTTGTTTCTATATAATATATTTCTGCTCTAATCTTTATTATTTCTCTTCTTCTGCTGGCTTTAAGCTTCATTAGTTGTTCTTTTTCTAGTTCTTTTAGGTGTAGCATTCGCTTATGTACTTGAGATTTTTCTTGCTTCTTGAGATAGGCTTGTATTGACATATACTTCCCTCTTATAACTGCTTTTGCTGCATCCCAAAGATTTTAGACCATCATGTTTTCATTTTCATTTGTTCCCATGTCTTTTTAAGTTCTTTAGTTTCCTGGTTGACCCATTCTTTCTTTAGTAGGATATTCTTTAACTTCTATGTATTAGTAGTCTTTCCAATTTTTTTCTTGTGGTTGACTTCAATTTCCATAGCATTGTGGTCAGAAAATAGACATGATATGATTGTAATCTTTTTGTATTTGTTGAGACATGATTTGTGACCTAGATGTGATCTGTTTTGGAGATCACAGGGATCTGTAATCTAGAAAAGAATCTGCACTAGAAAAGAATGAATATTCTGCTGTTTAGGATGAAATATTCTGAATATATTTGTTAAGTACATCTGGTCTAGTGTGCCATTCAATGACATTTTTTCCTTGTTGATATTTTGCTTAGATGATCTGTCCATTGTTTTAAGTGGGGTGTTAAAGTCCCCTACTATTGTATGAGTTTCTTTGTTTGTTATTAATTGTTTTATATATTTGGGTGCTCCCAAGTTGAGGGCATAAATATTTCCAATTATTAGATCTTCTTGTTAGATAGACCCCCTTTATTATAACATAGTGCCCTTTTTCATTTCCTGTTGCAGTCTTTGGCTTAGAATAGATATATTAGCATGTTTATCTAGCTTTCTTTTGACACCCATTAGCATGATAGTCTTCTCCACTCCCTCACTTTCTTTCTTTTTTTTTTATAATAAATTTATTTTTTATTGGTGTTCAATTTGCCAACATACAGAATAACACCCAGTGCTCATCCCGTCAAGTGCCCCCCTCAGTGCCCGTCACCCATTAACCCCCACCCTCTGCCCTCCTCCCCTAACACCACCCCTAGTTCATTTCCCAGAGTTAGGAGTCTTCATGTTCTGTCTCCCTTTCTGATATTTCCCACACATTTATTCTCCCTTCCCTTCTATTCCCTTTCACTATTATTTATATTCCCCAAATGAATGAGAACATACAATGTTTGTCCTTCTCCAATTGACTTACTTCACTCAGCATAATACACTCCAGTTCCATCCACGTTGAAGCAAATGGTGGGTATTTGTCATTTCTAATGGCTGAGTAATATTCCATTGTATACATAAACCACATCTTATTTATCCATTCATCTTTCGATGGACACCGAGGCTCCTTCCACAGTTTGGCTATTGTGGACATTGCTGCTATAAACATCGGGGTGCAGGTGTCCCGGCATATCATTGCATCTGAATCTTTCGGGTAAATTCCCAACAGTGCAATTGCTGGGTAGTAGGACCGTTCTATTTTTAACTCTTTGAGGAACCTCTACACAGTTGTCCAGAGTGGCTGCACCAGTTCACATTCCCACCAACAGTGTAAGGGGGTTCCCTTTTCTCCGCATCCTCTCCAACATTTGTGGTTTCCTGCCTTGTTCATTTTCCCCATTCTCACTGGTGTGAGGTGGTATCTCATTGTGGTTTTGATTTGTATTTACCTGATGGCAAGTGATACAGAGCATCTTCTCATGTGCATGTTGGCCATGTCTATGTCTTCCTCTGTGAGATTTCTGTTCATGTCTTTTGCCCATTTCATGATTGGATTGTTTGTTTCTTTGGTGTTGAGTTTAATAAGTTCTTTATAGATCTTGGAAACTAGCCCTTTATCTTATATGCCATTTGCAAATATCTTCTCCCATTCTGTAGGTTGTCTTTTAGTTTTGTTGACTGCATCCTTGACAAAATACAGCATCCATTCCTGATCAAAACTCTTCAGAGTGTAGGGATAGAGGGAACATTCCTCAACATCTTAAAAGCCATCTACGAAAAGCCCACAGCAAATATCATTTTCAATGGGGGAAGCACTGGGATCTTTTCCCCTAAGATCAGGAACAAGACAGGGATGTCCACTCTCACCACTGCTATTCAACATAGTACTGGAAGCCCTAGCCTCAGCAATCAGACAACGAAAAGACATTAAAGGCATTCAAATTGGCAAAGAAGAAGTCAAACTCTCCCTCTTCGCTGATGACATGATACTCTACATAGAAAACCCAAAAGCCTCCACCCCAAGATTGCTAGAACTCATACAGCAATTTGGTAGCGTGGCAGGATACAAAATCAATGCCCAGAAGTCAGTGGCATTTCTATACACTAACAATGAGACTGAAGAAAGAGAAATTAAGGAGTCAATCCCATTTACAATTGCACCCAAAAGCGTAAGATACCTAGGAATAAACCTAACCAAAGAGGTAAAGGATCTATACCCTAAAAACTACAGAACGCTTCTGAAAGAAATTGAGGAAGACACAAAGAGATGGAAAAATATTCCATGCTCATGGATTGGCAGAATTAATATTGTGAAAATGTCAATGTTACCCAGGGCAATTTACACGTTTAATGCAATCCCTATTAAAATACCATGGACTTTCTTCAGAGAGTTAGAACAAATTATTTTAAGATTTGTGTGGGATCAGAAAAGACCCTGAATAGCCATAGGAATTTTTTTTTTTAATTTTTACTTATTTATGATAGTCACACAGAGAGAGAGAGAGAGAGGCAGAGACACAGGCAGAGGGAGAAGCAGGCTCCATGCACTGGGAGCCTGACGTGGGATTCGATCCCGGGACTCCAGGATCCTGCCCTGGGCCAAAGGCAGGCGCTAAACCGCTGCGCCACCCAGGGATCCCTAGCCATAGGAATTTTAAAAAATAAAAGCATATCTGGGGGCATTACAATGCCAGATTTCAGGTTGTACTACAAAGCTGTGGTCATCAAGACAGTGTGGTACTGGTACAAAAACAGACACATAGATCAATGGAACAGAATAGAGAACCCAGAAGTGGACCCTGAACTTTATGGTCAACTAATATTCGATAAAGGAGGAAAGACTATCCATTGGAAGAAAGACAGTCTCTTCAATAAATGGTGCTGGGAAAATTGGACATCCACATGCAGAAGAATGAAACTAGACCACTCTCTTTCATCATACACAAAGATAAATTTAAAATGGATGAAAGATCTAAATGTGAGACAAGATTCCATCAAAATCCTAGAGGAGAACACCGGCAACACCCTTTTTGAACTCAGCCACAGTAACTTCTTGCAAGATACATCCACGAAGGCAAAAGAAACAAAAGAAAAAATGAACTATTGGAACTTCATCAAGATAAGAAGCTTTTCCACTCCCTCACTTTCAATCTGGGGATCTTTTCAGTCTTTGCATCTAAAGTGAATCTCTCATAGGCAGCATATAGATGAGTCTTGTTTTGTTTTGTTTTTTATCCCTTCTGACACACTATATCTCTTGATTGGAGCATTTAGTCCATTTACATTCAGAGACATATTATTGATAGTCATGGATTTAGTGCCTTTGTATTACCAGGTAAGTAGTTGTTTCTGGAGATTTTCTCTGTCCTTTATAGTCATTGTCACTTTCAGTCTTTTTTTCCCACTCAGAGTCCCATTTAATATTTCTTGCAGGATTGGTTTAGTGGTCATGAACTGCTTTAGTTTTTGTTTGTCTGGGAAATTCTTTATTTATCCTTTTGTTCTCAATGACAGCTTTGCTGGATAGAGTATTTGTGGCTGTACATTTTCCCCATCCAGCACATTGTAAATATCATGACACTTTCTTCTGGCCTGCCAAGTTTCTATGGAGAGGTCTGCTGCTAACCTACTTTGTCTTCCCTTGTAACTTCGGGACTTCTTTTCTCTGGTTGCTTTTAGGGTTCTTTCCTTATCTCTATATTTTGCAAATTTAACTATGATGTGTCTTGGCGTTGGTCTGCTTTTGTTGATTTTGATGGATATTCTCTGTGCCTCGTGGATTTGGATCCCTGCTTCCTTTCCCACATTCAGGATGTTTTCAGCTATAATTTCCTCAAATATACCTTGTGCCCCCTTTTCCCTCTCTTCTTCTTCTGGGACTCCTATGATATGGATGTTATTACACTTTATGGAGCCACTGAGTTTCCTAAGTCTGTATTTGTGACCCAATATTTTTCTTTCCCACATCTTTTCAGCTTCATTATGTTCCATAATTTTATATTCTATATCATTTATTTGTTCCTCTGCTTCTTCCATCCTTGTGGACACTACATCCAGTCATTTTCATATCTCAGTTATAGCATTTAAAAAATTTTTGGTCTGACTAGTTTTGGGGTCTTTTATCTCTCCAGTAAGGGACTCCCTCATGTCTTCTATGCTTTTTTCAAGCCCAGCTATTATCCTTGTGATTAATATTTTAAATTCTGGATCAGGCATATTATGTATATCTGTTTCAGTTAGATCCCTGGCTGTGATATTTTCTTGTTCTTTGTTTTGGGATGAGTTCCTCCATCTTGGCATTTTGTCTAAGACTCTGTCTTCTTCTCTGTGTTAGAAGAGTCTGTTATGTTTCCTGTTCCTGAGAGTAATGGCTTTATTAAGAAGAGGTCATATACTATCCAGGGTCTGGCACTTTAGGAAGTGTTTCTAGCCTATGCTGCATGTACTCTGCTACTGTGTTTTTGTTACTCTTTCCCTCAAGACAGTCCTCTTCAGTGTTTCTCCTTGCCTGCAGTGGGAAATGTTTGGACCTTGGCCAGGTGTGGCAAATTTTAAGTAGGCGTGCTCTGGTCTGCTTGTTAAAAGAGACTTGGTGCTATTTCCACTAGAGCTGAAGCTTTGCAGCACTCTGTGATCAGCAGTCTTGATGTGTGTGGGGGGGGGTGGGTTGTGCTTGTCTTCGGGGGAAGGGGTCACTTCTCTGGTTCTCAGGCACACTTGTCTTAATAAAGTAGCACCTACAGAATGTAGGGGGATGGAGCTTGGTGTAAGCAGTTTAGGACACCACTACTATTGGTGCTGTGCTCCTTACTGAAGTTAGTTTATGCTGAGTGGCTTGGGAGAGAAATGGTGCCCGTCCTTTCCCTCAACCCCAAAGAAGGGAGTTAGTGCCCACCACTGTCTGGGTAGCCCTCACAGAAGAACAAACAATCTCCCCTCTACTTGTGTGTCCTAGACATGCCTCAGATCCCTGACTTCATCCTGTCTTCTGGACAATCTGCCTGACTGGCAGTGCAGTACACTTGTGTTTTATCCCAGGCTGGTTGGCTGAATTTTAAAGCTCCAAACCTTAGGGACCTGTTGTGTGGACCTGTGGTGGTCCTCTGGGGGAGTATCTTGCTGGGCTGGAGCTGGTGAAAATGTATCCCAAAGTGCAGATGCTTGGAGTTTGGAGTAAAGCACAAGAAAAAGCCAGCATCTAGGTTAGCTGCCCTCAGCAGGTGTCTCTGTGCCTATGTTGAGGGACAGGGGAGGCTTATGCATCACCACTCTTTTGTCCCCCAAGAGGCAATACCACCTCTCCCCAGTGTGCTTCAAGAAGGAGGAACAGTCTCTCCCGGTGTGTCCCAGGGGATCCTAAGATAAAGTGGTCTGCTACCAGGTATCTGCCCTCCGCAGGAGCACTTCAGTGCCCACCAGACTCCACACTGCCCATGGCACAGCGTCTCTAAAACTCCAGTCTTTAAGCTATGCTTGTTGTAAAAACTGAGGATAATAAGCTCATCCTGGTTTCCCAGACAGTGACTTTGGGAAGTGTATTCCTTATATGATCTCTTTCCCTCTCTCCCTCCCTCTCTCCCTTCCTACCTCCCTTCCTTTCTCCCTTCCTCCCTCCTCTCTGTTATCAGGACTCTTTCCTCTCCAAACCAGTATAATCTCTTTCTCCCCTAAACCATGTCTCCACACCTCCTATCTTCCATTATGTGCCCTCTTCTCTTTTTCTAGTTGTATAGTTCTGTCAGTTCTCAGATTGATTTCTTAGGTGTTCAGAATGATTTGATATTTATCTAGCTGTGTCTGAGGGTTGAAGCAAGCCTAGGGTCCTCCTACTACTCCATCTCAGCTCCCCTATTTTGTTTTTCTAATATATATTAGCCATCCCAATGGGTATGAGGTGGTACCTCATTGCAGTTTTTATTTGCATTTCCCTAATGATTGATGATGTTTAGCATTTTTAACTATGCTTGTTGGCTCTTTGTATATCTTCTTTAGATAAATATCTATTTAAGCAAGTCCTTTGCTTATTTCTCAATTGAGTTGTTTGCTTTTTGTTCTTAGGTTTTAAGAATTATCTATGCATTCTGGATATTAATCTCTTATCAGATATATAATTTGCAAATATTTTTCCATTCTGTGGATTGCCTACTTACTCTGTTAATAATATCTTTTGATGTCCAAAGTTTTAAAAGTTTTATGAGGTTCAATTTGACTATTTTGTTGTTTTTGTTGCCTACACCTTTGTTGCCATATATAAGAATCATTGCCAAATCTAATGTCATGAATCTTTTGCCCTATATTTTATTCTAAGAGTTTAATAATTTAAGGTCTACATTTTGGTCATTAATCCATTTTAAGTTAACTTTTGTATATGGTATTAGTTCAGGATTCAACTCCAGAACTAATACCATCCAGTCTTTTGATTGTGGATAACCACTTCTTCCAGAATCATTTGTTGAAAGATTGTCTTTTCCTCACTGAATGGTCATGGCACCCTTGTTGAAAATCATTTGACTAGGGCAGCCTGGGTAGCTCAACAGTTTAGCACTGCCTTCGGCCAGGCGTGATCCTGGAGACCCGGGATCAAGTCCCACATCGGGCCCCCTGCATGGAGCCTGCTTCTCCCTCTCCCTGAATCTCTGCCTCTCTCTTTCTCTCTGTGTCTCTTATGAGTGAATAGATCAAATATTTAATAAAAAAAGAAAATCATTTGACTATATATGCAAGGATGTATTTCTGGATTCTATATTTCATTGTTCTATATGTCTGAATTTAGACCAGTACCATAGTTTTGATTATCATAACCTTATAGTAAGTTTTGAAGTCAGGAAGTATGTCTTTATTTTTGTATTTTTCGAGCTTGTTTTGGCTATTTGGAGTCACTTAAGTTTCTATATATATTTTAGGATGGATTTTTCTATTTCTATTTCTATTTCTGAAAAAAGGCAGTGGGGGGGGCCTTTGGGGTTTGATAGATATTGCATTAAATTTTGGATAGTATTGGCATATTAAGAACATTAAGTTTTCCAATCTATGAACATGGAATGTCTGTACATCTATTTATGTTACCTTTAATTTCTTTCAGAAATTGTTTTGTTATTTTCATTCTCTCTTTAGTTAATTCCTAAGTATATTTTTGGAAGCTATTGTAAATGGAATTGTTTTCCTAATTTCCTTTTCAGATTATTCATTGTTGGCGTATAGAAATGCAACTGATTTTTTTGGTTGACTTTGTGTCCTGCTACATTGTTGAAATTGTTTCTCACTTCTAACAAATTTTTGGTGGAATTTTTAGTTTTCTCATATACGATCATATCATCTGCAAACAGAGATTATTTTACTTCTTTCCAACTTACATGCATATTATTTCCTTTTCTCATCTAATTATTCTGGCTAGAACGTCCAGTACTAGGTTGAATGGAAGTGGCGAAAGTGAGCATCCTTGCCTCATTCCTGATCTTAAAGAAAAAGCTTAATTTTTGGCTTCAAATATGATATTTGCTGTGGGTTTTTAATATACATCCTTGCATTTTAGGAATAGGTCCCACTTGATCATGATGTATAATAGTTTTAATGTGCTGCTGAATTTTGTTTGCTTAGTATTTATTGGGTAATTTTGCATCAATTTCATAAGTATTGGTCTATAGTTTTCTTGTAATATCTGTCTGGTTTTGGTGTCAGGTTAATTCTCACTTCAGAGAATGAGTTAGTGTTCCAGTGTCTTAATTATATTATTTTTTTTTAAGAAAAGCTTGAGAAAGATTAGTGTTAATTTTTTCAAAAAATATTTGGTAGAATTCACCAATGAATCCATCAGGTCCAGAATTCTTTTATTGTTGTTAGGACATTTTTGTTACTGAGTCAATCCCCTTAGTAGTTATAGGTCTATTTATACTTTCTATCTCTTCATGGTTTACTCTTGGTAGATTTTGTGTTTCTAGGAATTTTTCCATTTCATGTAGTTGTCCAATTTGTTGGCATATAATTGCTCATAATACTCTCTTATAATTCTTTTTATTTCTGCAGAATTGTGGTAATGTCCCCACCTTAATTTCTGATTTTAGTAGTCTTTTTTCTCTTGGTACATCTAGCTAAAGTTTATTTATTTTTATTTATATAATATTTTTATTTAAAGCTTATTTATTTTATTGATCTTTTTGAAGAGCTAAAGTTTATTTATTTTGTTGATCTTTTGGTTTCACTAAATTTTTTTCTGTTCTTGACTTAGTTTATCTCCTCCCTAATTTTTATTATGTCTTCCTTCTGCTAGCTGTGGATTTAATTATTTTCTTTCTAAAATCACTTAAGTAGGCTTCCTGCTCAGCATGGGACTTGAACTCACAACCCTGAGATCAAAAGTCACATGTTACACCTCCTGAGCCAGCCAGGCACCCTAGTTTTCTTTTTGTTTTTTAAGTTTCTTAGGTTGTGAAATTTGGTTGTAGAAATCTTTCTTGTTTTCTAATATAAGTTTTCTAGATGTAAATTTCCTCTTTAACATTGCTTTCACTGTGCTTTATAAATTTGGGTATCCTTTGATTTTGTTTCCATTCATCTCAAGTACTTTCTAATTTCTCTTGTGATTTCTTCTTTCACTCATTGGTTAAGAATGTGTTGTTAATTTCCATAAATATGTGAATTTTCTGTTTTTCTTCTGTTATTAATTTCTAACTTCGTCCTGTTGTGGTCAGAGAAGATATCATGAATGAATCCTTTCTTTTAAAATGTATTTGAGAAGAATGTGTATTCTACTGTTGAGTATAGTGTTTTGTGTATGTCTCTTAGACATAGTTAATTATATTGTCAAGTCCTCTATTTCCTTATCTTCTATTTGGATGTTCTATACATGGAGCGTAGGATATTGAACTTGTCAACAATTATTGTTGAACTGTGTTTCCCTTTAATCCTGCCAATGTTTTCATTACATAGTTTGATAAGCTGTTATTGGGTATTTATAGTCATATCCTTTTGCTGTCTTGAATTTGTTATTAGTATATAATGTCCTTCTTTGCTTCACACAGTTTTTTAATTTAGTCTATTTAATATGGTATCAATAGAGCCACTCCTCTCTTTTGACTACTAGTAACATGGAATATCTTTTTAAGCCTTTCACTTTCAATCTATTTGTATCTGGATCTAAAGCAAGTCTCTGTGAGACAGCACATGCTTAGGTCATGTTTTTATCCATTTTGCCAATCTACCTTTTGTTATGAGAGTTTAATCCATTTACATTTAAGTAGTTACTACTAAGGAGGAGTCCACTTTGGTCATTTTGATATTTGTTTTCTATATGCCTATATGCCTTTATCTTTATTATTACTATTACTAATAATATCATCTTTTGTACTTAATTAACTCTTTTGTAATAAAACATTCAAATTCCTTTCTCATTTTCTTTTGTTTATATTCTTAGTTTCTATGCATTTCAACCTATAGGATCCCCATTAGCATTCTTCTTTTTTGCAGGAAAGGATATAGTGATAATAAACTCCTTCAGCTTTTGTTTATCTGAGAATAACTTAAATTTTCCTTGCTTTTGAAGGACAGTTTTGCCAGCTATAGGATTCTTGGTGGACATTTCCTGTCTTTTAGTACTTTGTACTAGCCTACTATCTTCTGGCCTCCAGAGTTTCATATGGGAAGTATGCTAATAATTTTATTGATGATCCCTTATATGTGACAAGTTGCTTCTCTTGCTGCTTTCAAAATTCTGCTTTTGGGTTTTTGACAGTTTGACTATAATATGTCTCACTATCAGTCTGAGTTCATTGTACTTGGAGTTTGTTGAGCTTCTTTTTTTTAAGGTTTAATTTATTTTAGAGAGAGAGAGAGACAGAGCATGGGTGTGAGGGGCAGAGAGAGAGAGAGAGACTCTCAAGCAGACTCCATGGAATCTACTGTGGAGCTCAATCCCAGTACCCTGAGATCATGACCTGAGCTGAAACCAAGACTCAGATGCTTAACCAATTGTGCCACCCAGGCACTCCAAGCTTCCTAATGTTTATATTTGTTTTCTCATCAAATTTGGGTAGTTTTCAGCCACTACTTTTTCAAATATTCTCTCTGCCCATTTCTCTTCTTCTAGGCCTCCCACCATGTGTATGCTGCTCCACTTGGTATCCCATAGGTCCCTGAGGCTCTGAATACTTTTTAAAAATATATCTTTTTTCTGTTCTTCAGACTCAATAATTTCATTATTCTATTATCAAATTTGTTGATTCTTTCTCCTGCCTGCTCAGATCTGCCTTTGAATCACTCTAGTACATTTTTTTTTTCATTTCAGTTGTTATACTTCTCAGTTCCAAAATATCTTCTTATATTTTTTTTAGGTTTTCTATCTTTCTCTTTATTTCCACTTTGTTCATCATTTTCTTCGTTTTCTCCTTGTCATTTAATTATTTGAGTATCTTTTTTTTTTTATTATTTGAGTATCTTTAAGACAGTTATTTTAAAGTCTCTGTCTAGTAAATCAGTTCTTTTTCAGAGACACTTTGGTGTTGGTTTACTTTTTTCCTTTAAATGGCCATGATATCCTGTTTCTTTATATGCCTGGATTTTTAGCTGGAAACTGGACACTTGAATCTAATAATGTGGTAACTGAAAATCTTATTTTCTCCCTTCTCCAGGATTTCCTGGTTTTCGTTGGTTCATTTGTTTTTAGTTTATTGTTATTATTGTTTTTTGTAGGCTATCTCTGTGCCAAGGATCACCTTGGGTATAAACTTAAGTTCTTAGGTCTTTTTTGAATCTATACCTTCCTCTGGGCATGCATAGTGACTTTCTAATTTCCACCATACATGTGGCTGCTTTTGAATGTCCTAGTCTTCAATTTCTAGCTCCAAAAAGTGAATAATGAAATAAAATGGTTCTGGCTCTTAACAAAATTATGCTGGCTCTTTAAATGCTGTCAAAGTCACTTTAGTCAGAGGGAGATAGGCTTACAAAAATTGGGAGAGATACAACATTAACTGCTACTTCTTTATTTGCACCTTTGTGACCAGAATAAGCAGTCAGAGCACAGATCCCTAAAACTTGGAGGACAGGGTTCTTTTGCCTGCTCTGGTTCCTGCAAGCTGCGCCAGGAAAACATGCAGAGCTTCTTGTCATAATGAGGTTAAAGGGGTGGGAATGCATGGCTGCTACTGTGCTAAGAGCTGAAGTTGACTGAAATTAACTGCAATTTACTATCAGTCTTTCCCCGGAAGTTATAAGCCTTCAATCTATAGTGCAGAGTTCTAAAGTAGTTGCATCACATAGATTCTGCTAGCATAATTGTTGTCTAGGTGAGAAGATGTATTTCTGGTGCTTCCAACTCTGCCATCTTCCCAGAATCCTCCTGCATTGATTGATTTTTGCATGTTAAACCAACCTTGTATACCTAGAAACCCACCTTTGGTCATTCAATATTATTGTTTTTATATATTATCTAATGTCATTTGTTAAAATTTTGTATAGGACTTTTACAACTGTTTATAAGGGATATTGATGGTAATTCATCTCTTGTTTTTATCTTGTTTTGGTATCAGTTTAAGGATGGACTCAGGATAATCTTGGGAGGACTCTGAAGGTTTTTAACTACAAATTTTATCTAAGTTATCAAATGTACTGCCATAAATGTATGTATAATATTTACTTATTAGCCTTTTTAGTATCTGTAATCTACATGAATCCCAATTTAGCTAGATGTTTATCACTTGATCTCAGAGAATCAGCTCCTGGTTGTGTTGATTTTTCTCTATTTTCCTGTTTTCTATTTATTCATTTATGCTCTGATATTTATTATTCCTTTTATTCTATTTCCTCCGAGTTTCATTGGCTCTTCTTTCTATAGTTGTCTAAAGTGGAAGCTAAAGTCATTCATATAAGGACTTTCTTCTAATATTAGCATTAATTCTATAAAATTATGACATCCCACAAATTTTTATGTGTAGTGTTTTCATTTTCATTAAGCTTTAAATATTTTCTAATTTCCTTTTTGATGTATTCTTTGATCCATAAGTAATTTAGAAGTGTGTTAGTTTCCAAATATTTTGGGATTTTCCAGAGATATTTCTGTTAATAGTTTTTAATTTAATTCCATAGTAATCAGACAGCATACTTCATATGACTTGAATAATTTTAAGTTGCTTGAGGTATGTTTTATGATCTACAATATGGTCTATCTTGGTATCTATTGTTTGTACATTTGAAAATAATGTGTATTCTACTATTGTGTAGAATTTTCTGTGCTCTTAACTAGATCAAATTAATGAGAGCATTATTCAAGTATACTATATCATTATGGATTTGCTTGTTTAATCAATTATTGTGATAAGGGTATTAAAATGTCCAAAAATAACTGTGAATATATTTATTTATCCTTATTGTTGTCAGTTTTTATTTATGGGTTTTGAAATTCTGTTAAATGGTAACTAAATTTCTATGATTGTTATTTCTACTACATGCATTGACTCCTTTATATTTTGAAAAATCTTTATCAATTATTGGTAATAATTGCTCTGCATGGTAATATGTTTGTTCTGCATTTTATTTTATTTAATATTAGTACAGCCATTTCAGCTCTTTGTTTTCTACTATTATTAGAATTGTGTATTTTTTCATGCTTTTAATCTATTTGTATCTTTATATTTGAATTGTGTTTCTTATAGGTATCATAGAACTTAACCTTGCTTTTTTTTAGGTCAACCTGACAATTTTTGCCTTTAAATTGGGATCTTTAGACTATCATCTTACTATTTTTTGTTTGTCCAATGTGGCTTTCATTTCCTTCTCCTTTTTTCTTGGCTTATTTTGAATGTAATGAGCATATTTTATAATTCCATTTCATCTCATTTTTTATCTTATTCAGTGTAACTCTTCATTTTACAATTTTGGAGGTTGCATTACAGTTTATAGTATACATATTTAATTCATGACTTCTCAGTTGTCTATTTTCAAGTGATATACCACTACTCATAAAATACAAGAGATTTATTATAGTATACTTTTATTTCATCCCTCTTGACATTTGCCCTGTTAGTGTCATATATATTTTACTTTCACAGATATTATAAACCACAAAATACATTATTTTATTTAAACATTATATTTTAAAATATTTAAGTGATAAAAATATATTTATCCATGAGCTATTTCCATTGCTCTTTATTTCTTTTTACAGATTCATATTTCTATTTGATGTCATTTTCTTTCTGCCTGAAGGAGCTCATTCAACATTTCTTTTCATGGTTCTCTTCAGTTTTTGTGTATTGAAAAGAAACTTCATTTCACCTTTATCTTTAAGAGATATGTTTCCTGGGTATAGAATTCAAGGTTGAATTTTTAAATTTATTACTTCAAAAATGTTGTTCAAGTATCTTTTTTTATTGCATTGCTTCTGATAAAACAGCTTTCATCCTTTTGTTGTTATTCTGTGTATTGGTTTTTTATTGCTGCTCTAACAAATTATGATAACCTTAGTACCTTTTTTTAAAAGATTTTATTTATTCATCAGAGACACACAGAAAGAAATAGGCAGAGACACAGGCAGAGGGAGAACCAGGCTCCATGCAGGGAGCCTGATGCGGGACTCGATGCCAGGACTCCAAGATCATGGCCTGAGCCGAAGGCAGGCACTAAACCGCTGAGCCACCCAGTGATCCCCTAACCTTAATATCTTAAAACAGTACATATTTATTATCTTATAGTTGTGGAATTATAGTTCTGGAAAAATATTCAAGTCTGAAATGGGTCTCACTGGGCTAAAATCAAGAATTGACAAGGCTGCATTCCTTTCTGGAAGCTACAGGCAATTATGCACTTTCTTGCCTTTTCCAGCTTTTAGAGACCTCTAGCATTTTTTGGCTTATGACCCCCGCCACACACACTTCTAAAGTCAGCAACCAAGTCCTTATCACACTGTCATCTCTCTGGTTCTCTCTTCTCTCTTTCTCTTTTGAGGACCTTTCTGATTACATTGGGTCCATTTATATAATCCAGGATAATCCTCCTGTCTTAAGGTTGTCTGATTAGTAAACTATATTCCGTCTTTTGCATTAATTCTTTTTGCCATGTGACCTAATGTATTTATAGATTCCAAGGATTAGAAAATGGACATACTCTTTGTGAGCCATTGATCTATCTTCCACACTCTGTGTATATCATGTTTTCCCCCTACCCTCTGGATGCTTTTAAGATTTTCTTATATCACTGGTTTTGAGCAATCTGATTTTGATATGCCTTAGATTGTTTTGTTGTTGTTTTTTATTCCTGTTTCTTTTGTGGTTCATCTAGATTTTTGGATCTATGAATTTGTAGTTTTTAATCAATTCTGGAAATTTTTCAATCATTATTTTTCAAATCACTTTTATGCAAGATTTTCAAAGATTCAAATTACATGTTTAGGCTGTCTGAGGTTGTCTTACAGATCACTGATGTTCTGTTTACATTTTAAAATTCTCTTATCTCTGTGTGTTGTTTTTTATTATGTCTTGAAACTTACTTCTCTTTAATATGCTATTAATATTTTCAGTTTTTCATCTCTATAAATGAAATTTTAGTGATTTTTATATCTACCATGTCTCTTCTTAAGGTTTAGAATCTATGGAACACAGCTATAATAATTGTTTTAATGTTCTTGTCTGCTAATTCTAGTATCTGTGTCAGTTTCAATTAATTAAATTCCTCACTATGGTTTATATATTTCTGCTTCTTTGCATCCTGGTAATTTTTGATTAGATGTCAAACATTTTGAATTTTGCCTGTCAAGTGCTGGATATTTTTGTATTCCCATATCCTTGAGCTTTGTTCTGGATTGTAGTTGTATTATCCAAGAGCAGTTTGATCCTTTCAAGTTTTGTTGTTAAGATATATAAGGCAGGACTGGAATAGTTATCAATCTCTGGTTAATTATTCCCCATTACTGGGGCACCTGGGTGGCTCAGTGATTGAGCCTCTGCCTTGGGTTCAGGGCTTGATCCTGTTGTCCTGGGATCGAGTCCCACATCAGGCTCCCTGCATGGAGCCTGCTTCTCCCTCTTCCTGTGTCTCTGCCTCTCTCTCTCTGTCTCTTATGAATAAATAAATAGAATTTTAAAAAATATTTCCTGTTACTGAGGTAAAATCCTGTGTATAATCTACCCAATGCCTCCTTAATCTTCCGGTTTTCAGTATGTTGGGGAGAACACACAATGTTCTAAATTCCATCTAGTCACCAGGAACTGTTACCTCTAGGAATTGTTACTTCTAATTATTTCAAACAGTTCTTCCCCGGACGTGGGCAGTTTCCCAATATGCATGTGTTGATCAGTATGCAGTTTAATACCAAGGGTAGTCTTTGCATATCTCTAGAGTTCTCTTTCTGTGTAGTTCTTTGCTTTCTGACATTCTGTTCTACCAACTTGAACCTTGTAGTCTCCTACAAACTTTCCACTCTTCTCAGCATTAGAAGTTCATTGGGCTCCACATGGTCCTCCTCCCACGAGTCCTGCACTATGGCCTAGAAACTTTCTCAAAGTAGTAAAGTGGGACAATTACAGTGCTTCATCTTTCATAGGAATCATTGTGTTTCCTACCTTTCAAGGATCACTGTTAGAAGAGAGAGGAGGGCCATAAATGTATCCTCCAGAATGAGAAGCCACTTTAATGCAAAAACAAAACAAAACAAGCCACTGCATATTGTTTATACAGAGCTTCTTGCAGAGTAACTTATTGGCAGGGCAGATGGGCAGACAGAGATGATCCAGGGTACAATACAGGTATTCTTCACTCCTATCCAGACCTTAGTCCCCAGTTTTTATGGAGTGAGGGGCATGGTGAGGAGGCCAAAGCATAGTTATCTAACATGGCACCATCTATGTGCCAGGAAGGCTAACAAGATGGAGGGCCAAAGGTGACATTTGAGTTGTTAGCATTCCTACAATTGCTCTCTTTTATTGCCTGCTATTCAGTGTCTTCAAACCATTGTTTCATATATTTGAATTTTTTTATTGTTTCAGACAGGACGTTAAATATAGTCCCTATTATTCCATCTTGGGTGGAAGCAAAAGTCCCTAGAGCTTCATTTTTGAGAGTAGAATTGTTTTATATTGAAGGGAAGGAGAGAAATGTATTCATCATTAATTCATCCACTGAATAAATATTTATTGAGAATCTACTATGTGCCAGGCTAGTTGGTATTTTCACTCTCTTGGGTTTGTATGTATGTGTCTCTCTTGAGAATTTTACACCTTGTTACTCTTTGCTGTATCTAGAATTATGTATTTAATGTCAATCTCATCTGATTTGTGGGCTTATTTAATCTAAAGTCCTTGCCTTACTTAACATCTACATATCCCTCATAGCACTCAACACAGTTTCTAGAGTTTAGAAAAGTCTCAATAAGAGTTTTCCACCTGGAGCAAATTTGTAAATACATATTTGGATTTTTGGTTTTGACTATGTAGACATTTTTGGTTTTGACTTTGGTTAGACTATGTGTGTTCCTTACTACCTTGCAGCTTTCACAGAGAAAACTGTTTTCCAGAGACAATCTATTTCTTTCCAAAACTGAGTTCCAAAAACTCATCCTTTCACAGCAGTAACAGTTGCTGCTCTGCAAGTTTGATCAAAGCAAGGGAAGAGCTTTCCCAGAGACCCTGGTTGTTGAATTCAGAAGGAAAAGAGTTTTGTTTCTTATGAATATGAATATTTATAAGGGAATATGCTGGGATCAGTAATGCTAATAATTAACATCTACTGGACATAATCCTTTCTGTGGATATACTACAACTTCAGGCTGAGAAACAGGAAGGGTGGTCCAGAAATACACAGATAGTACCTGTTTCTCCCACTAGCTTTTAGTTCAGACTAAATGGTAAAAAATGAGAGTTTTTAAAGGAAAATTTTCAGCAGAGGTTATTTTCAGCTTTATTTAGACATTATTGATGTATTTATTTTGTTATTTTATAAATATTACCAGGGCTGGGAATTTACTTTTGGGTTCTGCCTTTATATACCCTTCGAACATTCAGGTGCTGTATCTATGGATCTTTTTTCTCCTATTCTTTCAGTCTTACAGGGAAGGCTGATCATCCTTCAGGATGAAAAGACTTTGGATAACACCAGAATAGGTTTATCACTTGTAACTAATCTTAAATCTACGGAGTTACAGGCTTGTATCAAAACGTCCATCAGGGCATGAAACTCCTTTTGCTTACCAGTTCAACCTACTTACTTTTAGAATCTGCATTATTTATCTAGAAGCCCATGAAAGGAAACTCAATATTTCCTTTTTATACTTTCAAAGCAATTCTAAAGATGATCAAAGTCAGATTTGGGTTAAAAGCTGAGGGACCTAAACTCACACTTGGCAAACTCACTCTTTCATCTCTTCTTTGCCTATCCTTTCTCTATTTACATTGTATATGAACTCTTCCTTTATGTGAATGATTCAAGGTGAAACCTTTAGTTTACATATAGAAACTGATTAAATAAAAGGTCTCTAACTGGACTTCTACTTAATGCCATAATGAAATAAAGAGGACTAGGGCAGACCTCCCGTCATAAACTGGAAAATTAGACAAAATATATGTGTCTTAGTACATTTGGGTTGTTGCAACAAATTTTGATAGGCTGGGTAGATAGTAACCAATAAGAATTTATTTTCTCATCATTCTGGAGGTTAGACGGTTCAAGATCAAGGCACTTGCAGATTTGGTGTCTGGTGAGAGCCACTTCCTGGCCATCTTTGTACTGTGTCCTCATATGGTAGAAGGGGTCAAGGACCTCTTTTATTAGAGCATTAATTCTATGTATGAGGGTCAACTCTCATGATCTAGTCACCTCCCAAAGTCTCCACCTCCAAATATTATCACACTGTACATTAGATTTCAACATATGAACTGGGAGGGGCGACATAAATACTCTATAGAAATTGAAACAACTGTTTTCAGACATTGTGCAACAGCCAATACATATTTATGACACCTGATTGCTAATGGATAGAAACAAGTAAGGTGAACTCCCTTATCAACTTGGATTTTTGCTTGGAGGCAATTTCTGGGCATAGTGGAGATGGGGTCAACTCAAGCAGGGCCTAGTGACCTTAAATGAATTCAGGAGATAGAATTTTCTAATATAGAAATAATCTAATATCAGATAGATATTTCTAACCTAGAAAATCAAAGCACAAGGAAGTTAAAGCTCTTGGATATTGCAGTGTAGAATTTCAGAAAAATGTGATGTGAGTTGAAAAAAAAACTCCAGAGACCTGAAAAAGGATCCTGAGTCTTTGCTTAGTATTAGACTGCATGTTCATAGAGGAAAATTTACAATGCCAGGCAGAAAATATCTACAGAATTATAATCAGAATAATCCCTAGAAGTTCACACAGGTTAGTGTGATGTTCATGCTGCGGGGAGGTGTTCAAACTGACCAGTCAGGTTGGAGAGCCATTGGTGATCCACTCCAGAGCATTCAGTGGAGACCCCACAGCTCAGTAGGAGAGCTGTGCTGTCATAGGGTGAAGACTATTGTAGATATGCTCTAGAAAAGTTCAGGCAAATCTTTAAAGGATTGAATATCTGCAAATTATTTAACTGCCCCCCCCACAACACTCTTTAAAGGAAGACAGTGTGAATCAACATTCAACAACATAATATTCACAAAGTGCCATATTCAATAAGAATTACTAGGCATCCCAAGAAAGAGGAAAATGTGATTCTTAATTAGTACAAAAATCAGTCAATAGGAACAGATGCAGAAATGACAGAAATGATAGAATTAGAAATGAGGATGTTAAAATAGTTACTGTAACTATGTTCAAATATTTAAAGTAAATGATGAACATAATGAGAAAATCAATGGCGATATAAAAATAATCAAATGAAGCTTCAGGCATGAGAAATAAAATATTTGAAGTTAAAATCTCACTGGATAGATGACATGATACTGTACCTAGAAAACACAAAAGACTCCACCCCAAGATTGCTAGAACTCATATAGCAATTCGGCAATGTGGCAGGATACAAAATCAAAGCCCAGAAGTCAGTGGCATTTCTATACACTAACAATGAGACTGAAGAAAGAGAAATTAAGGAGTCAATCCCATTTACAATTGCACTAAAAAGCATAAGATACCTAGGAATAAACCTAACCAAAGAGGAAAAGGATCTATACCCTAAAAACTCAGAACACTTCTGAAAGAAATTGAGGAAGACACAAAGAGATGGATAAATATCCATTTGTATGGTATATTTCTTTATCCCCTCACTTTCAATCTGCAGGTGTTTTTAGGTCTAAAATGAGTCTCTTTTAGGCAACATATAGATGGATCTTATTTTTAATCCATTCTGTCACTCTATGTCTTTTGATTGGAGCATTTAGTCCATTTACATTCAAAGTAATTATTGATAGATCTGTATTTATTTCCACTTTATTTACTCATTTTGTGGTTGTTTCTGGAGGTTTTCTCTGTTCCTTTCTTTACTTTATCTCTTTTGTGGTTTGCTGGGGCTTTTTAATAGTATATTAGGATTTCTTTCTCTTTATTCTTTGCATATGTATTAGTGGTTTATGTTTTGTGTTTACCACTAAGTTTGTATATAACCTTTTCTGTATAAAGCAGTCTATATTAAGCTGATAGTTGTTTAACTTTGAACCCATTCTTTACTCCTTTCCTCTCCACATTTCAGGTATATGATGTCAAATTTTATATCCTTTTATTTTGTGAGTTCTTGGATTTTTTTACAGAAATATTAATTTTTACTGCATTTGTGTTTTCTACCCTCATAGTATCCCTTTTGATCTTTTCTTTCCCTTAGAGTCCCCTTTAATATTTCTCACAGGACTGGTTTAGTAGTTGTTAACTCCTTTATTTTTTGTTGGGGAAATTATTTTATTTTATTTTATTTTTCATTTGTTTTTATTGAAGTTTGATTTGCCAACATATAGTATAACACCCAGTGCTCATCCCATCAAGTGCCCTCCTCAGTGCCTGTTACCCAGTTACCCCAACCCCCCACCAGCCTCCCCTTCTGCAACCCTTTGTTCATTTCCCAGAGTTAGGAGTTCTTATGTTTTGTCTCCCTCTCTAATTTTTCCCAATCAATTCTCCTCCTTTCCCTTATAATCCCTTTCACTATTTCTTATATTTCCCATATGAGTGAAACCATATGATGATTGTCCTTCTCTGATTGACTTACTTCACTCAGCATAATACCCTCTAGTTCCATCCATGTCAAAGAAAGTGGTGGGTATTCCTGCTTTCTGATGGCTGAGTAATACTCCTATATATATATATAGAAATTCTTCTTTATCAATTCATCTGTCAAAGGATATCATGGCTCCTTCCACAGTTTGGCTATTGTGGACATTGTTGTTATGAACATTGGGATGCAGATGTCCTGGCATTTCACTACATCTGTATCTTTGGGGTAAATACCAGTAGTGCAATTGCTGGGTAATAGGGTAGCTCTATTTTTAACTTTTTTTTTAACCTCCACACAGTTTTCCAGAGTGACTGTAGCAGTTCACATTCCCACCAACAGTGCAAGAATGTTCCCCTTCCTCCACATCCTCTCCAACATTTGTTGTTTCCTGTCTTGTTAGTTTTCACTATTCTCACTGGTGTGAGGTAGTATCTCATTGTGGTTTTGATATCTCCACTTCTGTTCTGAATGGTAGCCTTGCTGGGAAGAGTATTCTTGGCTGCAGATTTTTCCCATTCAGCGCTTTAAACATATTATTTCCAGTCCCTTTGGCTCGGGAAGTATCTGTTGAAAAATCTCCTGAAAGCCTTATGGGGTTTCCCTTGTATGTTACTATTGTCTTTTGTCTTGCTGCTTTTAAAATGTTTTCCTTATCACTGTATTTTGCCAATTTAATTATAATATGTCTTGGTGTGGAACTTCTTTTGTTGATTTTGTTGGAGGTTCTCTGTGCCTCTTGGATCTTGATATCTGTTTCTTTTCACAAGGCTAGGGGAGTTTTCAGCTATTATTTCTTCAAATAAATTTTCTGCCCCTTTTCTCCCTCCTCCTCCTGCTCTTCTTCCTTCTTTAATTTTTATAATGAAAGTTGTTATATTATCACTGAATTCCCTAAGTCCTTTCTTGTTTTGCAAAATTCCTTTGTCTCTTTTGTTCAACTCCATTGCTTTCCATTATCCTTTCTTCTAGATCATTAATTTATTCCTCAGTTTCTTCCAACCTGCTATTCATTGCATCAAGTGTGTCCTACTCTCATTTATTGCATTCTCCATCTCTGATTGGTTCTTTTTTAATCTCTGTGTTAAGGATCTCACTGATATCTTCCATTCTTTTTTCAAGGCCAGTAAGTATCCTTATGATTGTCGCCTTAAATACTCCATAAGCATGTTACTTATATATGCTTTTCTTAGATCTCCAGCTATGGTCTTGTCCTCTATTTTCATTTGGGACAAATTTGTCTGTCTCTGTGCCTGTTTCTCTGTGTTAGGAAAGTCAGCTACATTTCTTTCGTTGAAGTTAATGGCCTTATGGAGAAGAGGTTGTAGTGCCCTGCCATATAGTCTACCCTGTTCCCCAGGGCCTGGTACTTCTGAACATATCTCCAGTGTGTGCTGTGTATGCTCTACTGTTTTGTCCTTGCCACTTTATCCTTTGGGCCAATCATCTGCAGAGGCTCTCTTTGCCTATTGTGGCCATTGTTTCACCCCTGGTCTGAATGTGGTATGTTTTAACTATGTGTGCTCTGGTACACTTGTGAAATAAGACCTGTCACCACTGCTGCTGGAACCCACAAAATTCCCAGGTCAGAAGATGTGGTGTGGGTAGGATTTGGGGTGGTCTTGTGGGGAGGTGAGGCCTGTTGGGCCAGGACTGAGGCAAGTGTGACTGGGAAGGGCAGTTCCACTGGATCATGGGGTGGAGGTTGGCCTCGAGTAAGCAAATTAGGTAGCAAGTATTGGTACTATGTTTATTCCCACAGGTGGCCCTGGGCATATACTGAGGGGCAATAGAGGGAAATTTCACCTGCCTGTTCCCTTGTTCCTGGATGGTTTCTCTGTGAATGCTGTCTCTCTGGATCATGCTTCAAGATGAGCAAATAACCTCCCTGTTGTGTTCCCCAGCCACTCTTCAGATTGTTATTTCCATGCTGCACATCCACAGGCTGTTTGCCCTGCCTTCTCTCCAAATATGGCCCCAATGCCTATGGGCTATCTGTGAACCAAGCTTGCTGACCTTTAAAACTCCAGATCTTATGGACTGCTGATTGCAAGAGTTCATGAAATTCAGCCCCTCTCACTTTCCAAGCCAATTGCTGTAGGGACTCATTTTCCCAATGTGTTTCCCTTTGTGTTAGTGTGTCTCTCATCCATCTTCGTGACTACAGCTCCCTCCCAACTACAGTGGCCATGATTCCTTCCTCTCCCTAACCATGTTTCTGCACTTTCTACCTTCTTAGATGTGGCCCCTTTTCTACCTTTAGTTGTGGAGTTTGTTCTATTAGTCTTCAGGTCAATTTCTGGTGTATTAGGATGATTTGATAGTTATCTAATTGTATACGTGGGATGAGGTGAGCCTAGGGTCTTCCTACTGCACCAACAACTTCCCCTTTCCACTATAAGATTCTTTCTTTCTTCTTTCTTTCTTTCTTTCTTTCTTTCTTTCTTTCTTTCTTTCTTTCTTTCTTTCTTTCTTTCTTCTTTCTTTCTTTCTTTCTTCTTTCTTTTCTTCTTTCTTTCTTTCTTTCTTTTTTAAGATACGTTAAGGTATAAAGACATGCATATGTTAAGGAAGAGATAATATGAATCCTACACAAACTTCAGGAAATAGTGGAAGAGGGAATACTTCCCAATTCATTTTATAAAGCTAGCATTAAGCTTATTCATAAATATTACAAAAAATAAAACTACAGACCAATATTCCTTATGAAAATAAATGTAAAAATTCCTGATAAAATGGTAGCAAATTGCACTCAGCAATTTATTTTTTTAAATTTTTTATTGGAGTTCAATTTGCCAACATTTAGCATAACACCCAGTGCTCATCCCACCAAGTGCCCCCCTCAGTGCCCCTCATCCAGTCACCCCAACCCCCCGCCACCTCCCTTTCCACTACCCCTTGTTCATTTCCCAGAGTTAGGTGTCTCTCATGTTTTGTCACCCTCACTGATATTTTCACTCATTTTCTCTCCTTTCCCTTTACTCCCTTTCGCTAATTTTTATATTCCCCAAATAAATGAGACCATATAATGTTTGTCCTTTTCCAATTGACTTATTTCACTAAGCGTAATACCCTCCAGTTCAATCCCCATCGAAGCAAATGGTAGGTATTTGTCATTTCTAATGGCTGAGTAATATTCCATTGTATACATAGACCACATCTTCTTTATCCATTCATCTTTTGATGGACACCAAGGCTCCTTCCACAGTTTGGCTATTGTGGACATTGCTGCTATAAACATTGGGGTGCAGGTGTCCTGGTGTTTCACTGCATCTGTATCTTTGGGGTAAATCCCCAGCAGTGCAATTGCTGGGTCATAGGGCAGTTCTATTTTTAACTCTTTGAGGAATCTTCACAGTTTTCCAGAGTGGCTGCCCAGTTTACATTCCCACCAACAGTGCAAGAGGGTTCCCCTTTCTCCACATCTTCTCCAACATTTGTTGTTTCCTGTCTTGTTAATTTTCCCCATTCTCACTGGTGTGAGGTGGTATCTCATTGTGGTTTCAATTTGTATTTCCCTGATGGCAAGTGATGCAGAGCATTTTCTCATGTGCTTGTTGGCCATGTCTATGTCTTCCTCTGTGAAATTTCTGTTCATGTCTTTTGCCCATTTCATGATTGGATTGTTTGTTTCTTTGCTGTTGAGTTTAATAAGTTCTGTATAGATCTTGGATACTAGCCCTTTGTCTGATGTGTCATTTGCAAATATCTTCTCCCATTCTGTAGGTTGTCTTTTAGTTAGGTTGACTGTTTCTTTTGCTGTGCAGAAACTTTTTATCTTGATGAAGTCTCAATAATTCATTTTTGCTTTTGTTTCTCTTGCCCTCATGGATGTATCTTGCAAGAAGTTGCTGTGGCCAAGTTCAAAAAGGATGTTGCCTGTGTTCTCCTCTAGGAGTTTTTTAAATGTTTTCTTTTCTTTTTTTTCTTAAAGATTTTATTTATTTATTCATGAGAGACATAGAGAGAGAGAAAGAGAGAGAGAGACAGAGACAGAGACAGAGAGAGGCAGAGTCACAGGCAGAGGGAGAAGCAGGCTCCACGCAGGGAGCCCGATGTGGGACTCGATCCCGGGACTCCAGGACCACGCCTTGGACCCAAGGTATGCACTAAACCGCTGAGCCATCCAGGGGTCCCCATCCTCTAGGATTTTGATGGAATCTTGTCTCACATTTAGATCTTTCATCTATTTTGAGTTTATCTTTGTGTATGGTGTAAGAGAATGTTCTAGTTTCATTCTTCTGCATGTGGATGTCCAATTTTCCCAGCACCATTTATTGAAGAGACTGTCGTTTTTCCAGTGGATAATCTTTCCTGCTTTGTTGAATATTAGTTGACCATAAAGTTCAGGGTCCACTTCTGGATTCTCTATTCTGTTCCATTGATCTATGTGTCTGTTTTTGTGCCAGTACCACACTGTCTTGATGACCACAGCTTTGTAGTACCTGAAATCTGGTATTGTGATACCCCCAGATATGGTTTTCTTTTTTAATATTCCCCTGGCTATTCAGGGTCTTTTCTGATTCCACACAAATCTTAAGATGATTTGTTCCAACTCTCCGAAGAAAGTCCATGGTATTTTGATAGGGATTGCATTAAATGTAAGTTGCCCCGGGTAGCATTGACATTTTCACAATATTAATTCTGCCAATCCATGAGCACGGAATATTTTTCTATCTCTTTGTGTCTTCCTCAATTTCTTTCAGAAGCGTTCTGTAGTTTTTAGGGTATAGATCCTTTACCTCTTTGGTTAGGTTTATTCCTAGGTATCTTATGCTTTTAGGTGCAATTGTAAATGGGATTGACTCCTTAATTTCTCTTTCTTCAGTCTCATTGTTAGTGTATAGAAATGCCACTGACTTCTGGGCATTGATTTTGTATCCTGCCATACTGCCTAATTGCTGTATGAGTTCTAGCAATCTTGGGGTGAAGTCTTTTGGGTTTTCTATGTACAGTCATGTCATCTGTGGAGAGGGAGGGTTTGACTTCTTCTTTGCCAATTTGAATCTTTTTTATTTCTTTTTGTTGCCTGATTGCTGAGGCTAGGACTTCTAATACTATGTTGAATAGCAGTGGTGAGAGTGGACATCCCTGTCTTGTTCCTGATCTTAGGGGAAAGGCTCCCAGTGTTTCCCCATTGAGAACAATATTTGCTGTGGGCTTTTCATAGATGGCTTTTAAGATGCTGAGGAATGTTCCCTCTATCCCTACACTCTGAAGAGTTTTGATCAGAATGGATGCTGTATTTTGTCAAATGCTTTTTCTGCATCTATTGAGAGGATCATATGATTCTTGTTTTTTTTCTCTTGTTGATATGACCTATCACATTGATTGCTTTACAGAACTCAGCAATTTATAAAATCAATCCAGCAATGTATAAAAGGATTCAGTACAATCCCAATCATAATCCTAGCAGGCTATTGTTGAGGAAATTGACACGCTAATTCCAAAAATAATGCATAAATATAAAGTCTTAGAGTAGCCAAAACAATTTTGAAAAAGTTGAAAAACTGAAAAACTAACACTACCTGACTCTAGGATTTACTATAAAACTACTATAATCAAGACAAGCTAGCAATTGTGTAAATATAGACATCCAGAATAGTGGAATATTCAACGATTTCAGAAATAGACCTACATGTATATGTTCAATTGATTTTATCACAAAAATTCAATATAATTTAATGGGGAAAGGATAATTTTTGTATTTAATGGCTGCTGAAACAACTGGATATGCATATGAGGGGAAAATGAGTCTCAACCCTTAATTCAGTGCCATAAATAGCAACAAAAATACAAAATGTTTGTTCTACAAGAAAGCAAATGAGATAATCCTGAAAGGCTAGCATGTTTTTTACCCATAGTCACCTTATGCAAGGCAGATTAATGGTCCTCCCAAAATGTCCACATCCTAATCCATGGAACCTGTTTAATAGATTATAGGGTGTGCTATCATGATTTATAGTAAAATATATATTTTTTTGGTCTTCATACCTGTTTCTGGCACAGAGTTTTAAACACATTTGGAATTTAAGTGATGAGAATAATAAAGATGTCTTTTATTATGTTGATGAGGTGACTTTTAGAACTGTCCTGAATAACCTAAGGATGGGGCCTGGTAATTAGGGGAACCAACCTCAAATATAGTGTTGGAACTTTTAGTTCTATTCCGTATTTCTCGGGAGGGCTTAAAGGACAGGAGCTGGAGGGTGAATCAATCACCTATGGCCAATGACTTAATCATTTGTGCCTACCTAATAAAGTCTCCATAAAAATCCCAGAGTAGGGTACTTGGAGAGCTTTTGGGTTGGTGAACACATAGAGTTCAGAGAGAGTGTCATATTGGAGGAAGGCATGGAAACTCTGCACCCTTGTCCATACTTTGCCCTATGTATCTCTTCCATCTGACTCTTCCTGAATTACATCATTTTATAATGAACTGGAAATCTAGTAAGTAAAAATGTTTCTCTGGTTTTCTGGAAAAATATATTTGGGAAAGATTTTCTAGGTAAAACAAAAGTGTGTGTTTGTGTTCTGAAGTAAGAGACTTAGTGTATACTATAATAAAGAAACCTAAAGGTCAGTGACTATCTTAGATTACTCTAGTATATTCTAAGTGAATCATTCATTTTTCTTTTTTTTTTTTTTTTTTTCATTCATTTTTCAATAAAACATTTTCATGTCTATTGTGTACCGGGTACCATTCCAGGCACTGGCAAATTAGAATGAGAGCTAGTAGATTTCATTTTTAAGCCAAGAATTGCCAACTAATAGTTGTGTGAATTTGAGTAAGTTACTTCCCTGGGCTTCCTTTTATCCTTTGCATTCATCTTATTTTTATTTTTTATTGAAGTATAATTTACATATAATATTATATTAATTTCAGGTGTACAACATAATAATTTTACAGTTACATACATTACAAAGTGCTCAACATAATATTGACTATATACTGCACTTTTCATCCCATTACTTATTTTACAAATGGAAGTTTGTATCCCTTAATCCCTTTAACAATTTTACCCATCCTCCTACCTTACTGCCCTCTAGCAACTACCAGTTGCTTTTTGTATTTATGAGCCTATTTCTGTTCGTATTCTGAACAGAATTCCACATACAAATGAAATCCTATGATATTTGTCTTTTTTTCCCCTCTAAATTATTTCACTTAGCATAATACACTCTGGATCCATCCGTGTTATCTGAAATGGCAAGATTGTATTCTTTTTTTGATGGCTGAGTAATATACTATTGTGTGTGTGTATACACCACCTTTTCTTTATCCATTTATCTACTGATGGACCCTTAAATTGCTTCAATATCTTGGCTATTGTAAATAGTGCTACAGTAAACATAAGGGGTGCTTGTGTCTTTTCAAATTAGTGTTTTCATTTCTTTGGGCAAATATCCAGACTAGATTTATTGGTTGTATGGTACTTCCATTGTTAATGTTTCAAGGAACCTCCATACTTTTTTTCAAAGTGGCTGCATCAATTTGTATTCCAACCAATAGTACATGAGGGTTCCCTTTTCTCCACATTCTCACTAGTACTTGTTATTTTTTGTCTTTTTGATACCAGTCATTCTGACTCATGTGAGGTGATAACTCATTGTGGTTTTGATTTGCATTTCTCTGATAATTAACGATGTTGAGCATCTCTTCATGTATCTCTTGAGCAGGTGAGTTTCTTTTTTAGAAATATGCCTATTCAGATAATCTGCCCATTTTTAAATAAAATCTTTTGGGTTTTTTTTTGGGGGGGGTTATGCATATTTAGATTTTAACCCCTTATTGGATATATCATTTGTAAATATCTCCTCCCATTTAGTACATAGCCATTTCATTTTGTTGATGGTTTCCTTCACTATCCAAAGCTTTTTAGTTTGATATAGTCCTAATTGTTTTGTGCTTTTTTTTTTTTTTTTTTTTTTTTTTTTTTACTTTTGTTTCTCTTTCCTGAGGGGACATGTCCAGAGAAATATCACTAAACATCCAGAAAAATCCTGATGTCCAGGAGATTACTGCCTATGTTTTCTTTTAGAAGTTTTATGTTTTTAGGTCTTACATTAATGTCTTTAATCTATTTTGAGTTTATTTTTGTGTGTGGTATAAGGAAGTGGTCCAGTTTCATGTAGCTTTGCATGTAGCTGTCCACTTTTCCCAATACCAATTGTTAAAGAGGCCATCTTTGTCCCATTTTATAGTCTTGCCTCTTTTGTTGTAGATTGACCATAATAGTATGGCTTTATTTCTGGCCTCTCTATTTTGTTCTGTTGGTTTATGTGTCATTTTTATGCCAGTACCATACTCTTTTGGGCGCTATAGTTTGCAGTATATCTTGATATCTAGAGTTGTGGTATCTCCAGTTTTGTTCTTCTTTCTCAAGACTGCTTTGAGTATTTGAGTTCCATGCAAATTTTAGGATTACTTGTTCTAGTTCTGTAAAAAAAAAAAAATACTATTGGTATTTTTTTTTTTTAATTTATGATAGTCACAGAGAGAGAGAGAGAGAGAGGCAGAGACACAGGCAGAGGGAGAAGCAGGCTCCATGCCCCTGGAGCCCAATGTGGGATTCGATCCCGGGTCTCCAGGATCGCGCCCTGGGCCAAAGGCAGGCGCCAAACCGCTGCGCCACCCAGGGATCCCACTATTGGTATTTTTATAGATATAGTGGTGAATCTGTATATCGCTTTGGGTAATGTGGACATTTTAACAATGTTAATTCTTCCAAACCATGAGTATGGTATATTTTCACATTTATTTGTCCATAGTTTCTTTCATTGATGCCTTACAGTTTTCAGAGTACAAGTCTTTCACCTCCTTGGTTAAAATTATTCCTAGGTATTTTATTCTTTTATGCAACTATAAATGGAATTGTTTTCTTAATTTATCTTTCTGATAGTTCAATATTAGTGTATAGAAATGCAACAGATCTGTATATTGATTTTGTATCCTGCAATTTTACTTGAATTCATTTATCTAAGGGGATTTTTTTTTTTTTTTGGTGGATCATTTAGGGTTTTCTATATAGAGAACCATGTCATCTTTAAATAGTGACAGTTTTACTTCTTGTTTATCAGACTTTTTTACTTCTCTCCCTCTCTCTCCCTATCTCCTTCTCTCTGTCTGTCTCTCTCCCGTTTGTCCAATTGCTGTGGCTTGAACTTCCAATATTATATTGAATAAAAATGATGAGAGTAAACATCCTGCTCTTGTTCCTTATTTTAGAGGAAACACTTTCCATTTTTCACCATTCATTGTAATCTTAGCTGTGGGTTTGTCATATATGGTCTTTATTATGTTGAGTTATACATTCTCTAAACCCACTCTGTTGAGAATTTATCATAAATGAATGTTGAATTTTGTCAAATGCTTTTTCTGAATCTATTGAGATGATCATATTCTTCATTTTGCTAATGTAATACATAACCTTGATTGATTTGGTGATATTAAACCATCCCTGGAATAAATCTCCTTGTTTGTGGTGAATGATTATTTATAGTATTGTTGAATTGGGTTTGCTAATATTTTGTTGAGAGATATTGGCTGTAGTTTTCTCTTTTTGTAGTGTCTGGTTTTGGTATCAAGGCTATGTAATGAATTGGAAAGTTTTCTTTTCTCCTCTCTCTCTCTCTCTCTCTCTCTCTCTCTCTCTCTCTATATATATATATATATATATATATATATATATATATATATATATATATTAGAATAGTTTGAGGAGAATAGATATCACTCTTCTTTAAATGTTTGGTAGAATTCACCTGTGAAGCCATCTGGTCCTAGACTTTTGTTTGTTGGGAGGTTTTTGTTTGTTTTTTTTTACTGATTCAACTTACTAGGAATCTGATTGAGTATTCTATTTCCTTCTAATTCAGTTTTAGAAGATTTTATGTTTCTAGGAATTTATCCATTTTTTCTAGGGTGTTCAATTTGTTGGCATTGCAATAGTCTTTTATAATCCTTTGTATTTCTGTGGTTTCAGTTGTAACTTCTGTTTCATTTCTAATTTTATTTATTTGAGTTTCTTCTCCTTTTTTACTTCACAAATCTGGCTAAACGTTGACCAATTTTGTTTCTTTTTTCAAAGAATCAGCTTTAGTTTCATTGATCTTTTCTACTTTTTTGCCTCTATTTCCTTTATTTACGCTCTGATTTTTATTATTTCCTTCCTTCTACTAACTTTGGGCTTTGTTTTATCTTCTTTTTCTAGTAATTTGGGTGTAAGTTTAGATTGTTTGAGATTTTTCTTGTTTCTCGAGGGAGGTTTTGTATCATTATAAACTTCCCTTTTTGAATTGCTTTTGCTGTGTCCCAAAGATTTTGAATCATTTTTTTCCCATTTTCATTTATCTTCAGGTATTTTTTATTTTCTTTTTAGTAGTGTGTAGTTTAGCCTCCGTGTGTTTGTGTTTTTCCCAGTTTTTTCCTTGTAATTGATTTATAGTGTCATACCATTGTGTTCGGGAAAGATGCTCAATATTATTTCAATCTTCTTAAATTTGTTGGGACTTGTTTTGTGTCCTAACATGTGATCTATCATGGTAATATTCCATGTGCACTTGAAAAAAACACATGTTCTAGTGTGTGTAGATGGAATGTTTTGTATATATCTTGTAAGTGCATCTGGTCTAATGTGTCATTCAAAGCCAGTGTTTCCTTACTGATTTTGTCTGGATAATATATACATTGATGTAAGTGGGGTGCTAATGTCCCCTATTATTATTGTATTGCTGTCTATTTCTCTCTTTATTCCATTAATATTTGCTTTATGTATTTAAGTGCTCCTATATGAGTGCATAGATGTTTACAGTTTTTTTAAAAGATTTATTTATTTATTCATGATAGACAGAGAAAGAGAGAGAGAGAGAGAGAGAGAGAGAGAGACAGAGACACAGGAGGAATGAGAAGTAGGCTCATTGATCCTGGGACTCCAGAATCGCGCCCTGGGCCAAAGGCAGGCACCAAACCGCTGAGCCACCCAGGGATCCCGGATGTTTACAGTTTTATATCCTCTGTTGAAACAATCCCTTCATCATTATGTAGTGCCCTTCTTTGTCTTTGTTACAGTTTTTGTTTTAAAGTCTATTTTGTCTGATAGAGCTATTGGTACCCCAGGGTTTTTTTTTCCCCACTTCCTTCTGCATGAAAAATCTTTTTTTGCTTCTTTATTTATAGACTCTATGTGACTTTAGGTCTGAAGTGAGTCTATTGTAGGTGACATATAAATGGGACTTGTTTTTATCCATTTGGCATCTATGTATTTTAATTGGAACATGTAGACCATTTACATTTAATTATTGATATGTATGTACTTATTACCATTTTGTTCATTATTTTCTGGTTGTTGGTTTTTTTTTTTTTATAGTTCTTCTGTTTCTTCCTCCTCTTGCTCTCTTACCTTGTAATTGATGACTTTCTTTAGTTTTATTCTTGGATTCCTTTATCTTTTTGTGCATCTAATATAGGTGTTTGGTTATCAGAAGTTTAATTTATAATATCCTAAGTATATAGCACTCTATATTAAGTTAATGGTTGTTTAAATTCAAACACATTCTAAAAGCACTACATTTTTATTCCTTCCTCTCTACATTTTCTATATGTAATGTCTTGTTTTACATATTTTTATGTAATATGTTTGCTTTTACCAGTGAAGTTTATCCCTTTCATAATTTTCTTCTAGTTAATGTCTTTTCTTTCCCACTTAAAGAAATCTCTTCAACATTTCTTGTAAGGTTAGTTTAGTGGTTATGAATGATTAGCATTTGTTTTCTGGGAAACTTTTTACTCTCTCCTTCAGTTCTAAATGATAAACTTGCTGAGTGGAGTTTTCTTGGCTTTACATTTTTCTCTTTTTGGTACTTTGAACATATCATGCCACTCTCTTGTAGCCTTTAAAGTTTCTTCAAAGTTTCAGCTGATAACCTTATGGGATTTTCCCTGTATAAAACTAGTTGCTTTTCTCTTGCTGCTTTTAAGATTTTATCTTTAATTTTTGACATTTTAATTATTATGTGTTTTATTGTGGGCCCCTTTGGTTCACCTGGCTTACAACTCTCTGTGCTTCCTGATCTAGATATTTTTTCCTTTCCCAGGGTAGGGAAGTTTTCAGCTATTATTTCTTCAAATAAGTTTTCTGCCCTCTCTGTCTCTTCTCCTTTTGGGTACTCTATAATGTGACTGTTAGTATGCTTGATGTCATCCCAGAAGTCTCTTAACCTGTCCTCATATTTTTATCATATTTTTTCTTTTTGCCATTCACCCTGCGTGCTCTCTCATACCAAGTCTTCCAGATTTTGCTTATTTATTCTTCTGCATCCTCTAGTCTGCTGTTGTTTCCTTCTAGTGTATTTTTTATTTCACTTATTGTATTCTTTGACTCTTGTTTATATATACATATATATATACATATATATATATATATATGTATATATATATATATACTCTATCTCTTTGTTGAACTTTCAATAAGTTCATCTCTTCTTCCTTTACATCTGTTGAGCATCTCTATGACATCTATATGTTTATATATACATATATATATACATATATATATATATGTATATATATATATATATATACTCTATCTCTTTGTTGAAGTTTCAATAAGTTCATCTCTTCTTCCTTTACATCTGTTGAGCATCTCTATGACCATTACTTTAAATTCTTTGTCAGGTAGATTGCTTACCCCCATTTCACTTAGTTCTTTTTCTGAATTTCTGTCTTATTCGTTCTTGTGGAGCATATTCCTTTGTCTCCTCATTTGTTTGACCTCTGTGCTTATCCCTCATGGACTAGACAAAACAATGACTTCTCCCAGTCTTTTTTTTTTTTTTTGTAAAGATTTTTATTTATTAGAGACACAGAGAAAGAGAAAGAGAGAGAGAGAGAAGCAGGCTCCATGCAGGGACCACGACATGGAACTAGATCCCAGGTCTCCAGGATCACACCTTGGGCAGAAGGCAGTGCTAAACTGCTAAGCCACCAGGGCTGCCCAACTTCTCTCAGTCTTGAAGGAGTGTCCTTTTGTAGAAATATCTGCTATGTAGACCGAATGTTTCTGGCAGCTTTGCCTGGCATGCTGGAGCAGTGTGGGCATGGGCTGGGGGTTCTTGGGGTGTTCCATACCAGGGCAGCCTTAGTGGGATGGCTGGAACTGTGGCAAGTGTAGTCAGAGAGATGAACTGCTATGGGTGGATAGCTCGAGTGGTATGGTCTAGAAGCCCATGGCTATCTTTGGAAGCAGGCTTGTTAGAGCACCCAGACCTTGCTGTCATCTGATCTATCCATGTGTGTGTGGAGGGGGGGACATAAACAGTGGAGCTTGCCAGCATCTCTCAATCGCAGAGAGAGTTTCAGCATTTCCCCTACAATTTGGCAGATGCCGTAGGGTTAGTAGATGAATTTCCTTTACTTACAGTCTAGTTGCCCTTTAAAACACTGAGTTTTGTGTTTGTTTTTCTTTGCTATAACCCAGTTCAGGCAAATCTGAGTGTGGGCTCTTTAGTGGTATCCTCCCTACTGCATTTCATAGCACCAGGGGTGGGGTTCTCATTGTTACTGTGTCTCCTTTCCCACCATTGTCTATACATTGTCTATATGGCCCCTCTATCCTTTGTTGTGCAGAAGCTATTCAATCAGCCCTCAGTTAATCTTCAGGAGGAATTGCTGTATATGTTGGTGTAGATTCAATATGCTACCATCTTTGACCCTACTTTTTTCCCCTATGCATTCATTAGATATGACTAGACCATCTAATTTTTCTTCCAAATAAAAAACCCAATAACCAATAATTTCACAGAGACTTTAATTCTATCCACAGACTCTCAATACATGTAGAACTGGTAGCATATTAGATATTCAAATACAATATCTCACAGTCCATATAATCATAAAAGGTTACACTTGTAGGTCAGTATACATAAGATTAACTTATATATACAATAATTAGGTTAGCAAGCACTCATGTAGAACCAAGCTCTGTTCTAAACACTTTGTATATTAATCTATTTAATTATTATAAGAACCATATGAGGTAGGAACAATTATTGTCTTCATTGTACAGATGGAAGTGACTCTCTCAAGGTCAGTCAATAAACGTGTATCCAGAATTTGAACTCAACTAATGTGGCCCCAAAGTTCTTCTTAGCCTCTATACAAAACTGTGAAATATATAATGTATTAATGTTGCACAACAGGGTCATTTATTCTCTAAGGAGTGCACTGTTTTGTTTTGACTTATTTTCGTCATTCCTTCATATTGAGTTCTTATAATATCCAGTACTTTACTAGAATGTTAAGTATCACTGCATATAGTGGATGTCTTATAAATGAGTGACAATAATTAGGAAGTTAATTGATTAGAATAATGTTTTAAATTTTATTATGTTTTTGGGGTGATGAAAATATCCTCAAACTGATTGTAGTGATAGTTGTACAACTCTGTGATAAAATAAAAACCATTGAATTGTAGCTATTAGTGGATGCATTATAACTATAATGTAAATCATATTTCACTAAAACTGTTAAATAAAAGACAAAACATAGAACTCTGAAATTCATGAATAAATAAGCAATGTTTGTTGAAAAAAGAATACTATGCTTTTGCTTGGACTATGTGTAATCCAGCTTAGAGGAAAAAAGTTTAAGAAGTTGGTCATATCAACATTTTGAATGGAGTACTCACATCTCCACATAAATTCAATTTGTCACCACTGCTAAAGAACCCAGTCCATACCTGGCAGGTGGGAGGCATGAATGCTTTCTCCCTCTGTTCCTTGGTGAGTCTATTTTTCACAAACTCTTCTTAGTCTTGGAAACCTTCAAGTCTCCAACTGAGATGTGTTCCCTCCCTTTACCTTTTCCACCCAGTTCTAATGATGGATGCTGGTATGAAGGAAGAGGATGGGACTGAGGAACTGGGTTCAGTTCTGGATGATATACTTTTAGAAGACAGCAGTGCTCTAGATTATACCTGGAGAACAACAAAGCGTTTGGAAAAGGGACACCTAAATAAATTAGAGATGTTTAACCTGAAAAGTCTTGATTATTTTCTTCAAATATTTAAAGAACTGTCTTTTGGAAGAGAAATTAGACATAGGTAGCTCCAGAGGACAGGTCTATCGCAATAGATGAAAGTTACACACATAAGGAATGAAACAGCATAAAATGGGGCCTATCCCAAATTGCCACCTTTTTAGCCAGAACCACATTAAAATATTATTTTTGAAAGCTTACACTTTTATATTTAAAGATTGGTTCTACATGTTATGGGCAAACCAGAGAGGCACACTGACACAAAACATCCTGGGTACAGTTTCCAAGGTGAAAATTTGGGAGACTGGATTAAGATGTTTTTGTGTGTGTATGTATACTCCCAGATATCTTTGTAATTAACATCCTTTATCCTGGCTGAGTCACTGTGAGGTCTCAAATCCTTGTATACAAGAGCAGACTGGTTCAAAGCAGCTAATGCTTCTAAGAAACTCCTTAAGAAATGGAAACAAAACATTACATCTCTTTTCTTTGAAGCTAACATTACCTACTCACAGAGAAGGAATGCTAAAACCTATAAATATAGCTATCTCTAGTGAGTCTCAGTTTTCCTTTCTGTCAAATATTTTCTCATATGACATATTCTAGAAGGACAATATAAATAGACTTTTATAAGAAAAAAAGAACTATAGCCTCAAATCCTATAAGTGAAAATAACCTTGGACTAGGAAGGGAGTGTGTTTTTGAGGTTTTATTTTAGATCGGGCTGTAACTGGCATATTGTATGGCCTCACAGAACAGATTTATCAATAATATGAGGCACTGCAATTAAATCCTTATTTTTCAAACATGGCTTCTTGGACCACTTGTAATTTGAATCATCTAGAGTGCAGCTAAGTTCATAAAACATCGAACTCCACTTCAGACCTCTGATTTAGTATTTTGGAGGTAAAATTCAGGAATCTGCATTTTTAACAAATAGTCCAATAGATTTGGATGCACACTGGATCACATGGTTACTAGTATCCCTTTCATCTTGAAAATTTTCTCATGCAATAAGTTCTATCCACAGTGAAGAACCTGGAGTATCTGTCAAGTAAAGATTTGGTCTTGGATTTTACCCTTTATAAAGAGGCCTATAGCTACCAATGGTTGGTTGGCCAGGACCCAGGTGATTCCCAGGATGCAAGCCTTTCAGGCAAATGGAAACCAGTTAATCACCCCACGAGGACCCAGCTATAATGGTTATTTATTTCACTTCAGTGACACACCAATCCACAAAGATACCAGGAACTCTTCTGTGCCAGCCACAACTACACAACTAGCTGGTATCATAGGTTCCTGGTGCTCTGTCAGCAAGGAGTCAGAGAATCTCTGTGCCCCTACTGCTGTGGGAATGGGTTCAGAAACCACTTTGCCGACTCTGCAGTCCATTTGCAGGGCTTCCAGTGAAATGGGGGTGGGGAGTTTTCCTCATTCTCCGGGGATTTGGCAGGAAGAATTCCACCAGCCATCTGTACAGCTTATAAGATGAGCAAACGTGAGTCATCTCTGCTTCATCAGTGCAAACCACCCATGGGGAGTTCGACCTCCGCCTATTTCTAGAGAGGCATTTAACGAAGACTGACCTAATTCAAGCAAAAATAGGTCTCGATTAGTGTGTGACTAACCTGCTGATTTTTCTAATTACAAAAGAACCTTTCTGCCATGTTTGGTGGTTAGATTGTGATGCTTGGTAATGATTAAGTTACACTTTGGTTATGTCAATACTACTTCTTCCTCTTTATCCCTCCTTTCTAAGAAATTTCTGCTGAAGTGACAAGACATGGTGCCTAAAAACCCTCTCTTCATCCCTCTGTCTGGCAGAGCAGCTGCCATTTGGAACTCTGATTATTGTCCCAGGTTAAAGCCACCACCTTTCAGCTCAGATCTGAGCAGCAGCTGCTTATGTCTCACAGAATCCAGCTCAGAATGCAGAGGTTGTACCACAGCCTGTCTCACTGGGGAGCCAAGTGGCCCATACAATGCCTGGGACCCTTATTAGTTCATTTACCTCTCCTTAGCATTTATCTGGGAAGGGTTTACTAATCCCTCCTCCCCCAAGAAGCACTTTGACTCCTGCAAGGTGACTTATTTTGAATTGAATCTAAGAAGTAAGGAATTATTTAAAACTTCACCAAAACTGTCCCCAGTATAATCTATTTATAAAGTCCCTTTCTTCCATTTTTACTAACAATCCCAGTTACAAATCAGTTACAAATCAAGGGAATGGGCCTACATTTAATAAACGTGATTAATAAAGAAAACATAGATTCTAAATACCTGGAAAATAAGAAAGAAGGGTGAGCTGATAGGTCTGGGGCAGAAATATACCAGGGAAATAGAGTCCCTGACAAAGGGACTTCATACCTTTATGTGAGGACTTCAAATGAAAACAAAGGGGAACCTCTGCAATGAGTTTGCTTCTCCAGAGACAAACATTTGAGATGTATTTGAGCTTTTGCTTAAGACATACTCCCGGAAATTGTTTATGAATCAATTTATCATGAAACTCAGTCATATTTTTAAATACATAAAGGGACCACTGTTGACCTTTAATGAAGCAATTAATGGTTTCATGGCATAAAACAAGCTTAATTTATTTCAACCATGGATTGTGATTCTAACAGAAGATTTTCTTATTAGAAAATGAGATGCTGGTATGACTTCTTTTGGTCCTTATCTTGCGCTATGAGAAATATTCTAAAAAAGCAGAACTTATGAGTGACAGAACTGTATGTGCTACTAAGGAAAACATGGAAATTATCCTAGCAAGAATCCTTTGGGTCTCTTTGAGCTGCAGACAATTGGAAAGGGAAGATCAGAAGGCTTAACTGTGCTGGTTAAGGCCGCTGCCTTCCATGAGGAGGTACAGATATGTGGAGCTGCTGTTGCTCAAATAAATGATGGTTAACTCTCTGTGGCTGAAAAATGCACCCCCCTCCCAAATGTCCCTACCCTGGAGCTTGTGAATGTCACCATACCTGGCAAAAGAGAATTGACAGATGTGATGAATTACTCTTGAAATGGAGAAATTATCCTGGATTATCTGTGTAGACTTATGTAATCACAATATTTCTTATGTAAGGAGCTGCTCAGAGAAGGCAATGTGATTCTGGAAGCAGAGATCAGAGTGATACATTTTGAAGATGAAAGAAGGGGCCACAAGCCAAGGGATAGAGATGACCACTAGAAACTGAGAAAGGCAGGGAAAGGAAATCTGCCTTAGAGACTCCAGAAGGAACCAGCCCTGCCAGCACCTTGACCTTAGCTCACTGAAACTGACTCTGGACTTCTGATCTCCAGAACTACAAGAGAAGAAATTTGTATTGTTTTAAGCCACTAGTGTTTTGTTGTTATTCTGTTCTGTTTTGTAATTTGTTGCAGTAGCAAAAGGAAACTTAATATACCATATCAACTGACTCCCTCATTTATTGGAAACCATAGATTTAAATGTCAGTGAGACACACTAATCATCAAATCCTAGCTATTCTTCCCCTAAACTTACTTCTCAGTGTCGTCCACTTCTCTATACCTCTGCTGTCACTATCTGATCCCAGGCCCCTCTCACCGGCTCTACTATAATGGGTTTTCTTTCTTTGAATCCCATTCTCCTCATTTCAGCTAAAATGTTTTTGTTTTATTCTTAAAAATCAAACCAGGTCATGCCTGTGCTTCCTTTGCCTTGGTGGCTGCTCATTTCCCTCAGGATAAAGCCTGGGGGATAAAGAGGGGCACAGGTGAGAGGGCTCCTCCCTACCGTGCTACATATAGGCAACTGGGAGTCTGGATGCTGCTGGGTTCTGCAGCACTCAACTCAGGGATTTACTTGGGCTGGGGAGGGGCTGAGGTTGAGAGTGATAAATAATTAGGGTTCTGTTCTGCACAGGTCCCGTCACCATGGTGTGTCTTTGAGATTGATGAGGCAAGCCAGCTGAGATGCACCCTGGCACTTCTTCAGTTTAACCTACACTGTGAACAACTTTGATGTCCTGTTTGTGAGTGGAACCTGGAGGAGAGAGTTAAGCCTCCATAGCACCTAATGTAACCTTCCCCCTCTCCCTCACATGATCATCTTCAGCTGTGTACCTACATTGCCATGGGGATGGGGGAAAGAAGCTTGTGGATTGCAGGATGTCTTCGAGAATATCATTTCTCTGTGGTGTATACTGAAGATGCTGATTTTCTTCTTTATCCTTTGGGTAAGCAAACCTGATTTGGCTTGTTTATGTGATACCTGTATCTAGTTTTCTCATGGTTTGATGCTTGCCATTGCCATTTGCCAACAAAGTGGATGCGTAAAGGTTAAACTCTGAACGTGGCTTATGAGCTCCTCCATTATGCTCCAAGCTTTTCCTTTAATAATACCTCTCAAAGCTCCACCTGGAACTGCAGCAAGCTTTTTTTCGCCCACAGCTCTACTTGACACTCTCTTCCCCTTCCTTGTGGCCCAGCTAACCCGTCATTCCTTAGGCCTCAGCTCAAACATCCTCTCAGGAAGCAATTTGTGACTCCCCAAGTCACTGCGAGGGGCTGGCACAGTACCATGAAAATTCCCTACTCCCCACCATTGGAGCAATGGTTGGTTTGTTGATGGAACTTCCATTAAGCTGTGGACAACTCAAGACTGCTATTTCACCTGGCTTGTTCATTACTGAAATCCCACCTAGCACTTGGCACCATAGTATGTGATTAATAAATACATTTAATGAATGAGTGAATGAGTTCATAATGATAAACAATAGGTTCATTGAATGTCTACTACATGATAGGTACCATACCAGGTACTCAATGTGTGTGTGTGTGTGTGTGTGTGCAGTTTCTTTTTTTTTTTTAATTAAGTTTTAATCTTAATTCCAGGATAGTTGCTATATAGTGTTATATTAGTTTCAGTGTAGTGATTCAACAACTCTGTACATTAGCTGGTACTCATCACACGTGTACTCCTTAATCCCCATCACCTATTTAACCCATCCCCCATCCACCTCCCTTTAGTAACTAGCAGTTTGTTATCTATAGTTTAGAGTCTGTTCTCTCTCTCTCTCTCTTGCTCATTTGTTTTATTTCTTCAAGTTTGGGCAATGGATTTGGGCCTCTTCTGTGGGGGGTATGGAAACTGGATGTGGATTGATTCCTAGGCCAAGAATGGCCCCTTAATTCTGTGGAGCAGGAAGGGTTTCTGAGCTCTAGGAGGTGGCTGGGACCCACATGTGCCTCTGTTTCCTTCCTCCTTCTCTACAGAGTATCCAAGTCAAGAGATGGACATTGTCTTCCAGATTGATGATTCTGGCAGCACTGATCAAAGTGACTCTAAGCAGATGAAGGATTTTGTGAGAGTTGTGATGGGATAGTTTGAGGGATCAACACCCTGGTGAAGACTGGGTCCCCAAGATCCAGGGAGTGGGGTGGAGGTGGGAGTTGCCTTGGGGAAGGCCAACCTGGAGGAGGCCTGGTATCACTGAGGGTTGGCTTCATGGACCTGTGCCATGATGAGGCTAGTGTCCTAATGCACTAGAGCTGATCTGAGCCCTGGCCTGAGGAAATTCCTGTGGTGTTTAATACATGCTCGCATGGCCTAGGAAATAATTTTTATTGTTTAGAAGTATTGAAAGGATTATAAAAATAGTTTTGCTGGGAAATTAGATTGAAGGTAACTTGGCCAAATAATTAATGATTTCTTTATTATGTTTTTCATGTAAGTCATGATTTATCTTATTATTTTATTTTCCAATAATAAGTATGTATGTGTATAGAAATTCTTGAGAAGTGAAGACATATAGTCTACAAGTTGATTTCATGTATTATGAAATTTTTTAAAAATCCAAGTTTAAGAAATATTGCATTTGGCAAGGTTATTCCTTGCAAACTACAAAAGAAGCATTCTTTGGTTTTGATTTTCTGGTTTCTTTTGGGGCCAATTTTCCCCTGGATTTTAGTCTTAAAAACACATGGAAAGTGGTTTGTAAATCCAAAGTTATTCCAAAATAAAGTTTATTGAAGAATGACTCTTGAGCATTAGGGCCTTCCTCTTGTCCTTTGCCATTCTCCCTGATATAGTACTCCGACCTCCAGAAGATCCCCTTTGCCTTCACCCAATTCCAAAGCAGTTCCAGCTCTCAGAGCCTCTTGGATCCCATCATGTAACTGGATGGCCTCACGTTTACAGCCACGGGCATCCTCAGTGTGATGTAAGTCCCTCTTTCTGCCTCATGTTGATAGCTGCCACGCCACTTCCTCATGCTCGTCTGCACAGCCCTTCTCTAGACTGTGGGAGCTCTGGACATAGGGGCTCAAAAGGAAAGTGAGGGAGGCTATATCCTAACCTCCTTGGAGTGTTCCCCCAATATAGGGCAGGACTTCTCTGCAGTGTTTCCTCTTTGCCTCAGCTTGGATTGGCTGGAGCCTGATGCTACCTGGGGCAGCCAGAGCCATGGGCTTTGGTTCAGACACACTTGAGTTCTCATTCTGGCTCCCTGATGGTGGCCTGGGAAACCCTGGGAGTTACTGACTCTTTCTGAGTCTCAGCAAACTATCTCATGATGATAAACTTACAACTTAGTTGTAAGGATTAAAGGAAATAATATTCATTCAATGCTTCTTCACAAGAAGCACTAGATAAGTGATTGGGGTTTTTATTATTATTTAAATTCAATTTACCAACATATAACACCCAGTGCTCATCTCATCAAGTGCCCTCCTTAGTGCCTGTCACCCAGTTACCCCTCCCCCCACCCACCTCCCCTTCTGCAACCCTTTCTCAGAGTTAGGAGTCTCTCATGGTTTGTCTTCCTCTCTAGTTTTTCCCCACTCAGTTTCCCCTCCCCTTATGGTCCCTTGCACTATTTCTTATATTCCACATATGAGTGAAAACATATGATAATTATCTTTCTCCAATTGACTTATTTCACTCAGCATAATACCCTCCAGTGTGTGTAATTTCTAATCCTAAATACAACTGCACACAGTTGGTCTTGTTATCCTAATTCTACATTTGAAAAAACCAAGGGTTAGAAGGTAAGTAATATGGCTGAGCCTGGGGTCACACTATTCATGCACAGCTGGAATTTGGATCCAGGTCTGCCTAAATCTTTATGTCAGCACATTTACCAAGCTGTATTTGAGACAACTTTTCCCCCTCTCACCCCCTCTCCCAGCCATCCAAACTATATTCCCATTCAAGTCAACCCCTCTGATCTGGAGGCAGAGGAAAACAGTGTTTTTCACATGCCTGGGGACTGGGCCCGGATTCCACTCTGTATTTTCAGGCCTGATAGTTTGATCTGCTGCATCTCTTCCTTTGAATTCCTTTGGTGCAAGTTGCTTTGCTTGTGCCTGGTCTTTCCCTGATATTTCCTGGGACTGTTTCAGAGGTTATAAAAAGACTCTGAGGTAGGGCTGGGGGATGTGAAGACCCAGATTTCTTTGTACTCTTTGCAAGGGAGAGGGTGTCTGTTAATTCTAGACACATGAGCCAAGGGCCTCCTGCAGTGTTTCTCTTATTTTCTTTTCTTGTTTTGTAGAAGGTTGTTCTAGGGTTGCTGGGGCCACCTCAAGAGCCTTCTGTGGCTGGCCACATTCACAGGAGAGCTCCTTGACCTCTGGAAAACACATATTAGGGTTTTTTTCTAAGTCTTAAGTCCCTTACATATGAAATAGATTAGGACAGATGCTGAGGCCCTTTCCTGCTCTAAAATTCTGGGCTCTGTGGTTCCTGTATGTTATAGAATCATAGAATCATTTAAATGTCAGCAGATGCAGACTATAGTTATTGTGTTTATGAGCACATGTGGTCTTGCATGTAAGCAGAGGCCAGAGATCTGGAAGCAATGCTCTGAGGCATGGGAGTTCCCATCCTGGACAGATTTGTAGTGGTTGGGTTTAGTCTTATGTTTCTCTGCCTTTGTGGTATCCTGACCATTCCCCCAGGAATTACCTGCACAGCATTGTATAATTTATTTATGTCCAGAGCTCATGCCTTATGAACTAATGGTTCTGATGAACTAATGAACTGACCTAATGGTTCTGATGAACTACTGAACTAATGAACTGACTAGGAATGTTTTTTTAAAAGGATAGATTTTAGGATCCCTGGGTGGTGCAGCGGTTTGGCGCCTGCCTTTGGCCCAGGGCGCGATCCTGGAGACCCGGGGTCGAATCCCATATCGGGCTCCCGGTGCATGGAGCCTGCTTCTCCCTCTGCCTGTGTCTCTGCCTCTTTCTCTCTCTCTCTCTGTGTGACTATCATAAATAAATAAAAATTTATTAAAAAAATAAATAAAAGGATAGATTTTATTTTTTTTCCTTTTATTAAATTTTTTTTGCTTTACTATAGGTGTAACCTCAGGATGTTTATTTTGTATAATTGAGTATTTTTTGTTTTCCAAGTAATGAGATCTTCAGAGAAGTATACTATTTTTTACAGATTAAGCGTTTTAACTTTTTTTAAAAAAGGATTACTTAAAAATCTTTTAAGATTTTTAAGATCTCTATGTCCAACATGGGGCTTGAACTCATGATCCTGAAATCAAGCGTTGCATGCTCCACCAACTGAGCCAGCAGGCGGCCCTAATTTTTTTATCCTTTTAATAGAGTCATAATCAGGGCACCAGGGTGGCTTAGTGGTTGAGCATCTGCCTTTGGCTCAGGTCGTGATCCTGGGATCCCCACAGGGATCCCTATGCCTATGTCTCTGCCTCTTTCTCTGTGTCTCTCATAAATAAATAAATAGAATCTTCAAAAAAAATAGTCATAATAAGGCTATTGACACTTAATATATGATTCTCTCATGTGTGCTGTTAATTTGTGAGTTGCTTGATATTTCAAATTATCTTGAATATTGCTGTTTATATGTGTACAGTATTTTAATGTTGCCATTAACTTTATTGCTACTTTTACAATTAGTATCTCCCACTAATGTTTCCCTCATTTTGCTATTAAATGAATATGGAAATTAGAAGTGAAGAATAAGCAAATTAGAGCTTATTTCTGAGACAAGAGTGGAGGCATTATTTAAAAATAGATACATAATAATGATTTGGTTGCTTTTTAAAGTTAATTTATTCCCTTTTCCTTAGAAAACCGTCTGAGGATCAAATTGTCCTCTGTCTTTCACTAGCAGAAGGGGAACACACTTACCTGGCACACTCTTCTGGTTGGATTGTATCTCTAGGTAGGGTTCAGTTCCCTGGGTTTGGGAATGTATTCTTAAGTGACAGTATTGATGGCTACAATGATTGTACCAGACTTTTATCAAATGCCTCATGGGGCAGACACTAGCTGTTCTCTTCATGTGCAAAAACTCATTCACTCTGTACAGTAATCCTACAAGGACATTGCTACATTTGTTCCCATTGCAAAGATTAAGAAAGTGACTTTAAGTTTAGGTGGCTTGCTCAAGGACACACAACTAATGAGTGGTGGTACACAGATTTGAATTCAGTTGGATCTGGCCACAAAACTTGCATTTATAGCCTCTATTCTCTTCCTGCTCTTTGTTTTCTCATGTTTGTGGTGTTCTAGAACTATGTGAACTTGTGATTAGTCCCAACTTTCTGTGTTTAAGTGTCTACCAAACTGAAATCTTGGTCTCCGGTTTGAAAATTTTCTAGCTTATTTGCAAAAGAACATGGTATACTAGTAAAGACAAGTTTTGTAATGTCCTAGAGGCAAAATTTAGGTTAAGGGACATGTGCTAGGGAAACCAATAGATGCTCAGAAGCATAACACAGAATCACCAGAGAGAAGTTTAGAGTAGTGCCTATATATATATATATATACATCCTTTAGTACCATTAGCCTGGGGAATACTATGGACCTAAGGTCCAGATTAGAAAGAAACCAAAAAAACTCCTCAAGCAATGTAAGAAATTTCTTACAAAGCAACCTTTGCCTAAAGCAACTAGTCATCCCATAGAAATGTGCAATTAGGTAAAGATTGTTCTTTAAATTCTGTCTTTCCAACTTCAGTGGTGATGGAAGCCATGGGGAAGAAATTATGACTGGAAAATAAACTCAGAGTTGGCCAAGATATTAGAGATTACAATTTAGCCTCTAAGGGCTCTATTTGGCCAATTACCGTATTTTTGGATGGTTTAAATCCTGGTTTAAGTAAGGGTTTTCCCTTACTTAAAAAAAAATGTATCTTAGGGCTTGAGAAGCCATTTTTGATAGAACTGCAGAAATAGAGGATTCATTCTAGAAGCTAGTTTCCATTAAATTAATTGAAGAATTATTCGGATTAAAACAATAAACTCAACACTAGGATTAGAAGATGGTGTTTCCCCAGGGAGTCTCAAAGGGACCACTGGATCTGAGGACTGCTGCTTCCTTTTCATTAAGTAATCCATTATGATTAAATAAAGAGTAATACAGGCAGAGGGAAAGAATAGACAGTGTCTCCTCAAAGTCTTGGGGTGTCTTCTCCTCCTTGACCCTGGCAGCTAAGTTAGTGTCCTCTTTCAAACTCGTCATGAAGCTCTGTGTTCCATAGATTCCCTCTACTTTTAAACTCCTTACCTACAGATAGAATTTCTCTGGTCATAAAGTAACTTTTGTTCTGGGATGCCTGGGTGGCTCAGTTGGTTAAGGGTCTGCCTATGGTTCAGGTCATGATCCTGGAGTCCTGGGTTGGAGCCCTGCAGCAGGCTCCTTGCTCAGCAGGGGGCTTCTCTCTCTCCCTCTACCCCTCCCCCAACTCAGTCTCTCTGTCTTGCTCTCAAATAAATAAATAAAATCTTGAAAAAATAAATAGAAAAGGAAACAACTTGTTCAGGGAAGCAGTTTGTCTGAAGCCTATTTTTTGTTTCCTCCAAGATAATACTTTTAACGAAAGGAAATCTTTCAGGGACAGGGTGTCCTTGAAACTTTGAGAAACTCTGGAATTCCTCCTAACTAGCTGAGCTGAGCAGATGTCAACCAACTGCACTGCCGAACCTGCTGCCCACTTACCCTGAGAGTTCTGGCAAGGCTTCACTCCAGAGACTTCCCTTTATAGGGACCAAAGAAACAGTGAGTGAGGGGAATCAGGCCGATTAATTCTTTACAACAAGGTTTTATTTATTCTTTTCTTTGACCCCCCCAAAAACATTAAAGTTGTTCATCTTTCTTTTATTTTTAATAATTTTCCTTTTGGATCCAAACGAGCATTTATATTACAGGATATCCACCTGGTCAACATGCAGTGCTGAACTCTGGCTTTAGGAAAGATGCACCGATACTCTGGGCGGGCCAGCACTGGCTGCCATTTAAACACCGTTCCTGAAGGGGTGTCAGGCTGGCACACCACAGTGGATGCTGCCCATAAGGAAGTATCTCAAGCGTCTTGACTCATGTGAGTTTTGTAATGCAGGTGGCAGCGTTTTAACAGCCTAAGGCAGAGCACCCAATTTCCCTCTTGATCCCATCGTACGGGCTCCTTCTCTAAAAGCAAATCAAGGTGGGAATGGCCTGACCTTGGGTCCTAAAGGACAGAGGGCATGGCCTGAGCCACCCATTGGTCTACTTTTCTGCAGCGATATCCTGTGAGGCTAGTACCGGTGCACCCTTCGTAGTGTGAAATCTCTTTCTGATAAAACTCATCTGTCCCACTCACCACCCCTCTCCCCTCCCGTGGCACTTGTACCACTAGGAAGGTCAGTGAAATCTCTCTGCTATTGGCACCACTCTATTGAAGAGTTGCTAAAGTCACAGAGATTGTCTTTGGGCTGCTTTAAAGCAAGAACCTCCCTTCTCCATCTCCCAGGTCTGGAAAAGTTGTTCAGGGCTCTACTAATTCTCTGAGGCCTTCAAACCCACTACCTTTGGTGAGTTTAGCAGAAACAACTGCTCTGAATCCAGTATCATGCTAACAAGTATATCAGTGATCTAATATAAGTGATTCTCTCAGATCACACACCTTCTTTTCCTGGGACTAGCTGATGTTTTCCACCTCAACCTTGTCTTTGTTCTATAGCTTGTCTTTTTAGCCTCTGCCCACATTGCCCCAGCTACACAAATGCCAAGCATACTTGGTGCATTAGATTTTTCTCCTCCGTTTGTTTTTCTGGATGAGTTCCAAATTTTGGACTCAATTTGAGTGGAGTTGGACTGTTCTCTAATATCACCAAGAGGGAGGTTCCTCTGCAATTGCAGCACTTAGGGTGGCTTTGTATAAATTTTGGCTTGTTCACAAAACACCAGGATAGAAAAACACTGATTGAAGTTTGGCCTGCAGGCTAAGTATATATCCCCATTGGTAGCCATTAAAATTCAATGCCTATGTTTTTACTAAATTTGCTGGGATCTGCTTAATGTGATATAATTCCATATCAAATGTAGCTAAGACCAGAACTACTGTATACTTTAATTGGCAGTTAGTTTACATTGTTTAGCCCTCATTTCATATTACCTTTAGTTTTTTTTAATTGATTAATGGCACTTTGAAATTTTGGATTGTGTTTTTCCCGCTCATCCCTTATACGGATTTCTAATAGACTTGCTTTGAGCAGTGGGTTCCTGTGTGGTACAGGTTATCACCATAAGAAATCAGAGTACTGGAAAGAAAATTAAGTCACCAAATAAGGTCAAATTTGGATTTGGCAGCTTTGATTTAGTACCCTTTCAGTTTTGGGGCCCACCTGTGAGTGAACTGAGGAGGAAGTGGTAGTACTTAGTACAGAGTCTTCAGGTCTGGTTCCAGAATCTAGAGAGCAATCCCTTATCTCTGACAAATTGGCCGAACAAAAGAAGAGGTCTTCATGAGGATCCTAAGCATTAGAGAATGGTTATTTGACCTAAGACTGGCTGAACTATCCACAGAAAGAAGATCATGAAAACTCAACTCCTTTCCTGCATTAAAAAAAAAAAAAAAAAGTCTTGGGGTTTTTGTTTTGTTTTTTGTTTTTGTTTTAATTAGAGAGCTAAAAAGGGGAGGAAGTGAAAAAGGGAACAATAGATGGTGAGATTAAAGCAAATCTGGGATTCTGGTTCCATTAAATATGAAGTTTCTTCCAAAAAATGGAATGCTTATAGCAATGCCAAGAATTTCATAGGTCCTTAGTGGTATATAAGGAGAGAAGATTTTTCTAAGTTGATTTGTGGAGACTAAGTACTTTATATAATGCGATATTAATTTACTTACAAACACTTGACACACCTATGAATTAGCCAAGCATTAGTATTTCAATTTCCTAATGAGGGAAATAAAGCACGCAGATGCAATACCTTGCTGAAGGCACAAGTACAGAAGGCTGGGCTAGAATTATTTTTGACTCCCAATAATTTTCAGTTACCAGATTACCACGCTCTTAAAAATTTTATCTTCTCAGGATATAAACTTTTTGTTTATTGGTTAAAGATATCCTGAAAAAAAATCTATATCCATTCTATTATTTACTTGGCTTTCACTGAAGTTCTCAAGCTGTTTTACATTAGGTTGTATTTTAAGTCCCTGGAAACAAGAGACAGAGGCTGACTTAGAAGGAGAAGACAAAAGAAAGTAAACAAACCAAAAAAACCTACACCAAACCAAAAAACAAAGCCAAAAACCACCAGAGAGAGAAGATGGAACTGGTACTATATGACCTCAGATTTTTGGCTCAAATATATTGTTTGATAGAAATTAATTAGAAGGTGATTCAGAAACACTGCACACATTTATCCTTCATTGCTATTCTAGGGTTGGTCTGTTACAAAAAAAAAAAAAATCCAAACAAAAAGATCCCAAAGAAAAATAAACATAGATCCCCTTACCATTTTTTTAAAGTTGGATCTGCTCAACTCTTTCGCACCCCCCAGAAATAAGAATTCAAACCTCAATAATGTATTTACATAGTAGCATGGCTTATTATAAAATCTTTTTGCATTTATAAGGTCAAGATGCTAGTGGCCCCTTCCACCCCCCATTTTTAGCATGAGGGAAGGGATCAGAAGAAGACTACAAAAATAGAAGGGCAGTTTGGAGGTACCCTAGCCTTCCATATGCCTCTGCTAGGAGTCTCATTCAGATTGGCTTGAGTTTTGTTAAGGGAAGCTTTCCAGGCCCTTTGGATAGGTTGGGACAATCTATGAACCTGTTGTCTTTGGCTTATCTTTCTCTGGGATGCCTAAGCCTCAGAGGGTCAAAGCAGAAAGGATTTAAGGGAAGAAAAAGACAGCCATCAGAAACCAAAGATGTTTTTTTTCTGCTCCTAGTCTTCTGTCCCCTCCAAGTGGTACATCTGCGTTCTTCTGGCTGAATGAGTGACAGCACATGATGCCTAATGGATCATGCCAGCAGTCTTTAGCTGAGCTCAGGGTTACAGAGCCAGAGAAGCCATCAGATGGGGCTCTGCTGGGGTAAATGGCTACAGTATACAGTTTTAACCAAAGAAAAAACAAGTCAGAGCTGCAGATATAGGCAGCACTCATAACATGGGATCTCTTCTGATCCTACCATGCCAAGGTTAGGTCCTAAGTCCTGATGTAATTCTGTTTGGCTTTTGTAAAAATAAGAGTTTCAACATGGAGATCTATTTATTCAAAACTAGACCTGGTTCCTTATGGGGTTCTTGTCTGGAATTAAACCATCACACTCTGGCCACTTTCAGGGGGCCCACTTCTCTTTTTTCTTGACTTATAAAGTCTTACCTGAATCTCTTGGACAGTGTTCAGTGCCAGGGAATTCAGGTAGGAAAAATGGACAGGATGCAAGAATCTGCTGAGGAAGGAGCTACCCCAACGCATGGAAATGCCTCTCCTCACCATGATTCTTTGTGCACACTGGCAGCAGGCCTTTGAGGGTCTCAAACTTAACAGATATGAAACTGATAGCGATAGGGTGAAAATTCCCTAACCTTCATGTCTTACAAAATCCCAGCAAAGTAGATGACTATCTGCTCCCTGGCTCCTACACATGTACCTTTTCTTATTCCGATCTCATAATATTTATTATAGCTAGGTTGAGAAATTAAAGCATCTCAACCTATCCCTGGCTCAACCCACTAAATAAATACCCTGTCCAAAAATGAGACATCCAGAGCAGGCTTTAGAAAGAGGATGTAATGAAAAATTGAGAACGTTCTTTAAAAAAACAAAATAATTAAATTTTTGTTCCATTATGCCAGGAGAGACCTAATTTCCCTGAAGTGGGCTTTCATTGAGTATGCAGACATTCCATATCCCCCACTCACCCCAATAGTACCATACCTTATACTGTTTCAGATCACCTTGTGAATATTACCTGGTGAATTCCCAACTACTTTTATGAGAATGATGCATTCCCCACCAGCAGAGGCAGGCAGGTCAGCAAATAAGCTTGGACTGGGTGGATTTAAAATATCTCAGGAGCTGGGTCAATGAGAACATGCAGCAAAACAAGGGCTGGGAGGGGAGCACAGAAAGCAGGAGACACTGAGGCTCTAGGAGAGATGGAAGCGTGTATGGAAAGAAAACACTGGCTGAATGGTGGGATGTGGGATCGTCTTCTTTGTGGTCCCAGGATCAAAACAGGGCAGAACCCAGAACATCTGGATTTCAGCTTCGGAAAAATGTTACCTGATTTTAGTACCCCGTAGGGATGCTGAGTGGGGAGAAGTGAAGCCCAGAATAGAAATAGATTCCTCAGCCAGAAGAGTGGACAGACTGCCATTGGGCAGTCATGTTCATGGCTTGTGTTGACATGGGGTGGGGGTGGGGGGATGCTCATCTCTTCACAGTGTAGGCAACTCTATCCTGACCCTGGCTCACAGAGCATCTTGGCCCAGAGCTCTACCCCTATGTCTGAAAGCCTGCTGGCATTCTGCCCTCCTGGGGATCGAAAGAGGGAGACACGTGAGTACCCCACCGGAAGTCTGTCTGGAACTGAAGAGAGGAGTATCTAAACACAGCCCAGTTAGAATGTCTCTCTACCTTGGTTTGTTTTCCTTTTCCTCCACCTCTCTTTTCCCCCATCTCTCCCTCTTTGTTTTTAGGGGATGCCAAAGGCTGACATTAGCAAGGGAAACTGGACACAGAGCCAAACATTCCTCTGAAGGGACCTGAGTATCTCAAACTGTTTCCACTTTGCTCCACATTTCTTGAGATGCGGCCATACTTTTTAGTCCAAATAGCAGCACACATTTTGAGATCTCAAGGGGCCTCTTTTCAAGGGAGAAAGAGGCAGAATCTGACACGTAGGAAAGGATGTCCTGCTCAGCTATCAGAGGGAAGGTGAGAGGTCACATTTGTGAAGAGATGGGAGGAAGCGGTCAGAAGAAGATCATGATAATGAGTTCCGTGACTTAACAGAAAACGGTCTTTTATTTTCTGGTCTTACTAGAAAGGTAAATGTAGGCTAAGGGATAAGAAACGCAATTTCTTGGTCAGGGGAAATTGAATCACAGAGTTCATAAGTTCACTAGTTCTAACAAGACCCCGACTGGCCGGGGGAAATGCATCTGCAGCGCTTCACACCACTTCATTCACGGCTCAAGTGCTTCTGTGTATGTGAGTGTAAGGAGTTCAGGTGTCCAGGAAGGTTTCCCGGCACAGTAAATTTAGTGTTCATAATGTGGTTTACAGGCAAATCCCATTTCTGGTAATTGCTCTGCCAGGCTAAATTCCTCCTACTGTTGAAATGGCCTAAGATATCACTTCAATTCCTTTTCTCCCAACACAATGCAATAGACTTGCTGACTCAGAATGGCGGTCCTGTGGTAGGCCTGTCCCTAGGGAAAGCTGCATTTCTGAGGTGGAAGAAAGCAATTTTGTGTGCAGAAAGCAGCCCACTGCAGCACTTTGGCATGAAATGACGCTGAGCAGAGGAAACCTTTAGCACAATACCAGGCCCAGCGTCTGAGTCTTATGTAAAGAGCACACCTGTGAGGATCAGGGTGTGACACACTCGCGTTCACATTGCCGGCCACTCCGGAGCGTGCAAGTGCTGAGTGGGAGAGGAAAGTGAGAACAGACACACGGTCTGAGAGGAGGAGGCTTTTGTTCTGACTCAGTGGCCTCCTGCCCTGGGACTACTTTGATTTGGCGGCTGTGGGTCATGAAGCTCCGTCAGTATCTAAAAGAGAAGGCAGGGCCATGAAATGATTCTGCAGCCACACAGTTGTATTTGGCTTTTCAGGGTTGATGCAACTTAGTTCTATTTCAACCAAAACAAACAGAAAAATTTCATAAGTAAAAAGAGGCTCCTTCTAAGAAAAATAACAGCCACTAACTTCTCCAACCCAAGAGGTGGAGTCTGTCTTGGCTGGAGGAGGATAAAAAGAGTGTCTAGCCACTGTGACCTCAGGCCGGGGGAGGGTCCTATGAGGCAAGCTCCACCTGCTCCTGGCTGAGAAGGGAAAGCCCTGCCTGGAATCCTTCTCCAGGAGGTCCCTCTGGCCACTGTGAGACCGGGGAGGAAGTTGAGGGAATGGTACATCTCCACCAGAGACAGAGTGACGTGTTTCCCTGGACGGACAATCTATACAAGATGAGCACTGATTAGCCAAGAAAGGCTCTCTTTTCCTCAATGCTTCTGAGTTTAGGGGGTTAAGAATGGCACAGTGGCCTGAGGCTGTCTGCTGTCCAGCTCTTACTCTGGGGAGAGGAAAAGCCCCGTCCTAGCTCCAGAAAATATTCAGGGCCATGGGGACCCTCATCTCATTACACTGTGTGATGAGACCCCATCAGAGCCTACTTGGCTAGGAGGAGCCGCCCAGGTCTCAGCTGAGGTATATTTACCAATTACCTTCAAAGTATCAGGACAAACTGACCCTCACACACCAACTGGCTGTGGAAGGGGCCCTCCTCCCAGGGGGTCCTCAGTAAACTCAGACGGATTCTCTCATGGAAGCTTCTCATTTCAGTCTGCCTGCCTTTCCTCTCTAGAAGCCTCTACTAGGTGATGTATGGCCCACCCTGGGTATGTGTGTGCTACCTTCTCAGGAAGTGGCAGGGAAGACTGAGCCTCTGGCTCGTGGCCTTGCTGCTTGGCAGAAAGGGCCACTACCTCCTGGACCACAGTCTAGGTTGACATTCGGCCATATGTGCTGTTCCACATTCTTCTATACTGGTTGGAAAACAGACTTTGCCTCAATTATACTCTCCACCCCCAACACTTACCCCACCCTCGAGGGATCCCTTTGGACCAGCGTTTGCAGAGCTAAGGCCTGGCAGAGCACTGGGCTCCAGCAGGAAGGCTGGACTGCTGCTCACGCCAGCTTGTGCTCTGGCCACGGGGGATGTTAAATGCTTTTAAAATATCACCCTTCCTGGAGCCTTAGGCACCTCGGTGGAGCCTGAGGGACCTCCCTGGCCTATCCTAACACAGCACCTACTGAGTAGGCCTCAGGCTTCAAAGAGACAGGACTGTCCCTCCCAGCACCACCCATCCTCTCCAGCTCTTGGAGCCTTTCCCCGTGGTCTGGGCTGCAGGACTATGGCTTTGCTCACCCAGACCAGCCCTTGCTGCTGCCACCACAGCCCCCCGGCCCCTTGTCCCACTTCAGCTTTTCCCTCCTGGCCTCCGCCCCGTGGCATCCGATGCTCCTGAACTTAGCCTGTGCTTCTCTGGGGGAAGCAAGCCAGAGGGGAATGCATGAGATGCTAGTGTGGTTGCCCTGACGGCAGTGGAGCTGAGGAGCAAGAGCTGGTGAGGGAGGAGACGCCTCTCCCGTGGTCTCCACGACTCCCCAGGTAAGAGCCAGAAAGTCTTGCAGGCTTTTCAGGGCGATGGGCGGAGAGACAGGCCAGCTCCATCCTTCCGCGGCTTGCAGAAAGGTGGGAAGGGGCAAGGGGAAGCAGAGCCCCCCTCACCACGTCCCTTCTGCCAGGGGAGTAACCCTGCACGTTCTCGTATTTCCTTTCCCCAGCAAAGAGGCAGAACTATGGCAGCGCCCATCTTGCAAAGGGAAGTGAAGCCACTTGGCGGGTCCCACTGGTTTTCCTGTTGTCCCTTCGTTGCCGTCAACGGATAATGCACGGTGTCCTTCTGTCTTCCTCCTCCCTCTTCCTCCCCCCCCGGGGCAGCACTGGCTTCCCAATTCGGTCTTGGTTTTCTCCGTGTGAGAGAGAAGAGCATGCATCGGAGGGGGGAGCAGCCTCTAGCACTTGTCGTCTTCTTCCGTGTCACTCAGGAGGTCGCTGACCGCCCCGCACATCACGCCCGGCCCCGGCCCCCCGCGCCGCCGCCGCCGATAGTGCCCGTTGGGCATCTGCCAGCTGTGCCGCAGCGGCGGGGCCGAGCCGATGGTGTTGGAGCGGCCCAGGCTGGTGGCCACGGCGGCCTCGAAGGTGAGCGTCTCCTCCTCGCCACAGTCCGACGCGTGGGAGTCTTCGTGCAGGGCCAGGTAGGGCTCGGAGATGTAGCGCTGCGGGGAGCAGTGCTGGCTCTGCTGCCCGTGCCCCTGCCCGTGCCCGTGCCCGTGCCGGGGGCCCGAGGGCTCCGCCAGGCCGGCCTCCGTGCTCTCCAGCGCCTGGGGGGTCAGCGGGGAGCCCCTCTCGCTTCCGTCGGCCGGCGGGGAGATGCTCCCGGAGTGTCGAATCAGGGAGCTGTAGGAGAGGAGGGGCCGAGGCTTTGGTGGGACGGGTGGGAGCTGCCGGCGACTTCGTCTTGGGGTGCTGGTGTCAGAGATGGAGGGGATGGAGCTCTCGCTCAGGGAGCCCGTGCCCTGTGCGGCGGGACAGACACGGCATGTTAGATCCCTGCTCGGGGCCCTGGTGAGCTCCCCTGACCCTTCTCACGGGCCCTTAGAGTCCGGGGCAGGGAGGTCAGAGCTGGGGTCCCAGCTGAGGGGCGGGATCCACTGAGGATGGAGGGACTGAGGAGGCCGATGGGTCTCCACCATGGAGACCAGGGCATGTTAACCTCAACTGCAGTTGTAGGCTCTGCAGGTGGTGGCTGGGGCGGGGATGGGGGTGGGGGAGAGGCTGAGACTCTGCATTTGCAACAGGCTCCCAGGTGCTGCTGGACCACGGAACACATGCTCAGAGGAGCAAGGATCTGGAAGCTCTATCTATGTAACATGAGAAACTATCACTGAGAAACTATGTAACACTGAGAACACTATCTATGCACTCTGAGAAAGCACTGAAACTTGGGAGAAGGACAATGGCATGAGTGAGGGTGAATAAATGCTGTCCGAGAGATAGTTCTTGGGAAGCGGATCTGAGGGAATGGCAACTCTCTTCCCTCATCTTCACTTTTTGCCTTCATGGGTTTAGTGGCTGGCTGAGGTTAACTCAGCTGCTCCACTCACAGGCTTAGCAGCTTGACCTGTTCATCTAGATCCAAGGGTTCCCAAATCCAGTGCTGGTACACGGACCTTCTGGAAGGTGTTTCTCAAGCTGTGTGTGGCCTCTGAACCACATGCTCAGAAGCTCCTAGGGAAGGAAGGGTCCTTTCACCCGCAGATTTATGCTTTTCCCTTTCTAGCTGGTTTTACTACTGAAGCAGAACCCTTTAGATCCCAGGAATATATGGTTATGACAGGCTTTCATGATTCTAGTCAATAAAATTTGAAAGCCACTGCTCTAGAAGAAACTTCTCAACTGCCTCTAAAAGTCCACTGTAATAGACCCTCCTCCTCCTCTCCTCTGCTCGCTGCTGGTGAGGGGGTCTCCCGTCTGGGCTCTGACAGCCTTGAGGAGAGGTAGGGCTGGGAGTGAAGAGGAAAACAGGGCGAGAGAATGTTTTCACACAGCTTTGATGGTAATTTCTGCAAGAAAGGAGTCGTCTTCTTGGGATTGGCTGGAAGCCAGGTAAACAAGGTTGAACGGATCCAACTTATAAATTCTGTGCTGAGAGATGAATCACCATCGTAACTAATACTAGGGATCATACAACTGGTCACAGAAACTTTTCTGGCCAAAGGTGTTCCTTTCCTCCTAGATCTGGCTGAGACATTTGTGTATTTGTTGTGACTTTGTACCTCTGGGTTCTGAGGACTGAGATGCAATAACTTCTAGATACCATTGTCTTTCTTGGGGGGAACCATCTTGTTTTCCATGAATTCCTATCCTTTCTGAGTACACAAGCATGAAGTAGCTAACGTCTGTGCACAATGGATATAGTTTCCTATGAAATCAAGGATTTCATTAGGTCCACATTTTGCACCTAATGTTAACAGACCACCCCTCCTTGTCTTTCTACAGGGGCTCCACTTCCTCTCCATGCTCACCTGTCTGTTGGGGGTCTGTGACCTGGCCTCACTGGGAGACCTGGACTGTTGGCGCTCTGGGGACTCCCAGTCGGCCTGGGTCCCTCGCTCCTCTGAGTTGCAGCGGGAGACATCAGGAGAGAGAAGATGTTTTCGCTCTTTCGATCGTCCCCGCTCTCTACCCCCTGAGCGGTGGGTGTCAGACTTGTGGCCTGAGAGAGACGACAAAAGCAACTGATCACCACTCCACCCATAGTAGCCTCTGAGCACAAAGAGATGTCATACAGCCTGGGTGGGACTGGGCCTCTGAAGAATCCTCACTTCTCCAGGCATGTCAACAGGTGATCTGAATGGGAGGCAGGAGGGAGAGGGTAGAAAATTCTCCTTTTGTAAAGAGATAAGTGTGCGAGCTGCCACTGGAAAGACACATAGGTCAAAGGATGCAACTGGTTCTCTTCGGTTTTTAGGTATGCTAGACATAAATAAGATAGAATCTTTGTCAACACTACGGCCCAGGAATTATCTATGTCCTAAACATGGGTATATAACCTTTTTTGGGGAAAGATAGCATCAGAAAAGGGATGGAGATCAAAGGGTTTCAGGTCCATTGAGGACTTCTAGTCCCATTTCTGCCATTTACTAGCTCTGTGATAAAGGCATCTCACTGCGTTTTGATCTCTGTTTCCTCATTTCGTAAAAGAGAAACCATTAGAATGCTTCAAACTCTATCAGTATGACCCTTTTCCTTAAAAAACAAAACAAAACTCCAAAAACCTAAAATGATTCCAGTATCACTATTGGGATTGAAGTGGAGTTGATGGTAAAAGCCCAGCCCTTGCCAGGAATGTATTAGAGGCCCCCTAAGGAACCCTAGTGTTTTTGCAGAAGGTCATTTGAAAATCACATTTTTATTATTGAGATATAATTAAAATATAAGATTATAGGAGTTTCAGGTGTACAACATAATTGAGTGAACAGTTCTATACATTTTAATGATTTCTATAGCCCTAATCTGAAAAAAATTCCAGCCTTTATGATGAATATAGAAGATGCTGTATTAGGATAAGTCAGAGAGGGAACTCTTTTCCTGGTGACAAGTGCTCTTCCTTCCCTCGTTCTCCTCAACCTGAATCCTGTTCCAGTGACTTGCAGTTCTTTTCAGAATTGGTCATCAGAGCAGGAGCCTGAAAAGAGGTGAACAGCAAAGACCCCCTCACCTGAGTCAGAATTCAGGCGATGAGCTGACAGTCTCAGGGAGGAGTGGTAACTCCGACGACGTGACTTGTAGGTGTTTTCACTGCTTCTCTCCATGGAGAATTCCTCCAACCAGGAGGAATTTGAACGCTTATCCCGAATAGTGGAAAATGAACGTCTCATGGAGCTAGTATCTGTCACCACCTGGAAATAGGAGCCCCCAGAGGAACACAAAATCTGGATTAATTACTGAAAGGGTCTAGAAGTAAGGAGGAAGTGAGATGGAGATTGTTGAAGATTGCCAACTGTAACCTCCCTGGAATCCCTCTTGCTGAGACGTCAGCTGGAGAAAAGGGTCCTGGGCTATATTAACATAGACACTAAGACTTATCTATGGTCTTTTCTTCATGTTCGAGGAAGCAAGCAGATGAGTGTATAGTGCAAGCTTCCCAGAGAGCCATCTAACGTAGGCACTTGGCCAGTGAACCTTGAGTCACCTTGAAATATTGTGAGGGCAATTGTCAAAAAGTCTGCACCATGAGAGAAGCATAGCTTTGCCTTTTATTTGTTGCCCTTGCCTTGCACTACCATGTAGCACAGGAGCCTAGGAGAGCTTGTAACTGAGCAGCATCTAAGAATGCATTGCTCTCTCTCATCCATAACCTCCCCCCATACCTATGCCCACCCCCTCCCCAGCCCCACCTTAAACTCTGGCATTTTGATTTGCCACAGATGTTAAACAGATTCACAAAAACTTCTTGTCTCTGTCAAAACTTGATGTAAGACAGACAGACAGAAAAAAGAAGCCAGGAAAACAGACAAAGAAATGAGGCGTGGCCTGCACTGGTTAGGACAGACGGTCCTGACACAGAGCTGTGTGTGTAAGTAACTGCATATGTGCTGGGGGATCCAGGAAAGGAGGAATGGGGGAAAAAAACACAAGGAAAATCCTGGAAAATATTTCTTGCATGGCTGGTTAAGTCTTGAGGATATTGAGCCCATCCAGAAGGAGTTATACCATTTTGCTGCCTAGCTTGTTATGGTTGGGGCTTCACTGAAAACACATCTTGGAGGAGCAGGCTCTATAGAGAAGGTCCATAAGCCAGACTTTGCCTATAGGGAAGGGAGGGGGCAAATCAAGGGCTCACCTGAAAATATCAGATGTTTTGTCATAACCCACCAATCCAATACAGCCCAGGATGCCACTACACATGGCAGGTGGTAATAGCTTTTTACCTGGGGATCCACAGTCAGGCGTGGCATAGAAGATGCCCTCCCAGATCCCGTATGCTCCTGGGTGTCCGAAGGAAGGTAGATGCCATGGTTAGAGGACTGCACGCTTTTTAATTCACTAACCTCTGGCTCCTGGAAATAAACACACAGCCAAGCTTGTGGGACTCGGTTCCATCTCATTGCTTCTCACCTCCAGTGGATGATTCGGCCTCCTCCATGACAAGAATGGCTTTTAGAAGAGAGACTTGCATCTCTGAGGTCTCAGTTGTATGTGTATATGTGGGTGCATCCGTGTGTGCACATGTGGTATACCAGATGTCCCAGATAGAAAGCTCTACTGGGAATAAAAAAGTAAAGATGGCCTTTTCTAGTCAAGTATCCTCTTATTTACCACAAAGCAGTGCTTCAGATTGGCTAGTTTTGTAAAACAGTATCACTCATAATAGTTCTTAGATATGTGAAGTTTACTTTCTGATAGTTGGTAGTGTTAGGATTCTTCTTTTAATGTGATGAAGTTATTTATCAAACAGAAACCACTGTTCTAAGGAAAGTCACTAATTTCTGGTGTCAAATACATCAGCTCATACCTTAAGCCACGTGATTTATTAGCTGAGAGCTTTCTTGTGATTAAAACCATTCAAAAAATGTGATAGATGGCCATCTGTCAGGGATGCTCTAGACTAGGGCAGTCCAATAAAAATATTACATGAACTACCTCTAATTTTAAATGTCCTAGTAACTACATTTTAAAAAGTCTTTAAAAACATCCAATGTAATATATTTTATTCAACCCAATATATTCAAATATTCTCATGTCAACATGTAATCAATCTAAAAATGGGGATGTTTCACTTTTTTTTCCCTCTACATCTTTGACATGGGCATGTATTTTCTACTTCTAGCACATCTCAATTTGGACTAGTCACATTTCAAGTGCTCAATGGCCACATGTGGGTGGTGGCTATTATATTCCACTGTGCCACCCGAGAACATTAGAAGGTTGGATTGGAAATCTCTAAGGTCCTACCAGCTCTTTTATGTGATTTTCCTGGTTAAAGAATATTAGTTTGGCAACTGTACATGATCTACACAGATAGCTACTGTCACTGCATAAGGGGTAGAGTTGCCTTAGAAATGTTTACATGGGACGCCAAAGAGACCTAGAAATATCCTGGACATCTGGAGATTATACTAGAAAAAAGGCTATTTTATATTTAGGGAATGACACCCTAAAAACCTAGTTGTTTAAATAGGGGACTGCTGAAGGAAAGGGTGCTCAAGACCCTCCCCCTTAGTCTCCAAGATCATTTGGCCAGGTGGTTTCTGGTGCGCATGGGAGGACTGCCCATCTAGGACATGTGATATGTGCACTTCTTGAGGAAACTATAGTGTTTGCAGTACATGCTTTATAAAGCACACAGGTCCAACTTAAAACAGACGTGGTAACAACACTGCAGTTTGTGAGGTGTGAGAGGTGGTATAAGACACACGCACAAATCATGGCCACGCCTCCAGATGTGGAGCAGGGGCCCCGAGGATGGGCAGGAGTACACAGTGGTGAGTGTGTAGCACGGGCTGACACCTGAACTGAATTACAGACACCAGTACTGACAATGAGATGAACACAGATCCAAAAAGTCCTGGCACTATGGCTCAGCCCCGGGGAACCCACAGAAATAATGATGTAATGAAGCCTCACTGTGAAAGAAAGGACACATTATTGAGATTTTCCCAGCCAGATGCAGCCAGATGCATCATCAGGCAGACAAGCTGTAAAATGCTGAGAGGCACTTTTAAGAATCAAACTATCTGTACCAATTAGTCCATGGTGCTAAGTTCCTCATAAAGGAAGGCAGGGAATTAGTCCAAGGATTCCTGCTTACCTTACCAAGAAAACCCACTCTGAGAGGGTCTGGTCTAGCAGTCTCCCACACATCTACACAGAATTCCCTGTCTCAGCAGTCGCAGGAGTTGGAATCACCTATTTGTCTGAGCTAGTGGAGGGTCTTGCCCTCCCTCTAAGGGTACCTATGCCAACAGACATGTACTCCATAAACAGGCCAGTCCCACACTCCACCCACATCATCCATCCAGGATGGCTCTGGGGTGCACGGTAGCAGTGGAGGGGGTCAGGAGAGAAGGGAAGAGAAAAAACACAGATGAATTATAATCAAAGTGACACAGAACTCAGGATAAACTGTCTAATATGGACTTTTGCAAATGTTGAGTTTTGTCTTTTCCTTTCCAGACTTGCGAACACTTGAGCTTTATTCTAAGCTCTGGAGGGAACTTGCTCTCACAACTCCTGAACTAAGGTTAATAGTAAAGTCTATTATCATTAAGAATCGCATTTTAGCTTTGCATTAGCAAAATCTAAAGTCAATGCTCCCCTCCCCCCAACCTGCCTTCTTCAAACTTCAACCTGATTCAATAGGTTTCTCAGGAATTTTACTATTTATGTTAATGAAAAACTCTAGGCCCTAGAGAGGGATTTTAGGGACCTCCTATATGAACTTGATTTATAGAATTGTGACCAAAAGGGACACAGAAAAAAGGTAAGAGATTCTTCTGTAACTCTTAGCAGATAGCTAAGTCACTCACATCTGATTCCCTGAGTTACCCAGGAGATGAGTACCTCCAAAGGGCTGGCATAGAGCATTCCTGTGTTTCCCAGAAACAGCACCTGGCTACAGTAAGCTGTCCATTTGGTTCCACTCATTCTGATGATTCATCCTAAGGCTCTGTATCAAAGGCAAGAATTTGTGACTCTTGCTTCTATATTTGCTGCTTGCAGGCATAAATTAAGAAGGTTTGGCCTGAAGCAATCGAAGTACCTGCAGCAGGTAAGGGGCCTCTGGGATTCTAAAACCCACAGAGGGAGCATTTGTCAGAGAACATGAGAAACTGAACCATGAAAGGAGGGACAGGAGGGTGGCTAACTGGCAGGGTTTTCCTGATAAACCCTTAGCTATGAAATAAAATTTGGAAATGACAGTGGGAGGGATCAGGAAACCAAGGATGTATTTGTGAGGTCATGTAACTCATTGATTCACCAGAGACTGATGTTCCTGGAACTGTCCATCATCGGCTGGATCCATACAAGCCAATTGGAATATTTCCTGGGGGGAGAGTGGACTCATCGAAGGGTATCCACTACGGCCACTCCTGAAAAGCAATGGCAAAGTAAGAGGTAACATGTTCATGAGAGAAAGAGAAAGTCATGTCATAGCTGCCGCTACTAATTCCCACCCCAGATAGGACTTCCTTCCCAGGCAAAGGGTGACACCTATCAGTACTAGCTGGCTTTGTAAGGCTGGTAACTGACAGGCTGGATCCTAGAATTAAAAAGTAAAAAAAAAAAAAAAAAAAAAAAAAGCATTGGAAAGGAGAAGCCACTGTTTTCAACCTGCATTTGGAACCATTCATCATTCTGCTGGTGACTAGACTATCTGTGACAAACGGCATTATTTGTCACACTCAGCCATATGGAAGACCAATGCTCAATTACAAACCTGTTTCTGCTCAGTTTCTCCCTTCAGCAGTAAAAAAAAAAATACTGTAGTTTAAACAGTGAACAGTTTGTTTAAATATTAAGCAGTCATGGTCTTTTAAATAATTTCCTCCAGTTTCAGTAGAAATACGGTTTTATTGTGCCAACATCCTTGGCCAAACTAAACAATTCAATGCCATGAGCATTTATCGAAGGATAGCTCTGTGCCAGACACTATGTCTGTTGGTTTAGGAACTAGGTGCAATGATCTCTGAGGTGGTGGTGCGGAGGTTGGTAACTTCTGGGTTGATGGCTATGGAGGAGGATACCTAAATGGTGATGAGGTAAGAGGCCTGTGAATGAAAGCTATGGTGAGCTGTCCCAGTGTGCCTGTTATTAAACCACTGCTTGGTATCTGTAGGCACTCTTAGCCAAATGGGATACTTAGGAGAAACAGAAGTAGCCAGTCTCTCCTGAGAAGATGGCTGTTGCTGCCATTCACTGCTACTAGCATAGTACCAGGTGCCCTCTGACCTCCTCAAAAATGCAGAGTAAGCTTCCTGGTGGTGGGAGGGACAGTGGTCAGGGACTGAGCCACAGCTCTCAAAAATGGTGGGGCCGGAGGGAGAGATGGGGCATGATCTTGTGCTCCAGGGACAGCCATTTCATCGTTGAGAGTATTGCACTCATGAATGCATCCACTGGAAAATGCGAGGCATGAACAAATTTACTTAAAAATTAATCCACAGGCACAATCTTACCTGGACTGGGATCACAGGGAGAGATCTGAAGAGCAGAGTCACCCCCACCTGTCCCCTTGCTGCCAGGAGGATGTTTGCTGAATTCTCACAACTGACACAGAGTGATCTGATATTTAAATGACCTGCTTACATGTCAGTCATCTTCCTCAGAGGCCTTCTGAGAACCTCGAGGAGCAAGATGAGCACTGCTCTATGAGAAATCCCAGAATCCCCCACAGGTAGAGAGGACCCTTGGGATTACCAAACAAGCTCATAGAGTTGAAGAACTTGAAGCGAGATGACATCCTTCCTACTTTAAAAACCTTGTCTGGTTCCTCATTGTCAGGATAAAGTCTGGAATATGGCCTCTCATGATCTAGTTCTTTTCTCTTGCCCTGTACCTCCTGCTCCTGAATTTCAGACACACTGGACTCTCCTAGTTCATTGAATGTGCCCGCCCGGCTTCTCTCTGCCTCAAGATGTTAATACAGACTCTTCCCAGAGAGCAGAAAGCTTTTTTCCCAACCCAACTCTTTTCATATCATCTTGAATTCATTCTTTCAAATTTACCTTGTGAAGGAAATACGCTTTGATTTTTCCCCTTGCCAGAGCTCACATGGACTCAGATTGTGCCATGTTGTTTTCTTCCTCATACAAATCACAGAAAATGACAACTGTTCTTCTTTCTAGCAATTCTGCTTCATGAGTAGCTTTCCAGCAGGTATAAGCTCAATGACGGCAGGAGGTCCTGAGGAACCAGCCTGCTCCTCCACCAGTGTCCCCCTTTCAGGAAACATGCCAACATCCCCCTTTCAGGAAACATGCCAACATCCACCCCAAGGTGTAGGCCAGAAACTTGGGAGTCATCTTTTATTTTTCCCTCTCCTTCACTCCCTGAGGCAAATCAATCATCAAATCCCACCCAGTCTCCCTACTGGAAATATTTCAGGTCTGAGCATCTCGCCTCATCTCCAGCCTGTTAGTCCAAGTCACAGTCATTAATGATTAGCACAATGGCAGTCACATACTAAAAGCAGTTCTATTGTCCAGACTGGTTTCAAGAATCATCTTTAAAAAGCCCTGTCTGATCATGTCCCACTGATGAGTAAAACCCCATGGCCCTTAGATCAAGTCTCACTTCTGTATTCTGCTTATAATGCTTCCACCTGTTGGCCTCACTGAGCTCCCCGTGCTCCAGCCATTCTGACAGTTGTCAGGTTCCTGAGGCTTATCCCACTCTCCCCTGTCTTGAAGACCATGCCTCTGAGTCTCACTTTGCACAGGGAGGCCTCCCCAAACCCTTGAACCAGATGTGCTACTTCCCTTCAGTGGCATCGCAATAGGCTACCCTTCTGCATTTTAACCTTCGTTACTTTTGTAATTTTTTTTTCAGGATTCGTCTCCATGAGGGCTGTGATCAGTGAAATCCCGAGTGTCTGAGCCAGCTTTTCTATCATATAGGATTTTTAAAAAAATATTGGTCAAATCAAGGAGTAAATGAATCAATAAACATGGGAAGAAAGTGGTTTGATGCCATGGTGGGAGACATGTATGGTAAACTGGTGGGGTGAGGGAGATCTCGGTGGAGGGGTGCCCTCCTTTCTAAGCCAAAGTCCTTGAGAAAGACACTGGACTTCCACTGCTCCAGTCATACCTCCCTTCCTACACAGACCAAAGATAAACATCTCCTGGTTTTCTGTAGACACGTGAAGCCATACCTTGCTTTTTTTTTTCATACCTTGCTATCTTATACCATCAAATATTTGTAAAGATCAATAATAGCTTTGATCATGATGTTGGTCCTTTGCTTCTCTTGCACATGTGTTACCTTGTGACCTCCGAGATCAGTGCTTTTCAAGCACAGGTGTCTAACACCACAGGCTGAAAGGGATTCATGGTGTGAGAAATTCCAAATGGCCTTCTGATCCAGGGTCTCATTCCCAGGCCCTGATTTCATTCCTCTGATAATTACTGAAGTTGTGGTATTTAGTGATTACTGGCTCCATGAGAACTAGGACTGGCTTAAATCCAACCACAAAAACTTCCTCATGTGAGGTAGAGGGACTCCTGCCCTTTGGATACTTATACGTGTTTGCTGATGACAGAAAGATTGTGTTATTATAACGAGATATGTATGCCATAATACATCATTTAGGCTAACGACCAATGGAGGGGCTAAGAGTTGGCAACTTCCTTAACTGATGTTTTGTTTCCACTTCTAATACAGGCTTTTTTTTTTTTTTCTTTTCCTTATCTAACATTCCTTTTGTTCATTACTGATAATAGTGCAGTGGGAATACTCTGGAGTTAAGGATAACAAACTTAACCTCAGTTCAGCTTCCTACTAGCCACATGACTTTGGGCAGCTTATTTAGTCTCCAGTTTCTTAGTTGTAGAGTGATGACACTAACATGTGCCCTTCCTTCTTTGTCCATTCACAGTGCTCTCTCTCTCTCTCTCTCTCTCTCTCTCTCTCGGGCTGGCCCCAGTGCCGAACTTGCTATTACCCTTGCTGAAGAACTGTTTTAAAATAAAAAATATATATATTGTTGTCTCAACCTCAGAGAAAGGATTGCTTGGCTCAGAACTATTATTTCTTAGGCGTTTCTGGGCCTGCATGATGGCACTGGTGATGGGATGCAAGCAGGCCAGCTGTGGACCTTTGGTAATACTCACAGGCCTGAAACGGGGTCCTGCTGGAGATAGGGCAGGGCTTTGGCATTAGCAATGATCTCCTGAGGCAGAGATGAGGGCTCCATTCGCTGGAACATGGGTGCATTTTTCTGTATTAAAAGTAGGAAAAAGGAACTCATGTGACTATGGGGTATGCTCATGGGGGGGGATGGGAAATACAAATCACTTGGGTAAGACAGGAGCATGCCTGATCCTCTGATCCCCTGAGTTTCTAATCTCCAACACTAGAAGGTTCCTGCATGCTGCACTCCTTCCTCTGCTTCTAGCGCTTGCAGGGCACCATGGCCCAGGGAGGCGCAGGCCTGTCCCTATAGGGGCCCTCCTGGGACTCCTCGTGGCCCACCGACTCCCAAGTTGTCCTTGACTCTCACCTGTTCCTCCAGCTGCTGCCTCTGTTTCTTCACCTTACTCTGTTTATAGTAGTCCATGATCATCATTGCTGCATAGATTTTGCCCACAGTCAGGTCAGAGGCTAAAACCACAAGTGTGGCATGGAAGGGAATAGGGAGAAGACAGGTGGCAGAGAGTGAGAACACCTCACAAGCTTTCCCACTCTCTGAAGTAGGTCTGCTCCCTCAGCCACCCATCTAGCCAACATTTATGGAGAGCGCCACAGGTGCCGGACCCTGGGAATACAAAGTGACGAGGTCCTGTATCTACCCTCAGGGAGCTTCCACAGCCACCCAGAGAGGGTAAGGATACTGATGATAAACCACGTATTAATAAGCATCAGCTCTGCTGATCTCCAGTGCTATCTCTAAGTCACAGCTGCATAGAATAAGTCACCTTATTCCCAACTGTGGGAGGGTTTGCTGAACACTATCATGTGCAGGGAGAGAGCTATGCACTCAAGAAGTTTTACCCACAACTACAGTGACCAATCTTGGAGGGGGTGGGGAGAAAACAAACAAAACCTTCCAATTCATGCAAAAGGGATTAAGAAGTGGGGGATCTGGATTTCCCCTAAGGATAAAAGAGCCACCTTTCCTTATCTCCTTGATCACTTCCTATTCCCCCCCTCCACGTGACAGATGTGACCTTGGCATGCTGAGCCCACAGCGACAACACTACCCAGGAGGAGACCCCACACCTTTGGGCATGGGCACAAGCAGGTCTAGCATCTTCTGGGACAGGTGAGGCCAGATGGCCAGGGTCTCCTTTTGCAGCTCCGAGTCTAGCTGCTGCCTGTCTGCACCACCTAGAATAAGAGAAATTTTAATAAATAGAACAGACACACAAATAACAAGGCTGGAGGGAATAGATGGGGGTGGGAGCTGAATCAGCATGGCACCTCATATCCTCAGAGGAAATCCTGGCACTTGGTGACAGTGGATCTTGTAATACCACGTCTTTCTGCTGAAGAAGCAGAACACATTTTGGCTCCCCTTTCTAGTGACTCAGAGATACCGTGTCACAGAGATCTGAGGCCCCAAGACCAAGAGCACCTTCCTCATTCATTTGAAACACCTCCCAGGTGCTTAATGTATCAGAGGACAAAATGAAAAGAGCCATAAGGAGCCTCCCCTGCCTCATTATACGTACATCAATTCTTCCAGCAAGTCTGACTCCATAGTCTGAGTGACCTGATTTTAAAGAGGATTTGGATCAGGCAAGAGCAGACAGGCTGGAGGTCTCTAGAAGTAGTGATCCTTTTTTCTCCTAAATCACTGAATCAGAAATTGAGAGGAGCAAAGGACTGCCCTGAGAGCACCCATCACACACCTTCCAGGGCATCATAGAGAAACCACATAAGAAAAAGACAAAATCAAAACTCATTTGTTCAATAAGCAAACACTTCTAAAATGCCTACTGTGTGCCAGCCACTGAAGAGCACATGCTGGTGAGCTGAAAGGAGCCACAGAGATTATCAAACCATTTTTCCAGGGAGAAATGACAAACATTTCTGAGTCAGAGGTGAAACTAGGACCCTGTAGCACATTTGCACATCGTGGCGCTATCAGACGGATGCAAGTTTGCACCTCTCCATCCTCTGCCACCTCGGGTGAGTTATTCTAGACTCCTGTTTTTCCATCCCCAGCTCACCTTTGGCGATTTTGATGTCCAGGGCTGTCCGGATCAGAGCCATCAGTGTGGAGGTGAAGTGGACTGTCATGTCCTCAGCTACTGGCATATTCATTAGGACCAACCTCTGTGCGAAAGAGAGAAAAGAAACAGCAGGAGGAAAAAAATATCGAAAGAAACCTCGGTGAGCAGAGAAGCAAATTACAGGGGTCAAATGCAGAGACAAAAAAGAAGGGCAAGGATTCCCTGTCCCCATTCCCACCTCCTCTCCTTGCCTCTCACTTAGGGTTCATTCACTGCTATGTAGTTATTGAGTTTGTTTTTTCCTAGGGGATGGTGCCGAATTCCAAAAGAAGGGGGACTGAGCATTCTGCAGGACTCCTCCATGGTCCTAGGAATGTCTTTGATAGGGGTGGAAAGTGATTTCTAAGAGAAATGGCTCAGAGAGAAGAGTCAGCTCTGGGAGGTGACTCCATTCCCTGATTCGAGGCTGTTCTGTTCCCCCTTGTCCCATGGATGCCCCCAAAATGCAAACGGAAAGAAAGGGATGGGGGAGATTCTGTTTTGCTTATTTGACTTGAAAGATGCATCCTGATGCCCCCTTTTTGAGTCTTTAAAAGGTGAAATTTGCCAGCACATGATTAAACATGCATAAGTCCAACTTATCCAAAAAGGATGAGGTGGAGCAGGATGGAAAAGGAAGAGAGTGCAAACAGGGTCTAGGGGAAGAAGGTTGGGGGAGCAGAGGAGAGAAAATGAGAGAAGGGTGACCAAGGCAGGAGCAGAGTGGGCAGGCCTTGTTCCCCTTACCCAGACGAAAGGATCAAACTGAAATGGCCAAATCCACTTTCCAGAGAGTATCTTGCTTTTGGAATCCTTTACCTCCCCCCACCCCATCCCGGCACCCTCTCTCCCTCCAAACTTCATCCCAGAAGTTCAAAGAACTCAATGCCACATTCCACCACCTGGTACTTTTGGATGTGGCCATCATGAGCAAAAAGGATGCCAGCCCATCAGCTGTGCATGGAGAGCCATGTGCTGGACCCTAAAGGGCCCTGTTCCAAGGAGATGCTCTCTGGAGCTGTACAACTTTGAGGTAGCAGCAGCAGAAGGTCCTCTGGCAGAACCACCAGCCTAGCAGGGAGGGATGTGTCTCTTCCCAAGGCAGGATCTCTAATGCGCCATTGGAACATCTCGCCTAATGTGATTCCACAGACATGGTGTCTTAGAGTGTAAAGTCAGTTTCTTGTTTGTTTCTGAGTTCCATCTCTCTCCCACTTCCTTAAGCTTCTAGACAAGTGGCACATTGCTGTGGTGTGTTCCTAGATGAAAGAGCTCCAGAGTTCTGGGTCAGCCTAAACACCATACAGGAACTATTACTAATGGGTGGAGAAAAAAAATTAGGCCCTAAAGCTCTGGGTACCCTAATGGCAGGTGACTTCCAATATATAATGCTGCTGAGCAAGCATGGGGAATCCACCTGTCACTATGGGGCCAGCCCCCGTCATCAGTGAGGCCAGTAATGCAAATCTAATGCTGAGCACAACTTGTGCCATTGTCACCTTTTCTCTTGTACTGACAAGAGAACCTGGCAGCTGAGCTGATGGGGGAAGGGGGCCGGATCCTTCGTCATGTATCATAGAACTCATGTTCTTCTTTTTCTCCCGATATCTAGAAGGAACCATGCCACAGTTCCTTCCTATGTCAAAGAAGAAGAAATTTGTTAAGGATTTGCCTCTCTCCTACAAATTTCTGGAACCGCGTTTAGATACATTTCTGCATTATTTCCTTAGTTTGTCTAATCGAAGGTTTTTTTTTTGTTTGTTTGTTCTTTTTAACAGGCTCTGATAGCGGTTTTGCTATAGGCTTCCTTCTTGTGCATATATGCTATCCTACCGGTCACCACTCTGCCTCCTCTGCGGAAACACGCTAGTTAACACCTCTTTCCTAGTAATCTGCTCACAAGAAGCCACACACTTATAGAAATGCAAAATCACACACAGAACGCCCCAAGGTGAAAAGTCTTGCCAACCATCCTCCACATTGTTTCAGGACTCTGTGCTTCCAGGAACCTTCCCTGCCCTTCCATCTCATCATTTCCTTCCCCCTTGGTTCCCTCCTCCACCTCCCCAGCCCAGCTTCCTCCCCATGTTCTGGCCTCCCCACAGCTGGGTCCCATTTCCTGCCAGTCTCTAGCCCAGAACAAAGGAAGGGGTGGTCTACCTTATATGCCACTTTGGAGGGACATCTCTTGCCGAGGCCTAGCGGTGGTGACATGAGAGTCAGCATTTCATACATCTCAGTATAATGGATGCGGCCACTGCTCATGGAGGGGTGGTAAGTGGGGACGGGGCGGGTCGGCGGGGAGGGTGGCAGGGGAAGGAACAGAAGTGGGGAGCAGGATGCAGACCGGGAGGAGAGGAGAACAGGCATTCCCAGAGAGCCGAAACAAAACAAACAAAATAATACAGAAAACAAAACAAAATGGACAAACAGAAAAAGAACAGGAAACCTGTTAATCAAGGCAAATCGTACATGTGACTCCATCCTGGTGCGGATTTATATCACGCCCCACACAGACCCGGGAACATTGAGGGCAACCTCTGGTCCCTCTGACCTTGGTGTGCAGTCCTGGGGACTCGTTTGCTCCTCCTGGATGGTCATGAGCCTACTGGGCTGTTCACTCTCTCCAACCCCCATTCAACAACACAAGCCGGTTTTCAATTCCCAGGGCTGTGTGTGAGCGGTATAAAACGGATAGACGGTGCTCCAGCCATGGGTTAGGATTTATGGCCCCAGCTGGGATGGGGCCCCGACCCAGAGGGAGGGCCTTTCTCCTCCTCTGAACCCACAGGCAAGAACGTCGTGTATCCCCCCTCCGTGAGTGTGTGCAGCAGGAGGCGGCAACTTGCACTGAAACTGTGGTGGGCTGCTTTCCCGAGTCGGCCCGTTGCTTCCACCTGGCTCTGCGGGGAGGAGTGCTCTTTACTCTAGGCATGCCCCAAGGTGATGGCATGCTGGGGACAGAAGAAACCAAACCAGAAGGAGGAAGAGCATCTCGCATGCCATGCTGCCCTCCCGGCTCTCCCCACATGCGGCTGCAGGTTTCACCGGGGTGGAGTTTAAAGAGTCTCAGCAGAGGCAGCTGTTTGGCCTCCTGGGGGCCGGGATCACTGTGTCACCAACCCCCAAGCCAGCTCCTTCCCATTGCCATTGCCCGTGCAGGCATCTTCCTGGGCCTAAATCTTCTGCTGGCTGCCGGACCGTGCTACGCCCAGAGAGCCCACCCTTCCCTCCTGCAGCACCAGGAGAGGCTTCCTTCTCTAGCGGGCTTGGCCTTGGATGGAGGCTTGGCAGGGCCACTCCTCTTGAGCTCCCAGGGCCCGGAAGAGTTGAAGGGGCAAGGGGTCCTATGTGCTCCTGAACAACGTCCTTGGGCTCATAAATAAGCAGTGATGCGGCAGTTATGACAGACCCCTTCCTCCCCTCAGCAGTATATGGAGGATCCTAAGGGAAGAAATCTGCTTAGGAGCCCTCCGTCACCTACAAAGACCTTCCCAGACCCCCTGAGCTACTGCATTCTTCCACACGCCACCAAGGCTACCCCCTCTCGCCACTCTCACCTTTTGCTCTGATTCTTTATGGTTTCTCAGCTCCTTTCTATCCTCAAGATTTTACAATCTCTTCTGGCCAAACTACCCAGGAGCTGGAGGATGTGCAGGGATAGGGATGATGACTAGAATCACACTTTGCTACTTTACACATGGGAGGATGACACTATTTTTACCAAAAGGAGGCTCTCTGTTCTCCAGCGAAGGGAAACCAGTGAAGATGTCTACATTCTCTGGAGGACAGAGAGGTCCCTCTGGTGTAACCTACAGGTTAAGACGGAGTGGGGAGAGAGACAGAGTGTACATGTGTGTGTGTGTGTGTGTGTGTGTGTATAATACACACGTGACGGAGTGTGTGCATGTGCTGAAAAGTGAGAGAGGTCAAATCAGCCTTCTGTATTAAGTCCTTTCTTCTGCCTTCCCCCCTCCCCAAATGTGCCCTTCTTCCTTATGTAACAGCTGCTGGTTCTGGGAGGGTTTGGACCTCTTTAAACTCAAAGGAAAGCAACATGAAGGTTCCCTCATGTGGCGCAGTGGTGGTGGAGCAGAACGGAGAGGAGGGTTCGAAGTTGCACCCCACGGCCTGTCACGGCTGGGGACTGGGAGGCAAACCTTGCAAGCCACCCTGTAGGGGCAGTTCTCTCCCAGGCCCAGAGGCGGCGAGATCACCCGCACTAATTTGTACATATCCTTATACGGGATCCTGCCGCTGTAAAGGAAGCACAGGCAGGTTAATATAGGACACTCAGAACAGGGTGGGAAAGACATGACAGTTTAGCCATGATGTCGACGGCTGGAAGAGGAAGAGCAGCTTTTTTTTTTTCCTGGGACCTGGCAAGGTCAGGCCAGGAGAAACTGAGAACAGTAAGCATCAGACAACCATCTCCTTGCTGAACTGCACTGCCCCTGGTTCTCTAAGGATATCCGAGCCCGCCCAGGCCCAAAGGGACTGCCAAATGACCAGGAGCACCCCGAGACACCTATCTGGCCCATACTCAGCCAGCTGCAGAAAATGAGTGGTGGCTTGAGCCAGGCCTTGAAGAATGCAGCTTGATGGTTCACAAATGCCTCAGACAGCTGTTGAGAGCAGGTGCCAGGCTGCCATGGAGTGGACTGCCTGTGTGCTTTTCACAGACGCTGATGACAGTCAGTGGCTCAGACCTGCTTGTCGGGGGCAGTGGGAAGTCAGTATCTCTTTGCAGCCCAGGAGAGACATATTTCCCGTTGGGCTAGTTAGCAAGACGCAGAGTTAGCATAAGGGGATTTGCACAGGGCTTTGCTTCTCGTGGTGACAGACTGTTTCCGAGTTCAGCCTGGGCCAGCTCTGCTCACTTCAGTGGGAGCCTGCCCGGATCTGTGCTCAGAGAGCAGCCTGGGAGGGTCCCATGGATGGTCTTCCTCTGCCTCTGCTCCTGCCAGCCCCCAGGCAACCTGGTCTGATCCAGCCAGAATTCCAGGAACAACGTGAGCTCTTATCACCCTTCTATCACAAGGGCCTGCTAGTGAGTCCTGGCTTTCTGCAGGAAGGACAGAATCAGCAATTGATTCGTTTCCAGTGGCTAATGCATCTGCTCCATCAGAGACCAGAACAAGGAAGCCACATCCTGGTATGGACCATGGTTTCTACCTGAAATCATGTCCACCTCTGAGGATCCAGTCCTAGTCAGCAGCCATGTGAGGCTCCGCCCCAGCTTTATTCTTTCCAGTCTTTTCTTGATTTTGGTGTTAATTCCTCCTCTTTTTCTAAATAGCAGCTCATCGGTACTTCAAGTCTCTTGATTCTTGAGAGGAAGTTCATTTAATCATTTGTTCTTTGTTTCTTGAGATGGGATGTGGGTGGGTTCATGCTTCCTATAAGCTGGTGTTCTCTGCGTTCTGTATCAGTCTTCCTTTTGAAGACATTGGCTCACGTTTTCCTTGTTAGTTCCCCCCACCCCACCCTGCAGCTCAAAGAGAAAGCCAAAGAAACTCTAACCAGACTATTACGCTGTGAATTCTGAAGCAGGAGAGGTTCTCCTTTCTATTTTTGTTCATAGCTCTTAGATCTAAGTCTCATGATTTTTTTTAGTTCTCATGGAATCCTTTCTTCCCAGCAGCTGGAGTGAGTGGGGAGGAGCATGTTTAATGCACAAGTTTTTTGGGTCCCAAGATAACACGAAAGCACAGGAAGCTGGGGTTTCCGAAAGCCAAGGATGCCTGACTGAGGCTAGGTGAGCAATGAGCTCCTCTGCTAGGAGTTCTCCTCTCTTAGGCAAGGGAAGATGTCCCTTCTCAGGCTCCCTGTCTCATGGCCATCCTTGCTTTACAAACGAATGTTCCATAATTTCTAGTTGCTTTCCAGTATGGTAATTGTCACTTGTGACACCAGTTACATATATGATCTAATATAATCCACATGGCCACCCTTCAAGGTAGGCAGGGCATCATCATCATCATCAACATTTTACAGATGAGGAGGCTGAGTGTGGTTATGTGACTTGTGCAAGGCCACAGGGCTGATTTGATGCAGGCCCTGGCTATATTCCCTCTAACACACCGCCAGTGGCTTCCTAAGCAGCTATCTACTAAAAAGTAGGTCCAGAAAGTAAAAGCCATTGCACAGCCATGGCAACAGAAATGGATTTGGAGAACTCTGTGCTCTAAGTTGTTAATAATTACTGAGGGGAAGAGGAATTATGATTGACACTTCCAACACCTGACCCACATTCAACAGTGTCACAGGAGGGTAGATTTTAGGGAGTCTCAGATTATGCAGGGGCTCCAGGTGGAAGCAACGTGGGCCATTCCTGTGAAGGATGGCCTTTCTTGTAGTATTTTTAGAGGGGGACCAGAATGGGTAGATTGGTGAGATAAGGTCCTAAAACTAAAATGACATGGGATAGAAAAGTTCCTACGGAGTGAATGTGCCCAGAACGGTCACCCTGTCCTCAACCATGAAGGGCCAAAATGCTGCCTTCATACTCTAAAGCAGGGATCAACAAATTCTTTTCTGTCAACAGTCAGGTAATATTTTTGATTTTGAGGGTCACACTGTCTTTGTCACAACTATAGAACTCTGCCTTATAGTGTGAAAGCTGCCATAGATGATACATAAAAATGAGTGAGTATGGCTGTATTCTAATAAAGCTTTATTTACAAAAATAGGCAGTGGGCTATGTTTAGTCCTGAGGCTGTAGTTTGCCAATCCCTGCTCAAAAGCCCAAGAAGGCACATCACTGGAGAAATACTGGACCAGTGAAAGAAATCTGGGGAGGTTGTTCACATAAATTCCTGCCATTTAGTTCAATTCTATGCAATAAAAATCCTCAAGCATTTAAGGGATCATTTGGATGGATGACTTGCTTGTGTGTGTGTGTGTGTTTTTTTTTTTTTTTTTACATAATTTCAGAGTTATCTCAATAGTATCTTTTGAGAGGGATGAGAAATAAAATGCTATTGTCATAGACTGCGATGATCAGATGTTCAACTGGTCCAGAAAACCCTTGTCATCCCACCCCGACTCCCCTCTCCGGTGATTCAAAGGAGCCCACTAACCACTGAAAGGGAAAGAGGAAAAAAAAAAAAAGAAAAGTAAAAGATTACTGGAAGGTCCTCTGGCAACCGAACCCAACCATTCTGAGGTACAGACTGTGTGATGAGATTGGCAAAGAAAAGGAAAGCCTGTCACAGAAGGAATGAGAGAGGAAGCGAAGATAAAGAAGCTACATTTTTGGTGACTGGCCTGATACCAGAGCCAATCTGAGGGCTTGGGCTCTTCCACAGGCCATGACTCAGAGGAATCTCCTCTCCTTCTGTCACAGGCAGGCATCCAGTTCCAACCCCTTCCTTGGGAACTCCAGAAGCCCTCGACACAGGCTCCCCGGGGATGGCCAAGAGGCCTACGCACCATGCAGCTCGGTCGTACTCTGCCCAGACGCGGACAAACTCATCCAAGTGGTGGGGCCCTAAGATGGAGGAGTCCCGAGTCAGGTACTCGAAGTTGTCCATGATGACGGCCACAAACAAGTTGAGCATCTGGAGGGCAAGGCGGGGAAGAGGAGTTAGGGGAAACCTAACACAGTAAAACAGCTTCAAGGTAAACCAAGAATTCAAAAGTGTGTGAGGATGAAGTTCCTAACTAAAGCACTGTTGATCTTGCTCAATGCAACATGTTTTCATTATAATTTCCACACATTTCATTGTGGAAGCCGCACTCTTCAATGCCACTTTATATTTGCAAAGAACTCCACAAAAAGAGTCATTTTGTTAGCTGTTCGATTAATGTGTTTTTGCAGCAGAGGAAGCAGCAACAGCGACAACATTCTCAAAGTCAAGGCCTGACACCCACCCTCCCTTCCTTCCTTCCACCCCCGCCCCTTACTCCACAAAAGGAGCCAACAAAAGAACTGGTAAGACATCTGAGAGCTCATCGCATGGCTTACTGTTTGATGACTTGGAAGCTGTTCGTGCCCCTAAGTGGCTTCTAAAACCCTGTTTTCTCACTTATTTATTCAACAACAGTTCTTGTGCACCCACTGTGTTATAGAGATCCAGGTGCTACGGAGAGGAAATAAGAAAGCTGTTGTCCAGAGATACATTCCTGTGCCAAGCTCCTTGCTTAAAACACAGCAGGCAGGGTGCCTGGGTGGCTCAGTAGTTGAGTGTCTGCCTTTGGCTCAAGTCATGATCCCAGGGTCCTGGGATCAAGCCCTGTGTCAAGCTCCTTATGGGGAGCCTGTTCTCCTTCTGCCTGCATCTCTGCTTCTCTCTGTGTGTCTCATGAATAAACACATAAAATCTTTAAACAAAACAAACAACAACAAACCACAGCAGGCCTTCACTACATATTGTTACTTGAATATTCTTAAAGTCTTACTTAGTATTTAGCAGAGACTGTGATGTATCAGGAACATACAAATGCTACATTTTTTTTTTAAGAGCCATGAAAGAAGTGTCCCCAGGTTTCACTGGGATCAGAAAAGAGTTTGGATGTGAATTTCATGTAATTTCCAGTTCATGAAATAGTATCCACCTTTTGGGTTTTTTTTCCTTAGCCATTTAAGAATGTAAAAACCTTTGGTAGCTCAGGGGCCATACAAAAAGAGGTGGCACACTGGATTTGGCCCATAGGCTTTAGTTTGCCCATTTCTGGTCTAAATTATGAGGACACAACAGAATCCCCCAAAAGGGTTTCAACTAGGAGAGAGACTAAGGTTTGTTTCATCCAGAAAGAACCCTTGGCAGCAGTCTGCGGAGCTCCTGGACCAAGCCAGCGGCAGGATAGCAGTGTTGATAGGAATGGAAACTTAAAGGGTGTGGAATGGACAGAACTTGAGTACAGTGAACAGCATTGTGTTCTTGCTTCCTGGCTGCCTCGTCCTCATTTATTGTATATCTGGTCTCTTGAAGACCCCACCCTCTGCCTATTCCCAGTTAACATGGTTCAGTGGGTGTCACACGTGACCCAGGCATCAGCCAGTCAGTCACTGACCTGTTCTCTGGGCCACAGTGATTGGTGATCCAATCAGGGCCAATAAAATGGTACTGAACCTTCTGGGTGATAGACTCGTTCTTCCCTGTCAGTCTTCAGTGTGTGAGGATTGGGGTTTAGAAATGCTGTTACAATCATCCTGGAGACACAGGCTGGGGGTGTTTGAGCAAAGAGCTCATGTGGAGGAGCCTGGAAGAAGAGATCCATAAATAGAGAAAGAAACCTGCTTGAGGGATGCCTGGGTGGTTGAGTGTCTGCCTTTGGCTCAGGGTGTGATCCCGGGGTCCTGGAATCGAGTCCCACATCAGGCTCCCCCAATGGAACCTGCTTCTCCCTCTGCCTGTGCCTGTGCCTGTCTCTCTCTGTGTCTCTCATGCATAAATAAATAAAATCTTAAAAACAAACAAACTTACTTGAGCCTCTCCTGCCCTAGGACTCTACATGTATATGTGCCTATAAAATCCCTTTCTGCTTAGGCCAGATGGAGCTGGGCCTTCTGTCACTCATGAGTGAAAGAAGCCTGACTAAGAGAGACAATGGTGGAGGGGGTGAGAGAGTAGGCTCTCTGTTGGTTCCTAGGTGGATGGAGGTGCCAGATATGCAGACAGCATACAAGGAGAAAGTCTGGAGACAGGGCGTGGTTGGAGTCTTCTCCTCAGAGAGTCTTTACTGAGAGACTGCTGCTTGCATCCTAACAACCCATCTTATGATGCCCTCCTGCCTACCTGCCTTCCTCTGTCCCAATGTCTAGGATATAAGAGGATTCCTGGAGGTCTAGCCCTTGGAGGTGATGTCTGGGGATGCTAACCACTCTGTAGAGCCACCATAAAAGGCCTGTATTGCCTTCACCCAGACTTTCCTGGCATGTGACGGAAATAAACACCTCTCTTGGTTAAGCCACTGTTATTCGGGGACTTCTGTCTCATGCTGCTGAACCTAATCCTAGCATGGGCTGGCCTTTCTTTCTGTCACTGAGATTGGAGGCACAGTGAATATATTCAATCACTGCCTGGGTTATAAAGGGGTTTCCACATATCCACACATGTTTTACACTCCTTTTAAAGTACTTATTAGTAATGTTAACAAAAACTGTTAGCATAATCACTGCTTTACATTTGTACAGTCTTCTACAGTGTGCTGTGCACACTCAACCCTATTATTTGTTACAATGCTGCTCTAACCTTGTGAGGCGGACTTAATTACCATTGGGCCTTCGAGGACACAAGTGCTTCCTAGACATATTTGTATTCTTAGCTCCAAGAGCACAGCCTGAACATCACAGTGTATCAGTAAATCTTTCCAGAGTGGTTGGCTGGAGTGAAGAAGCTGTGTGACTTGCCCAAGGTCACAAAGTCAATCTCATGTAGAGCTGAGATTTGAAAGCAGATCATCTCGTACTGAATATAGCCTCTTTAAAAATAACATTAATGTGAATTATGCAGCACCCTCTATCTCAAAATTCTCAAAGTACCTTTATAGTCTCTAATTAATTTTCCAGTTATATCTTTGGTTTCTTTTTAAATATTTATTATTAAACACTCACACTGTGTAGGATAAAACTGAGCTATCCACATGCCCTTCTTTTTTTTTTTAATTTTTATTTATTTATGATAGTCACACAGAGAGAGAGAGAGAGAGAGAGAGAGAGAGGCAGAGACACAGGCAGAGGGAGAAGCAGGCTCCATGCACCGGGAGCCTGACGTGGGATTCGATCCCAGGTCTCCAGGATCGCGCCCTGGGCCAAAGGCAGGCGCCAAACCGCTGCGCCACCCAGGGATCCCCTCCACATGCCCTTCTATGTGCTCCTCCATATCACCCTACAACAACCCCATCAACAAGCACTGATACCCCTATGTGCCTTCCTCCCTTTGACTCTGGTTGACAGAGAGACTGCTCACAGTTTTACCCTTGTGCCTCTGAGATGCTGCTTTGTGTTCTTTTTTTCATTGAAAAACCTTTCACACCCACAAGAAGGGAATGTATTAGAACACATGTACCCACTCACCATGCAAATAATACCCTTATTATCAAGTCATTTTTCCTCTCGTTTACAGAAGTTACAAAAGGGAAAGTGTTTTGACCATGCTAGGATAGCAGCAAAGCCAAGACCACAATGTAGGCTAACCACGTCTTCAGTTGACTCACTCCCTGCTAGGTTAACCTGCTGGCCACCCTCGAAAGTCTGCCTGCAAGCCACTCTTGAGAGCTTTTCCACACCAGAGAACTGGACACATGGCAAATCCCTCATGATCACTTTAGAGAGGCAGAAATGCCTGGGCAGGGCATAACTCATCACGGCTGTGAAGTTAACCACTTTTCAGTGGCACTGCTTTAGTTTTAGATCTTTGTACAGCCAGTGACATTAGCAGTGAAGCCAAGCTGAGGGATGTCAGGGTAGCCAGAGACACCAGATCGACGCTTTAATTGATCTAGTGGCACCTTGTTTATGATTGCACGGGGTAGAGATTTCTGGATGCCAGGGCACTGATTCATGCTTTCTCCCAAGGAAAGAATTAAGGCACTTAGGGCTTCTCACTATTTTATAAGTGGGTGTCCTACACATATGTCACTCAATATTTACAAATGCCCAAAGCAATCATTTCCTTTCATGTCTGTCAAGCTGGCCAACTGTCATCAAACATAGTGACATAAGAGAGACCGCATCTCTGACACTATATTGTCACTGCTCTACTCTTATTAATCCTATCACTTTACCTTTTCTGAGGCACCTTTTCTCAACCATTTGAAAGTCTCCCGAAAGAGAGAGAAGATATTCTTAGCCCTACCTGTAAGATAAAATACTTGAGGTACTGAGAAGAGAGATTTACTCTGGGTCACAACAGATTCAACACGAGGCTCAATAATTTATTCCCTAAACTCCACTCCACTTGTCATTCCTTCTCACAGCAATCCTTCCCTAGAGGCAACAAAAACTGTTCAGTGGCAGCCACGGGCAGTCACTCACCCAGGAGTCTGCTAAGCATCCGCCTTCAAGAGTTCCCTGGAGGTCGGGGTGGTGAAGGGGAGGGAAAGAGGAAGGGGGATAAAGTAGGCTGCATCTCCAGCCAAAGAACACAGGGTTTGCTCACCAAGAAAGAGCAGAAGAAGATGAAGGAGACAAAGTAAACATAGGCCAGATCGGTGCCACAGCGCTCATTCTCGTTCTGCCCCGATGGCGCAGTGGTGTCGGGCTCGCAGCCTTTCTCCCCGAGGCACGACAGCATTATCTCCTGCCAGGCCTCTCCCGTGGCACTCCTGAGCCCCAAAGACATTTTGGTTAGTAGTAGCCGGTCTGCACATCTCATGCTCTTTCTGGCCCTTCTTCCCAGCTGGCCCAGCCCTTTCAATCCTCTGTGACCAGTTAGTCTCCCGCTGGTGCTCTCCATCCTAGGGATGGAATGTGCCAAGGAGGTCTCTCTCAGGCTCTGCCACCTACCCCGCTGCTGCTCTGTTCTTTCTGGAGTCTCTGCCAACAGTGGTGGAGACAGTGGTGGGGCTCCCTACGGCCCCACGTGAACTGGCCCTCCAGGGTTTCCACCCATGCTACCTGGAATTTGATGTGCAGGAAATCGCCCTTGCTTTCCCCACTCAGAGTCCTGGCGCACATGCTCTAAACTTGCAATTTACAAATCACTGCCGAGTCAGAGATGCTGAGGAAACTTCCTGTTGTCATCAGAGCAGGTTTTCAGAGGCATTGCCTCCCCCCGCCCCTACCTCTACTCTAAGGTATGTCCTAACAGGAGCAAAGCAAGTGGAATAGAGACAAACAGGAGGGAAAGACAGACTAATTCTGTCCCCCTGGACAAGAGAGCTCCAGCTCCAGTGGTATGCATCCAGGTACCTGAAGAGTAACATGAGGGACCCAAAGAAACTCCGGAAGTTGTTGTGCCGGTTGATGTGACTCTCCTCATCTAATTTTATGTTTCCAAATACCTTGAAAAGAAAAATGACAAAAAACAACAACAACAACAAACAAACAAAGAGCATTACTGAGCTGTGTGATGTGCCCTGCACATGAATATTAGATGTGCCTCCATCTACGCGGGTTGGCCCATCTGTACACATGGCCCTTCCCCATGGCCTGATCCTGACGCAGATGACTCAGACCCACACAGGCTGGTGGATCCCATGCTCCCGGCCTGATATGAACAAGGAGTTACATTCTCCAGGGCAGCAAAAGGTACCAAGGACCATAGTAGGCAAGAGCTTTTTGAAGTCACGCCTGGTTGTAGTTCCTCTCACACCTAATTTGGTCTTTTTATTTCCATGGTACCTGTCACCATGGTATTCCAGCAGTCTGTCAAAGACATACTTCTTATAATAGAAGTATAAGGAAGGAACTACCCCCTCTCTTTCTGTCTCAGGTAGTAATGATGGGAGCACCCATATTTGCAGAAGATGTGATTTACGGCTTGGGTAGATGCTACCCTGGAAGTTGCAAGCTGTTTGGGTCAGAGAGGGGCATTTCGATCTTCCCTGGATAAATTTCTATCCAAAGTAAAAATTCAGAAGGTCAGTACATCTATAATCCAGAGTCCATGAGATTGAAGGCACATAAAGTCCAGGCCAATAGGATGAAGAAAGTCAGGATAACTGGATACTTAGAAAAGGAGAAAGAAAATGACTGAGCAGATCTGGCTAAGGAATGAGTAGTAAACTCAGCAGATTAGTAAAATCTGCTGTTGGTTGTAGAGCTGGGAATGTGGTCACCATGCAAATGTGTGTGAAAAAAGAGGGAAAACTCAGAGATACTTGTCCACAGATGGTGAATAATATTGAATTCTTAAGCCCTAAGACTCTTCAGATGAGAAGGGCATCCTTCCACATGCACACTCCTCCGAACCATGCTTCAGGTTTCAGGATCTAGTCTCACAAGTGAATGTTGGTACAACTGAAGGCCTGTGGGGTACTGTCCCAGCCATCTGAGACAATTTCCAGCCTATATATAACATCCTTTGGTTTATCTAATATATGCTAAATGGAACACATTTTTCCCCCTAACAGTTTTTAGAATGTGCAATTGAGGAACAATTTCTGCCCCCAGCTATTTTGCTCAAATAACTCCCACTGACACCTGCTTTGGGAATTTGTTCTCAACACTGTTTTTCAAAACCCAAATACTACTTGTCTCTCAGGGAGAACGGAAATGGCAAGTGAGGCAGCACTGGGGAAGAAGGGAAGGCGGAAGAGAAGAAGGTGGAAGGTCCACAAATAGACAAATAGTAGTGCTGAAAATGTCCCAATTACATTTAGTTCCAGGCACTCCAGGAGGAAACTGTCATACATCCTTGTCGATCTTCACATCACTGGCTCTCCTTTTCACTCTCTTAGTTCAGCATCCATGACTTATCCCCCATTCTTCACAACCACACACCTTACAGTGGTGGTTTTTTCTATGACAGTCCTGAAGCCATCATTAAGTATCCTTGTTATTATTTTCTCAAACACCTTATCCAGTAATTAACTAGTTGGAAGGCATGCATCTAACAGTTAAAGACACTGAAGCTGTTTTGAATCTACTCTAATTTTTAAGCCAAAAATATATAAATGTAGATTTATTGTGAAGGCAGCCTTTAATTTTTTTTTTTTTTTTTTAGCTTTTCACTTGAAACCAAATTTCCTACACCCAAAGGGCATGAGAGAAAGGTTACCAAGACCTACCAGAAAAGTTAATGGCAGTATAAGCTTAAATCTACTTTCACTTGGCATCACAGAACTTTGGAACATAAAAGAACCTGTGAAGGCATTTGTCTAACTCCTCTCCTGTACTAGTGAGGGTGTTAAGGCCCAGAGAGGGTCAGTGACTTGACCAAGTTTGCACAGCTGGTTGGTGGAGAAGCTGAGGCTGAAAGCCTCACCTCCTAAAGATCTGGCCCCAGGACTCTTCCCCATACCCAGCAAGTTACTCCTGCCTTCCATCTTCAGATTCCTCTGCAAAGCTCTCTTCTTCCAAGATGCCTGTGAAAGTTCAGAATAATGGTTCTTCCCATAGGTTCATCCTGCTCCTATTTATGTATTTCCTGCCTCTATGTCTTTCTGTTTGGGTGGATCCCTCTGTTTTGATATGACTTATACCAGATACAATTTCTCTAGTCACCAGCTAGGTATCTGCAATGTGCTTGAGGTGGGGTCTCTAACATGGACCAGAAGGAAGATGGCCACCTAAAGGCAAGTCACAGTGGGAAAACCATTTGTGTACCTGTGTAATGGAAATAGTGCTCTTATTCTTTGGAAAGAAGTCTAAGGGCAATAAAATATTAGGCATTGCAGTTACTGTAAAAATCACAATTTCATAACTGAACAGCTCCCACGTCCCACTAAAGGGTCACATAAATACTGGTATTTGCTTGTTGGTGGGAGGAGAGAACAGGCGGTAAAGTAAGAATATGGGCTGTGGAGCAGACAAAGCTAAATTTAAATCTCAACTCTCCCATTACTGAGACCTTGAGCAGGTTATAAGTTACTTAACTATGCTAAGTATCAATGGAGTCAATCAAACCTACCCATAAATATTTTCTCATCACTCCTGAATATGTTAGTCATGTATTGTGTGCATGCCTGCAGGTAGAGAGGAAGGATAGGGGTAAGAGCATACGTCAGTTCATAGAAGGCACATCCAGGAATTCAAGTAATGGTGAACAGCCTTATCATTATCCCCAATATCAATAACAGTCTAGTGCTAAAGATGGTGTTACTCTAGTTTATTTTGATTGAAGATGAAAAGGAGGTAAGAGCTATTTTAAGCATGAGCAAAAATTAATTAATTTGGTATTTGGCTGTTCAAGAACATTTATGTTCTAGAATCAAATACTTGAGAGTTAGAAGGGCCTTAAGAGACATCATCAAGCCAATCATAAAATTCAGTAGGGATTCCACTTACAACGCAGACCTGACACCATCATGACATCTCTCCTGAAATATCCTCATTGAGGGAGAATTCACTACTTCTCAACCAAGTCTCACACTCTTGACATTTGACATTCTGTTGTTTTTTTGGAGAACAAAAATCTCTCCGGTAATGGGGTTAGAAGATGAATAAAATTAAAAAGTGCATGCAAGAGAGAGGAGCAAAAGAAGAGACATTTCAGAGATGCTCTGGAAAAAGGCTGCTGACACAGCAAGACTGGGAGATGTGCACAGTGGCTCCAGATGGCAGGTACTATTGAGAAGACAGCTGGCAATCCAAAGGCGGCCAGACTGCCTGACTGCAGGAGACTGCCACTTGGCTGAATTTCCATGCTGAGGTTTAGTCTTAACATCTCCAAGTCAGAAAGCTAGCCTCCCAGAGACAAGCAGACAATCCAGTATTTCTTACTGGAGATAGGTTCATGGGATGAGCTGCTGGCTATTTCCAGGAGTCCACTTGCCACAAATGACAGTCACTTTAGAAAGGTCTTATGGCCTCTTCCACTTGCTGGACCTCTGGCTACCTGCATCACCTGATCCACCTCTCAACTCTGAAACTGGAAAAGATGTAACCCACGAGAACTGTCCAGGAAGCTGCCTGGCCCTTTGAGAAGAATCAGCAGGAACATGGCCCTTGGGTATCCCTAGGAGTAGGCAGGCTACTAGGAACTCTGGGAGTTGTTCCCAGTGGTAGGTCTTGGGGCATAAATCTCAGCTACTCAAGCCTTAAGTCAGACACATTTTGTGTTGCTGTATGCAAGAGAATAACCATCTGACTTTGTTTTAGGTCTAGCTCAAAAATTGGAGATCCTGAGAAATGGATCATCATGAGCCTCACCTTCCATCTTGCATGCTCAGGCTGGTAAGCCAGTGACAATCTGGGCAACAACTGTCCCCCACCAGGCCCCTGATACATGAGCTCACCTGCATCCCAATGATGGCATAGATGAAGAAAAGCATGGCAATCAAAAGGCAGACGTAGGGGAGGGCCTGGAAGGAAAGCAGAGACAGGACCATGAATTCAAAGGCAGATAGCTCCCAGGCTCCACAACCCAGTCATAGGCAGTACTGGAACTCTAGCCCTGAGGCTGATTTAAATGGAGGGCTGGGACTGTCTATGCCCTGGGGCTGTGCTGTTTTATAGTGCCATACTTTTGCAGATGTTCATTTCCTCTGATAGATATGTTAGCTGTTGCCCATAGAGAGGCCTGTCATTTACCTTATTTCATCAAGAATACTCACTCACCCAGAAGTGTGGCCCAGATCTCCAAGGAGAGCTGGGGAAATTTCCTGGGCTTGGGATCCATCCCACTTTGCATTGCAGAATATTAATAATCCGGGCAGTTGTGAGACAAACTACATAGTAAGCACCTAGCTTTGGCTCCCAGATCCCTGTATTACCCCTTCCCACTCCCTCACTCAACGCCAAGCCTGGAATGGAGAATCTGGGAGCAAAGATAGAGTCTCAGTTGTTGATCAGTTTGTAGAAGGCACATTCATCTTCTGACAAAACATCTTTCTCCATGCTTCAGCCTCCTGACACTTCATTATGCATCATGCAAAATTCCAAAAAGCCCTTCAAGTGGTAGCCACTGTACACCCCTGTCATGAAGCCACGCGGCCCAAAATTCCATATAGTGCAAGCTAACTGCCATTCTGGGATGATAACATTTCAATTACAGAGGCAATGGGGCAAGAGAAGGAGATGTAAGGAAGGGAACTGCCCTCTGGCTGGGGGAGGATGTAGGGCAATTTGGTTTGGGGGTCAGGGTGGGCTGGTGTGATCTCAGTGTTGACATGGAAGCCTCTTTCTACCATCCAGTAAGCTCTCTGGAAGACAGCGCAACTAAGAATCTCCACTCTATCTTGCCTGTGTGCAGCGCGAATCCCAGGAGATCAATTGAAGGCTTTCCGACTACTGGGGCAGGGCTTATCAACAGAGCCAACTAAATGAGGAGCCTTGGGAGACTTTTACAACTTGAATAAAGGATAAAATTAAAATGCAACTCAAAGTTGCCAGGAGAATCCCCTCCCCAGTAAAGTGCTGACTCCCAAGATCTGTGAAGAGGAATGGCTGCATTTCAAGGGGCCGTGTGAAGATTCCATCTGCTGATAGAAGAGGGAAGAGAGACAGGTTTCTCATCCCTTGACGTGCGTTACCTTCTACCACCTTCTGCTTACTTCCTGCCCCTATTCTACCTTCTACACTCCAACATCTCTAGTCCCTAGTTCATCTCTCTCTACCCTCAGTTTCTGGGAAAAGATTAAAGATTCATTCTAATCTCCTTTCTTTCTTTTTTTTTTTTTCATTCTGATCTCCTTTCTTATCATATTATAAATTCTAACTCAAAATAAGGAAAAATCAGGAAGAACGAAGTAAGGGTCAATGGTGGAGAACTGGGGGCTACACTCACAACTGGCAGGGGGTGGCTTGGGCAGGCCATGGCAGTGCAGTTTATACCATGAGGCTCCCTGCTATGTATTTGTAGAGGCAGCCTTTGTTAAGCTGACTTTAAGAAAACAATTTCTATCTTGTGTCCTGGGACTGCTCCAAAAAGGAAACACCTATCCATCATGGTGTCACCTGGAGGCAGATTCACCTTGCCTTCACTGTTCTATATTCACTGCAATAAGCCAACCATTTGGCCATCAATTTTTGACATGTTTTTCTTTGCCCTCAATAGTATGCAGTTTCACAAAGAACTGGTGAGAATGATAACATGACAGGCTGACACATATTTCTTGAGAGCCTAACTGTAACTTGTATGGAAGGTCTCTAGCAAAAAGGTTTTAAGAATATCTTGTGTATCAGATTCTAAATCCAAATTCACCTGAGACTCAGTAAATTCTTACTAAGGTTTGAGATTTCTCCTCTGTCATGTAGCTTTGGCAAAATTCTTTTCATTGAGGTGAAGCCTCTGTGGGAGTTATGACACCAGACAATTACTCTGGATATGATAAAAATGTCAAGGTTGCTTGCAGGAGCCTGAACATTCTTACAACTGGTCTCACATATCAAACCTGTAGGACCTCAATGGAGAATAAGTCAGTAGTGGTGGTGTGGAGTGAACGTTTTTGCAAATGATGAGAAACCATTGAATTTACTGGCTGACCCTCCAGTTCAGTTAAAATACATAAATAATTAAAGTAAAGGAGGCAGTTTGGTAAATTCATGATTTCTCATCTTTGAATCAATGTCATCAAATTTATTTTTAAAACACATTCACTGAACATATTTTTTTTAATAAAAGGAAAACTAGTAGGCATTTGAACAACACTTAGACCCCCAAAACTTTAAAAACAAACTATGATATCTACTAGAGCCTGAACACATTTAAATATGTTTGGAAAACTTGCTTTATAGGAAGTCTCTGTCATTAAAGTGGGTTTCATGTATCTTTTAAACTAGTTTTTCTTACACGTATACCTCTGTAAGGCCACACCAGACTATTCAAAGAAGCTCACTACATTAACCTTGCCCAAATATCCTATCAGATTGTAGGACAGAGAGGTGACCATTAGCATGCCATACATTCAGTGGTTTAGGAAACACACACTGACAAAGACAAGAATGGGATTGTATGAATCATCTTGCAATCAAACACAACTCAATGAGCCCTTTGAAAAACTGTTAATTGTTACTGTGAAATAAAGCCATCGGCAGGCCCGTGAAAATGCAGATGAATGACTCCCTGTATCTGGCTCTATACATGGATGGGATTGCTTGGAGCATTTTGGAATATCTAGAGAGGGAGCACACCTCATCAATGAAGCCCTGGCCTCAATGAACAGAGAAAATAACTGAGTTACAAAGTGGAGGTATTTTTCTAGAATGAGATTATATGCAGTTAGACACAGGCTGTGTAATGACACTGTGTGGCCTGGCTGAGCTCCGATGAGAGGAGGGGCTGGTGCCACGTACCTTAAAGGACTGCACGAAGGTCCAGAGTAAAATACGGATGGTGTAGCCCTGCCGCAGAAGCTTGATGAGGCGGGCGGCACGGAAGAGCTTCAGAAAGCTCATGTTGAAACCACTGGTGTTTACCAGCTGGTGGGCCAAAAGGAAGCTTATAATTAGTGACATTATGGCCATTCAGAAAAAAGCCAACCACTAGTATTTGCATATTTATCCCTCATTTGGATCATAAAATTAGACACAGGTTCTGTCTTGTGTTTTCAATCCCATCTCCAACTGATGGGCCAGTGAGGACCATCTCTCTAAGCCTTCCCAGGCCTGCCCTCTATTCCCAGGTAGAAGCGGATGGGTAGTACCTCAGAAGAGTATCCTGTGTATATTAGACAAAACCAGCCTCTCTAGTCTTTTAAGGGGCCCTAGTGGTCCTAACTGCACTTAGATGCCACAGAGGTGACTAAATAATCCCTCTGGCACATGCAATGGCTATGCCAACATTCATGAGAACTACAATGAGGTCTCCAAGTCTTTTCTAGGATAAATAATTTTAGGGAAACAGTTTAGGTCTAACAACTTTGAGGGCAATGATAATATACCTCTTTTGTATCTCCTAAAGAACCTAGCAGAACACTGTGCACACAAGCCCTTTTTTGGGACTGTCTGTTGCCCTTGCCCCATTAGGTGGCCACTATATGAGTCATGCAAATGAAACAAAAACCTTCCATGAGATCCAGTAACACTCCAATGTTTGCAGCTCCGGAGTGAAGAAATGTGCTCCCTATACTTAGAAGCTATGCATCTGGTTTGATGAGTTAAAAATAGACTGTATGGGGCACCTGGGTGGCTCCGTCCATTGAGTGTCTGCTTTTGGCTCAGGTCATGATCCCAGGGTCTTGGGATGGAGCCCAGCATTGGGATCCCTGTTCAGCAGGGAGTCTGCTTCTCCCTCTCCCCCACTCCCCTCTGCTTGTGCCCTTTCTCTCTCAACTAAATAATCTTATAAGAAATGAACTGTATGTACACAGGATTTTTTTTTAACCAAGGCCAAACTTAAAGACAAGGATGTACATAGAGCCACTCACCTTGCTGTCTGTCAGTATGATTTCTGTGATACTGCCAATCACAGTGATGAAGTCAAAGATGTTCCAGGTGTCTCGAAAGTAGTTCTGCCATGCGAATTCAGTCATGGAAGCACCAGAAAAAAGGAGGAAAAGAAAAAGAAATGGAGAAAAGACATCTTTCATTACATGTTTGTCACTTGGAATTATAACTCATCAATTCACATACAAGGTCATTCTAACTTTGGCTTTAGTTTCTGATTTCTAGCCAGAAATACTACTTTTTCTTTACTGATTTGGGAATCAATCTTATCACTACATGAAAACCTTATTTTTGAAGCTGTCACTAAAAACCTACATAACAAAAAATATGTAAGAAAGAGATTCATGGCCAAGAACATTATAAAGTCCAAAAAAGGAAAGATCATCATCACCTACAAGGCAATAAAATTATGTACAATATTACTCTAAAGTTTTCTACAATTTCTAAATTATCTGTATTATATCATGTGACCCTATAAATATACAGTTCTGACCTTCAACTATTAATAAAATTCACAGAGATGTCTTAAGTTAGAGATGTGCCAAAAATCTTCTCTTAACTACATAGGGCAATAGGATGAATGGACTTCATCCTTCCTCTCTTTCTCTGCACTGTTACACCTTTTGAGTAATAAAATGAGTGGGCTGAAGGAGACAGAGGAGACATAAAGGACCTGGAAAATGCACCAACCATGTAACACTCTGCTTAACAGAGAGAGTAGGCAGGCTCTGCTCCCAACTGCAGCGCTCAGGTGAACACAAACCCTGGACCATATTCCTTAAAAGAAACAGGACACTTGGGTTTCCAAGGTAACTGGCTTGTCCTTGGGCAGCACCTCCCATAAGAGACTCACAGAGCACTGCTGAAGTCAACCCCCAACCCTCACAATGAGCATTAGTGAATTTTACAATATGTGCCAGATAAGGGCTAGGCTCTTGGTGTTCTTTCATTTGTTTCTCACATGGATCCTATAGGTAGGTCATGATCAATACCCTATGTTCATAAAATACTCAGTGGTGGGTTTGGCAAGAAGGGTGGGCAGATACATGCAATAGTGAAAGGAAAGGAGTAAAGTGAGAGCAAAGCTACCTTTTTAAATTTTTATTTTATTTTATTTTATTTTATTTTTGAAAGAGAGAGAGAGAGGGAGTGGGGAGGAAGGGCAGAGGGAGATGGAGAGAGATAATCTCAAGCAGACTTCCTGTTGAGTGTGGAGCCCGACATGGGGCTCAATGTCATGAACCTGTATGTTGAGCCAAAATCAAGAGTTGGATGCTTAACCAACTGAGCCACCCAGGTGCCCCACAAAGCTATGTTTAATGACCACCTATTCAGGACCAGAGTCTTAGAGATCTTGGGTACATTGCCTAACTGAGTACACACAACAAACAGTGTCTAAGGTAATAATAAGGCAGCTACTGTGATCCTCATTTTGAATGACAAAACTAAGGCTTAGAGAGGCTTGTCTGATTCCAAAGTCAGTGGTCCCTACTGAGCATGCAGAGAAACAGGGCACACATCCTCAAAAACTCACTCTCCATGAAGAATATCTACTTCCTCAAGAATGGAACCAAGTCGAGTTTCTGAGTTTCTCGGTTCTCAGGCTCTCCTAGTCCCAATCTGGGCTAGGCTTCTTAATTCTTGGACAGGCCCCCATTCAGTAGAGAGAACACGAATCTAGGTCTTAAAGGACAGGAGCTCTGGATTCTGGTTGAAGGGGCTTTACAATACAATATGGTTTAGAACAGCACAGTATAATAGTGTAGACTGGATTACCGTGGAGAGGCTGTGGGTTTCGAGTCAGATTAGACCAGAATCCGAATGCTGGGTCTGCCTCTTAGTAACCTTGAGCAAAATACTGAATCATCTTGAGCCCTAGCCCATCCATAAAAGAAACTGGTCATGTCTACCTAAATAGAGCTATTATGAAGCTAAAATGAGTAATATATAAAGAGTTTGGTACTTAATATGGCAACCAATGTTCATTCTCTCCCGCTTTTTTCCTTCTTCCTTTTTTATTCCCACCCTACTTTCCATTTCTACTGCCTTTTATTTTGTCATCTTTAAAACGCTATACAACTTTACTGAACTTCAATTTCCTCATTTAAATTGACAACATCAACAATGATAATGATGGCACATGCCATGTGTATTTCAGAGTCATTGAGAAGATCTAACAAAATAGTATACGTTAGGATATTCTGAAAACCTTGAGTGCCATATTAATGCAAAGACTGATTTGGGAATAGTGGTGTCTTTCATAGTGTGAAAATGCCTCTAGACCTTGAATGAAAAAGGAGGTGAGGGTGGGAAGGAGGCAGGCTTTGGGGCCGAGTCTAGTTAAGCTTGTAAGTATGTATTCAGCATTCACCCTAATTAACGCACAGTTGGGGACTTAAGTCACAGACAATGTCAACAGCATATGCAAGTAATCAAGATGCATAAAAAAAACTTTCCCTGTTGTGGCGCCACAGCGTCTCCCTCCTCCCTTGCTCTGCTCACCCTGCTTAGGGCTTTATTATAAAGGCATCTTTGTTGGTGGTGTTTCTTTTTACTTTTTTATTTCCCCAAGTCTCAAAATACTCAAAGGGGAGTCAAGCAAACAACAATACAGCCACCTGCAACGGGTTCTCTTCAACTCCCTTCCCCAAACCATCAAGTTAATGACTTTTCAAAGAACCATTAGACCAAAAGCAACCCCCACAATCAACAGTCAAAATTATCAAGCCCAGCCCAGAGTCCCAGCTAAAGCTGCTACCAGACAAATCCTTATTCGAATAATAAGCAAAGTTTCTTTTCCTGCGGGGAAAACCACATACACACATAATTTGAAATGGTAGCTCACACACTAAATAAGTGTGAAACAGCTGTCAAGTGGGTTTATCTGCATCCCACTGATCTCACTGTAAACGCTGAAACAGGGAGGGGGGTGGCAGAGAGGATTATTTTGTTTATAGGACACTGAAGCAAAGGGCTAGGTTTGTTTAACACTGTTGAGAGAAGATGCAAGGATGTGCCAAGCAATTATAATTAATAGTTGAAGAGAAGTAAAAAACTCAACAAGAAAAATTCATCCCTACTCTCCTCAAACCTAATTCCAGTATACCTACCTACCAACCTACCTTTCTTTCCCTTTCTCTCTCTCTCTCACACACACACTTTAAAAGTCATCAGCCTTTGTAAGCTTAAGTAATAAACATTTATTTTTGTTAGCAGAAATTATGCTTCATGTAACTAATGTGAGGAGGGCAATTAAAATCTAACATCTGCTATGTTTGAGGTGACGAGGGACAGATACTTTCCCATTTGAATTATAAGATCTTATACCTTTTACCAGTAAATAAACATTCAAGGCTTCTTATTCCAATCTTTTGTTTTGCTCCCTATCAACAGATAAATTGCAGTTCTAGTAAGACCCAATGACTGTCACCTTCGACCGCTGACAGAACCTGACCAGAGTCGATGGCTGTGTGAGTATGGAGTAGGGGATCTGGTTTCCTTGCCCCTTCTCCTAATGCCCTCATGCATCATCTTGTCTCTGTGGCAGTTTATTGGGCAGTGGAAATAGGCCCACAATTAGGTCAGGTGTGCAAACCATTTCTGGAATAGCAGTAACCACTCCCCTTCCAACAAAGGCTGGGAATGCACCCAAAAGGAAGGGAAGACAAGTGTGATGCTGGGATAAATGCCATGACATACCAAGAAGCCAAAAGCGATGATCTTTAGGACACATTCCAGGGAAAACACCATGGTGAAGGCAATATTCAGGTACTTCAGGGCCAGTTCATAGGTACAGGGAGCAGAGTAGTACTGCCAAGAAGAGAAAAAAGGAGAAAAAGAATCAAACCCTTAAGGTGTGGGGGGGTATTCCACGTCACAGAGGCTGGCCATCTTTCATCCCTGTCCTGAGGGATACTGGTATGGGATGTAGGAGGTGAGACACACATCAAATGCCGAAGAAGAGATCTATATTACCCATGATGCAGAACGAAACAGAATAGAGGAAAACAGAGACCATGCCCTGCTGTGGCTACTTATTAGCAAACAGCCAGTCTTCCAATCTAGCGATGAAGGTGGGTGGGGAAGAAATATTTTTGAGAGCTGATTATGTTACCATTTATTATTAAATAAGATCAAACCTCTTCCAACACTCCTTCAGAATCCCATGATCATCTAGACCTCCTGACATTTCCACTCCTGTCTGAATCTGTCTGCCATCAGCACCTTGAGTCCTGGGAGCTACAGGACTGCTACTCTATGTCTCACTGCATTTTGCCCAAAGGCCCAGAGGCTGGGCTGCTGAATGGGACAAGATCAAAAAGAGATTCCACAGTGGAAAGGATAAGGAGGGCAAGGAGGCATGAGACTCGAACACTGGAGTGTCTGTCTGGTGTCTCAAGTGCACAAGCCATTGCCCTGTGAGGGACCAGGTCCCAAGGTTCAGTCTGCTGAATGCCTCCCCAGCCACCACCATCTCACCTTCATCATCAGCACGACGGTGTTCAGGGCGATCATGGCCATGATGGTGTACTCAAAGGACGGAGACACCACGAAGTGCCAGACGCGGTACTGGAAGGTGTGCCTGTTCTGTGGCATGTAGCGGGTGAGAGGTTTGGCACTGATGGCGAAGTCAATGCACGCCCTCTGAAGGAAAGTCACAGCTATTAGCTCAAGTTCCCTAAGCCTTGCACATTGGCAGGCTTTCTGTTAGGCGGCTAGAAGAATGGGACAGTGTATGAAAACAAGGGGAGGGCTGGAAAAACAGAAGGAAAAATGGCAGCAAGAATTATGTGGACAAAACTACATGTGTGAAGTCACTTTAAGTGAATACACAGAACTGGGATGTCACATGGGATGTGGACTTAATGGTTATCAGCAATGTCCTTTACACAGTCTGTGGCTGAGATGATTAGGCAGGAAGCCTTACCTGCTGCCCTCGGTTAGAAGTAAAATTTATCTCCCTACGCATCCCCATAGCACTTTATTTGCATTTCTCTCATAGTCTCAAACAGTTTCTAGTTCCATTCCATTACAAAAATAATGAACCCTACAATGTGCCAGAACTCTGCTTATTACTAGAAAAGCAACAATAAGCAAGGCATATCCTCTGTCCTTACAGCACATACATGCCACAGAGGGACACAGCCAGGTAAGCAAATGTCTTAATGTTGTAATTTTGGTACACATCTTTTACTGCCACTTCTAGACTATTCGCTGCATAGAGGTAGGGACATCTTAACCCTTCCAGTTCTCTGTGCCTTATGCCTAGGTCTTAAAAGAGCAGATATTTAAAAAAATGTTTATTTAATGACTGAATAATTGATTTTTCTCATCTTCTGTCATTTTTAATAAAGTTAAGAAAATTCAGTCTTTCTTCCTACCACTGGTGTTCCAAGTGTCCTTTCTAGAGTCCCTGCAGTTGCATGCTCTAGACCACTTGTATTTTTACCTCGTTCTTCTCCAGGCTGCATTCCTCCATCATCTTGTCCCCTTGTTCCTGGAAGGTGATGATGATCAGAGCCACAAAGATATTGACAAAGAAGAAAGGGAAGACCACAAAGTAGACCACATAGAAGATGGACATCTCCATGCGGTTGCTGCGGCTTGGTCCTCGGTCTTCCTCTGTCACATCGACAGAATGCTGTAAGACTCTGTAGGGACAGAATGAAGGGCACGGATAGTAGATGGCAATCCTGGCAGTGGCTGTGACTTAAGGCTTTGTCAGGAGATGTGCCACCTATTATATTTTCTTATGACTTCCTTGACTTTGAATATCCACCATAATTTCTAGGGTCCAAGTTGATGAGGATCTACTCATCCCCAAACCACAGCGCTTTCTAGGCCGTGTCCCATCATACAGCCAACAGCTAAGCAATAAGAATGACATTATTTTATATCTTCGGTTGTCATATTCAAAACCAAGAGACTCCTGGATATCTGTTTGGCATTTTGCCAACTACAGTATGCTGCCACCAGAAAGTGGGGTCTTAATAATTGCCTAGTCTCTGAAAAATTAGCCACCAGCAGCCTAAGAAACTGCATTCTAGGGGTGCCTGGGTAGCTCACTTGGTTAAGCATCCAACTCTTGACTTTGGCTCAGGTTGTGATCTCAGGGTCATGAGACTAAGCCCCACATTGGACTCCACCCTGGGCATAGAGCCTGCTTAAGATTCTTTGTCCTCTCCCCCACTCACATTCTCTCTCTCTCAAAAAGAAAAAAAGAAACTGCATTCTGTTGTCTTCTTCATAAGACAACAGAGAGGTATAATCAGAGAACGTATTTCTGAGTTCTTCTAGCTCATTTTTTTTTTAAAGTAGGTTCCATGCCTACCATGGAGCCCAACACAGGGCTTGAACTCATGACCCTGAGGGCAAGATCTGAGCTGATATTAAGAGTCAGAAGCTTAACCAACTGAACCAGTCAGGCACCTCTCTTCCAGCTCATTCTTAACCCTCAATCTTCAGGTAAAGGGCCAACTTGGAGGATGAATGTGTCTAAAACAGTCCCTAGGGACTAAAACAGTGAAAGTTTAAATTATTTCTGATTTTGTTATCTCCCTCTTGATTTTTGCCTTAAGGCTCTTCATTCTTCCTCTCTTCTACCTGTCTTACTCATGCATAACTATTTACCTTCCCTGGTATAATAACAAAGGGTTAGCCTCATTCATCCTGAATATGCTTCTCAAGGCAACCACGTGGCCCTATCTTAGCTCACACACAAGCATTCCAACTCAAACCCATCACTCACTGAGGCCATCCTTCCCCCGTGGAGACGGTGAAGAGGGTCAGCAGGGCCCAGATAATGTTGTCGTAGTGGAATTCATGGCGCTTCCATTCCCGGCCTTTCACCTCCATCTTGTTTTTTTCATGATCTACGTAGTTGCCTCTAAAACCAGAGTACAAATGAAATAGGGCCTCTTCACTATAGCTCATGGGAGAGTAAGGAAATTCTACAAACTTCAATAATGTGGCTAAGTAATAATCAGCATACAAAAACAAGGAAGAAAACACTATATTATCAAAGGCAGTCTATTACTATGGAATAGAAGTTGAATTTGGTGCCTAGCAGACATGGAAGATTAAATCCTAATCCTCTTACTAGTCACCTTGTCACCTTGAACAATGAAAACTTTCTGAGGCTCATCTTCCACATCTAGAATATATAAATGAAACCTCTCTCAAAAGGTCCTTGTGAAGATTTAAAATGAAAAACTGGATGTAGAATGCCATGTATCATGTCTGACACAAAAGAGGTGCTCAATAAAAGTTTAAAATGATCTATTTTGTCTTTTTCCTAAAAAGAGGAAGTGAGAGAGAGGTAAGAGAGAAAGAAAAGAGCTATCTGTGGAAGGTTGAGTGGGCTTCACCTGAATATACATTAGCACAAAGTGAGTGCCATGTGCCGGTTGCACTTACATGCACTCCTTCTCTGTGTCCTTGGAACTGTCTGTGCAATAAAAGAATTTTCCCTTGAAGAGCTGAACCGCAATGACAGCAAAGATGAACATGAAGAGCTTATAGACGATGAGTATGTTGAAGACATTCTTCAAGGAGGTCACCACACAGTCAAAGACAGCCTGCAAAGAGGATTAAAGAGCCCTGTGAGTCCCCAGAATGGCCTGTGCTTTTGCCTTGAGCTGAGTTGGGGCCACATCACCGCCAGCCAGGCCGACTGAGAAGGTGCCCCATTAGATACCACCTTACTAAGAAGTGATACTCCTGGGATTTGGAGCTGGCTTCCAAGCTGGTCATGACAGCAAGGACCTACTACCTAGAAGGGCACACGTGCTCTGAATCTGAAAGTAAACCCAAAGCAGTAGAAACCAAATGGCATCAGGCAACAGAGTGAGTTCTCTGTGGAACCCCAAAACGTGTACTCCATTTAGTGGGAGGCAGAAAAATCTATTGCATAAAGGAATCTTTGAGGGCATTTAGCCCTTTCTGGCCATTAAATGGCTTGTCCTTAAACTTACATGTATTTGATGACATTCTCAGATTTGGTTTATATACTGAATATGTATTGTTTCCCCTTTACCTTTCTAAATGGATCAGAGAGTAAGGTTAATTACCACTTTTGTTTGTTTGTTTTAGATTTGAGAGAGAGTGGGCATGCATGAGAGAGCATGAGCAGTGGGGAGAGGAAGAAGCAGACTCCCCACTGAGCAGGGAACAGGACCCCGGGATCATGACCTGGGCTGAAGGCAGGCGCTTAACCAACTAAACCACCCAGGTGCCCCTCACTTTTATTCATTTCAATGATATTTTGGATAAATTCCTACATTTGCTCCAAAGATGTTCAACACTTCACATAAATGTTCTCTAGCTTCAAGCTGGCTGTACTGGAGATGAAGATTCAACAGGTCACGTGGGAGGGGCTGGGGAGCTGCCTTCCCATAGGGCAGAGGGGACGGGGTGGGCAGAACCAGAGACTTGCTCTTCTGTTACAGGCCATGGATGTCCCTCTGCAGAATCCATTGTAGGCCCTGAGCCATGAAGGGTGACACAGGAACTCAACACATCTCAAGCCATTTTTAGGTTATTTTCTAGGTTTTTAGGTTTGGCTCACTGGAGAGTCTAGCTGCATAGTGGCACTGCATTTGTGTGGATGCCACATTTGTGAGGTTGCTTCCTTGCAGTGCTGGGTGAATATCGCTGGTTTAATTAGTTCAACACTACAGGGGATGTGAGCGACACACAGCCTTGTAGAATCATCAGAGCCACCTACACTTCCCTCAGGTTATGGAGCAGCAGAGAAAGCGAGAAGCCAGCACCTCCTAATTAAATGGAATTAACCAAGGGTGGGGTCACACTCTCCAGCCTGTTAACTGATTTCATCATGCTGTCTGCAGTCTCCTTAGGACCCCAACACAGCACACAAGAGAGGAGACCCCCGGAGCCCAGGCTGCAGCTAACAACAGTGGTGAGGGCTCCAGGCCCCAGGAGTTGGGGTGGGGCAGAAAGGACTTATGGTCAAGGATAAAGCCTGGCACTATGATGTGTCTATTAGCAGGTAGAGGGTTGTAATAAACGGTGTATGTAGCCCCTGAAGACCAGGCTCAGGCCTGGTGCTGTGGCTCACTCAGCTGGCCATGTGGCCTGGGCAGCAGTGAGTGGACCTCAGGACTGTGAACTGGGAGTTCTGGTCCCCTCCTTCAAGTGGCTGGCTCTTGCTCACAGGAATTCAGGAGGAAGAACTTTTCCCCCAGGACACTTCAGCTTCCATTAGTAGCAATTTATGTGTGGATGGAAGAGGGTCCAACAGGTCAGCAAACTAGATGTGAATGGTGAAGGACACCCTGAGGGCAGGAAGGTGTGGGCAGGGAAGCAGCCCCAGGAGGGTGGTACGGGGAGGGCCTGGGCCAGAAGAGAGGAGAACCAAAGTGATATACCTATGAAAGCACAGGTCCTGGCAACAGTAAGAACTTTAATTCATGTTAACTCACTTTCCCATTCTCTGCTTCTGCCAAAAAGGATTGTATTCTTGGGCAAGTTACCGACCAATCCGTGCCTTAAAAAGATGAAGGGTCAGCGCTAGAAAATCTTTTCCTTCTCTAGAATTACAAAGCATCCCAGGTTACTCAGCTCACAACACAGAGTACTCCTGCCACTTCTGTGCTGGTGTTCCTGTCCAACTTAATGACACAGGGTTCTTCCTGGATGACATGCCACAGCCAGAGTAGATATAAAGTATTACCTGGGTCTGGACTCAAGAAGCCAAAGCCCCCTTAGAGATCTCTTGGCACATTGATTCTTTTTCTTTGAGAAACAAACACCCTTAACTCAGGCAGACAAAAGAACACCAGTCTCTGAGCAAAAGGAATATTCCTGGAAGTGATTCTCCAAAAGTTGGCTGACCGTGGCTAAAGACAAGACAGGAGGAAGGGGACTTGGAAACTTTACCTTGAGTTTGGGCAAGCGCTTGATGGTCTTCAGTGGCCTCAGAACTCGGAGCACCCTCAGGGATTTGATGGTCTTGATGTCTCGCCCCTTGTTTGTTCTGCAGGGGACAGGTCCCCAGGGAATCGGCGGACGGGGGAGAAATGAAAGTGGCATTCACACTATTGCATTAACAGGGTGGTTAGGCAAGAGGCCAGAAATTGGGTCAGAGTAGACTCCCTTCAGGAAGACCCCAAAAACACTTTTTTCCCCCCAGGGAAAAGTTTCAATTCACTGTCTAGTGTGCACACGCTCCTATGCATGCACACCCATGCATATTCACACATAAGAACACACAAGCACACGCACAGAGGCTTCCATGCCGGTACGGTAATGAACACTTCCTCTCCCCAACAGCCAGAGTAACATGGCTCATTGCCACACTAGCAGAATGAAAATGGAAGATAACTAGGGAACATGACTGGTAGTCCACTCTGGATCCTCACTGTGCCTGGTCTAGTGCTTCTTCCTAAGCAGGCTCTCAAATGGTATCTGTTGAACGGACTAGGAACCCCAAGTCAAAAGCAAGTCTCCTCAGAGGACTTGACCTACTCCTTTCCTTGGCTCTAGGTGTTACCGCTGCAGAGTTCATTAGTTCAGGGGAGAACAGGGTGAGGAAGGGCAGTGGGGACAATCTTACTATGTTGGCTGCCGCTTCCAGAGAAGGCATGTTATGCAGGCTTCTTGCCAGGACCTTGGCTCACACCCCAATTACCTGTGTGTGGCTGGCTCTTTCTGCAGTCCCTTCCCATCTGAGGCACTCTATACCTAGCACAAGCTGCAGAGAGCCATAGAGTTGGAGAAGGCCCAAAATGCAGTCCCTGCCCACTTTATCCTTGCCCTTCAGCTAATGAGCTTCCCTACTCAGCTGCTTAGAAATATTTGCTCCTAATAGATAAGCTGTGCTTCTCTTTTTATTTTCAGGAATGAAATGAATAAACCTGCAATTCTTTCTCCACCCTGCTGATCCCCTGAGATCTTTGCATTCAATTCAAACAATCGCAATTTGTAAAAGACACAGATGGTAGGAAATGAGACTCTAAAGAGTGTGCTCAGGCTCTGGTTCTTTCCTCATGTTTGTCCAGAGCACCATTACACCAGCAGCCTGAGGAAATGGGATCCAGAACATCACATGGGAACTACAAGGACTTCTGCTGGTTTTTTACCCTGTCCTTCCCACCATACCCACCACCCCCTCTGACGGGGAGATAAAAGATCACCTATTCTTCCATAGAAGGCAAGGTAGGAAGACATGTAATGTAATCCAAGGAATGTTGGCTTTGCCCAGAATATGAATTTAAGGATGCCTTTAATAACTGCAGGCCAGTAAGACACTTTTATTCAGTTCAAGCTCTGAACATAGATATTCCAAAAGTACTACATTAAAAGGTCTTTGCCATCCAGGGATTTTGTATATTTTATAAACTCTTTTGCTGTATTATGTTTCTATATCTCCCTATCTATAAAAAGGCAGCTTCTAAGCCAAATAGATACCCAAACCAACACAAATGATCATTTCCCAAGAAGCCTTGGGGACTCCTAATTTTTGTTCTCTTGGATGTCAGTGAAAACTCAGCACTCATAGAAACTCCCCAGTCCTTTTCCACTGAGCAGGCTCCTTTTCCCAACCATACCTGTACCCTCCTCCAACCCACATCCCTTATTTTTTACTTCAAAGAAAAGAGAGAGCAATATTTACCCCAAAGCGTTCCTATGGAGGATCCAAGCAGAAAGCAGTTTAAAAAAAAAAAAAAAAAAGGAGGAAGAGGGGTGGAGAGAAGGAAACAGTCAGAAAGCTTCAGGGAGAACAGGAAACCTTACAGTAACAGGGAATTGGACAAGCACAGGCCCAGGAGATCCCGCTCACAGCCTTGGCACTTGTAGAATCCACACGCTTTGTGAAAGGAAGGGCCAGCACGCCATTTGCTCCACACCCACCTCTCCAACCTGCAAAGGCAAAGGCCCTTTGCAAGCACCAGTGATGCTGCCTCTAACCTGATGGCATTCCCCACATTGTGCTTGATCTCATGGAGCCCAGTCTACTGACATTTTCTAAATATAGCCTTTTACTTCCATTTCCTTAGTAGTCTTCAGACAAACTCTATTTCCCATGAGTTTATACAAAACCAAGTTATAGATACAGGAATTATGCTTGCTCTAGGCCAGAAATTGTATGGGAAAGGGCACTTTGTGTCATAGTGGCATATCTATGCTTCCAAAGGATTTCATTTGCGGTAGGGCACACAACCACTCTGTTGGGGATAATGTGACATCTCTCAAAAGCACGGATAAACAACACCATAAAACCACCTCAAAATACGGGGGAAGGCATTGTGTATCGAGGTCCTGATGTCACACAAAGGGATGCCCTTTGATAAGTTAAATGACCAACTGTCTGTCGTGAGCTGTTTACCATGCAGCTTGAAGAAAATTCATCCCAGCTCTATTTTGAGGCTTACCGATAACAAAAAGGGTGAGGACACAAATATGAAATATTTGAGATTAGAAATAATGAGAGCTAACTTTCTGCATATTTACTCTTGGCTAGACTCTATGCTAAGCCCTTTCACCACAACTCTATTTCACCACAACTTCTAATAATCTTAGGACACATAGATATGACTATCCTCATTTCACAAATGTGATTCAGAGAGATTAAGGAGTGCCTAGCATTAGCAGGGTGAGCTGGGCCTTGCAGCCATGCCTGTATGATGGCCAGAGCTCTTGTTCTGAACCACCAAGCCTTTGTAACAGCAGGTTTTGGTTCCAGGCTCTGTCAAACCAAATTCTAGGGCTGGAAAACATCCCTGAAATCCACTTAACTGCATCCTCAGAAAGATGTGCCTTGCATGAGATCACTCAATGAGTGAGCCACAGTGCCACTGGTGAACCTGCCTGTAGCCACGTAGAACCATCTAGAATTCAGGCTGTGGTGTGATTCTTAGTTGCTGATTGCTGGAAACATACTTTTTTTCTTCTTTTTAAAATTTTTTCAACATATCACAAACCTACATTACACCACTATATGTCACAAAGACTTCTAATGATTATTTTTACTCAATGATCTCATATTCAAAATTACATTAATTTTCACAGTAATTGCCAAATTCATGGTGATTTGGGATTAAACCCAAGGCTTTATAAATCTTAAATCCCTCATATTTTGCCCTCTGAGTGTTCAGATGGCAGAGATAGTATTTTCCCGAGTTATAGCAGTGTCTTCCCATGCACAAGACTGGGCACGTGGTAGAGCAGCTGAACACACCTTTATCCACTCATATAACAGCACTGATGGAATCCTTAATATACCTCAGGCATTATTAGGTGTGGATATACCACTGTGAATAAAACAAATGAGGTCCCTCACTTCTTGAAACTTTAGTAGGGATGACAGACCTCAAGTTAACCAGTAAACAAATGTGAGTATAATTGCAAACGATGTGCCATGGGGAAAAGGTAATCATTGAATTGAAAATGTCACCAAAACAACTACATTGGTCACTTTCCTTTCCCCAGGCTACATTCATCTTGAGGACAAGCTTAGGGAGAACCTTCCATATCCCTAAAATGAGAGAACAGAGTAGGATCAATGGATGGGCAGGTGATTCAGGGTGACACACTCCAGGCTTTTACCTGTTGCTTAGCCCAGGTCCTCAACTCTGAGACCTTTATGTCCAGTAGCATCTGAACGGGTTCTCAGAGGTTCATACTCACAGATGCCCATTTTATGAAGGAAGGCCCCAAATTTCTTGCTCTTCCCACACACCTGGATAAAGGACAGAATTTGTTCTCTATAATTAATTTTGCCCCAGGATCCTAGTAAAATACTCTGCTATGGAACAAAGAGCATTTCTGACCCATTGCTTATATGATTAGTGTGTCCCTTTTTTTGGAAAGTGGGGTTCCTTAATAGCACATTCTGATCTTAAAAGCTGATTGTAGCTGCCAATACACAGTGGAGGTGGGGGCACATTTGTCCCATTCTGACTCCCACAAAGTTGAGCCAGGGATAGTAATAAGACAGAGGCCCAAAGCAAAATAAAGATTAGTCATTGCTCTGCACATTTTTCAAACAGGTCCCTCATAGCAGAGGAGCCACTGAAAAGCTATGATTCTGAGTGGTTGCAGAAAAGCACACTTGCTTCTCAGTTTTGTTAACATATGTTCAGCACTGATTTGAAAATTGCCATTTGAAATGAAAGGAACACTAGATAACAAAGCCTCACAGAGGAAAAGTCTTGACAAGTTAGCCCTAGTATTAATATTAATTAAAATATCTCATAATTTACACATATGCGAGGCCAAACTACCTTTCCCAAATCCATGCACAGAAGGGTTATTTAAGCCATTATCAAAGTCAACAAGACTGCAAGGGAAATGTTATCAAACCAAGAGGACAAACTCTTCAAAGCGCTTTAATTGAGGCACATTATTTTTGAAATGATTCATGTGCTTTTTACAAATCATTTATATATAATCATTTGATAACACTTTGTTAGTCTTTGCTACCCCATGTATAATCAGGATTTTTTACACTGCCTAGCTAATTAGTGAGACTCATCAGGTTTAAAAATTGACTCTAATGTTAAAATTTGAAGATAATTTCACATGCTAGGATGTACTGGCCCCACTTTAATTGGGACTCAATTGGGCCATTCATTTTCCCATTTATTTCCTACTTATTTGGTAAGTTGCTGGCTGCTCTCCAGAAAAAAAAAAAAAAAAAGCCACATTTCTCTTATGTCTCATCAGGAAAAGATGAGAATTTTCCAGCTCAATTGTCAAACTGCCCTCCAGATCTTTCTTGTATAATCACTCATCATTCACTGTAATCTCGTACTTTAAACTTCCAGGTCCCCCCTTTCTCAAAGGATGTTCTCAAATTGATTTCTGCAGGGAACCAACTCCTTCCATGGTGGGCAGAGCAGGGACATCAGGTTCTGCAGAGCTCTTCCTTCCCTAAGTGGAATGGCCTTCTGCCCTCCCTAAGAGCCCCAGAGAAAACAGCCCAGCGATCTGAAGGGATCTCTTGCATTAGAAGGATTGACAGGTTTGTTGGAGTGTAAGGTGGGGAGAGGAGGTCACACTGTGAGGAGCCCTGAGCCTTGCTAAAATGTCTGGCCTATTATTTGGGAGACAATAATAATTTTAATATGCACTTGCTAAGTGTTTGGCACTGTATTGGACACTGAATATATTTTACCTCATTTAATTCTCACAAGACCAAAATATAGTTATTTTTAATTTCCACTTATGGATGAGGAAATGGAAGTTCAGAGAGTTAAGGCTGTAATAATTCAGAATACTGGGATACAGACCTAATTCAGGCTCTGAAATCTACGCCCTTACTTATGATGTGACAGTGCCTTTTCAGGTGGGAATCACAAGAGGGTTTTAACCAAAGGAGGAACAACAAAAGAAACCAGCAGTTCCCGAGCTCAAATATTGAGCTATCTATCGTCTTATCCTCAATCAGTCTAGGGTCTGTTGAGTGTTCATGGAAAGAAAAAGATACAGATGGAACAACAAGATGGACAAGGTCAGGGTGCCCTTCTCCACCTGGTCCATCGGTTTTGTCTGTCTCCAAGCACAGACAGTTATATCCGAAGGCTTAGGACAGATCCATTCCAAGCCACCAATTTGAGTTTACAGGGGTTAATGGGTTGGAACTAACTGCAACAACAGAGGTTGAAGGGAGTTTAATGTAACAGACAAAGCCCCTAAACCTCAAGTAAAAAAATACCAGCTATTTAAGAACTGGTTTTGCTACTAGTAAAATGAGTCAAAATAATCAAAGAGTCAAGCAATCCACTTCTCAACTATAAACCAGGACTGTTGAGTGATAAATGAAATACTGTGAAAGTACTTCAAAAGTTCTAAAGACCCATGAAAATGAGAAGTTCTCTTTGCATCGGCACTGCTTGTCTCCAGAGGAAGTGTAGGACCTGTTGGTAAGGCTAGTTCATTGATTTTTGTATTTTTCTTCCTCTCCCATACCTTAGCATTGCTTGGGGTCTCCCATGAGCCCTAAATCCTTTGCAACTCTGCCAACTTCCTTTGCTCGGTGACCAGGGCATTATTAACTCTGTAATAAGTGATTAGTGCATAATCCTTTCCTTCTTGCAAATGCACCTCAATGAGCTTCCAGTGCACATTCATCATTGCTTTTGAAAACTTTCTCCTTGGAAAACCACAGCACCATCTTCTAACTGGAAGGTCCAAGAACTAGGGAGCAGCAGAAGACAGCAAAGCACTTTTCTGTCTCCTAGCAGTTTTGTTATTCAGGCTGGGGAATAGTGACCTGATCTGTCTTGCTTCTTAGTCTTCATATTCTGAACATACCCAAGATCCCTCATCTGCTAATCTTTCCCAGAAGGCCTCGGCACTGGCTAAAGTCCAGCCAATACACTTCCCCAGCAGGAGACTAATTCATAATGCTAGGTTGTGGCTCTGTGAGTGCGGATTAAGCAGATGGCTTACAGGTCACATGATCTGAGCTCATCCTTCCCTAGTTCCATCATGAAATCTGCTCTGAGCTCCTCTAAAACTTACTTTTAAATATGGAGGACACTGTGGTGGATTTCTACTAATCCTGCAGGACTGAGCTCCTCCTACGTCTGTGAAGGCTTGCCTTATGTGCAGGGTGATTCTTGCATCCGAGGCTGGTTAGCCAAATTGTTGGCTAACATGTGAATGGGGCTGGCCTTAACTGGACCATTTTATTTTGCTTGGTTATGTGGCCACAGGCTGAGATCCCATTTATAATCAAGTATCTCCCAGAGTTGTGCTTGTTAATAAAGAGAAACGCTTGGGCATTCACACCCATTGCTTCCATATAATAAAGGTCTCCAAACGCACATTCCCTAGTAGCACCAATGGCATATACCACAGACAACGCACTTTCCAGTGTTCATCAAAAAACACGCACGCTGGGGCTTAATGCCAAGTTCTAAAGATCTTGAACTTATCTCTTTCTTTCGGGCACCCCTTCCATGTGGATCCCTCTCTGTCACTCCTGATTCATCTCCAAATCCATTTTCAAGGCAGCTCAGGTATAATACAGCAGTAGGCACCCCAAGTGTCCATGGCCATTAATCATCTTTAACGTCCCTGCCTGGGCACAAAAGTCTGGTAAAGTCACTCTTGAGGTGACTCTAAAGCTGGAGTCTCAAGAAACAACATCTTTCTATCTGCTCACTGCTGGAAATTTCCAATTCCAGCTCAGATAGCATCCTAAATCCACAGTTAATTGGCTACCTGATGGCTAAATTTAATTTTAATCCTTCATTCTCTTCCACAGAACAGTGGAACTGGATGACCTGTCTGGCTCAGTGGTAAATGGGTCTTCTTTGCATGAAGCAGGACTTTGTCCACTCTTTTTTTTTTCTTCTCCAAGATTAATGTGTAGTCATAGCTTCCTTTGGGAGTCTCCCCTTTCAGTTCTGGAAGGATAGGGGGTTGTCAAGAAAGAAGTCCCACAGCAAAGCTTGAGATCTGAGGGGGACTGCCTCAGACACAGGCAGGCAATAAAGAAAAGGAAGGAGCCAGCTATGGGGGAGAATGTCTGTTTTATTGTTACTGTGCTCTGCTGAGTGTAAGTACATCCTAGCATTTCAGTTCTGAATAGTCACTCCTTTCTCAGAGCACACATTTGTACCATTACAAATACAAAACCAGAACTGGGGTACCATATTCTGTGTCTCCTTAGGGCCTTTCCAAATCTAAAATTGTCTATATCTACGTATTTCACTGAATAAATTCAGAACCAGCTCTGCCACCGCAGCTAGTTCTGAATGCATTCAAAAAGGCCTTATCCATCTTAAAGACTAGGGCAAAGTGTCAAGTGTCAGAAAAGCAACATACTTCAATGAAAAGAATCTAATAAAAGCTAATGTGGGAATTCTGGTTCCTTCTGGCATCAAGAGGCAGATTGACTCATGTTTTTCCTTTCTGGCTAAGCACTGAATAATTAAAGGCCAAGTGCGGCTGTGATCCAGATCCCCTGCATGCCAGGGAGTTCTGACCTTACCTCATGCCCCACTAAGATGGCAAACAGCACAGGGAAGCTTTGGCCTCAGCTGCCAGAGAGCCTGCATGACTCTGACTGATGCACAGGCCCCAGATGGGGGAGGAGGTAAGAGCAGAATTGCTATTTTTCTTTTAAATTGTGTTGACAACCCATTATAAGCTGTGAGCTTACTAGTTAGAATCTAATCCAGGGTAGCTCACCTGGTGACTTAATTTGAGCTAGTCAAATAACATGCTGTAGAGGAATGAGAATGAAGAGGATGAGGGGCTTGGGTTGGAGTGCAGGATCGCACACACACATCTACCCCAGTACTCTCCTGCCTTTCCTCCAGAGACGCTGTCTCTGCCCAGCTGTCTGTCCAAATCCCTTCACTAGACATTTAAGATGCAAAACCCAAGGGCCAGATGGCACCATCATCACTGTGCACAGTCCCATAAGGCTCATGAACTCAACCTGACGTCGTGGCCACGTGGCTTCCCTATAAGGCAGCTGACTCTGGCAGAATGCCCCAAAGTGAGGGAATGTACCTGATGTGCAGATACCCAGAAATGCCAAGGCTGGAACCATCTTTGTTTTCCCACCCAGGAGGCTGGGAGGCAGACACGATGGCAACAGAGTATGAGGAAACTGGGAAAAGCAGCTGCTGGCCCTTCAGTGTAAAATAATTCTCAAACAGAAGAATCCCTCTTTTTCAGATAGAAAAAGATAAAAGAGAAAGGTTTCATAGATCCAGTCACTCACCAGACTTTTCTTGAAACCTCAAGGAGGAAAAGGCAGAGTCAGGACATTTATAGTTGGCAAACACTCTGTGTCTCCATATGGCCCAGAAAGTGGGGTGTTGTGAGAGCAGTGGAATGAGGGAGAAACATACCCAACTTCTGCCAAAACTCTGCCCATATCTCTATACAGGTATCTGGCTGAAGGCAGGAGACTTGAGTGTTCTTATAAATGCTTTATAATGTAAAAGTGTGCTGGGAGGAACAGGAAAGTTGCAATAGGAGTATCTTTCCATTTATTTCCTCATTTCCTGGTATGCTCATACTTAGAAAATAAATCCCCTTCCCTTCCTCCTCAAAAGTCAATAATAAAGTTCCCAAACAGAATTTGTCAGGTTTACATTATAAAGAATCCCTTCACTTGAGGTATGCAGCTATAGAAGAATAGAGAGTTCTCTTCAGCCACTACATAAACAACATATATGCTTATAGAAAACATACATGATGGCAGTGCAGATCTCTGCAGGAGGGCTCAGGGGACCACGCAGCTTTCTTTGAGAATTCAGCTACAGGCCATTCCCTCCCCTTGGTTAGGGGTATTGCTCTTGAGACTTGGGTTGGGTTCTGAGAAGATCCTGGCTGGTAGCGGTAAAAGGGATGCCAAGTCACCTCTGACTTCTGAGGCATCATACGAACATGTTACCATGACAATCATCAACAACTCTGCTCAAACTGAGCACCAGCCTGAGCAGAAGCCTCTATAGTAGCCTCTCCTCAAAAGGAGGAGAGAGAGACAGGGCAGAAGGAATAAGGTCATCTCTGAATGGTAGGCATTCCCAGGGGTAAATATATGGGTTATAACGATGAAAGCTGCAACTGCAAGGAGGGAGGTCCTTGAAAAGCCTGCAGAAAACCCCACATTTGGCCTCTTGTTGGCTTGAGCCCCGTACCATGGCCCAGCAGTGCAACACAGGCTCCCTTCTGCTGTCTGCCCCAGGCCGGGCCCTCACTCTGCTGGCAGATGGGACCCTGGCCAACCCTACCAAAGTGATGGGAGAGCTGAATTCTCTGGTGCCCTTAATGAGGAAGGGGAGAGAAGAGAGTTAGGAAGCATGGTGCATGAGCGAGAGAAAGCATTAACTGGACCTCAGCAATGTGACAAAGGCCAGAGGACAGGGGTGTGAGCCTGTTCCATGAGCAGGAGAAAGGGGAGTGGAAATGTGCATGGCCAGCTTGGAAGGATGGTAACAAAAGAGTGGATGGAGAAGGGTGAGCAAGTACCATTTACATTTCCAGGGAAATTAAGAAAAAGTTCAGGAAGTGACATCACTAAAAGCAAGTGATGGATCATAACTCTCAATCCATCACATAAGTATGGACCCCAGAACCAGGGGATTCTTGGGGTTCCCTGCACTGTACCTGGTCTGAGGACCAACAGAGAGGCTTCGGTTCCGGGGCTGTTAAGGCTTCCCCTGCCACCAGCACCAAAGCCACCACCGCCATGTTTTCAAAGGGCACAAAAAAAGAACAAGATAGATGACAACCCTCCAGCCCACTGTTATCACTCTGGATCTGAGGAGAAACAGATGGGCTGTGGACATGGGGCAGGCATGCAGAGGCTTCCTCTAAAATGTACCTCCTCCCCATGGGCACCTACATACCTGCCTGGTTACCAGGCAAAGGGTGTATATGTGTGTGTATAAAACAACCAAGTCATGGAAACCAGCCTGCGTTCATCTTCAACTATTTGCACACATTATATATCAACATATACTTGGCTCCAATATTTGGACTTCAGGATGTGATGAGAGATCGGAAGGATAAGGAAGGGAATTAACATTTATTGATCATTCACACTGTACCAGGCTTATGTGCTAATTGCTCCACACACATAATTTCGACTCTATTTCATAAATGAAAACTGAGGTTAAGAGGGTTACTATTCTTGCTATGTTGCTCTAGGACATGGTGCAGGTAAGTAGAGTGGCTGTGATTCAAAGCAGGGCCTGCATGAGTCCATAGCCCACACCTGCCTCCCACTCTGCCCTGTTGCCCCCATGAGTTCTATTCTTCCTAAAGATGGGGAGGGTTCTTTCCCATATACTTCTCCATCCTTGTCTTTTGCTTCCTCAAAGAGAGACAAACTACTTTAAGGAGATCAAAATAAGAAAGAACAATATGGTGAATAATATATGCAAATGAATTGATAAAATGAGAAGGGAACTTGACCTTTTAAAAACTCCAGGATGATATTTATCCTTAACAAAGTAAGTAGGCCTCCTTGGGAAAAAAGACTTTAATGCTTTTTTCTAAGAAGGAGGAAGAGGAGCTGGGAGTCCCCTTGGTAGAGAGTCAGACTTGCCTTGATTTTTATCTTGAGGTGAGAATTTTTGGGAAAATATCATGCATTTGTGAAATTTCCTTGGAAATAGCTTAGCCGTGTCTAATAGGAGGCTTTCTTGTTGTAAGAGACACAGGTGATTCCATGTCACTCTAGTGGTGGGGGGTTAATATACTGGTGTCCATGGGGGACAAGGTATACTGAAACTGTCCTGCCAGCCCAGCCCACAGTCACCAGCCACATTCAACCTGGCTCTCCCCTTTGGAGGGTCCCCCATGGCTGGGACAGCAATGCAAAGAGCCCACTTCTAGGTTCTGGAAGATCTTAAGTTCTGAGGACAGCTGGAGACCTTTCATCTCTCTACAGAGAGCTCCCCACCCACAGCCACTTGGGGAATATTCCTTCCTAACTTTCATCCCACTTCTTTCTCTGCCAGGATGGACAGAAACAGAAGCTAATGGGTGTTTGGGGAGGAGAGGGGGATGGATGAGTCCTTTCTGATCCCTCGGACCTGGGAAGGTCAAACTTATGCGGCAGTTTTGCTATCACTGACAACTCCAAAATGCTTTCCTTCTGCTTCCTTACAGTACAGCAGCCGGATCTGCTCAGATGCCTCAGCTCTCTCTTGTACTTGGAGAGGCTGCAGGGAAGTCGGCCATGCCACCTGGAAAAGGGTGAAACTCATCTAGCAGTGCAACGAGGTACAGAAAGAGCCCACACGACTGTTGTTCATCTTCTGGGCACTCTACACACCAGCTTAGGGAGAAGGCCCTGACCGTGCACATGTCCTAGCTCTACCCTGGAGGGCCATGACATCCCCTTCCTTGCCTGGATGCCACAGGAAATGTCAGAATGCAGTTGAAAACCTGCTACAGGTGGATCAATGTTTGGGAAAAAAAACTCCCCAAATGTAAGGAGCATGGTTTAGTCACCTGAATGGTTTAAGACTGTTTTCCTCAGTGCATTATATCAAGGAAGCTGCGAAAGTCTTACGTTCCTGAGTTAAATGTGTTAACATGGTCCTTAGGTCTAGAAAATACCTCTGGGATCCCGCTGCTCATGAGCAGAGAATCTTCTCATACTCAAGGTTCTGTAATCTCTACTTTGTTCTATCTTCTGCATTTGTCTTCCAAGCTGATCCTTTGTTTGACATAACCAAGAAATGAAAGGGTACATGAGCTGTCCCCTGGGTCCCTCCCTGAGCCCACGGAGGCACTGCCCACATGGGTGAGGACCTGCCTATGTTTATTCATCTCCAAGAAAGGAACTCCAGGGCCTCTCACTTCTCCCTAGGGATCACCCCCCACCCCCAGCTCCTCCAACACCAGTGCTACCACTTAGGGCATGTGAGCTGAAGCTATAGGCTCCCAGGAGTACCACAGAGGGCAAGTGGGAAGCAGATTTCCAGGGCAGCTTTCTTTGGCACCACTTGGAGTGAACCTGGCCTTGAGAAGGCCTCAAATCAGTCAGAGTTTCAGGAAGAAGGGACAATAGGAAATTGAACAAGAAGAAAGAGTAACACTTACGCCAAAGCAAAGGCCACCAATGCACCAACCACCACCACAAAGTCCAGGATGTTCCACAGGTCTCGGAAGTAGGACCCATCCTGTAGGATCAAGCCCTGGTCTATCATCTGAAGAAGAAGGACATGAACAACCATGGATGAACCCACAGGTGCTGGCAACACACCCAGAGCTCATTGTTCCCCGGGACAATGCCTCTATTGCCAATGTCTCCACAATCAACCCTGCACAAGGACCTGAAGAGCAAGAGGACAGGTCCTACAGGCTCTCTCCACCTAACTATGAAGCCCAAGGCCCCTTGTCATAGCCACCAGGGTTCAACTAGACTCCTTGGCTCTCACAGAACCCTGCCACATTCCTCTTTCAATTAGTGGCTCAGAGCACCAGGCATCACCACATATGCATAGATGGGAAAACTCCAGATGGGAGAGGCTATGAACAAGACAGAATTGTGGGGTGTTAGGGCGGTGAGGACTGGACTGGTAAGCAATGACTGCAGACGGGACTACATGGAGTCGAGGAAGACCCATGTAGAGAAGACCTCTACCTGACCCTTTGCCTTGGCATAAACCAGGGAGTGCACTGGAGAGGCAAAGACCATCCCCACATCTGTCTGCACCCCTACTGCCTGCCTGAGAGCTGGCCTGGCTCCCCCTTGGGCCATACCCACAGATCCGCCCCAGTCCAAACATATCCACACAGTCACGCTGTGCCATGAAGTCTGGTCAGGACAAACTTCATTAAATTCTGAGGCCAGAAGAGGGGTTGCCAGAGGCCCTACCGAGGTCTGTCATTGGCTGGTAGGTGGCAGCACTGGGGAAGGACCCCATACTGAAGGGGCAGACCTAGGTCCCATCCAAACCCTGGAGAACCCAGCTTTTCTATGGAGGTTTTTACCTTTATAACCATCTCAAAGGTGAACACGCCAGTGAAAACATAGTCAAAATACCTCAGGACCTGTAAGACACATACGGTGAAGGGGAAGAGGATCACGTGTGGCCACCAGGCTATAGAGCCTTCTGCCTACCCACACACGTGCAGTCCTGCATCCCTGCCCCAGCTCATTTCTACCTCAGAACAGAAGCTTGGGATTGTAACTGCTAGTTGGGCACAGGGAGGAGAGGTGCCGTGTATTCTGCTATAGCCTCAGGACCCGATGGCCAGTCCTTGGCTCTCCCCTCCCCCTTGGCCAGAACTTAATTCCTTGGGTCTCAATTACCCCACAAAATCTCTCCCTCACCTCAGGATCTGGAATCCTTGTCAGTTCCAATCCTCCCCAACTCCCTCATATCTCCTGACATATACCCTTGGGACCTCCAAGAGATGTCTCAGTTCCCTGGGGTAGGGCTTCAGCTCCCCCAAATTCAGGCACATCCCTCTTGACCATACATCAGACCAACCCCCATACAAACCCCGGGTGGCTGCAAAGACCAGCTTGCTCCGGATCTAGGGTGCACTGCTGAAGCATCAGCATGTGGCGTGGCTGGGGAGTGGGGAGTGGGGACAAGGGGCTGATCATGACGTGGTCCATACTTTGCCCCAAGGAAGAGGAAGGGGCCACTTCCTAACCCTTCCTCATTTCCCCAGGAACCTTCCTTAGTTCACCTTTAATACCAGGATGGGAAGGGGCAGGGATGGGGGTGGGTACCAGGGCATTACGGAGGTTGGCAAACGGCTCCCGTGAACCCACTTTGTTGCGCTCCGAGTTGGTCAGGACAGGGTCCTCTGCTGCCAGGGCAATGCTGCTGGCGGCGATCACCAGGAGAATGCACATCTCAAAGTAGCGCAGGTTCACGATGTAGTGGCAGGCCCTGCGAATCCTGTGGGGTGCAGGAGCCAGCTGAGCTGCCTCGGCTTCCCTCCCATCCCTGTTTCTTAACTCCCCGCCCTCATGCACATCAGCCTCTTCCAGACAGCCAGGCCCTGGCCAGAGGAAGCCATGGGGAAAGCAATTTAATTTCTCAGGCACCACCCTTGATTTAAAGCTCCCGTGGGAGAAGGTAATCAGATTGGTTAGAGGCTGCACTATGCAAGCCAAGATACATTATCTGTAGGCACGTCTGAGCCATTGGAGCAGCCAGCATCAGACTGCACGCACTCGGCATAGATCCGTGGTACCCTCCACTGTATCTCAATGTCTATTCTCCCACCGTACAGAAACCGGAACATAGCAAGGAAATCAGAAGAACCCAGAAACATAAAAGTCAACCTTGATTTTAAGATTCCTAATGACAGCAGCAACATCTTTTCATGAGCCTCACATATTCTGATTAAAGTAATTATATTCTCTAGACTGTATTCTGGACTTGGGTGACCTGATATACCTTAGCCCAAATTCCTTCCTTCCCAGAGCCCTGCCTGAATACTGCCTGTGTGCTCAGTGAAAACCTTTTTGTCTTCCTAGCCTCAGAAGCCAGTCTATGTGTATATCTTGCTCATTTCCAGGGCAAAAGGAAGCTCTGTCTAACCTTCTAGAATCTTCTCTACCACCTCCTTCTTATGCCCTTACCTCTGCTTTGAAGAACATGCCTGTTTCAAAATCCACATATGCGGCAGTGGGACCAGTACTCTTAAACTCTAGTGAATGATCTATTTATTCTAGGCTCCGTATTCTCAGCTCTACCCACCACTGAAATATTTGGTGACATGTCCTGAGTAGGTTTCCTTCCTCCTACCCCGCTATCACACAACCTACTGACCAAATAAGAGGTACAAGGTCCTCTTCCAATGATATTTCTCACACTTTCCTGTCTTAAATTACTCTTCAGACTTAGTACAGAGCTCAGAGGCTGTTCAATCTCATGACCCCCTCCACCAGTGAGCACCCTGCATGTTTCAGATGTCTGGCCACAGTCCACTAAGGAGGATCAGAAGGATGGATGGACCCTCATCTCTCCCTCTTGTCATCAACCTGCCCTGGCTCTAACCCTGGCACTGAAGGGGAAGCGATGGGAGGGTGCCTTACGGGTTGGTGGTGCTGAAGATGAACATAGAGCTGTGGGGCACCATGGCTTTGCCCGTCTCACGCTTCTCCTTCTTCTGCTGCTTCTTCTCCATTTCCTCCTCCTCCTCTTTGATCTCAGCCTCCTTCAAGGGACTGGCTTCTCCATCAGTTTTGTTGCTAACTACAAAAGGAACATGTTGAGATCATCAGAAACCTAGCCGCATGTGAGAATGGTGCCCTTTATTTTCCATGAGGATGGACAGAGAGGAGGGGAGGGGGTTGTAGGAATATGTCTAGCCGGGGACCCTGCAAACATTGGAGGTGTTGGCTATTGCACTGAGTTAAGCCCTTGCTCTCATTCTCGCCAGACCCTCACCCTCATTTTACATGGTATAACCTTTTGTGCCATATAAATAATGATCATGTTTCCCAGGGAACAGGATGATTGTTTCTGTTGTAAAGTTTGCAAAGTTTCCTTATATCTAAAATCTAGGCCCTTTGCCTATATTCACTTATTGAATGTTCACATCAATACACCCTGAGCAGCATGCATTCTGCCCATTATACAGACAGGAAAACTAAAGTTCAGGGAATTCAAGTACCTATCCTTACTTAGATCATAACAGCTAGTTCCCAAATCAAAATCCTGTATCCTTTTGGTGATATCACACTGCAATGGAAGATTTTAAGAAACCATTACTCTGTTTGCGGCTGACTTCCTGGCTGTGCTTGTTCCACTCATGATTAATGTTGAAATGGCAATGCAATATTCATGCCTATATGCGACCGTGACAGCATTCTAGGACGAGGAGGATGAAGGAACCAGGGGCTGCGTGGAGCTCTTGGGCCACCACCCTCAGTTTCCACAGGCAAGTCACAGTGTGGCATAAGTGGCAGAGAGGCAGAAAGTACCTGAGTGGGGCCAGGGATGCAGTCAACCTCTCCCACTGTTCTCTTTCAGCGAATGACTCTACCCTGGAGCCTTGCACAAGTGGCAAGCCTTTGAGGTTCCGGCCCCTTCTGGGTCCTTCCAAAAGGTAACTTCTCCAAAGCCCTCTGATCATACGCTCTTCCCTATGACCAAGGCTTTCGACCAGTCCCAGAATAGGAACAGAGGAAGGTCAAAACTTTTTAATGTTTCTCATAAGAGAGGGTCCAAAGCACTTATTAGAGCATAAAATTAAACAGACACCAAAAGAGGTTGTCTGAAATTGTGAGACATGCCCAAGTCAACCCCAGGAGCACTAGACATGGGAGATTTCACTTTCTAAAGTAGACCTGGCATTCCAAGTGTAGAGAAGGTGAAGGAATGGAGATGGAGCAGTGCAAGAAAGAAAAGCAGGAAACCACAAATGTTGGAGAGGATGTGGAGAAAGGGGAACCCTCTTGCACTGTTGGTGGGAATGTGAACTGGTGCAGCCACTCTGGAAAACTGTGTGGAGGTTCCTCAAAGAGTTAAAAATAGACCTGCCCTACGACCCAGCAATTGCACTGTTGGGGATTTACCCCAAAGAGGCAGATGCAATGAAACGCCGTGACACCTGCACCCCGATGTTTATAGCAGCAATGGCCACAATAGCCAAACTGTGGAAGGAGCCTCGGTGTCCGTCGAACAATGAATGGATAAAGAAGATGTGGTCTGTGCATACAATGGAATATTACTCAGCCATTAGAAACGACAAATACCCACCATTTTCTTCGACGTGGATGGAACTAGAGGGTATTATGCTGAGTGAAATAAGTCAATCAGAGAAGGACACACATTATATAGTCTCATTCATTTGGGGAATATAAAAAATAGTGAAAGGGAATAAAGGGGAAAGGAGAAAAAATGAGTGGGAAATATCAGAAAGGGAGACAGAACATGAGAGACTCCTAACTCTGGGAGACGAACTGGGGGTGGTGGAAGGGGAGGTGGGCAGGGGGTGGGGGTGAATGGGTGACGGGCACTGAGGGGGGTACTTGACGGGATGAGCACTGGGTGTTGTTCTATATGCTGGCAAAATGAACAATGAAAAATAAATTTATTTAAAAATAATAATAAATTAAAAAAAGAAAAAGAAAAACAGGGAGGGTGACAAAACATGAGAGACTCCTAACTCTGGGAAATGAACAAGGGATAGTGGAAGGGGAGGCAGGTGGGGGAATGAGGTGACTGGGTGACGGGCACTGAAGGGAGCACTTAATGGGATGAGCACTTGGTGTTATACTATATGTTGGCAAGTCAAACTCCAATAAAAATATACATAAAAAAGAAAGAAAAACAAGGAAAGGAGAAGACTGTTCTATGCAAACAGTAAAATAAGGAAAAATTCAGGGAAGAAAAGAAGCAAGAAGCAAGGGTTGAATCCTGTGGTAACAGTTCTGTGGCCATGAGACAGAAGATGGGATTAATGCAGCAATAGGGGTGGGGTGAGGGTTAGAGAGGGAATAAGGCTGGGGAAGAAAGGGTGGGGGTAGGCTTAGGGCAGGAATAGGGTTAGGGCAGAAACAGGGGTGGAGATTAGGGTTAGGGCTGGGATAGGGGTGAGGTTAGGGTAGGAAAAGGAATGGAGTTGAAGCCAGGATCCCTCACCCAAGAGTGAGCTTGGGGTGGGGATGGGGAGGGTAGGTCCAGTGATTTTTGTCTTTTCCTTTTGAGGTCTGGAGATTAACATCTACTGCCGGAGGGATGTGGGATAAACACTAAATGAAAGCTCCTTGGAGAAAGGAGTAGATAAGAGTAATAGCTTCATAAAATGTTAGAGCTGAGAAAGACCTCAGGGATCACCCAACTCAATGCTTTCACTCTAGGATTGACAAACTGAAGCCTTGGGAGAAACCGAGGTTTGTGGAAGCCACACACCAAGCAGATCTGGGCCATCATCTGCTCCACCAGAGGTTCCCTAAGTTGTCCGGGCGACAGGGCATGTGGAGGTCCTGGAGACCACCACCAAATATTTACACGGTAAGTTAAGGAGCTGAATAGATATCTGGGAACAAAACCACATGTGATCCCTCTGAAGTCTCTATGGTGGTCACAGGGGCCAAGGCTGAGAGAAATTTTATGGGTAAAGCTTAAGACAGGAGAAAATTCTAACTTATATTTGCCATAAACCGAGATAAATCTACTGCTATTGTTTACTTGCTGTAGAATGATTTCATCCTGCTCATGGTGTTTCTCACGTAGTTCCACTGGGTGACTCCAGGGCCACCACTGTCCCCAGCCCTATATGGGATGGGTGGTGAGGGGGAAGGGAGTCAGGGACTGCATTCTCACTGTGAATCACAGTTGAGTCCATCAAGGGGCCCACATCAGGGATGGCGACGGTGACGCTGGTGCTGTCGGTGGTGGCCTTGTCTGTGTTGGCTGTGACGCAGGAGAGGTCAGGCTCACTCTGGCTGATGACCCTGCCAATGTCCAACTGCACATCCCCCAGCAGGGCCTGCTCGCTGCTGCCCTCCGGCTCCTGCTCCGTCAGCACCGTGTCCTTCCTCACTTCCAGATCGTGGTGGGGCAGGACTAGGGGTGTGTTGGCCTCATCAAGGGCTCCTGCCAGCCCAGAGCCTCTGGGCACCATCAGACTGTTCGTCCTATAGGAACAGAGGAGGGGACAGCTGGAGCTTAGATCTTAAGAGGCTATTCTAAAGTGGCTGGTGAGCCAGGCAAGAGGGAAGGGTGAGGGAAGCCCAAGGATCCTTGAGGGAGAGAGCATGGCAGCTGCTGCCTCCCACCTCTACCCATCCAGGCAGGGGGAGCTGAGACCCACAGGCAGTGTCCATGCCTTATGCCTGTCCATCCGTCCATGACCTGCTCCCAACAGGAGATGCCCTAGAAGAACAGACCCTGGTGTTCAAGGGGACAGAGTCCATGACCTTTCATATATACATACCTTATAAAGGGTGTATTAGCATCTTCTCCATTTTATAAAAGGAAAGAAAGCTGAGGGTCAAATGGGGTTACACCGAAGAGTCCTTAACCCCAGCAGTGCTATAGGCCTCCAGGGCACTCCTGTGACCAGCTTACCTCCTTAAGTCTTGGCCTCTGTCTTCTTCTTGGATGGTGGGTTCTTTGCCTGCATGGCCGCCCCTGGGCTCTCGCTCCTTCTCCCCGTCAGTGAGCACCCCCTCATCCAGACTCCGCTCCTGGCTGACAGACCTGCTCCGGGAGGTGGAGGAGAGCTCCTTGCCTTCCGTCCTGACACGACGGTGCCGGCTGCGCCGCTGGCTCTGCCTGTGCCTGGCCCGGTCCTCGAAGGTCACCACGGTCTCCCCTCCCCCAGCCTCCTGCTGGGTCGGATCACAGTTCCCATGACAGGGCCTGGCCAGCCATGGTGGCTCCCGTTTGCCCAGGGACAAAGGGCTCCTCTGGTTGTCCAGGGCACTCGACAGGTCCCCTCCGTCCCCCTTGAGGGACCCCCCGCGGCTGATGATGCGCTCCTCCTCACACTTCTCCAGGCCCGGGCCCAGGCCCTCAATAGGCCTAGGTCTCCGGTAGAGGCTGGGGTGGGCGTTGAGCGGGTTGAGGGGGCTCAGCGGGTTGAGGGGGTTGAGGGGGTTCATCGGTGGGGCCTCCTCTTTATTGAGGGCCTCCTGGCTGGACATCTGCATGTGCCTTCTCAGCTGGCTGGTGCGCTGCTCCCACACCGACATGTGGTGCCGGCGCCTCCGCTCCCTCCTGCCAAAGGGGAGACGGTGAGGACTAGGTCAGAACCCAACAGCTGAGGGCCAGGTAGGGAGCCACTGGGGTGTAGACCAGCCCTCAGCGGCCATGGGAAAGGGGCGGGACACATGGGGGGCAGGGCAGCAAACGGGAGAGCCCAGGACCTGCAGACAGGAAGCACAGAGAGATAGCAGAGTGGGCCACACGCAAGTAGGTGGTCGGACCAGTGCCTCCTAGCATGTGGGGCTTCCCACTCCAATCCCTGCTCTGCAGTAGTCGAGTGCTGGGGCAGGGGGTCAGCCCAGGACTCACCGGGTCTGCACACCCCTGTTCTCCTTTGTTCTGAGGGCATCCATCCACCTGCACCCACCCTGTATTCACGCTCACCACTGGCCCTTAATTCCAGGTCAGGGACCTTTCTTCCTCCTGTTCTCCCTGTCCTCTGCACCTCAGGTTACAGCTGGGGTAGCACAGGCTGGATCCTAGCAGAGGAGGGCTGGCGACAGCGACAAGCAGACCCACGTTGGCATCACCCTCAAAGAGCAAGAGCGCCATGGATCCCCAACAGCTAATAAAAACCTGAGAACTGCGTGTGCAGACACCAGCCGCTCATCCTCAAAACCACTGCTGAACATTTCAGCTCGGGGGCCTCAGTGGGCATTCACGTGGCAGCAGGCACACGCAAATGTGACACGCCCAGGAGAGCACACGGGAGTGGGCTCACAAGGGCCAAGGGGCGGTCACCCTACACTTTCACTCACATGTGCCCACACGCATCCTCGCTGAGGCCCGTACGTGGGCCCACGTGAAAGGCACACCCACCGACACGAAGTACCCGCACCAACGCGTGCCCACTCATGGGCCGCACAGAGGAGTGAACGACACATGGGGTCACATACCTTAGACACACACATTGAAACAAGCACATGTTGAAAGGTGCAGAGTATAGCGTCCACAAACCATGTGCACGGAACACACGCACACACCGCGGCACGCGCTGACATGCACACCCGCTGCCACTTTGTCTGTGGCGAGAACAGAGACACGGTGTCCCTACACACACACACACGGAACCACTCACAAACACGCAGACCGGTACACACATACAGGTGGCTGCTGCGTGGCTCCCACATCGACATGTGGTGTCTTCTCCTTCTGTCTCTTCTGGGAAAGAAAAACGAACAGGTTCAGTTCACCCCAACCTCTAGGAACCACAAGCCCCACAGCCACCAGCCAGTGTCCAAGAAGAGGCTCGGAGTCCTCTACGTGCCCGTACGCTCTCCACATGCCTGCTGCCCTCTGTAGGCTCCCAACCTTCAACTTGCCAAGGGAGTGACCTTTCGTTCCTTATTGTGTGCAAACATATGGATCCAGGGTTTGAAGCATACATGCAGACACAAAGGATATATCATGTCATGGGAGTATACAGCTTCAGGTGCTCCATCATCATGCCCCACTGGCACTCATACTGGCCCCTAAATAGCCTTCAGAGATCTATTCTGGAAACCCTATAAACTAGGACAAGAGTTGTATTTCCCCCAATTATGTCTAGGATATTCACATGGGTGGGATTCCCTGACTCATCACTCCAATCACTGTAGAACATGCAGGAACAAATGCCCCACCATGCACATCAAAGCCACAAAGCAGCCCATGGCCAGGGGCAGGGTCACCACTCCATGGGCTGCTGTCCATGTACTTCAGGATATGTGCGTGCCCCTGCAATTCTGCAACAGCGACCCTGGCCAGAGGCCTTCTGGGTTCTGTTCAGCCACGTAAAGCAAGCACAGAGTCGATCTTCTTAGCCATGCACAGGAAGAAAAAAATAAACCTTTCTACAGACACACACATGCTGTGCCCTTTTACTGACAAGGTCAGTAGAAGGTCAGACTGGCAGGGTATGGGCATCATCCACCAAGGCAAATGGGACTCCTAAAAATGAAGCTCTCAGTGCACAGTCAATGCTCAGGTAGAGGACAACACACACGGCACACTTGTGGAGCAAGCTTGCCCCAAGTCCTGGGCTGACAGACCCAGTGTGGCCCACTGGGACCCGCCTCGACCTGGGAGGTTAGCAAATGCTGTTCCCTCCCTGACCAATGGAGAATATGCTAGGCAAAGTATCACTGCCCTACCGCCATGCCCCATAGCCGCAGTGAAGCCTGATATATGGGTGGGCTGAGGGAGTAGAGGCAGCTGGTTGGAGCCTCACTTGGCATCTGGAAGAGGCACAATGTGTACAAGCATCCATGGAGTGGGTGCAGACATCACTGTGGAGACGCCTGTGAGCTCCCCAACTGTATGCACCCTTCAGCTCAGGCAGCTGTAATGCAATGAGGCACACGCAGTGTGGTGGTGCCAAGAAGCATGGATAGCATATAGAAATAGAAAGACACACTCTAGCCAGGCAGCATGCACACCCACTAGGGAAAGCAGATTCTACCGTCTATTTGCAGATCCTCAAACACTCAAATATCAGCTCTCCAGAAGCACATGTGTAAGAGTTTAAGTACATAGAAGAATTCTTTCTCATGAATGCACACGCACGCACGCGTGCGCGCGCGCACACACACACACACACAGGCCAAGCAAAGAGAGACACAACTTTTAGCTCCCATACAAATCAGATACACACTTCAAACAGCACTTCTCCACTCACACATACAAATATCCAAAGTCAGACTGCATCATTAATATACCTTCATTCCCAAAATCACACAGAGAAGCATCAACATATCTCCAACTCATACGTATGTGACCTCACATACACCTTAGGTTAACCTTGTGGATCAGGAGTGGGCAGCTGGCATTCTTCCCATTTCAAAGATGGGGAAACAGAGATACTAGGATCCTAAGTGGTTCTCTCTCCAAGGACACGGAGCACAGGAGTGACAGAACCAGCCCTCAGACCTTCTGATTTGTAACAATGCTCTTTTCACATTTCTCTACGGAGTCCACATCCTTGGTTGTACCATAGTCTAGAAAGCAGCAGTCTTGCCCGCGCTCCTGAGCAACACACACCCACCCTGACATAGTTTCCACCAGCAGTACCCACCCTGCAGCACATGTACTATGACCAAAGCTGGATCCCTGCTCATCTTGGATGGTTACAGCACCTTCTTCCATCTCACTGGGCCCAGATACACACACAGCTCACTGCCTACAGACCTATGCCTACCAGCATTTCATTCATTCTTTCATTCCACAAATAGTGAGTTTCTACTCTGGGCCAAGCATCTTCCCAACTCACGTCTCCAAACCCACTCTTCCCCAGGCTTCCTCAACTCAGTAAATAGAACCACCCACTCCTAAGTGACAGCCAGCCCTACCCATCAGCATGTTTGCATACCTGTGTGTGTTTATTTTTAACCCAAACTCATGAGTGCAGGGAAGGTGGGATAGGAACTACTCAAGGCCCAGCGATTATTCCAGAGAGGAAAGAGTTCCTCTGCCTTTCTCCATCAATCTTTAACAAATTTTGAGGACAGTCTATTCTCACTTCCAGAGAAGGCGCTCAGGGCCAGCCTTTCAGTTTTGAAAGGTGAGGGCAGGATGATGACTGTTCCGGGGAGGCAGGTCCCCACATAGAACTCTGGAATGCCTCTATAGGGGGTACTGATGACATTCAGAGCCCTTCCCATGACCACTTGGCAAAGGCGGCTCCTCCTTTTCCAGCTTCAAGTAATGGATTACAGGGTCTGGTTGTTAGGATAGAGGCGCACAGCCCAGGGGTCTCAAAACCTTCCCATTGAGCCACCCATACAGATCTCACAGAGGTTCAGAAACCATAGGGATTCTCAGCTCAATACCTTCGTCCAGCTCCACATAGCGCTCACACTTTGCTAGTCTAACCAGCAACCACAGGTCCAGGCTGGATCCTTCAAGTCTATACTCAACTGCTCCACTCTCTCACCTGCCATTCTCTCTCTAATCCACTCCAACTGGATTCTGTTACCACCAAGCCACAGAAACTGAAGGTTGTAAACAACTTTCATTTTGCCAAACCCAATGGTCCCTGCTGTCTTCATTTTACGTGATATTTCAGTAGCATTTAGCTGCACTCCTTCCTTTTCTTTAGGCCTCCAGGTCATGACACTTCCCTGTTCTTTCTTCCTACTCCTAATCACTCCCCATCTCCTTGGTGGGTTTCTCCCCCTGCCAAATCTGGAGGCACAGGAGTGCCTTGGGCTTCTGTCCTGAGCAACTCTGTCTTCATTACAACTCCATATGAGCTCATCCGCAATGATAGCTTAAATCTGTCCAAACACAAATGGCTCCCCACAAATCTTTATTTCTAACCCTTACTTCTTCTAAGCTTCAGACTCATGTAATCAATGGCCTCTTGGGCATCTTTACTTGGATGTCCTCTAAGTATCTCAAATGTAACGTGGGAAAATGAACCTTGGATTTCTACTGTTCTCCAGACTATCAGAAAGTACCACCATCCTCTACCTAGTTGCTTAGGCATGAAGCCTTAAAGCATGAGGGAAATACTCTTTTATCTCTACCCCCTATATCATGTTTAATTCATCACCTTTTCCTTTGGTTCTGTCTACAAAGCACAGACTGAGTAGGATTATTTCTCACCTCCTTCCCTGCTACCACGGCCTCAACTACTACTACCTGTCACCTACTTTACTCTTAGTTAACACTATTTCTCTGCCTTTACCCTTGGCCCTTACAATCCATTCTTCATAGAGCAGAGTGACTTTTTAAAAGTATAAATCATATGGGGTTCCTGGGTGGCTCAGGTCATGATCCCAGGGTCCTGGGATGGAACCCTGTGTAGGGCTCCCTGCTCAGTGGGGAGTTTGCTTCTCTGTCTGCCTTTGCTCTGCCTCTGCCCCTTACCCTGCTCACACTCTCTTTCTCTCAAATGAATAAATAAAATCATTTTTTTTTCAAATTTTTATTTATCTATGATAGTCACAGAGAGAGAAAGAGAGAGAAGCAGAGACATAGGCAGAGGGAGAAGCAGGCTCCATGCACTGGGAGCCCGACGTGGGATTCGATCCCGGGTCTCCAGGATCACGCCCTGGGCCAAAGGCAGGCGCCAAACCGCTGCACCACCCAGGGATCCCCATAAAATCATTTTTTAAAAGTATACAGCAAGTAGTATCTATCCTCCTGCCTTAGACCCTCTAAGGTTGCAATTAGAATAAAAGCTAAAATCCTGGGCCTTCAGGATTCCCCTGACCTTATCTCCTTCTATTCCTCCTTGTTCCCTGCACACCAGCCACCCTGCACCTTGCTGGAGAATGATCCTCCTCTGTAATTTCATGTGACTGCCTTCTCTACATATAGATCTCTATTTGAATATCACCTCTTCAAAGAATCCCTCCCAGACTGCCTGTAAGTGCTCCGCCCAATTCACATTCCTCTGCATTTCTACCCTGTTTTATTTATCTTATAGCAATGATCTCCACCTAAAATTATTTATGTGTGTTTATTATCTATCTCTCTCACTGAAATAAAAACTCCATGAGAAGAGAGACTCTGTCTTGCTCATTGCTGTATTCACAGGACATTTCCCAGCATGGAGTAGTCATCCTCCAATAATATACCATTTTGAGTTGATGAATAGGACATTTCCCAGCATGGAGTAGGCATCCTCCAATAATACACCATTTTGAGTTGATGAATTGGCTGTTAGCACAGGAGCCCAGGGGTCAGTGAAGTGGGGACAGCCAACTCACTCGATAGAAGGCATGTTGGGTGCAGACATCGGGCTGACCTCCTTGGCCTTCTGCAATGCATGTTTCTGGTTAAAAGCCTCCTCTTCTTCTTGTTCATCCTAGATACAAAGCAGAAATGGCTTTTCCTGGGATCCTCATGAAGGAGAATAGTGCCCTTGGCTCTCCCCACAAGTTCTAGAGACCAGGTGAAATGAGGAAGGCAGGTAAAGGTGTTAAACAAGGTAGTAGGACGGTGCGTTGGCTCACAGACCTCAAGTGGCCAGGCACCTTGGGAGACAGAAGCCTCATCAGCCCTGGAATGATCAGTAATTCTGGTCTCCACTCAGCCCCACGAGCTTCCCCACAATTTCTCAGGAAAGCCATCAGTTCTACCCCAAGCTCTAGCCCCTCAGTGGAGCCCATGGCTATGGAAGTCAGAAACTGAAGCTGACATCTCTCAGATATTCTGCAGTATCTGCAAGTTATAGAGCCAGGGCCCTTCCAGGTAGACCTACCCTAAAGGAAAACACTAGGACTGTGCCTTTACTCATACCCTCTCCCCTGCCCAGCTAAGTGGCCTCACCCCAGGTGATCAGGCAGGGACATCATCCCTTCTTTTTGATGACACTGGAAAAGCCAGTTCAGGTGAAATGACTACAGCTACTAAGAACATACATCTTAGCCTGCTCTGGTTTTCACATACATTATTTTACTTGACCTCAACAATAATCCTGTGAAGTATGCAAAGCAGATATATTATTCCCATGTTATAGAGGAAGTGCCTAATGGCACTACAGAATCATCAGAAATGCAGAAAATGCTTACCTTGGTCAGCTCTTGGGCATTGGCCAGATTGTCCACAGCAATGGCCAAGAACACATTCAGCAGTGTGTCTGGGGTGATGAGTTAAGGATGGGGAACTAAGAAAACCAAAAGGCTTTAGCAAGACTGAAGACGTCTCTAGGTCTTTGCTGCCTCGGATACCAGCAGGAGCAGAAGCTGCTCCATAGCAACAATTAAGCAGAGGGTATGCAGCCTTCCTTCCTTCCACATAGCTTCTCTTTGCACAAGACATAGAAATAGCTGAATCCAACCACTCAGGGGTCAAGTTGGAATAAGGAGGCCTTTAGACATGTGCGGCCTCCATTTATAGTGATACTGAATAGAGAATCACTGAACAACATGACAGTAAGGAGCTCAATGCAGGAGCTTGCCTCTCCTTTCTGGGAGGCTGGCATCGAAACCCACCTAGACCAAACATCCCACCTTGTTCTTAAAGATGAAAAGAAATGAGATTCCACAGACCCATCACTGACTGGTTCCCAATAATGAAACACTAGTTTTTATCCTTCTTATCCTTGGAGGCTTCCATATTTCATTTAGCAAAAATGTCACAGAGCACACAAGATCATTATGGAACCCACTTCTATTCCAAGCTCTAACCTCTGAGGTCCTAGTTTTCCAACTTCCTTTGAGGTCCATGTGTTGTGGAACATAGAACTGATTCCAGCATAGAAGTCCAGTCTGACTACCCTTAGAGAAACAGCATGCCACTGTGACAAACTGGCCTTCCAATTCTGTGATGTGCTGCATAGCTTTCTTTATGGGTTTCTCATGTTTGGTTCATAGTCTGCTCTGGCCTCTAGAAATTTTCAGAGCAAAAAAGCTAAAGGGGTATCTCTTCTATGTGAGACTGAGGAAAAAAAAAAAGTATAGCTATATCACCTGGCTCTCCCTTTTTTGCTCCACCACGGCCATTTCAAGGCAAGTCCCATTTCCCCAAAACATCTAGTGATTGTGTACAAGTGTGCAGTTTGTAAGGTGCATCCAGATAAATTATCTCATTTACTATTCACAACTAGCAAAAGGTTGGATGCTGTTATTCTCCTTACAGATGTGAAAACTAGAAGCACAGAGAGATTAAGGGACTTTCCCAAGGCCACACAGCTGGTAAGCAGAATTGCCAGGATTAAAACCTAAATCTTCCTAGACTAGATCCTGTGACCAGGTATGGGTTTAGGAATTGAAGGGACTTGATTTCCAGTCTCCCTTTGACTTTGGCTATTTCTTCTAAGTCTTAGAAGGTAAGGATTAGATCAAAGAGCGCCTGTAAAACACTTAGTGCAGGGTCTCATGTATAGCACAAATATAATAAATGTTGCCTATGCTTAATAGTATTAGCATTAATCATAATGCTGATATTTTTGAGATCTTAACTATGTAGCAGGTCCTGCTCTATATTAACATGTAATTAATTAGTAATGCAATGTGGCCACTATTTCAGCCTACAATGATCTTTGTCATCCATTTTCCCCAGATGACAGTATCTCCAACTATTCAGTATAAGAGCCTCATATGTTATTATTTGCGTATGCTGAAGATTTGGATAATACTTTATCTTCTTGTTTATATTTGTCTTCTTTACCCAACTAGAATACAATTTCCTTAAGATCAGAATCCTTGTTTCTCTTAGTACATCAAGCAATATCTACCCCAGAACTACCCTGACCCACCCTCCCCAACAAAAATAACCCCACCCACCTCTCTACCACCACCCTCCTCAAATGCTGGTTCAAGCAGGCAGGCAGGCAGCATGAAGAGGAGTATCTTAAAAAGGATACAGTTTCCAAACAAGGTGAGCACAATGAAATAGATAGCTGACCACATGCCTGAGCTAACTCCACCCTGGGAACGGATCCCATTGTACATCACCTCATTCCAGTCCTCACCTGTTAGGATCTATGCAAAGCAAATAATAAGCAAGTCAGAGACTTGGGTTGGTTGAGAAAATGGGGCCAATGAAAAAAGGAAAATTCTGGCCTGGGTCTTTCCATCTACCCCTTGCTTGGCCATTCTGCCAGGGAGAAAAATAAAGTCATTTTCATGAATAATTCTAAACTTTCTTCTGATAAGGACGATAATTTTAGGCACTGAAAATGGAAGGAGAGCATCAAAAGAAAGAGTCTATTCTGAGTTTGAATACAGACTCCCTCCACTTCCAGCTTTGTCAGGCCTAGGGGAATCAGAGAGACCAGATGGTCTGGTCACTACCAGTCTATCCCAAGGGAGCTAAGATACAGTACTTAGGATAGCAGCATTATTACAAATAGCCTCATAGGCTCCAGTTCCAGAGACCTGATTCTGGTTTAACCTAAGATTTTAGCTAAATAGTGTTTTCTTTAGCTCTCAGCATTATAGATTTTTGAGTTTCCCTCCATGATTTAAAAATATATTTTTTTTGTGGGACAGGGGGAGGTGGGGTGGGTGGAAAAATTAATTCATTAAATGGAATATGGGTCAGAAGATGTGTCCAATTTCAGAGAACCATAAATGTGATATGACAGTTTTACTTCTTCCTTACCAACTTGGATGACTTTTATTTCTTTTTCTTGTCTGATTGCTGTGGCTAGGACTTCCAGTACTATGTAGAATAAAAGTGGTGCAAGTAGACATCCTTGTCTTGTTCCTAGTCTTAGAGAAAAAGCTTTCAGCTTTTCACCATTGAGTATGATTTGGCTGTGGGTTTGTCATATATGGCTTTATTATGTCAAAGTAGGTTCCTTACATACTCATTTTGTTCAGAGTTTTATCATGAATTAATGTTAAATTTTGTTAAATTTTTTTTCTGCATCTATTAAAATAATATGATTTTTATCCTTTATTTTGTTAATGTGGTAGATCACATTGATTGATTTCTGGATACTGAACCATCCTTGCATTCCTGGAATAAAGCCCACTTGATGGTGGTCATAAATATCGTAAGTTACTAAGTGTCCCTACCTTAATATCTCTTGCAAACTCACAAGTATAGGGAAAAGGCCAATATGTAATCATAATAGAGCTCTTCCATACTGGTAAAAACATAGCTACAGAAATTCTAAGAATTATTGTGATGATAATTACTCAACAAGAGTCCCAGTTGCCTGGGATGAGCCTGGGAAGGAAAAATAGGATTCACCTAACATATCATTTTGCTGCATGAGCTCCAAAAGATCCTACATAACATTTTTAACTGCTACTTGGCCTCATACCTGGAATACAGTCATGATGGCTGCAGGGAAGGTATCAAAGTTTGCTGAAGGAGTCCCATCATTAAAGTTAAACCTGAAAAATGAAGTTCAGAGAGAAGGATGAAATGAAAATCTCACATACCAAGTTTTCCCTTCCTTCTCCATTACTTCTTTTACCCTTTCTCTATATACTCCTCTTCCCTAATTTCTCCCCATTCCTTGTAATTACGAAGATGGTATTATGAATAACTACTACTGATGGACGGTGCACTTTGAAGGGTGTGGATAACAAGATAGAGTTTGGGATGATCTTGAATTTTAAGGCTCCATGCCATACATTTTAGGGACAGCTCCAAAGAGAGGGGTCTCCAAACCCAGAATCCTGTATGGTTTGAAAAGATTAAAAGCAGAGATATGTGTTTTATAGACACACACACACACACACACACACACACACACATACACACACACTTAGTGGTTGATGTGGACCAAAGCAAAAAGGATGGTAGCACAGTGATCAGATTAGAAACCCTGGTGCTTACAGGCTGAAGACTGAGTTTTGAGGCTCCTTTGAATGGGAAGTTCACTGATGCTTACCTGCCTCCAAACAGCTGCATTCCTAGGAGAGCAAAGACAACGATGAAGAGGAAGAGGAGGAAGAGCAAACTGATGATAGACTTCATAGAGCTCATCAAGGAGACCACCAAATTTCGCAGAGATGCCCAATACCTATAAAACCCAAACATTATAGCAGTGAACACTGAGTATAAAATTATCCCCAAATGCAGCAGGGCATCTGCCTGGTAGTCTATGAAATATGCTGTATTTGTATACTTGGGTGAAAGAGAGATGTCAGCAACAATGAGGTACCCCCTTGGGAATGTGGCATGGGATCTGGCATCCTAGATATTTTTCTGGTTTGATTTTTGGAGAAGGAGGAGCTGAAGAATGGAGTAGGGGATGTGGTAGGGAAGGGGAACATGTGGCCAAGGGGAATAGGGTACAGAAGGAAATACAATAAGTCAAAGAGAAGCTTCCACTCTCACAGGTGGCTAGGAAGAGTCTAGATTCTGATCACTTACTTGGTTATTTTAAATATTCTTAGAAGCCGGAGAGCCCGTAAGACACTGATTCCAAAAGATGTGCCAGGTCTGAAGATTGCCCAGACCACTTCAAAGATGCTGCCCACAGTGACCTAAAGAGCCAAACCCAGCCACAGTGAGGAGGAGGAGCAGGAGGGAAGAGCCTTCTAGCACTCAGCAGTCAATGCTTCTTACTGGGCTGTGGTGAAATTAAAACTCTACCCTCCCCACCCAGCACAGCTCCTACAGGATAACCCATCTGTGAAGGCTGCTGAAGGAAACAGAGGCTCTACTGCCTCCCTCCCCACTGCCCCCCATTCTCCCACCCTGACTTCACTCCTTCATACTGGAGACGAGTTCCCTGACTGCCGTTCTGTCCTCGGTGCAAACTACCAGAACCAGGCACTACTTCTCCACAGATCTGATAGCCACAACTGTCCTTACAGAATAACACCTTGAACAAACAGACGAAAGAGGGGTACTTGAGGCAAGGAAACAAGTTTGAGTTAATACAGGTTGCATTCCGATGTAAAAGCCTCAGAGGAGGTCCACATTCTCTCCCTGTCCTAGAATTTAGTGCTACCCAGAATGGTTCTGGTGCCTATATGTGAAATAGCTGTCACTCAGGTCCCATACACCCGTGTGACAGTACCACTTGGTGGCATAGAATTGACTGCTGTAGGAAGTAGCAATGTCAAATTAACACTCTGGTTTTCATTTCAATTCTATGTTCACTGGACATCTACTATATTCTACATGGTGCCCAAGGAGAGGTAACAAAAATGAATCCTCACTGCAAGGCTGCAAAGTATGTATATAGGGAATGGTCCTTCACTAGCTGCTGTGCCTGAAAATTGTCCATACCCAGAAGCATATGTTCCAAGTTAAAATGCAGACTGGCAAGGGCTCAAAATCGTTAGCACCTAACTGAAGATTTGGCAGGAACAGAAGTGGGTTTGGCAGAGAGAGAAGTGGTTCAGGAACCCAAAGGTTTGCACCCTAGTTCTGCTGCACTGGCCCTGTGAACTTGCACACGATGTTCTCTATTTCCTCATTGGCGAATGGGAAAGGTAACTCCTGATACATAATAGAGTGGTTAGGAGTCCGGAAAGCAGTGCAGGACAAAAATGTCTGTCAAAGCACCTTGAAGACGGTTAGATAAGTACACATTTATATATCAACATTATTTAGGAAGTGAACACTGGATGAAACAGTCTATGTGGGAACTTGCTAATACAAGAGTGTGTGTCTGTGTGCATGTTTGCAGGAAAGTTCTATCTCAGTAATTTTCCCAATTTTAAGCTAAACTAAAAAACAAATATAAGCTTCTCTTTTTTTACTGAACCACCTTCTGGAATCAGTTCCTTTGTTCTCTCTCAGGCTTCCCCTAAGACAATAAGTGGTTAAAAACTTGCTATGGGTAGCTCCATCAAATTCACTCAGCTATACACGGAAGTGTACACCACAATATCCATGTTATACTTCAAAAAAAAAAAACATTAAAAATAAAAGAGCTTTAAACAAACCAACCAACCCTAATATGGGAAGGACTCACTCATTCCTGACCTCCCTTTAGCTAACTTACTTATTCTCCTTTTATAAATTCTGATTTTAGTTCTTCATGCTGAGCAATAAAGCAAGCTGCTTATCTCACACGGTGGTATATCAACATGAAGCAGGAGGACAGGTAGGCTCCAAAGCACTTACCCCAAAATCAAAACAGTTGAATGAAGAGTGAAAATAAAGTCGAGGTCCCATGCCATACATCTTCAGGGACATCTCCAGGAGGAACAGTCCCAGAAACAAAAATTCTGCATAGTCTGAAAGCATCAAAAGCACATGTGTTTGTTGTGTAGACAGTATGGGCTCCGCACTCCTCAGCCCAACCCCTCACCTACAGAGGAGCCCTCAATGCCAACAGGCAAAACCTAATGATATCTGAATATACTTTCTGACCTGGGAGTCCCAGGCACACTCCATGTATCAGCTTTGCCATTTTTCAATGGATGTTAAATGATAAATGGCTCTTAGGAAAGAAAGAAAGGGCTTTGCCATGGCGCTGATGAAGGAGCCAGATTCATTCTACACACACACTCAGCTGTGACAGCATCCTAGATCCTCATTTTCACCCAGTGGCAGCCTTACCCAGAGGTGACCTATAAATTCCCACCTTGGTCTACTGGAGGTAACCACTACCTAAGAACTTTCTCCCCAGGACTTAGGTGACCAAAATCCTCTATGCCATTGAGCCTCCTTAAGATACTAAATGAAGCCCTTAAAGTACCCAAGGCTAATGCCATTTCATTGACTTATCAGCAAAGATTTATCTGATTCAACAATCAATGCCTAGGGGAATGGTGGTGTGATATCCCAACGCCTTGAGGACAACTCTGGCCTCCCCCACACTACCCTGCCAGGACCAGCAGGACATATGCTCTCTTACTTTCACACCCAAATCTAGCTACACTGTTCACTTACAGAGGAGATGGGTGAGCCACTGGGGCTGGTTATGATGGACGATGGCCACACAGGCAGTGTTGAGAGCCACAAGGCTCAACACAATCCAGTAAAACACCTGGGATTTCACCATGTGGCGGATAGAGATGCGCAGAAGCCTTTCTTTGTGCCGGAAATAGGAGGCCCCATCCACCTTTGCACTTTTGATGCTGGCTCGGGCGAGAGGTGTGCCTAAGGGGAAAGAAGTAAGGAAGAAGAATGAGGCTGCACAACAGATCACCCTCCATGGGAAGGGCACAATCAAAGGGGGAGGCAGACAGCTTTAATGCTGGGCTAGGTGACCCCCACATTGTGGGCCCAGGGAATCCCAATGGTATGAGCTAGGTAGTTTCCATACCAGACATCCCTGCTATTCCTCACCAGACATTCTCAGTTCTAGGAAATGGAAAGATTCCCTGGGCACAACACCAGACATATACCCAGCTTCCTGAATCTTAATAGTGTAGCGTTAATGTTTTTAACAGATTGGGCTTCTCTCTGGCCTTTCCTTTTAAATATGCTTCAGGCACTGAAATTGTTTTGCTGCATTTGTCATTATTTCTACCATGGGCAGGCTAAAGCAGCAATGAGTTCTGTATACCTCTTCTGCTTTTTAGGATGACGTGAAGGAGGAAGTAAAAATCTGCCATCAGCCAGCATGTCTAAGAGAACCTGGCATTGAAGAGTAATCATTTAAGAGTTGTCAGCAGGATTTGTTTAAATACCATGTGGAAGTAGGTGAATGCCACTGTGGTTAAGCAAATGATTGCAGGTCCTCAAATGGTGGTCACTAGAAGCCAAAGGTCCTCAGGATCCTCTGAACAATATCCCAAAGTGGGTTCTCATGATCACATCCAGGACAGAGAGAGAGAACATGTGTGTGTGTGTGTGTGTGTGTGTGTGTGTATGTGTATGCAAATGGCATACATTTGCCACACTTGAAGAGTATGGGTTTGATTCGATTCTTAGCCCTAAACCCTATGGTCCATTTTTCCCTGCAACTTACTGTCATCTAGATTAGATTTCCAAGTCCTTCCCTTAATTACATCCCTAAATTCTGGATTCTTTTGATTCTACTCCTCTTTGTGGCACTTCTCAAGAGACAGGATCTTTCTTTTTATGGGAGATCAGACTAGCAAAAGAAGATCTGACTGGTTCCACTCACCCACAGAGGAGATATCGACACAGTGTTCATCACTGGAGTCTCGAGTCATGGCCTCTGTCCGGCTCCTTTTGATGGTTGCCCTTCGAAGCACTATACCAGGGAAGGGGGAGGTCAGTGACGGAACACAAGAACAATCAGATCACTCTGGCCAAAGTTGAGAACTGTGTGCCAGGCTCCTGTGACCCAGGCAGCTGCCTTAAAGCACCTGAGCCATGGTTCTAGAAGCCACCAAAGGTCTATAGAAGCATGACTCCTGTGCTCAGCAACACCTCAGAAACACACAGGCTGCAGAATCCTCCTAGACCTTATCTACATGCAGTAGGTAAGCAGGCACTCCATATCTATTTGTTCTGGCTCTTCCTAAACAATGCCACTTCCTGCTAATGCAAATGGTCCTAAGATGAACCCTACAAATTTTCAAAGAAGATCCCTATACATGCCACTGGTGTGTGATGGTCTTTTCTTTGTACAGTATCAATCCCACGCCTTAGAACAAAGCAGCTCTTGGATTTCATTCCCATCACTTTAAAAAGCATTTAAATCCATGACTCAATTCCCTTCATTTTAAAGCATGAGAGATTTTATGACAGAGAGGCTTTCCTTTCAAATCCCAAAGCACTCCTCTTTTAGTTCTTTCTCCTTTTTTGATCAAGAGATTGCCAACAGCATAAGAAGGTGCAAAGGCAGTAAAGCACTGGAGCACTTTCTTACCTTCTAAGGCTGACGTCCCAGCATTTTTATTTTCTTCAGCAAGCATGACTTCCTCTATATGGAAATAAATGGTTTAGTAAATTATCTGTAAATGTCAAATTATTTTGCAAAATGAAAAATCCCCCAGGGATGGCTGTGGCTCTAGGGCAAGAAAGAAAGAGAGAAAGAGAGAGAGAAAGAGCAGAGTTCATAGCTCCACACAGGCACAAGCATCAGAAAGACATCAAGAGTCACAGAGGTAGCATCTGAGTGCAAATCAGAACAGAAAGGAAGTTCTGTAGGGAGGGGGCTCTTGGTGGTTGATTGGTAAAATTCAGCTCTGTGTCTAATAACACTTGTTGAGAGGAAGAACTGATCTTTTTAAACTAAAATCTCCTAAATTGATAGGAATGAAAGATTTCCATTTCTGTTTTTTCTTCCACCCAGGTTCTGTAAACTTTTTCTAGCAATAGGAGCTTCTCTGTTTTTCTTGTTTGCGGCACATACAAGGCATATCACGGCACAACACCTACCACCTCGTTCAGGAGATAAGATCACATTTTTGGGCTCCAGCCTGTCTACTTCTTGGAGGGGAGCAGAGGAAGATGCTAGTGGCCCAGAGGGGCAGGACCTGTGGGCTTGCCTCCTATCCCCATACCACAATCTGCCTTGCTTGAGTGAAAGAGGCAGAGTGAATTTGTCCCTTGATAGAACAAAACATAAATATTTGTTTTTTGTCTACCTTCTGGCACAGAGCTCCAAAACCCTTGGAATTTACTGTCCTCTGTGTGCTAACAGGATGACTCATTGTGGGGGAGGCCTGGAGGATCTGGACTGGTCACCAGAAAAACCAACCACAGGATTAGGCCGCATTCCTCCTCCTAACTCCCAGAATGGGAGAGGGGCTTGAGAATGTTCAATCGCCAATAGCCAGTGATTTAATCAAGCAGGTCTACGTAATGGAAACTTCAAAAGCAAAAACAAAAACCCGAGGTGATGGGGATCAGAAAGTTTCAGATTAGTGAACACATCAAGGGAGCATGGAGGCTCTGTGCCCCTCCTCCACTCCTCCACCCCTAGGTATCTCTTCTATTTGTTCCTGAGTTGAGTCCTTTTTAATAAACTGGCGACAATAAGTATAGTTTTCCTGAGTTCTGGAAGTCATTAGAAGAATTATCAAACCTGGAAGCCTCTAAATTTGCAGCCCAGCAGGCCAAAATGCAGGTCACCTGGGGACTCCACTCATGGATGCTGTGTGAAGTGAGGGCAGGCTCGTGGGGTTGAGTGCCTAACCTGTGGGATCTGCACTAACTTCCAGTGGTGTTTAGTGTCAGAACTGAACTGAATTGTTGGACACTCAGTGGAGAATTGAAGGACCAGCCAGTGTTTGGACAATGATGTGTCTGGTTCTTGGTGTTTGGAAAAGAACAAATAGTTCCTTGGATTCTCCTCTTGACCTCCCCAGGAACAGTCCTGCATTCTGGGGAGGCGCCATTACCAGCGGGATACTAGTTTCTAGTAAGACTTGTTTCAAATTAACCTCACTAGCCTCCCTCCAAACTTACAGACTAGCCCTTCTGTCCCATGTCTGGCAGGATTCTGAGTCCCCTTTGGGAGTCATGTGGATGAGTTTGGATCCCTGCCCCCACCTCAGCTGCAGGCGAGGACTCCAGAGGCCTTGAGCAATCATTCCCTAAGATCCCAGCTGCCGGAGAAAAGCCTGCAGCGGGCCCTATTTATTAAACGATGGTTTAATTTAAGCAATTGTAACAAGTAAAAGGACAAGCAGAAGAGGGTAGAGTCATTACCATAATTCCACCTGCATATAAAACTGAGAGTATGTAATGTATTTCCCAGGGAGGGGAACATTTTGCGGCTCCGAGGGTACCATGCCGGATGGCCATTATACCAACTCATAAATGTTTAGCTTTCTTTTTTTTAAGTACAGCCTCTGGCAAAACTCTAAGTTAACAGGTTAAGTGTTATTGGTGGGATGCTCCTTTATGCAGACATAGAGGGTTTTAAAGTCACTTACAGCCCATGTTGTTTGGAGGGCACCACCTAAAAATTAGGTACTCATTAAAATATGTCACAGTAACATGAAAGACCTCAGCCATGGAGTCACATCTGCTGTGTACAGTGCCTGGATGCCTGAGGTGGGCAGATCTGAGGACCCTCAAGGCAGATGGAGGGTGTGTGATGCTGCTGAGCATCTCTGAGAAGTGCTTGAGGGCTCTGGATATGCCAAGGCTGCCCCCTCCCCCGCCCCCACTGCCTTTTGCCAAGTTCTCTTTCGAACTTGAGAGTGTCTTTCCAGGGAAATGTAACCCATATGTCTCTGATTCACTCACACCCCATTTGCAAAGGGAAGGGCCAGGAAGCACAATTTGACGTTGCAGTGCGTCTTTTTTCTTAGAAGGAGAGAGCTGGCTTTGCCAACTGGAAGAAAGCGGAGCCTTGGAATTCTGCGTGTATCTGAAAAGCAGAGCCACAAAGAACAGCATCCTGTGCTGCCTGACCATGAGCGGGGTCACGGACAGGGCGGGGAAGGTTCTTTCCCAGTTCTGCTGCCAGCCTGCTCACTGGGGTGGTCTGTCAGATGGCTCCTCCACCCAGGGAGCCAAGGACAGTGGGGAACTTCAAGCTGCCTGCCAGACCTGGAGGCAAATCTGCTCAGTAAAGCTGAGTTACCATTCTGGAAAGGAGGAGGAGAGGTTCACATTCACCCCCACACAAGAGCCTCGGAGAAGAAAGGGCAAATTGGAAGTACAGTCAGTGGGCACGGTGCATGCCTCCAGAGGCAGCAAAGAAATGCAGATAGTCCTAAATGGGAGGTGGTTTTTAGCTGGCTTTGAAATGGCACTTTTCATCACACACATACTCTCACCCCTGACAGATGATCACAAGTTGACTCCAGAGCTGAGAGAGAGCTTTTGTGTGTCGGTGGTTAGAACCAGAGTGCCATGGTGTCATTCCAAAGCTGCTAGAAAAGAATAAGGCTCAGGCAGCTAAGCATCAAGTCATATTCCAAATTTTTCCTGAGAGACCTCACATTTGTGCTACGCTTTCTACCAGGAATAGAGGGGAAAAATGCTGTCATGTGTATTTTTTTTATTAAAATAAATTACTCTTTGCTCAGGATGAAAATACAGATATATAACAGCAATGCAATGCAATCTTTAAAATAATAAGGAAGGCAAATGCATCCATTTTACTGACAGATACGGAGTGATCGATACCCCTCATAAGCAGCTGAGCCACAGTCAAATTTGAATCTGGTGGCTCTGTGGATTAATAAAGTTGTGATAGGTTTGGACCTATCTTCAAGGTGGGGCAAGCACTGTTCTGATGCTGAGCCTCAGCAAGGGACTGGTGACAGCACAGGGAAAAGGGGAGAGCAGTTCTCACCATCAGCTATAACCCGGCTTACCCCAGTGGCCTCTTGGTGGACCCCCCCCCACACACACACATACTGCTTCTGACCTTGCCCTTGCCCTCTTGCCCTCGACAGGCTACTCTGGAGGCAGCAACCAAGTGCTTCCTCAAAATCTTCCATCAGACCATGTCCCACCTCAGCTCAAAACCCTCCTCCAATGGTTCTTGTCTCACTTTCAGGGAAGCTCCAAACTCCTACGGTGGCCCATGACGTCTGTCCCCTCCTCCCATTACTGCCTCCACCCTATCTTCCTGCTCCTCTCCCCTTACTCGTTCTTCCTTCTGTTCTAGGAATCTTCCTGGCTTACTTCCACACTGGAGCCTTGAGTTAAGATGCCTCCCCTCGGACATTCCCACCACCTCTGCAACTTTAAGTCTTTCACCAAATGGGTCTCTTTGACCTCCCTGTTTAAAATCACAACCTGCCCTACACCCCATAACCCTACCTTGATCTGTTTTCCATTGTACTTATCACCTTCTTACAAGTTACTTATTTATCTGCCTTCCCTGACGAGAGGGAATGAACTCTGCAAGAAAGGCTCCCTGGGGTGTATCCCAAGAATATAGACCAGGTGCTGGCACAAAGCAAAGCCCTCAATAAATACTTGTGGAATGAATGGAGTTTTGTTGCTGCTGCTGTTGTTATTGCTATTGTTGTTGTTGTTGTTATTATTATTATTATTAGCAATAGTGTGAAATGTCACCCACCCAACCTCAGCTCCAGGATTGGGCTATGTCACCTTTCACTCAGTTCACCTCACTAAAATGCAGGCCTCATGAAGATGTTTGGTGGAAGAAGGGAGACAGGTAGACCCCAGAGGAAGAAAGAGGGACCAGCAGGGAGCCCACAAGGCCGGTGAGGCAACCAGAGCCTCTCTGTGCTCTGGCCAGCGCTGCCCCTATGAATGAAAGCAGTGGTGGGGGCCTGCGTGCCGCCAGGCTCACCTGCTTTGTCTATCCAGGCGCGGTACCCGTTCAGCTCCCGCTCAATCTGCTGCTGCCGCCGCAGTTTCATGAAAGCTCTCCGGTTCTCCACTCTCTCTCTCTCTTTGGCAAACTCCCTGTGGACAAGGAGGGGAAGATTCACGAGGAGTGGATTTGGGTTCAGCTCCACAACCGTGAGGGAGGGGGAAGCAAGGAGAAGCGAGAGGGTGTCTGAGCAGGTGCTCCACCACACCTTGCTCCCCTTTTGCACAGAAATGTTCCTCCTTGGGCCTCATGCAGGAAGCTTTCCCAGATTAGTTCTGTCCCCATCAGCACTAACATCCTCTGAGTGCTCTACTCCGAAAGGTACTTCCTTAATCAAGCGACAAACTATGGTTCAAAATGCTATGTTCTGTTTCCCCAGCTACAACCCAAGCCCTTGGCCCTCTGGGCAGGGGGCACACCTTCCCTTTATGCTTTTAATAACAACAGTGATTAATGTATATGGACCAATTATGTGTCAGCCCCGTATGCAGTGTTTCATACCCATGGACTCATTTAATTCATTCCAGTCACCCTACGAAGTAATAAGCACTATTAAAATGCCTATTTAACCGATGCGGAAACACCAAGGATCAGAGAAGGGAAGTAACTTGCTGGGATCTGAAGTCTAACCACAGCGCCATGCTTCCTCCAGCGTCCTGGATCCTGTGGCACTCCATAAGGGCTGCTACTGGGGACCAAGGGCATCAGTGCCTTGAGGGGCCAAGGGCTGTGTGCAGGTGGCTGGTGCAGGTTAAACAGAAAAGGGAAGGACTCAGAAAGAGGCCCTGGCTTCAACAGCAAGACAGTAGGGAAGATAGGAAGGGAGATAATGGGACAGAGGGAAAGCCAAGGTCAGGGTCAGGAGAAGACACAGTCCAGTGACAGGTGCAAGGGACCAGAGCCACAAGATGATCTAAAGCCTAAAGCTCCAGGGCTCCTGGGTGGCTCAGTGGATAAGCATCTGCCTGTTGGCTCAGGGCATGATTCAGGGGTCTGGGGATCAAGTCCTGCATCGGGCTCCCCACAGGGAGCCTGCTTCTCCCTCTGCCTATGTGTCTGCCTCTCTTTGTGTCTCTTATGAATAAAATCTTTAAAAAAAACGTCTAAAGCCCTATTGGGAAATGGAAGAGAGAAGAGACACAAGAGCTCTATAGCAGAAAGGAAGATGAAAAAATTCAATGGTTGAGCAGCTGGGGATAAAGAAATACTCATTTGCTAATACGGCTCTCCAGCAACCACCTCTACCAATGCCCTTCTCATCACCAAACACCCTTCGAGGCTACAATGCCCCTTCCTAATGTAGCACTTCTCCGGCCAGGGCTCAGCCACACTCTCACTGTCCTGGATGCTGCTGCACTTTTTCGAGGTGTTCCCCACCACTAAAGAGGCACAGCCTGAAGTTGAGGGAGCCCAGCACCCACTGTGCATCCTGTCGACTACTCCCTTGTTGTGTATTTGTTCAATAGGACTTCAAATCCACTTTCTTATGACTTAAGTGAAGTTGTTTTAATCCACTTGTATATGACAAAGAGGAAAAAAAAGTTGTATTTAGAATTGTTGTTTTTAAAGATTTTATTTATTATTTGAGAGAGAAAGAATGAATGAAACAGAGAGAGCAGAAGCAGGGGGAAAGGCAGAGGGAAAGAGAGAAGCAGAGCCCTCACTGAGTAGGGAGCCCAACACGGAACTCGATCCCAGGACCCCAGGATCATGAGCTGAGCCCAAGGCAGATGCTTAACCAAATGAGCCACTCATGCACCCTTGGAAATAAAGTTGTTTTGATAGAAGAATGAATTAAGTTATGTCAGTATGTTACCATTTCATCTGTTCCTGCCCATCAGAACTCGGTGGCTCAGCTGCCGAGGGGCCACACCAGGGGCTTAACCATAAAGGCATATGTTCTCAGCGTGGCAAGAGAACATTAAACTGTGAACATGGAGTTTGTGAGGACCATCCAAGAGTACGCGGTCTGAGCAAGGCTACACTCTGCTATCTAAGACAGCTCCTTGAAGACCTTGGGGCAATGACCTCCAGCCTTTGTAAAGGGGACACTTTTTTTTCCTTTTACGATTTATTTTTTAAATTCCAGTTAGTCAATATACAATACTATATTAGTTTCAGGTGTACAATATAGTGATTCAACAGTTCTATACATTACTGGGTGCTCATCAAGATAAGCATACTCTTCTTCCTCTTCATCTACTTTACCCATCCCTCCCCCACTCCCCTCTGGTCACCATCTGTTTTTCTCTACAGTGAAAAGTCTATTTTGGGGGTTTTTTGGTCTCTTTTTTTTCTTTGTTCATTTGTTTTGTTTGTTTCTTAAATTCCAATATGAGTATTTGTCTTTATTTCCCTTGGCATTTTACTCTCTTGATCCATTTATGTTGTTGCAAAGGGCAAGATTTCATTCTTTTTATGACTGAATAATATTCCACTGTGTGTGTGTGTGTGTGTGTGTGTGTATATATTCTTCCTTATCTACTCATTAATGAATGGATATTTGTACTGCTTCCATAATTTGAATATTGTAAATAATACTGCAATAAACATAGGGGTGAATATATCTGTTCAAATTAGTGTTTTTCTATTCTTTGGGTAAATACCTAGTAGTGAAATGACTGGTAGTTTTTAAATTGTTTTGAGGAACCTCCATACTGTATTCCACAGTGGCTGTAACAGTCTGCATTCCCACCAATAGTGCATGAGTGTTCCTTTTCCTCCAGATCCTCCCCAACACTAATTTCTTGTGTTTTTGATTTCAGCCATTTTCTGACAAGTGTGAGGTGATATCTCATCGTGTTTTCCCTGATGAGTGATATTGAGCATCCTTTCATGTGTCTGTTGGCCATATGGATGTCTTCTTTGAAGAACTGTCTGTTCATATCTTCTGCCCATTTTTAAATTGGATTATTTCTTTTTTCAGGAGTAGAGTTGTATAAGTTCTTTATATATTTTGGATACTAACCCTTTATCAGATATGTTGTTTGCAAATATCTTTTCCCATTCCTTAGGGTTTTAGTTTTATTGTTTCTTTTGCTATGCAGATGCTTTTGTTTTGATGTGATCCCAGTATTTTTGCTATTGTTTCCCTTGCCTCAGAAAACTTATCTAGAAAGATGCTGGTTACGGCTGATGTCAGAGAAATTATTGCCTGTGCTCTTTCCTAGGACTTTTATGGTTTCAGTTCTCACATTTAGATCTTTTAATACATTTTGAGTTTATTTTTGTGTATGGTGTAAGAAAGTGGTCCAGTTTTATTCCTTTGCATGTAGTTGTCCAGTTTTCCCAACACCATTTGTTGAAGAGACTGTTTTTCCCATTGGATATTCTTGCCTCTTTTGCCAAAGACTGACTATATAATTGTGGGTTTATTTCTGGGCTACTGTTTTCCATTGATCTTTTGTACTAGTACCACGCTATTTTGATTATACAGGTTTGTAGTATATCTTGAAATCTGGGATTGTGATACCTGCAATTTTATTCTTAAGACTGCTTTGGCTATTTGGGGATCTTTTCCATTTCCATGCAAATTTTAGAATTGTTTGTTCTAGTTTTGTGAAAATTGTATTTTTGTAGGGATTTCACTAAATCTGTAGATTACTTTATAGACATTTTAAACAGTATTGGTTCTCCCAATCAACAAGCAAGGAGAATCTTTGCATTTCTATTTGTTGTCTTTAATTTCTTTCATCAGTGTTTTATAGTTTTCAGAGTACAGGCCTTTCACCTCGTTGGTTCAATCTATTCCTAGGTATATTGTTATTTCTGGTGCAATCATAAATGGAATTGTTTTCTTAATTTCTCTGCTACTTCATTATTTGTTTATAGAAATGCAATTTTCATATATTAATTTTGTATCCTGTGACTTTACTGAATTACTTTGACAGTTCTAAGGCAGCCCGGGTGGCTCGGTGGTTTAGTGCCACCTCGGTGGTTTAGCGCCACCTTTCGCCCAGGGCATGATCCTGGAGACCCAGGATCAAGTCTCATGTCGGTCTCTCTGCATGAAGTCTGCCTCTCCCTGTGTCTCTGCCTCTCACTCTCTCTGGGTCTCTCATGAATGAATAAATAAATAAAATCTTTAAAAATAATAATAATTTGTCAGTTCTAGTAGTTTTTTGATGAAGTTTTTAGGGTTTTCTATATATAGTATCATATCATCCACAAATAGTGAAAATTTTACTTCTGCCTTAGCAATTTGGATGACCTTTATTTCTTTTCTTGTCTAGTTGCTGTGGCTAGGACCTCCAGTAACATATTGAATAAGAGTGGTGACCATGAATATCCATAAAGGTGACACAGGCAGTGGTGAAAGTCATACAGCAGCCCCATAGAGAACATCTTGCCCATCAACACCAGCACCCCTGTTCCCTAGAAACATACTCTAACAATACAGGACTTTTACTTTTGCACTGGTAGCTGGATATCAGCTCTCAGTTGGCTAAGCTGTCTCTCCCCAGGACCAACTTGTATAAAGGTACACCTCAACTAAATCTGTATTTTATTCACCTCCCTTTACCCGGAACAATAGTGTGATCAATCTGTTACTGATTTGGAGTATTTCTTTATTGGCTTATTAAGAGAAATTATCCTGTATACTATTGGCTTATAAAATTCCTGCAGTAATGTCCACAATAGCCAAACTGTGGAAGGAGCCTTGGTGTCCATCAAAAGATGAGTGGATAAAGAAGATGTGGTCTCTGTGTATACAATGGAATATTACTCAGCCATTAGAAATGACAAATACCCAACATTTGCTTCGGCGTGGATGGAACTAGAGGGTATTATGCTGAGTGAAATAAGTCAATTGGAGAAGGACAAACATTATATGGTCTCATTCATTTGGGGAATATAAAAATAGTGAAAGGGAATAAAGGGGAAAGGAGAAAAAATGAGTGGGAAATATCAGAAAGGGAGATAGAACATAAGAGACTCCTAACTCTGGGAAACGAACTAGAGGTGGTGGAAGGGGAGGTGGGTGGGGGGTAGGGGTGACTGGGTGACGGGCACTGAGGGGAGCACTTGATGGGATGAGCACTGGGTGTTATTCTATATGTTGGCAAATTGAACACCAATAAAAAATAAATTTATAAAAAAATTTTAAAAATAAAAATAAATAAAATTCCTGCAGTAAACGTATATTAAATTGCTGGAAAAGACGAACTCAGTCTCTGAGCATAATTTGCTTCCAAAATAAAATATCTCTCATATCCAGGGAGGAAGAAACAAGCCAGGGGTTAAGGGACATGTCCCCATGAGGGACTTTCCCCCCATGGCAGGGGAAGAGGAGGTTCCTCATTTAGCCTCTCCTGCCAAGATATATGGATTCCTTGGCACAGGCACCTTACCATGGTCATGGTCAGGCTGAGGGCATGAGAATAAGGCACATTAAAAGAAGAAATTCTGGGCTTGTCTTCAGGTTCAGCAGGCTCTACTAACAGTGTTGTGGGGGAACAGAGAGGGAGACAGTCAAAATGAAAAGTGCCAGGGCCAGTGAGAGTCAGAATAACAGAATGCATGCCCTGGGGCACCTCCTTTCCTTGCCTTCTTCTCTGGCTTGCAACAATTAGAAAGGCACAAGGGCTGGCTTGGTTCATGGCATTACCATCTATCAACGTTTTTACCTTTGGTTGTCTTCTTTCTATCCCTCCTGTCCACTTAGTGCCATGTTTTGTGGGTTCTATCCTCAAAACAGCACATGGATCTACCCTCCCTCTCTCCTCACTGCCTTGTCCAGGACCTCATCCTTTTCTACCTGGACTATTGCAATAGCGTTCCCATGGTCTCTCAACCACCTGTCTCTCTTCCCTTCATTTTATTCATTTCACACACGTTTCTAAAACACATACTAGATCTGATCACTTCCAAACCTAAAATAGTAACCACAGTAAGTACCATTTGAGGAGCACTTTCTAGTTTCCAAGCACCTTCCCACATTTTGCTCATAGTTTTTACAATCACTCTGGAAGAAGACATAACAGGTATTTTCATTCTCAATTTAAATGTTAAACAACTTGTTCAAAATCAAGTAAGAAACAGAGCCAGGATGGGACCCCAGGCCTGTCTGCTCTAAAAGCTCAAGCTTTTCATGCTCCGCATGTCTGCCTTGCCCGATGGCATATTTATATGCTGCTTGCTTTACTGTTTCATATGAATGTGACTGGATTTTTCAACTACACTCTAGGGATCCAGGAAGGCTTAACAGGGAGGTAATATTTTGAGGAAGACCTTGAAAAAAGGAGAATTTAAGCTGGCTATGAGTAGAAGGACAAAATAATCCTTTAGTGTCTAGGGTGAGCATCATCACTAACATCACCATTTTCTAGTTCAGAACACTGAATCTAAGGGGAGTTAAGGGGCCCTTTGAGAGAGCAAGTGTCCAAGGACACAGAGCCACTAAGAGGAACCATGACTCTTAGATCTTCTACATTCCATTTTCTCTCGCCACAACCTCCTCCATCTTTTGCTAAATGAAGTACAAACACCTAACATGACCTTCACAGTCTTTCACAGCCTGATACTAACCTTTCCTCCAAACTTCGCCTCCCATCATTCACACCCACCCACCTGCCTGCAGCCACCGTGGCTGATTCCAGCAGCTGAACCCTTCTCCTTTCTCTGGAGAATGCAGCACAGCTCTCAAGGTTTGGTCCATGGTTTCTCTGCCTGGAATCCCTTCTTAATTGCTCGAATCTGTCCAAATCTTTCTCCAAAGCCAGGCTGCAATGTCACTTCTGTTTAGCTTTCCCTCCTCTCCCTTCTCCTTCCCCAGTCTCCAGCCTCCATCCTTTCTTCTCTCTGTGTCTTTACAGCTCATCTCACAGCCACGCTTTACTGTGGTGAGCTGTACGTGTAACTGTTTCTCCCTCTATGTGAGCCTTTTGTGAAAATATTCCATGTCTTATTCAACTCTATCCTCTCAGACTAGATTATACCTGGCATATGGTAGTATGTCCAATAGTTTTTTTTTTTAATTAAAAATATCCGGGCTGACTTGGAGAACATATTGACAACTGTCTCCTGGTTCCCAAAGGCTTAAATGAAGGAATACTCCAACTCTGCACTGACCCAAAGGGAGCAGGTGAACCGGCCGGGGGGCAGCAGTTGCCAGCTAACTCCTGGACACTGCCACCACTTTCTCTTCGTTTGGCTCCACTAAAATCTCTGTAGAATTAGTCTATGAAATATGTGGTGTGCCACTTCTACAAGGCCCCTAGAATGACCACATAGCTTGATTTCTGGTGGGAGAGGCCAACAAACCCCAGTCTAGCCTCCCTGCATATTTGGAAGTTCAGCTTTCCCTTCCTCTTTCAACTTCTGGGTCTGGGTCTCATTGGCTGGCATCCCTGCTTTCCTCTACTGCCACTACAGGCCCCCGTGTACTCTCACCCTTCTGAGTGGCCTCTTAGCAGGGCTCAAGGGCCCAGAGCCTAACAAAACTGGCTTGTTCTTTTTTAAAAAATATATTTTATTTATTAATTCATGAGAGATACAGAGAGGGAGGGAGGCAGAGACATAGGCAGAGGGGGAAGCAGACTCCCTGAAAGGAGCCCGATGCAGGACTCGAACCAGGACCCCAGGATCATGACCTAAGCTGAAGCCAGATAGATGCTCAACCACTGAGCGACTCAGGCATCCCTGGCCTGCTCTTTTAAAGAAGCCTTTTGGCTAAAAGAAGTACTACAAAGAATATGCACCACTGGGGATACTTCCTGAGTAGCTCCTGTGTCAGTGGAGGAAGGGCTATGTAGGGAGGGGGCTCTGTATTATGTCTATCAAGAAGACTTTTCGGTTTTGTTTTTCCATTGGGAGCTTAGGGTTCAAAGTCTGGCACTATTGTCTTTCATTCCTATCACTCCTCCCTTGACATCATAACTGTGCTCAGGGCTTATTTCTCTGACTAGTCTGCAGGCTCCATGAAGCCAAGCAGAGCCTACATCGAATCACATTCCAACAAGGCCCAATTAAGTTGGATCCAAGGCTTGGTATTATAATAGATTCCACAGATTATGGAAATAACATATGAAGAACAGCTGATATTCACATAACACATTTGTGACATTTTTAATTTATGAATAGCTTTTATGTAAATGATTTCATTTATATTTGTAAAAACCCTGGGAGATTCAGAAAAATCTCTTGCCCAAGATCACCTCAGCAGCAGAAAGCAGAGACAGAATTCAAGCTAATATCTCCTGAAGCCAGGTTAAGTGCCATTTCTCCAATGCTTCAGCTGTCTTCCATGCTATCTAGATGTCAACATTTAAATTCAAAAGGGATTTAGTTTCAGCTCAAGGTCAAGGAAAATAAGGATCTAAAAACAGAGTTTTGTGGGTTTTTTTTTTCCCTAAAAGGACTATCTTTGCAACTGAGAGAACAGCACAAAAATGCATTGCTCTATGTTGGATTAATAGAGACCCAGTATAAAATTCATGGCATTAGTCAAGCTAGCAATGTACTCCTTGGTTTTGTGTCCATGGCATAGCCATCATTTATTTATATACATATTACATTCTAGAGAGAACAAGGACAGGCAGGATTCAATTCTAGTGCCTACCAAAAATAAGTGTCTATTTTAACCTTAGATCTAATAAGTCTACCATTCTCAGCATATATATGGCTGGCCCCGAGGAAAGGGAAGCATGTCTCATCATTGATCCCCTCTCTTCCCTGAAGACCTGAGTACTCTTTCCTTTTCACAGAGGGTCCAGATGATGATGTTTTTGCAAAGATAAAGCATATAGCTGCTACCTTACTGGGTCATCCAAATGACTACTGCCAAACTTCCTATTGAAAGGTACCTCAAAGACTGGCCTTCCAAATACTGCCCTTTATCCAATTCCCTTGGATCAAGAAACAGGAAAGTCTAAAAGGAGGAAATATGGTTTATAGTAAAAAATGTTCATGATCCCTCGGCTCCTTTTGCTTCAGTTATGGCCAAACATCTTTTGCTCCATCCAGTGTAGAAACACCCAGATGTAACAGAACTCAAGATGGGATGCATCCAGACTCTGGAAATCTAAACAGGCAAACAAAAATAAATCCCATGTGAAGTAGCAAAAATACTACCAGGTCTATTCTCAGAGCTAGGTATCCAGGTAGCTTCTGTGCTAAGAAACTGTGCTAAGTAACCTCTCTGTCTCCATTTCTCTGTCAATCATTAGAAGGACACAAAAAAATCCTCTGCTCATAGCCCAGGACAGGAATAAATCTGGTTACTCTGGAAGTCCTGACTAGGTTCCTGTAAGAGAGACTGTATAATGGTAAAAATCCAAATTGTGTTTCACTGGAGATACTTCTTACCCATTTCTGCTATCCACAGTTTTATCTGTACCCCCTCCCCCCATCCCCTTCTACACCTTTTTTTAAGTTTTTTTATTTTTTGTCCAGGAAGGCTAACTTACAGTTCCCTCCCATGACAGAGTTCTCACATAGATGAAAGGAAAGTGAGTTGAGGCTAAGCATGGATGAGCCTCTATTCTAGTTGTCACTTAGGTATGCAAGGTCTGGGTTTCTAAGTTTCAGTTATGGAAATGAAGAAGAAAGCTGCTCTCCTTGCTCTGCTTGGTTAAGTATAATTTTCTTCTTTCAGACTAACTAGTGAATTTACATTTGTGACTGTCTGTGTTTTCTAGCAGTTTACATGAGAGGCATAATTTGTAAAAACCAACTATTCCTATACAGCCAATTATAAATTATTCACAATTAGATGAAGTGGAAGGATTATACAGATAATCTCAGACAAGAGAGAACACCCAAAATATTTGTCATGTGTGCTGGTGGGAGGTGTATGGGGAGAAAGCGGAGTTGTCTTTCAAGTCATATTTAGGTAAATATTGAAATGGGTTTCTGTTTCATGAACTTATAGACCTATAAAGGGGCCACTGCCACAGATGATTCACCAAGTGCTAGTCTGTATATTAATATGTTAAAGTCACTGGTTTTGGTCCATGGGGTGATGATGTGAGGGTGTCTGGTCATTCATATTGCTGGAATTCATCATGAGGTGACTAAGTCATAGGGCCTAACTCTTGGGAGATTCAATGAAGAAGCCTTGCTCCCACCTGGAATACCTGCCCATGTTATGTCACCTTAGAGTCACAGGGCACCTAGACAGTTACCTCTACAGTTATCTAGTGAGGAAGATGTTCTGGTAGGTGTGCTGTGACAAGAAACGCTCTGTTGGAGGACTCTGGCTCCTCTTTTATAGCCTCTAGCTGCAAACCTCTCCCGATTCAGTACGCACAGGGAGCTTTGTTTACTGATGCAGAGGCCTTCGCTGCTGTCATGACAACCAAAAAGAAGACAAAGCCGGCCAGGATGGGCTGGCCTGTGTGACTCAAAGATCTGTTTACCCACACTCTTGTACACACTTGTACGCTTCATCACACACACATTGGCACAAATACACACATGCTCACACTGGCTCATAGAAGCATATGCAGACAGATCTTGCCAAGCACACAAATGGCCACATGGTCATATTCCTATTACTCTTTGGAGCCCACATTTCCAAAATGCTTCACTGCTCCCAGGGGAACTTTTCCAGTCTTCCTGTAAGATGTTTGCTTCAGGAAGGGGAGACATCAAGACAAATCAAGGTTAGACATCAAGACAAATCTCTTCAACCCTAAATATTCTGAAATGAAGAGAAATTGGGGGAAGTCAGCTAGGCAATTGTGTGATGGCTGTGATCTAGTTTCAGTCTCATTAGAACATAGGATAGGGGATGGAGGGTAAAATAGCTTTTCAGTTGTTCATTTGAGTCTGGGGAAGCTTTTCTCCCATTTTTCAGAGGAGCAAACATAGCCCAGAGAAGGTAAACACCTCACTGAAGGTCACACAGTTCAGCTGTATTATAGTTATTTACGTCTTATCCCTTGACTTGTTCCAGAAAGGATTTAAGGAGCCTTAGGTTGCTAGTAAATAAAGGCCAGAACAGCACCCAATTCTCTAAATGCCATCCAGTGTTGACTCTAATAAGCAGGATGGATGGGAGTCCAAAAGGGTGGGTGATGCTTAACCCAGGCACTGTATCACACCATGTCACACTTCCTCAAGGATCAGGGGCTTTGCAAGGGCTCCTCCAATGAGAAGTCATCCTTCTCTAAGGCAGTTAAGGTAAATAAATAGCCTTATATGGAGTGCTGTATCCCACCCCTACTCCTCCAGCCTACACCCACAGCAATGAAAGAAAGGTCATGGGTCTCACAGACCAGAATATCCAGTAGGGGACACCTAACAAATCTCCAAGCTTCGCCTTTGACATGCAAGGAAACCAAGGCACAGCAGGTCAGATGGCTCGCTGGTCCAATGCTGACAGCATGTGGTGGCTGCCCAGAGCATAACTTGGATCTCTGGGTTCCAAAGTCAGTGCATTCCACATCTTCATGACATTTCAGTCATGAGAAGTCAAAGACACAGGTTCTTTGAGGATCTTGGGGAATGCATAACCTTTTTAATTTTTTTTTGTTCTTCTTGATATGGAGATTACATTTATTTGTACAGGGGAAGGACTAGCAATTAACACAAAGGGGATAATGAAGGATCTGGAATATGTTTCCTGTTTTGCTTTTTGCCTTTTAACCTTGAAATCAGTGTACTCCAGACTGTTAGAACATAATAATTAAAAGCTCTGAAGCCACACCAAACTGGATTTGAATCTTGTCTATATCAGGGTATGATCTGGGGCAAGTTAATATCTGAGTCTCGGTTTCCTCATTTATAAAATAAGAATAAACAGCATACCTGTCTCAAAGCATTGTGAGGATTAAATTAAATATGGAGAATGCCAAGTATAGTACCTAGGAGAGTAAGTGTTCCAAGTGCCCATTGTAAGTATCCCTCACACTCCTGAGAATGTATTAAAACATATTACCAAGGCCTTCATCTATTCACCTACCCATCTCTATATACTCATTCTGCCTCAAAAATATAATTAGTTGAGTACCTGCTGTGTGGTTGGCATTATTTTAGAATATGGGGATACAATAACAACCATAAAACCCAAAATCTTTGCCTTCATCTAACTTACATTCCTGTGGAGAAGACAGACCATAAAAAAGGTTTTTAAAATGCAGTATAAAATATGCTAGATACTTGTAAGTGCTAAGGGGAAACTAAAGCACTAAAGCATGCAAGAGAAACAGTAAGTATGGGAAGGAGGTCTGGGATTTGGGGAGAGAGTGCCAAGGGAAGTCCTGGCATGAAAAATGACTTGCAAAGTGTGAGGGAGTGAGCCATGCAGGTATCTGAGGGAGAGCATTCCAGGAGAGGCAACAGCTAGGGCAAAGCTGTGGGGCAGGAACATCCTAGAGGAGATTCCCAAGAACAGAAAGGGGCTAACATGGCTTTGAAGTGGATTGAATGGACAGAAAACAGGTAAGACAAGGTCAGAGTGGGTAACAGGCTGCATGGAGGTGGAGAACTAGACCATTCAGGGCTTTAGAGGCCCTCTAACAACCTGACTTTTCCTTGATGTGATCTGGACGACACTGGTGGAGCCAAGGAGTCAATGACCCAAGTCTTCACAGAATGTCTCTGGTCACCCTGTTGGCAGCAGGCAGATGAGGGCTGAGGGTGGGAGCGGGGAGATCCTACAGATGATATCCAGATTATGGCTGCCTTGGCCAGAGTGGCAGGTGTGCAGATATTGAGAAATACCAGGGTTCTGGATACACTGTGAAGGTAGAGCTAAGAAAACATGATGACACTTTGAACATGGAGTGTAAGAGAGATCTGGGCCAAAGATGATCTCCAAGGTTTCTTAGCTTGAGCAGTGACAAGAATGGACTTAAATGAACTGAGATGGAAAAGACACTGTAAGAAGCAGAGGATCTGGGGGTGGGGGAATGGGGATCAAAAGATCAAACATCAGCTAGATATCCAGACACATTCATGTTAAAATCATTAGGCCTGATAGCACCAATTCGGTTACCCGTGTGGTATGGGCCAGCTGCTTCAAGGAGTATGTGCTGTGGAGTTGTCCTAGATGGTCTCTCTCTACCACCCCTTCTCTTTTTCCCCTGCTGTCATATGCTAGAAAGATGATGACTGATTTTTCAGGAAAATATAATCAATTTTTGTGGAATTTTTATGGCTATTGCTGCAAACAAAATTCAAAACAAAACACCACAAATATTCTTGAATGATGCATCATTCCATTCCAACTGCTTACCATCTCCTCCTGTTAGCAGGGAGGATCAAGGGATAGGATGTATTATGGACACAGGAGAGTGACATGTTCTCATGTGCTTGTCTTACAAGCTTTTAAGATGGGAACTAGGAAATCGTACCTCTCTATTCGACAGATCAGAGAAGTAAAGACCCAAAGGGTCAATTGACTTACAGAAAGACACAGAGCTACCAAGTGGAATTCAGATCTCCCTACTCTGTGTAACCACCTACCAGTCTGCACCACCCACTGTAGCACGCAGATACCATCGAGGCATGAACTCAGGCACACATGTCACCTTCTCTCTCTCTCTCTCTGTGCATAGTAGTGTATGTTTCAGCCATGATATTTCAGTGGGTTCAAGACCCTATGGGAAGGAAGAATGAGCCGTGGGAATTAAGAATGAGCCATGGCAAGTAAGGGATTTCATATTCTTTCTCCCTCATTTTCATCCCCTCCTCACAGCACTCTAATTACAACAGGAAAGAGGCATCTTTGACAGTGAACAAATGGCTGTGTTCTCTTAAGAGACACTTTTTTGTGCTCTTCTGAGAAGCGGCAGCCATCAGCACCCCCCCACACACACACGTTTGGAGGCTTCTGAGGAACAGGTGTGGCTGCGTTCAAGGGAAAGACAGAGAGTTCATTACCAAGTTGAGTCATTATACATTTAACACTGTATGGGTTTTCTCCCCCCTTGGTAAAAAGCTTTCAATTTCCCAGAATCCATTGTTCAACAGCCCCAGATAATTTAAACGTTATAGATTCCTCTCAGAGAGGTAAAATCTTCCCAGTTCAGCATCAAAAGATTCTTCCCTGTTAAAACAAGCCCTTTCTTCTGCTTTGGAATGGCCAAGCAGAACCAAAGAGAAGGTCCAGAACTGACAGAGAGGAGTGGTGGATAGTGAGGAGCAGAGCGGAAATCTGAAGGGAAAAATGGGTTGGAGAGAACAAGATGGGGAGAGAGTTCTGAGGGTGGTGAACAAGATTTGTAGACTGGTGTTGGCTAATGCACCAAATGTGAGCTTACCACATAGGAAGGCTGAATAGGCTTTTCTATTCATTATCCTTACAAACATCTCCATGATGGGCTAGGTAGGAGTCTGCACTCACATGTAGTCATTCATATCTTCAGGGTATATTAAACCTCAAAGTCAGACCCATTTTTCAGGCAGAAAAATCAAGGCTCAGTACAACTAAACTTGCCCAAATCACATAGTCTGTACTAGAAACAGCCACACGTCAAACATGTCTGTTCTTTATAAATTGTCTACTTGTTGATGGCCCTATTATGCTGTCAATTCTGTGAGGGCAGGGACCGTGGCAAATTGCTCTTGTTCTACATCACACTCATAGTCCCAGCACCGACTGGCTGCTTGGGAAACATTTGCTAAATGAATGAACTGCACCCCACCCCACAGGCAACCACTGGGCAAAGGGCGGTATAGGAGTTTGGAACAAAAGAAGAAAGCAGGTCTAGTAGCATATGCCCTGGACCTCAGTCCTGAAGATGTGTGGCTCCAGAATGTGCAGACTGTATGGGGTGAGAGGGGGTGGAGAAGGTGATGGCCCATGAGGATCTATGACTCCATGACTCCCACTTATTTTTCTAGGAGAGGGTTCTTCTCAATCTCCTTTGCTTCTCTTCCAAACATTGGCAATCCAGACCTGGGTGTTCTCCTTGAGCATTCTCCCTCTAGGTGGTCTCAGAGAGTCGTATGGAATCAACACCATCCTATGCTAAAGACCACATTTCTATCTCCCACCCCAACTCACCAGTGAACTCCAAAGCCATTAATGCAACTGTTTCCTTGATATCAACACTGTGGATTCCGCCAAAGCGGAACTTTTGATTTCTCCCCTGAACTGCTTCTCCTCTAGTCTTTCTCATCTCAGTAAATAAATAATACCACCCAGCCTAATAGTCATTTTCAATTCTTTTCTTTTTGTCATGCAAGCCCAATCCAATCTATAAGCAATTCCCAGCCATTCCATCTACTACCTTCTCTCCAACTCACTGCTACCACCTGAGCCCAGGTTACTCTGGTGTCTTGCCTGGATGCTTCCTACCCTCAGTAGACCACAATAATCTCACTGACTTCTTATTTCCACCTTTCTCTGAACATCTATTTCCTTCATGGAAGGGAAAAGTGGGGTGGGGGTAACTTGATATATATAAAATAGTCATGTTACCCCTTGTTTATGACCTTCCCCTGGCATCTCACTACTAAAATCCAAATTCTTTACTATAGTCTGTAAGACCTTACATGGGTCCAATCCTTGTCTATCTCTCTGACTTCAGAGGCCTTTCCTAATCACAGAACCAAAGTTAATAATCCCACTAGTTGTCATGCTGCTCTATGATATCAGGCTGTTTTATTTCATTGTCACTAAAACATGACTTTTTTTCACTATAATATGATTTTTTTGCCTGTTTTTTTTTTTGTCTTTCCACCAGAATATAACCTATATGAGGGAAGAATCTCTTCTCTAATATTCAACATTGTGTTCTCAGTGTCCAGATATTTAGAAGGAACTCAACAAAACTTGTCAAGTGAATGAATAAAGGTAACAGAACATTCAGAATTCTTGCATTTTTTTCTCCAGAGATAAGTTACCTTTATCAGCCATGATCACTGTAGATCCATCTACCGGTTGTATGATCAGTCCTTCTACCTCCAGGAATTAATTCTCAACCAAGCCACTCTTAAAACAAGTTATACACCTTTTCTTTGACACTTTACATGAACTTTCAAAACTGTGCCAAAGCTGCAAAGTGTCATCACTTCAGGGAATTCTTTAGTACGTTCAGTTTAAATTTTTTTCTGCTGCCATTAACAGCTCATCCCTCTGCAGACTCAATTATGTTGATGGTTATTATATTTTATTTAGAGGTCTTTCTTAAATGGAAGATATTTAATAAATCACCAACTTCTTTAGCTTATCTTACAGTTAACCTAAGTTCTTTGATAAAATGCAATTTATTATTATCTCAGTGAAAATTTCAACGCTTATTAGAGACGAATGCTACAAAAGCAGTTGATATACAAGCAAAGACGTTCTCTGTCTGAAAGGCTAACATATGGTGGGCATCAGTGCTTAAGACTACTGTAGGCTTGGGACGCCTGGGTGGCTCAGTGGTTGGGTGGCTGCCTTCAGCTCAGGTCATGATCCCGGGATCTGGGATCAAGTCCCACATCAGGCTCCTGCAGAGAGCCTGCTTCTCCCTCTGCCTATGTCTCTGCCTCTCTCTCTCTCTCTCTCTGTGTGTGTCTCCCATAAATAAATAAATCTTAAAAAAAAAAAAAGACTACCATAGGCTATGCACTTTCCAATGAGAATTCTGTAACAATAAATACACAACTAAATTAACAAGATGTCCTAAGAAAATAATTAAACATGTAGTATAGTGAAAAAAAGAAAAAGAACTGTATTTGGATTTGTTATACCTAGCTTTGAATCATAGACCACAGGCAAGTCATTTAACCTCTCTGAGGCTCAATTTCCTAATACATGTCACTGATAAAAATACCAAGCTGAACTCAGCTGTTGTGTCAATGGGCTTGTAAGAGCACCTAGCATAGTATATCTTAAATATATGTGAGTTGAATCTGGCCCAAAGCAGTTGGTACTCTCAAAGTCTAAAGTACTGTGGGTGGATGACTGCTGATACTTTATCACTTTGGGACATTAACTCAAAACAGACATCTGGGGGGTCAAGGATAATATAAATAAGGTAGCAAGAAATACTAAGAGGAAAGTGTATCTTCTTTTTTCTTTCTTAAGTAGGCCCCTGAACTCTGCCACAGGATATTTCTGCCCTGCCCTGTGCAGTTGAGAGGATGAAATCATACAGAGGCATTAAATTCACATTCTCATCGTGTGCAGGAAGTAGGAAATGCATATTGCCCTTTTATTATCAAACAGTAGTTAAGAGAAATGGGTTCTCATTAAAAGGACCAATTTTCAATAGCATAAATAATAGCCATATCTTTTTGCAAGTAAACATGCTCTGCTAATAAACACTGATCATTTTTTATCTATCCTACATCCAAATACTACGTTGGATTCTGAGTTAAAATATTACTTCTTTCCAGACCTTCTGTTCTTACCTGAAAATGAATCTTATTTGAAAACATTAAAAAAAGAAAACATGATCTGCGCATACACATGGCTTCACAATCATGAACAAGTACATACACATATGTGGGTACATACATACACGCATTTATTGCCAGAGCCCTCATACAGGAAGCTTAACACCTGAAAAGATCTATCGTGCCAACATTGTTCCCAGAAATTTACCTACTCCTTTGTAGATATGCCTCCTACCTGGCAAACTAGTAAGTATAGGCCTTACTTCATTTTTTTTTCCCCTGAAGTTTGGAGTTTTATTTTATTTTAAAAATATTTTATTTATTTATTCATGAGAGACACACACACACAGAGGCAGAGACACAGGCAGAGGGAGAAGCAGACTCCCCCCAGGAGCCTGATTTGGAACTCGATCCCAGGACCCCGGGATCATGACCTAAGCCAAAGGCAGACACTCAACCACTGAGCCACCCAGGGGCCCATTTTTTATTTTATTTAAATTCAATTTGTCAACATATAACACCCACTCCTCATCTCATTGTGTACCCTTCTTAATGCCCATCACCCAGTTACCATATCCCCCCATCCACCTCCCCTTCTGCAACCCTTTGTTTGTGTCCCAGAGTTAGGAGTCTCTCATGGTTTGTCTTCCTCTCTAGTTTTTCCCCACTCAGTTTCCCCCTCTTCCCTTATGGTCCCTTTCACTATTTCTTATATTCCACATATGAGTGAAACCATATGATAATTGTCTTTCTCTGACTGACTTATTTCACTCAGCATCATACCCTCCAGTTCTATCCATGTCAATGTAAATGGTAGGTATTCATCTTTTCTGATGGCTGAGTAATATTCCATTGTGGATATAGATATAGATATAGATATAGATATAGATATAGATATAGATATAATCACATCTTTTTTATATATTCATCTGTTGAAGGACATCGTGGCTCCTTCCACAGTTTGGCTATTGTGGACATTGCTGCTATGAACATGGGGGTGCAGCTGTCCCATCGTTTCACTTCATCAGTATCTTTGGGGAAATAACTCAGTAGTGCAATTGCTGGTTCATAGAGTAGCTCTATTACTTCCAAAAGGAGGAACTAGATAAGATTGGCTACGTAATTCTGATTAAATGTGAAATAAGGTAGTCACTATGATGCTATAACTGTATTTCTCCCTAATGCTAATCAGAAAATGATTGCATTTTATAGAGAATCTGAAAAGTAAACGACAACAACAAAAAACCAAGAAACAAACAAACCAAGAAACAAACAAAACTGGCTTCTACTTCTGGCAGAATGATCCACCTAGTGTTCTGAAATTCCTTTTATACAAAATTCCCAGATGCTGAGTAAACTGCAAAAAGCATGGCAATTAATGCATTCTTAAGCTTAAGTAACAGAAATATTAAGTAATATTTTATAATATTTAATTAATTATAATTTAATTAATAATTTAATTAATTATTAATATAATATTTTAATAATAATAATTCTTAAGTAACAGAAATCTCCTCAGTCAAAAAAAATGAAAAGCAGGTATATGATATATAAATATTTCCTGCCATTCTGTGGCTTGTCTACATCCATTTTCTTAATGTTGCCTTTTGGATGAACAGATTTTTTTTATTTTTACAAAACCCAACTTAATGATTTTTTGTTTTATTGTTTGTGCTTTTTGTATTTTGTCCAAGAAATATTTGCCTGCCCTAAATCTCTGACATTCTCAAATTAGTATTTATCTACAGAGACAGATAGGGGTCTGGATTCACTTTTTCTTCCCCATACCAATATCCAGTAGATCTAACATGATTCATTAAAAACTTTCCTTTACTCATTAAACCAACTTGGCATTTTTGTCAAAAATCAACCAACCCATGAGGGGCTCTCTCTATTCTGTTTCCACTGATCTATTTCTCTATCATTGCACCAATACCCTATTGTCTTGATATAGTAGCATTATAGTAAATCTTAAAATCAAGTAGTGAAAGTCCTGAACTTTATTCTTCTTACCAAACTCTCTGGCTTCTCTAAAGCTTTTGCATTTACATGTTGATTTTTTTATCATCTTACTTATTTCTTCAAATTAGTCTGCTGAAATTTTGATAGGGAATATACTGAATCTATATACTGATTTAGGGGTAATAAATATCTTAATAACATTAAGTCTTTTATTTTTAAAGATTTTATTTAGGGACACCTGGGTGGCTCAGTGGTTGAGCATCTGCCTTCTGCTCAGGGTGTGATTCTGGGGTCCTGGGATCAAGTATCACATCAGGCTCTCCATAGGGAGCCTGCTTCTCCCTCTACCTCTGCCTCTTTCTCTGTGTCTCTCATGAATAAATAAATAAAAAAATTTAAAATTAAGAAATAAAGATTTTATTTATTTTAATGGAGAGACATAAAGAGAGCACATGAGCAGAGGGAGGGGCAGAGGGAAAAGCAGATTCCCTGCCGAGAGGGAAGCCTGACATGGGGCTTCATCCCAGGAACCTGGGATCATGACCTAAGCTGAAGGCAGAGCTTAACCAACTGAGCCACACAGGCATCTCTAAGTCTTTCAATCTATAAAGATGGTATATATCTCTCCATTTTTAAATGACTTTATATCAGCAATGTCCTATACTTTTCAGTATAAAGGTTTTACACAACTTTGGTTAGATTTATGCCTGGATATTTGATTTTATGTTCCATTAAAAAATTTTTGAATTCATTTTTCATTCACTTTGGCAATGATTATTGCAAGTATATAAAACCCAATTAATTTTTTGTATTTGACCTTATATCCTGTAATCTTGCTAAATTTGCTTATTAGCTCTAGTAGTTTATACATTCTCTTGTTAGTTTCAAAATGTATGATAGTATTATTTGTGAAAAAATTACAATTTTATTTCTTCCTTTCTGATACTCTTGCCATTTATTTCTTTTTCTTGCTTTATTAAAATGGCTCAGATCTACAGAGCAGTGTTAAGAAGTGCTGAAAATATAAATTTTTTGCCTATTTCCAGATCAGAGTGGGGAAGGGAATAATATTTTACCCATAAGTACGGTGCTAGTTTGTAAGTTTTTAGAGACTCTTTTATCAGATTGACAAAGTTCTCTCCTATCAATAGCTTACTGTGTCTTTTTATTATAAAAAAGAGTTGGGTTTTGTTGAATTCTTTTTGTGCATCTATCAAGATGTCATATGCTTTTTTCCCTTTTATGCTGACTGTTACCATGGCTTTTTATATTCATTTTCAAATGCTAAGCCAACCTTGTATTCATGGATTAAACATTACTTGGTAATAATGTATTATCTTTCTATGCTGTCAGATTTGATTAATAATATTTTATTTAGGAATTTTGCATCTATGTTCATGATGGATATTATTCTATAATTTTCTTGTAACATATTTGTCAGATTTACATACTGGGGTTATGCCTGCCACATCAAATGAGTTGGGAAGTGTTCTATATTACTCTATATTCTAAAGAAGTTCATGAAGATTGGTATTACACTTGGTAGAATTGACATGTGACCTGAAGTTTTGTTTTGTTCTTTAATGGAAAGGTTTTAGATCAATTCAGTTTCTTTAATCTTTAGACGATATGGGTTCATTTAGATTTTAAATTTTTCGTGTAAGTTCTGACATTCATGTTTTCAAGGAACTTGCTATTTTATCTAAGTTGTTGAATTTACTGGCATAAAATTGTTGATATTTTCTAATGCCTGTAGGACCTCTAGTGATAACCTTGTTTTTATTCCTCATGTCTATAATTTGTATTTTCTCTTTCTTTGAAATTAAAAATTCAAAAGTAAATTTCACAGCCAAACAGCATTGAATAAAAGGTCAGTGAACTGTGAAGTTTTATTTTTGTTTTTTTGGGGGGGAGGGAGGGAGGGTTGATTGTTTGTTTTTAAACACAGCACAATAAAATAAAGAGATGAGAAAAATGAAAGGGAGATTAATAAAAACACTGGATACAACGAAGGTCTTTAAGTTAAGTCAGAATTCCATAATAAGAGAGAAGACAGACTGAAGAGAGGAAGTATTTGAAAAGATAATACCTTAATTTCTTAGAATTGAGGAAATACTCAACTAATATAAGTATAGTAAGTACAACACATATAAGAGTAGGATAAATTTAGAAATCCATAACTAAAAACTTTAAAGTAAAACTATGCAACACCATAGACACAGTCTTTAACAGAGCCTAAGAAATAAGAAAAAAAAATTGATCACTTACTAAAGAATGACAATTAGCTCTCATCAGCAATGATGGAAGGCCAGGATACTGAGATTATTTCTTTAGAATGCTGAGACAAAATAATTGTCACCTTTGAATTATAAATCCTGACCAACATTAAGGATGTGGTGAAAATAAAGATATTTTTAGACAACTAAAAACCGAAGGAATTTTTACTGTCAAAGGAATCTCTGAAGAATGTACTTTAGAAATAAGGAAAACAGTCTAAAACAAAAAGTCTAAGATAGGGCAACCTGGGTGGCTCAGCAGTTTAGCGCCGCCTTTGGCCCAGGGCGTGATCCTGGAGACCTGGGATGGAGTCCCACGTCAGCTCCCTGCTTGGAGCTTGCTTCTCCCTCTGCCTGTGTCTCTGCCTCTCTCTAATCTGTGTCTCTCATGAATAAATAAATAAAATCTTAAAAAAAAAAAGTCTAAGATAGAAGAAAGAACAGTAGAAAAATAAGTAGGAAACTGAGTAAATCTAATAAAATATGTTTAAAACACTAAAGATTATGCTAAATCGTTCAGTTAAAAATATAAATTACAACTGCATTTTGGTCTAATAATCCCAAGACAGGATAATATGACTTACTGAGATTTTGTATTTTGTGGTAGGAGATATTAAATTTATAAAAGTTTCATCAATTGAAGAATGCCTGGGAAAAACTAATATTCAGCCATTGAAAGAACAGATACAGAATGCTAACTTCAAATCTGATAGAGGTGTAAGTAGAATAAAGTGAAAAAATATATAAAAGCCATGATTCTCTAATGATAAATATGTGTTGGAAGCCTCAAAATATGTAAATATAATTTAATATAATTAAAAGAGTATAACAACATCAATGAATAAAAATATCAATATCCAAAAATCAATTGAAACTCTAGACATAAGAACAATTAATAATAAAATATTAAACTAGCAACAAATGCCATGAAGTACTTATGAATAAATATAAGAAAAGATATGCAAGACCTTTCTGGACTTATAAAATTATGTTAAAAGACATTAAAGAAGGCACAAATAAATGGAGATGTCTATATGTTAATGGACAGACTTATTATAAACACCACTAAAAGGACGCCTAGGTGGCTCAGTGGTTGGGCATCTGCCTTTGACTCAGGGCATGATCCTGGTCGAGGATCAAGTCCCTCATTGGGCTCATTGCAGGCAGCCTGCTTCTCCCTCTGCCTATGTCTCTGCCTCTCTCTGTGTCACTCATGAATAAATAAAATCTTTTAAAAAAACACTAAATTATACTATAGGATAAAAAGCATTCTAATAAAAATCCTAACAGAAGTTTACTTGGAATCTGGTAAGGATTTTAAAACTCACATGGAAAAGAAAAGCCAAGAAGAGCTAAATATTTTCATACAGCATTCACTATCTATATGGAAAATAAATAGAAATGAGTCGCTATCCTAAACCATTCATACAAAAGAGTCTAAGTAAGTTATGACTTACAAAAGCAAAAAGCAAATACAAATGGGCAATAAACATTTGAAGATATTGCTCAACCTCAGTGGTAAACAAGAAGATGCACATTAAAACCACAAGGTGCTATTTACACACATCACACTGGCAAATTCAGAAGTCAAAAAGCTGAAGTCTGAACAAGAATGAGGAACAAGATCTCTGATACATGCTGGTGGTGAAAATGTAAATTGGTACAATCACTTTAAAATGTGATTTTAAAAGTGCAATTGGAAATTATCTTGTAGAGTTGAACATGCAAATATGCCCTATAACCTCAACAATTCACTTCCAGAATCTTCTGGCAGTATATTTGCATTAGCAAAAAACTAGAAGTATCAAAGGGGAGAAAGGGTACATAACTTGCAATACATTTATGGAGTGGAATTCTACACTGCAATAAAAGTGAGCAAACCAACAGGCATATAGCACTCAATGATTTATTGTGTAGGGAAATATATATAGGTAGTAAACTAATGAAAAGCAAAGGAATAATAAGCACTACTCTTAAAGGGGAGGTGGAGAGATACAGTTGGGGAAAGATCACTGGGTTTCACTGCTACTGGCAATATCCCCTCTCTGAAGCTTCATTGTGAGTATCCAGATATTTTATTTGTGTTATTATATCACATATATGGTACAAACCACATATAACATGTTATACACATATATATGTGTATATATATGTATATACATATACGCACACATACATATGCATGCGGGGAGTATATATGAAATACTTCAGAAAGAAGGTTTTTTGTAAGTCAATGAACCATGAGTCATGAAAACACATTGCTTCGTGGTTATGAGGGCGTTGAGTTACCTCAAAAAGTAAGAAAAAAAGGACCAGACTAGAAGAAGAACTGGTTTTTGGTTCCAGCTTTGACATACTCTAGTCACAGAATTCTGGGTAAGTCGCCAGAGGGCCTCAATTTCTTACAAAATGGATGATAATTTTTCTTGAAGTTATGGTCAGTTATACGGTTTTGTAAAAGAATAAAATATATACATAGGTGCTCTGGAAATTATATTAAACCATATACTATCATAGATGAATATAGAAAACCTAAAAACACAAAAAGGAAATAAATTTTTCTCCCAATTCAAGAAATTGTCTGCTGGCTGTATCTTTACAGTTGCCCCAATGGCCCTTCTATCAAAAATATATAAAAGCAGTCAGAACTCATCTTTAATTTTTACCCTCACCAAGTACAGGGGTGAGCCTCTGGTGCTCTCAAACCCCGATATCTTGTATTCACTTAAGTAGAACCTCAAGCCCCCTGATTTCCCATGCACACAACCACCCTCTCAAAGGGCAGAGCCAGACAGCTAGAGGTGAATTTGACAAACCAAAAGTGTGGTGAGGAACTCCTCCAACCCCCCAAGCCATTTAAATCAGTAAGTAACAAACCTGACATTCCAATGTATTTTGCTCTAGTGACACTCCACAGCATAAAGAGTCACAGATTCCAGTGATCATTAAGGGAAAACTAAAGGGTAGGGCAGAAAATAGAAAAATCCCAATAGAAGACTGTGAGGATCGGCAGCCATCTGTTCTGCTCCCTGCCCCCAACACCTGCTGCCCTAATAACTTCAGCATCCCTGTTTCCCTCTGACAACTGGAGGTTAGGTAGTGCTCCTCTCCCTTCAGTGGTAGATCTTCCACACCCCCACCAAGCATCTGTCTTGAAATCTGTGAATTAGGGGGAGGGAACCTGTTGAATCTTCTCCCCTATCTCATGTTCCCAAACAGGCCAATCACATTACTCTTGTCAAAGAGACAAGACACATCTATAGTACCAGTGTACATAACAATAAAAATTACCATCACAAGTCATTCCGGATCTCCACCTGTCTTTGAGTGAGCTAAAGGAAGTAGGATAAGAGTCTTTTTTAGAATTCTTTGTCCCTCACCCACAAGCCTGCTTCCCAAACAACTCTATACACAGAAACTCTTCACGTGAAAGTCCTGTTGCAACATCTCCTCCTTGGCTGTCCCCTGAACATGTCCCCACTGGATTAGAAGGGCCTTATTGTGACTACCAGTGGCAATTCAAGCTGCACTATCTAGATAGCAATAATGATTTAAAAAGGCTCATCATCTTTTACCAACCACAGCACATCATCCTCAAAGGCTGACACACACAGACAGGAAGCCATGACTTTGAAACCTGGGTTCTTGTTGGTCTCTGTAATCAATCTAATGAGGAATAGAAACCATGGTCTTGGCACCAAATCAAGAGAAAGGGATAACAAGGATCAAAGTCAGATATCCAAAGGTTCAGCTGGTAAGGACAGAGAACATAGAATAGAGCCAAGGGGCCTGGATTCTAGCCCTGCTCTACCACTCACCACCTCTGGGTCTTTTTCAAAACAATTTGGTTGCAGGGGTAGAGGGGAACTTTACCTCAGCCCTAAAGTATTCTCTAAGGGCCTTGCTAGCTTGGGCACTCTATGGTTATAACTCAAATGAAGCCCAATGTAAGTCACATCTGATTGCTCCCAGGGAGTAAAATTTAGAGAACAAAGAGGCAGGGCACAAAGGATGCAGGGGATGAAGAATATGAAAAAAAAAGGTCATGTTACATAAAATGCAAAACAGTATATAAAATGAAGATTGGAAAGCAGGGGGTAATAAAACAATGGAATATAGGTGAATTATTCTAAATGGTCTTCTGGGCAAAGTGTGAGAGGGTCTCTTAAAAGTAGGTCTATGCATGCTACAGAACATAGCACCTGGCTCAGAGTAAGAACTATCTGCTTACTGAATGAAGGAGACCAGGACTGCTAAAGAGGGGTTTGTTGTGGTTTTTTACAACTGGAAATACCTGCCCCAAATATGGCAATTTGGAATATTATGAGAAAGACCTAGGATTCTTCCAGAAGTGTAAAAGAGGCACCCTAAAACTGTGAGTCAGTGGGGGGCAGTAGGGTGGTAAGGAGGCTGCTCTCCAAGAAGAAGGGTCGTACAATATACCTGCTATTGGTAGAAAACAGACTGCACTGGGTAAGTTACTTCCATTGTCCAGCCATTTCCCCTGGAGACCTGTACAAGGCCTTCAGAACACAGCACTTACTGACTCCAGAGGTAGAGTCCATGGCTACAAAACCACTTCTCATGAGGACAATGTGAAATAATCTGGGGGGAAAAAGCCTTCATCTGTTCATTAAATTCTGAGTATATACCAGGCATCAGATATGAGGCTGGACGTTAAGTATAATTTAATGTCATGATAGTAAATATAGTAAATATAATCCTTGTAACACTATGCTACCTTCCAGTTTGTAAAAAATTTTCATCAGAGTACCTTAAGAGTAATTCAGTATTTACAATACATTAATCCCCCAAAGCTATTTAGACCCCTTTCAAAGTCTGAGATTGCAAATTAGAATTAACTTATTTCTTGTAGCATGATCATTGAAAGGCAAAAATAAAAACAAAACATCTTTTGTTTTATGGAGAATGTCAGTCTTGAATGGGAATGTGGTATTATCACCAAACAAGAAACAACCAACCAAACAAAAGCAAGTTAGCAAGTCCAGTGGAGAACAGAGGGAAAAACGTCTGGTAAGAAAGAGTCTCTTAAACCCAAGCAGGAGAGCATAGGACACAGTTCTGTAAGGGATTTAAAAATTATAAGCTGAATAAAATTCAGTAGAAAATTAATAGGAACAAAAATTGAGAGTGTTAGGTTTTGGTACTGACTCTGCTACTGCCTGTGTGGCTATTGGAATTTTTTTCCCATTTTTTGCCACTAGACAAACTACCACTTGTTAGATTAGAAATACAGAGATGTAGAAGATACCATTCCTTATTTAAGTAAATCCAATATTCTCAGGAGACAGACATAGAAATCAATACAAAATGGCATATGCTATAAATGGGACATGGATGACATAAGGAGGAGAGGCTCTGATTCATGGGAGGAACCAAGGAAGAAGTCTAGGAAAGAGGACATTGTGTTCCAAAGGATAAATAGACAACAGATGATGACACTAGCCATGGAGAAGACAGAGGCTGGATGGTGGGGCTTGCTGGAAGGGATGATGAGGGTTCAGAGATGGACATGTAGAGTCTAACACACGAGAGAACACAAAGTGAGGATGTCTAACTCTTCTTGGTCATTGAGTTTCCTCATCTGTGGTGAGGAGAACTGACCAAAAGATGGTTTCCATTCCCTCTGGTCAAAGCATCTTTGAGAATCAGTTTTTAATCCTCAAGTCCTTCATATACTTAAAGCATCCCATCCTCTTTTGAAGGAGGCTGAGAAAAACCTGACAAGTTTGACTAGCTAAGGGTCACACAGAGTCTGTGTGTCAGAGCTTGATCAGGCCAAGAGTCAATCTACAAGGCAAGGGTCTGAGGTAACCTCTATGGGACTATGGGGACTGCTCAAATAATATTTTGGGCTCTTTGCCTTCTTACTCCCTGAGGTTGGATATGGACACATGACCAATTCTGGCAAGTAAGTTTGAGGCCAAATACTTCCTGCCAGAGTAAGAACCTTCAGAGCTTCTTTTTCCTCACCCCAGTGTGGGAAAGCATGGCTAAAGTACAGTGGGCCAGGATAGAGCAGGAGGTGATGAGATCAGAGAGTGGCTACTCCATCCAGTGGCCAGAGAGTGGCTACTCCTACCAGTGGCCAGGTTCTAGAGGGAACACAATAACAACTTGGCATGGAGCTCCCAGCCAAATGGATGATAGGCATGTAACATGAGCAAGAAATAAAACCACCCTGAGAGGCAGGTATTATTATCTTCTTTTTATAGATTGAAAAACTGAGAGTCAATGGGATTAAATAACTTACTCACAGCTAGTAGGTGGTAGACCAGGATTCAAATCCTTGTCTGGCTCTGTTCAAATACAACCCTGTTCCCCCAACGACTTGATGTAATTTAATTTATTCTGTGGGTCGCAGGAAATTCTCAAAGGTTTTTTCACAAGGGAGCAACATGATTAAATCTATTTTTAGGAAAATAGCTATGTTTGTGCTAAAGACTAAAGATGGGGGGGGGCAATTTGACAGGCTATGACAGGAACCTGGGCCTCACATGATCAAGGGTGTTGAAAATGGAAAGGACGATGGACAGGTCAACAGAAATATCACAGAATAAAAAAGGAATTTGTAGACCAGATTAGAAGAGCCAGAAATTCCAAAGGCCCCCACGATGGCTAAGTGGGTGTGTTAGCAGAGAGAGGAGGTGGGGATTTTGGTATAGAAAGTTAATTTGGTTTGCAGCATGATGAGCTTGAAGTAATTCATTCAGATCTATCATACAGTTGAAAATATAGCTTACAGCACAGGAGAGAGGCAAAAGTTGGAGAAATAGACCAAGGGGTCATAAGGACACAGATGGCTTATAGCTACAGAAGTCAATGAGACCTCTCAGAAAGAGAAGGACAATATGGCTCAGACTGGCACCTTGTGGGAAACCAATGTTTCACCAGGACCTAGAGAAAAAGAAATCAGCAAAGACAGGTAAATACTACTGATAATTGCTCATACCTGGTTTTCCTCCACTTCAGACACATGGAAGACTGCTCTTTTCCCCTCTTGATGTTAGCAAGGCCATGCAACTAGTTATGACCAATGAAATGTGAGCAGGATTGCTGGGAGGCACTGCTGTGCCAAAGCACTTAACTGTCAGCCTGAGTTTCTGAGAGGCATCTATGATACAGAAGGTTGACCTTGAAGCTTGAGCAAAATATAAACCTCCGTTGTTTCAAGCTACTGAGATTTGGGGGTTGTTTCTGCAACATAGCCTAATCTATACTGACTATACTGAGAGGGCATGGTCAGAAGCGTAGGAAGTGAAAAAGAGAAACTTAAGAGAAGGGTCTCAATGAAATCCTCAACTTATTCACACGCTTCAAGGAAGTGACAGGGCTTCAAGGTGGGAAGAGACGTGATTTGGTGACATGGGTTCACTGGGGATAACTGAGGGCAGTTATCAGGAGTGTGGTCAGCTTTGCTGTTGAGTGGACCTATGTATGGAAGTGTACATATCATTTTCTTGAGGTTTTCTTTTTTGGCTCTTCATTTCCGGAGGCAGAGAGCCTGAAAAGCAGGGTCGACTGGGCTGGCACTGGTTTGCATGTGAATTAGAGAAACAGGTACTGGTGGAACATGCAGTTCCTTGACTCTTCTTGGCCCTGTTAGTTGGCAGCCTACACATTTCTCACTGTGGCAGTTTTCACTCACTCAAGCACATTTGGTTGTCACATCCTTGGCTTGTGTTCTCACCCTAAATCACATCCCTCACCCCAAAGGTTGTAGGTTCATACATCATAGCACATCAGAACTGGTTCCTTGAAAAGTGTCCAGTCCACCTTCCCAAGGAAGACATAGGAACCACACTAAAAGCCAACTCCCTGCCCACAGAATACCTCCAGGGCCATCTCCCAATGCCCATGTTGATTTTCCTCACTCACTGCCTCCTTCGAAACCAATGGTTCCTCCATCCTATATCCTGACTCCTGTTTTCTGTCTAGCTCTCTAGATTGGGGACCTGCCTTCACTGTGACTTTAGTCTCCTTCTAGACATGGATTTGTCAATTCTGCACATTGCTATGACATGTAAAAAGTGGCCTGCCTATCCTATGCTCCCCAGGCCCCTGCCTAGTCAGGCCAGCTCATGCCCAGCCATTAACAGGGGAAGGATATTGAGCTGCCCCTCTCAGAACCCTGGTCCCTATAGCATTGTCCTGATCAGTCATGGGCCTTGGAAGTGTGGTCAGAGGTTCACCCTTTTGGTCTCCCTCAGACCAAATGAGTCCTATGGGATACTGGAAATAGAAATTGTGAAAGTATACCTTTCCTCCACCCTTCCCTCATTTCCCTGTTATCGGGAAATGTCTACCTCTTTCACATGTTTACATTGGGGTCTCTGGCACCATGTCCTTAGCCTCCCCCTGGCTTCCCCAGGATGCTTAACTTCTTCCAATAGGCATTGTTCTGTGCATTCCCTGAGGGCCAGCAGAATACAGGACAAAGCACAGAGGCTTTGGATGAAGAGAGAGATCTGAGTTCAAATCCCGGTCGTGGGCAAGTTACCTAATCTCTGATGGTCCATATTTCTCCATCTGTATGTGAGAACAACATGATCTACTTTACTGAGTTGTTATGAGGATTAAATAGACAATACACGAAATTGTTCCTACCATACTGTGGTTATTCAATACATTTTGTTAACTTGCCTCTTTTATTTTCCTTCAGATTTCTTCCTCTTTTATAACTCCATTCCCTAGCTATCAAAATGATTCCATCCTGCCTGTAACTCTCTCCCAAAGCTCCATCATTTTAAAGTGCTAATAAATGAACTGCACAAAGATGTTCAAGGAATATGAGGGTGAAAATGTGTAACTTTGATTAGATACAATATGATTAGATATCATATTTTTAGTTATTTAGAGGCTCTTCCAAAGCCTCAAGTCAAAGATACAATGGATGACAGAAAAATTATGAATCACAGGAGGCTATTAAGGAGGCCCTTAATAATAATAGCTAAACATTACTGAACATCTATTATGTGCCAGGCACTGTGCTAGTAAGTTTGTTACCTTAATTGGCTCACTTTCAACAATAACAAGAACAACAAGTTTAGAAAAAAAATAACCATGAGTTTGAAGTATTATGACCCCCATTTTATAGACTGGGTAACTGAGACTGTATTATAGAGGTTGGAAAATCTCTATAATACATGGCCATATAACTAGTAAAATAAAGAGTCAAGAGTCAAGCTTGAGTCCTCCAATTCCCAAACCACCATGCTGGACTGTCTCCAACATTTGGTAATGGGCCATTCCAAAGCCTTCCCATCAGGGGTTATCTTTTGTGTCTGTATTTATTCCCAGCATGTTAAAATCCTAACACCTGTTCAATATGCCCTTGTCAGAGACCTATATGTTAGAGATGCAGCAAACACAATAAGATAAGTTCCAGCATGCAGTAAACACTTTTATAGACAGTAGCTATTATTATTATTGTTATTACATATAGCCCTTTGCTATGGCTCCCAGATAGTGCTGTGTTTACAGATGAATAAGGACGATTATTTCTGCTTTTTCATTTATCAAAACAAATAAACACCTTTCTTATGAAAAATGCACATCATGATATCCAATCTCAAATCTCAAAGCCATGGTCTGGGTGGAATGAACACTCTCAGTCTTTTTAGAAGCAGCCCACATAACTTCTGTGCCAGGCACATCTCTCCACTGTTCAGAGTGGCTGACAGAGACACCCAGCCAGGTCCTCATGCAGGAGCAGCTCAGAGGAAGATTAAAGAGTTGAGGAGGTAGCAAAGGAAGTAGATAGGCAGGTGTCCTTGCATAGGACAGGTCTGCAAGTTAATCTTACTCAAATAATACGTTCCTCATGGTCATCCTGTATCCTCCATCTGGTACCCACAAGAACTCACCCACCTGCAGGCTCATGCCTAATCCCCTCTTTTGTGAGACTCTCCAAAATCCGGCCAGATCTCTCCAACTGATTCAACCTTGTTTGCCTGACTCCCAGATGCAATGTCCTCTCTATCCCATAAATAGATTAGCGCCTGCCTCAAAGCTGGTGCCAACCTCATGCTCCCACCTAAGGCTCCTTCCCTGAACTCCACACCATCCCTAGCTTAGGTAAATTTTAGGTACCCCTTAAAGCCCAGCTCAAATTCCACCTCATCTGTAAATCTGCTGTTATGATAGAAGCCACAGAATACTTAGCTGCAGTGATGCCCAATATGAAAAAATGGCAGATTTAAGCTTCCTGGGGAGGATGTGAGGCCTCAAGAGAAAGAACCAGTTCTTATACTTCTTTGGCATTCTCCTGTTTTTGGTGATCAGAAAGTCATGCCCTAATCAAGTGTGCTATAAAGATAATTTCTGTTCCCTGACTATTCTTTCCCAACTGACCTTCAGAATAAATAACTAAGGTACATGCACTGGAATTTCTAGATTCTTTGGATGAGAAGAAAATAACTTTGGAAACTATTCTATCATTGAAAATTCCATATTTAAAGGGAAAAAAGACTTTGTAATCAAGCATAACAATACTATGAGGATCAATACATTTATTCTCCTTTGGATGATGACACCAACTGAGAGAATCACAATATAGAGGAACCAGATAAATGAAGACAAAAAACCAGCATTATTTCTGATAAAGCCCATTGGAAAATGTGACATTAGTTCTATCACTAATGCGTAACTCAGTATTTTGAGTCACCTCATCATAGGCACAAGCACACGATCCCAGGCCTGTCCTATTCCAAGGCGCTATTCCCATGAGCTAAGGACAAAGCAGAGGAGAGAGTATATACACCTGGAGGACAGGTCAGCTCTAAAAAAGAGGCAGAGAGAAGCATACCTGGGTCTTCTAAGTACATCAATTACAAGTCAGGAGCAATGAATGAAGAGCAGAGAGAGAAGACTAGTGTTTTCTAGAGGAAGTACCTCCATATGAAAACATGAAGGCAGGGAACAGGAGTTTCCTCTCACTAATAAATGGTTCTAAAGCAGGAAGTATTATGAAAACAATAATACTTTAACTGGATAATATCTGAAAGGTGCTAGATAATAGTTGATCCGTCTTTACTGATCTCCATGATTTGCTTATTTCCATAGAGGTGCTGCCCTCCTCAGGGGTAGCAGGTTTCTTACGTATATACCTATAAGCCATCTGTTGACCTGGACATGGATAATTGCCAAATAACCACTTGCTGGAGTCAAGCCAGAGCACATATAATAAAGAGGCCTTGATTCTTCAGCTGGAACCAAGCACTCATTCTATTTATTCAACAAACATATATAAAGTAATGATTGTGTGCCAGCTATTGTGCTTGGTGGTAGAGAGAGAATAATGTAGACTAGTGAGTACCACTATCAAGCACAAGGTGGCGGCAGCAGGATCCCCAAATTCACCATGTCCTAAGAACAAGTGTGTTAACTCAGATTGGTTCAAAATGCTGTAAAATAAATGCCGATTATATATGAGAAAAGGATATATATTGCAATGTCCATAGTTACTCTAACAAGGAAAAATGAACACATTTGAATGAGAATAAGGAAGTACTGAGAGATTTATTAAATTATCTTTTTTTAAAAAAGATTATTTATTTATTCATGACAGAGAGAGAGAGAGAGAGAGAGGTGGCAGAAGGAGAAGCAGGCAGGGAGCCTGAGGTGGGACTTGATCCCAGGTCTCCAGGATCACACCCCGGGCTGAAAGTGGCACTAAACCGCTGGGCCACCGGGGCAGCCACCCCGCTTTTTTTGAGTATACATTTCTCAGATGCCTTGGGTGCATTTCCAATTTGAGTGTAGTCAACAAACCATTACCTACAACTCTTTCTCAGCCTTCGTATTTTATGCTTCTAAAAGCTGCTTGCTCTCTTTCTTAAACCCCATACAGCTCTGGGGCACTTGGCTGGGGGAGGAGAGCCTACCAGTTACAACGAAGGCCCAGCAATGGGGACTGTGCTCCCAACTGCTGTGGTCAAAGCGATACAGCACACATTGCCTCTTGGGCTGCAGTGAAATCCACTGGGACGACTAAGCTAGGCCATAAGGGAGTGAGTGCGCAGGTGGGAGGGAAGAAAGGAAGGAGAACAGGGCTGGAGGAGAGACTGGCTTTTAGAGGGCTCTCAGCACACTATGCCTCACACAATGCACGGAGGAGTTTCTTTTGTCAGCATCTCTCAGCTGCGCATCGCCCAGAGCCCAGGAGATTGTGAAAAGCATTCTGGCCTCCCCCCAACCCCCAACAGTAATCCCACTGTCGCTGCTGTGGTCAGCTGGGAACAAGTCGCTTTGGCAGCCCAGGTCCCCAGGGAATGGCAAGAAGTGGCTCTTCTGAGGTGTCTTTTGCGTCATGATCACTGTTTTATTATTTGTATTATTTTAATTCTTTCCTTCTGGGCTCCCCTGCTTTTCCATGCAAAACTAGTTCAGAGATACCACTTTTGGAGCTCATTATGTTGTCATGGCAACTAGAATTTTCAAAGTTTATTTCTTCTCTTCTCCCCTCCATGAACTCCCTTTCCCTATTCCCATCTCTTGTCACATACATGTTTTGCACAAGAAACAAAACATGGGAGAAATGAAGACCAAATCACCACCAGGTAAATTTCTCTAACACTCTACTCCAGCACAGCATGTCCCTCCTGGGTACTCGAAATTGCCACTGTTCTCTCTATATCCAATTAATATTCTTAGACTCCCAAATCCCCATGTTATTTGGGAGCAAGGCCTTGGGTAACAGCCATCAGCTTGCCTCCTTCTATTCTCCTGCAGAGAGAAGCAAATATATTCCTTCTTGCTTATATAAACCATGAACAAGCTGCATCTTATTTATCATTTGGTAGTCCAAGAAAACAGCATTTAAAAAAAACAACTGTAGACGAAGGAAAGTGAAAACACCTCAGATATACTTCACAGGGCATCTCTTGAGATAAGAGAAGCTACGGTTGCCAAAAGGAAAGGAAAGGAAATCCCCAAAGAAAATTTGCTAAATTGATTGTTTAATTATAATGTTAACCTTTGCTATCAGAAACCGGATGGAGATGGAGAGGCAAAGGAAACCAGAACAGGGCAGAGAGAGAGCCTGAAATTCCACTTGGCACACAAGCCACCTGAGAAAGGCCAGCACATGCTCTAATTTGCTTCATTCACTCACAGGGACGGGGCCCTTGTGCTCAGGGAGGCTGAGGGGATATCCACAGGTGACATGGTTGTTTGGTTTGTACAGCTGCCAATGGGCAGGTACCCTGAGGACCTCTGCTGTGGCTCTCTGGACTGGGGTCCAGGTGACCCAAGGCAGGTGGTTAGGACAGTCATGGGGATGGTGGCAGAGTCCCTTCTTCCTCCTGACAGCCTGCTTCTGCTCTCTCAACCCCTGAGGAAAGGGAACAGACAGGCTACAACACACAGGCAGGCTGGTGGGATGAGGTAGGGAAGCTGACTCATGGGACCAGACCCAGATAAAGGGACAGTGTCCAGAAATTCTAAGACAGAATTACCCTCTGGCTACTGAGACCCACTCTTTTTAATTTACAGACCTATTAAGTTTGATATGAGACTTCTGTGACATCAAATATGATGGATGAGTATTTTCATTGAGACTCTGCTTATTTATTATATCATTCATCATTGGTAACATAAGGAGATCCTCAATTGCTTAAGTCATAAAAGCTCCAGACTCTAGCATTGCTTAAATTGGTCCTTAACAGGATTAGCTGTGTAAATGGGGAACTGAGCAATAATAATGGGAGCACTGTACCTCATGGTAAGGAGGAGGGTAAAAAGGACAGGCAGGCCAAGCAGGACAAGTGCACACCGGGATAAAATGGAATGGTGGGTGTGTTGGGAGAGAAGGCAAAAGAGGAAAGGGTAATGACTTCAAGCTGGCATGGCAGGTGTCAGGGTATAGATGGCCAAATAGGCTTGGGAGGAGGAATCAGGCTATAGAAGAGGGGTAGGGTCATGCTGACCTGAACTTTCAGGTCTCTGATTGGCCTCGCAGGATTTGACAGGTGTGCTCTACCCAGCTCATGGCTTCTAAGCAGCATACTTATTCCCAGAGCACATCTGAGGGATGTCGTCATTCTGAGCAGTGGAACACCTGCTCCCCCAGGCTGCTCCATACCTTGGGTCTATTCTCACCCTGCTTCTTTTATTTTTTATTTTTATTTTTTTAAGAAGAATCCATGCCCAGCAGAGAGCCCAATGCAGGGCCTGAACTCATGCCCCTGAGATTGAGACCTGAGCTGAGATCAAGAGTCAGACTCTTAAAAAAAAAAAAAAAAAAAAGAGTCAGACTCTTAACCAACTGAGTCACCCAGGCATCCCTCACCCTGCTTCTTTTAATTCACCTGGAAACTCATCTCAGGAAAACTATTCTTGGCACACAGCAGGTGCTCAACAAGTGTTGAACAAATGAAATTCTCCTTGAATGGACAGCAAGCAGTGTATGCTCTGGATGCTCCACTTTGTATCCTCTCAGATCACCTCTGGGTTGTCCTCAAGCTGCAGTAGACAGATCCTCTGCACTTTGACAGATGTGACAGCTCCCACCTCAAGTGCCCACGTCTTTGTTTCTCTGCCTAAGGGATTTTTCCAGTGCCCTGGGAGCTTGCTTAGCTGGCAAGCAGGGCAACCCCAAAGTGTCATCACTCAAGGAGGGACAGGAATTAATCGAGATTATATATATCCCAGTTTCTCAAGTCTTGGGTGGGCAATTCTGAGGTATATTCTATATGGTTCCTTAGAAGGTTCCCAGGAGATGAAGCCTCAGCAATCCATACTAGTAACTCTCTCAATTAATATGTATTCTTTGGCTTCTCCCCCTTCTCTGTTTAAATTTCCCCACTTTTTTCCTTTTGCAGTTAGAGATCACCTGCCAAACAAACCACCTATACCCAACTCCATTCTTAGGGTCTTTTTTCAAGGGAAATCCAGGCACAAACACTCTATGTAAACTAGTGATTCCATCAAATCATTTTCCTTCTGGAGAATGGGGGGAAAGGAAGGAGTGACATTAAATAGGGAGAGAGAGACGGTGCGTAATCAAATATGAACGCCACCTATTTCTCAGCTTTAGCCAGGAGCAAGTCTTGACCAGGGTTGAAAGACTAGATGGACAAGAAATTCCTAGAAAGAAGGGATAACCCGTGTTTTATTATCTGTGATAATGACCAGCACAGGCCAACCTAGACAGTTATTTGCTACTGCTTCTGAGGACAGCATTGAGGAAAGGGGCCAGAAATGAGTGATTGAATGAATAACACACCTCCTCTCTGGGGGGCTCCCAATCTGGGACACAACTTGGCCTTGAGGTACCCTCTGACCGTTTTAGGATTTTTTTTTTTCTATTCATGGGTGTCTGCACAGGGAAGGTAGAGGGTGGGGATGTTATTAACAGCATAGTCCTGGATCCAGCTCCTTATCTCTGGGAAGAATATGAAGTTGTTTTATCCACTAGGGCATCTTTCACCACTGGTTAACTCAGAGGCATCCTCTTGAACACCACTGAGCAAAGGACAGGACATGCCCCACATAGGTTAATTAATGCATTCAAGATACTGTTGCCTGGTTGTTTTTTTTTGGTAGCCCAGTTGGGTGGGAAAGAGCATTTGCAGGATACCTGACACTGTCCCCTTGAGAAGAGCATGCAGCATTTCCCCTGTGGGGAACAGTGAGGAAGCAGTTGTGTCAGCTGAGAAAAGCATATCCACAGATTTGACATAGAGGTCAGACCCATGCAGGTCGTCAGAGAATAGTAGCTATTCTCTCAAGTCTGATTTTTTTTTCCATTTGAAGATGGAGTCAGAGCTGCTGTTCAAAGCCTGTTCATTTTCGTCATGACATTTACCATTAATATCACATTATTCATATGTTTGTTGGTTTTCTCTCTTCACTGTTAGAGTATGGAGCTCATGAGGGTGATGGACCTCATTTCACTCACTATCAAACAGAGTACCCAATATTCAGGTGCTTAATAAACATTTACTGGAAAAGGATTTTAATAAATGAGCAGATAAATGTTTCTTCTCTTTATCTACCTCTACTTAAATTATCTTGTGTCTTCTCCCCTCAGTTCTTGGTCTCAGATACCTGCTGGCAGAGGTACTAACATCTGCAAAGAAGGTCATCCCTCCCTCATGTTATATGGGATCACTGGGTACCCTGATCTTAGGGAAGAATCTGATATGAAAATGTAATGGCAAGGTGATGGCAGAGATACTGCCTGTGTGCAGCTTAGAAGGTCATGAGAGGAAAGGAGGATGATCACACTCCATTTTATTGCCATTTCAGTCAACTCTGGGGAAAGCTGGGGGGGCCTTCTCTGGTCTGGTGAATTTCAGCTTGTGGATGTGTCATCTGCTTAAACACATTAGTTATCAAGTTTAGTGTAATGTGGGTAATGGTAATGGGGACCTTTTAACCGTTTGGGGGTCTCTCTTATTCTTCCAAATGCTCTCACTTGCTGTTCATTTTCCTGGGTTCTCTGTGGAGATACTGTGGAACACAGTATCTCAGTGTTCTCCCCACATATCAGAGTTTGCTTTTTCAAAGTATTTCAATATTTTTGCTAAATGAGGAATATTTTAGGATGCAATGATAATTAAGTGTTGAGAATGTAGTGATGCACTTGACATCAAGGGGAAAATAAAGAACTTTTAATTCAACTACAACTCTAACAGGATCCGAACTTAACAGCTAGAAATGCCAAGCACCCAGTATATAACCAAGTTGTAAAGACTGTGATTATCAACCGGGGAAATTGGGAGGTATTATTTCAGCCACCTCGGTGTGCACATGTCTGCAAGTGCAGAGAAAACATGTCTAATTATAGAGGCTTGACTATGGGCTATAAGCTCAGAATGAAGTGAGGTTCTAAAACTATTACAAATTTCCATGTGGTGAAAGCAATTACTAGGAGATTCCACAGACCAGAAAAAGAGACATAGGTTCAAGCATAAAATTCTTTTCTAATCTTGAAAAGCATAAGATTTTGGCACAAAAGCTACAATGAAATGAGCATGTGAGATAAATTATGACAGCAAAGAAAAGCCATTTAAAAGCCTCTCAAATAGCAACAATTTGATTACACTGGGTCATGTCCCCCATACTGATAATGACAAATGTTCCCTCTTTCTCCCTGTAATGGAGAAGGTCTACACAGTTCTCAGAGTTGTCCCTCGACACTAGCAAAATAATGGAGTTCTATTACACTAATCTGTGTTCAGCCCTTCAACTAATATTAAACTTGGGTTTCAGGGGAATTATATCCACTGAGAACAATGCCCGAGATCTCAGGAAAATTTCTGACAAATACAGACATCCCACAAACAGGAAGATGGCCTTTGATTTGTTCACTGGAGGGCATTTACTGGGAGCCAACTGTGTGCCTACTAATTATGCATTCTAAGTGCTGGGGAAAGGAAGATAAACTCACCGTGCTACCTGCCTTCATACTTTTACGAAAGGGACAAGGATATCCTCAGAGAACTGTAAGACAAGTGCTCTAATAGAGGATTATACACAGTGCAGTGGAAACCCAGATCAGGAAACTTCAGGGAAATATGACCTTACAAGATGAGTCCTCAGTCAAATAAAGCAGGGAGCAGATGCAGGTTGAAGGGGTTGGTTATTTCTAGGCAAAGTGAACAAAGAAATGGAGGAATGTGTGTCTGGGGAACCCAGGAGCAGCAAGTGTGTGGCAGAGCTAAAGGCGAGGAAGGTAGGATCAAAGATGGAAAGGTAGGTTGCACTAAGCTTTGAGAGGTCGTGCAAGATAAGGGACATTAATTTGGATGCTTCAATAAATTGATGATGAGAGAAGCCAGCAATTGAAGTGGTGTTTGTGATTACTCTGTCTGCCTTAAAGCCTTTAGCTGCTAAAATTGAAGGTTATTCATCTGTTCTACACAATGTTAGTTTTCTGTTTTTGTTTATTTTCTTTTTCTAAGGATTTACTGGTCCATAATATTAAAAACTGTCATTTATTTTGGGGAGCCTGGGTGGCTCAGACGGTTAAGTGTCTGCCTTCAGCTCAAGTCATGATCTTGAGGTCCTAGGATCTAGCCCCACATCGGGCTCCCTGCTCAGTGGAGAGTCTGCTTTTCCCTCTCAGTCTGCCCCTTCCCCCTGCTCATGCTCACTCTCTCTCTCAAATAAATGAAAAATAAAATCTTAAAAAATATCACCTATTTAATAATCACTGGCCAATATTATATTGCCTTAAAATTTCAACATAAAGTTGAGATGCTTATTAATGTTCATTGTATACTACTTAATTATTTTTAAGCCAGCCAGTGAGGACATAGAAAAAAAAGAACTCTCATATATTGCTAGCAGGAATATAAAATGGCATAGCCATTCCAGAAGACAGATTGACAGTTTCTTATAGACTGAACATGCATTTACCATATGACCCAGCAATTTTACTCTTGAGCATTTATCCCAGAGAAAAGAAAACTTATTCACACAAAAATCTTCGCAGAAGTCTTCATGGAAACTTTATCTATAATAGCTCAAAACTGAAAACAGCCCAAATGTTCTCCAAGAGGTGTATGGTTAAACAAACTGTGGTATACCTGTGCCATAGAATACTATTCAGAAAAAAAAAGGGGGGGGATGAACTATTGTTATATGGAACAATCTGCATAGATTTCAAGGAAATTATGCTGAGTGAAAATACTGCCCATTTCAAGATCTTACTGTCTAATTCTATTTAGATGACATTCTTAAAATGACAGAATTAGAGAGATGGAGAACAAATTAGTGGTTATCTGGGGGTGGCAGGGAGTGGGTAAGGGACAGTGGTTATAAAGGGAGAGCATTTGGGGTTTTCTCATTCCTTTTTGAAACCTTGTACTTCTTTGTTTTCTATGATGTGGTGCTTTCATGATCTCCTCTTGATCCATCTGGACATTCTAACTCTTTAATGGTTAAATTTTTGATAAATCTGTTTTTTTCTTTTCTATATGCCTTCTATAGATAACCTTACTATTTTTACCAGTTTCTCTATCATTTCATGATAGTATGTCACATCTTTTCTCTCTCTGTTCTTAAAACACAGGTATTGGCTAATCCTATCTACTTATTTGGCCCTCATGGATCCCAAATTCTGTTTGATCTTGAATGTATCTCCCTCCTAGAACAAGAGGTTTTTTTCCTTTCCTCTCTTATTCATCTCAGTAAATGGGACTAAAATTCTCCAAGACATTTACAATCAAATCTTGAGATACCTCTGCCATCCTTCCTCACCCATTACAGCCGATCGCTTACCACCATATCTTGATGATTTCATCCCCTAAAATCTTCACCTGTTTTCTCTCACCAGTGTTTGATATTCTCATTTTCTGTTTACAATCAGATATTTTTTATGGTCAGTCACCTTTTTTAAAAAATCATCTTCCCTAATCCTCTACAGACTCCATCTAAAACTCAAAACTAACTGAAGTTTTGTCTTTTGATTTTTATTAATGAATTTTGGTAGTGTATTTTTATTTTTACAAATTCAAATGTATCCATTGTTTCCTTAATAGCTTATTAATTTGCATCACACTTAGAAAAGCCTTCCGCCTTGAAGAATTTTAAATTGTGCATAATTTCTTTGAATACTTTTATGGTTTAATTTAAAAATATACACATTTTTATACTAGCTCTACCTGCAATTTATTATGATGTAAGATATGAAAACTGGGGATTTAATTCAATTTTCTTCATTGCAGGTGCTGGCCACTTAATAGTGCCATTTACTTAATAATTCATTTTTGCTAATTTGAAGTGACACATATATACTGTTATAACTTTATATATATATTTGAGTCTCCCTTTGGTCCTCCTATTCCTGCATCATACCATCCTATTTCAGAATGCAATTTTAGAATATAATTTTACTACTTGTAGAAAAAATCCCTGTTTCTCACTGTTCTAAGGAATGTCCTGGTTATTCTTATACACATAAGTGTTCAAATAAATTTCAATTTGGTAAAGTGAAAATCTTATTTGTGTTTATTAATATTACATTAAAGTTAAAGACCAAAATAGGGGAAAGAAACATCTCTGCCCTTTTTAAGAACAAGGTTTGCCTTTCAATTACTTAAATGAAAATATACAATTGTAATATGCTCATCTTGGAACTCAAGCTTCACAAGTGCAGGACTTTTTGTTTGTTTTGTTCTCTGCTATGTAGGCAGCATCTAGAACACTGGCTGGCACATAACAGAAGCTCAGTACCTATTTGTTGAAAAACTGAACAAGTGAAAACAAAAATGATTCCATTATTTAGGCAACAGGAAACCATTATAAATAGTTAAGATATACAAATCACATAATTAAATGTCTAGTTTAGAAAGACTGCTTTGGTGATGGACAGCAGGCTGGAGTAGAGTAAGGAGGGCATTTAAGGAGACAGTTGCTACAGTCCAGGATCTAGTTCAGGAAATCTTTCAAGGATGGAATCAATAGGTCTTGATAAGCAATTAGATGCAGAGAGTAAGTGAAAAGTATTAACTAAGATTATTGTCTTAGATAATGAATGTGATGCAAGGTAACAGATGGAGAGTATGGGGGGATAGTGAGTGGAGGGTAGGAGAATGAGAGAATGAATTCAGTTTAGAGCATCCTGAATTTGAGATGCCTAAGGGATACCCAAGAAAAGAGATACTGTTTGGAGCTCAGGGGTGGAAAATTAAATTAAATCCAGGTCTGTCTGTTAGCAAACCCATCTTCTTAAACATTGTTTCATATTACTCTATTTTTTAAATATTGTATTTATTTATCCATTAGAGACAGAGAGAGGCGAAGAGACATAAGCAGACGGAGAAGCAAGCTCCTCGCAGGGAGCCCTATGCAGAACTTGATCCTGGATCCTGGGATCATGTCTTGAGCTAAAGGCATACACTCAACTGCTGAGCCACCCAAGATGTCCCTCATATTACTCTATTAAGCAAACATATTAAATAAGCTCGTCTCTATTAAGTAAACTCATCCTCTGAAAAACAGATAAGTAAATGCGATTTTTAGATGGAAACATTCTTGAAATAGATCTACAATTTCAAGGTTTAAATATAGTGTACAAGTATGCAATATAGTGTATGCTGTGCAGGGTGAATTCAGAATGTATAGTCATCTGTAGCGACCATTAGCACTTCATGGAAGGACAAACACTACAGAATAGTGCATGCATGCATTAGAGTTGGAACATGAATACAAAGTATATGTTCATGTGTGAAAATATCAGTATGTATATAAATATGTATATATGTAGGGTGTGTAGAGATGTGGAGATATATATATATATATATATATATATATATATATATATATATATATATATAAGGTATCAGAGTGTTAGAGGGTAAATCTATACTAAGCTAGTTAAGGTATGGCAGAGGAGATAACAGGATTGTTTTAGACACCTAAGAACTTGGCCAAGCAAAAATAACCATCAAAATCCTAGAGAAGAACACAGGCAGAAACCTCTTTGACCTCAGCTGTAGCAACTACTTACTAGACAACAGTGCCAGAGGCAAGGGAAACAATAGCAAAAATGAACTACTGGGACTTTATTTTTTTTATTTTTTATTTTTTTACTGGGACTTTATCAAGATAAAAAGCTTCTGCACAGCAAAGGAAACAATCAGCAAAAATAAAAGGCAGCTATGGAATGGGAAAATATATTTGCAAACAACATATCTGATAAAGGGCTAGTATCCAAAATCTATGAAGAATTTATCAAACAGCACCCCAAAAAACAAATAATCCAGTTTAGAAATAGGTAGAAGAAAAAAAAGAAAAAAAAGAAATGGGTAGAAGACATGAATAGACACTTTTCTGAAGAAGACATCTAGATGGCATAAAGACACATGAGCATCTACTCAATATCACTCATCATCAGGGAAATGCATATCAAAACCACAATGAGATACCATATCACACCTGTCAGAATGGCTAAAATCAATGACACAAGAAACAACAGGTGTTGGTGAGTATGTGGAGAAAGGGGAACCCTCTTATACTGCTGGTGGGAATGTATACTGGTGCAGCAACTCTGGAGAATGGTATGGAGATTCCTCAAAACAGAACTACCTGATTATCCAGCAACTGCTCTACTAGGTAACCCGAAGGATACAAAAATACAGATCCGAAGGGTACATGCACCCTAATGTTTATAGCAGCATTATCAACTATAGAAGTAGTCCAAATATCCATTGACTGATTAGAGAGTATTACGCTATTGAAATAAGTCAATCAGAGGAAGACAAACACCATATGATCTCACTCATATGTGGAGCTTTTAAAGTTTTATTTAGATTCAATGAATTAACACAGTGTATCATTAGTTTCAGAAGTAGAGTTCAGTTCAGATTCATCAGTTGCATATAACACTCAATGCTCATTACATTAATAATACTCTAATGCCCATCACCCAGTTACCCCATCCCCTCACCCCCTGCCCTCCAACAACCCTCAGTTTGTTTCCTATAGTTAAGAGTCTCTTATGGTTTGTCTCCCTCTCTGATTTTGTCTTATCATATGTGGAATTTAAGACAGAAAACAAATGAACATAAGGGAAAGCGGAAAAGAAAAAAGGAGAGAGGAGAACAAGCATAAGTGACTCTTAATGATAGCAAACAAACTATCCTAGGGTTCCTAGAGGGAGGTGGGTGTGGAATGGACTAGATGGGTGATGGGCATTAAAGAGGGCACTTATGGGACAGCCAGGGTGGCTCAGCAGTTTAGCACTGCCTTCAGTCCAGGGCCTGATCCCGGAGACCCAGGATCGAGTCCCGTGTCGGGCTCCCAGCATGGGGCCTGCTTCTCTCTCTGCCTGTGTCTCTTCCTCTCTCTCTCTCTCTCTCTCTCTGTGTGTGTCTCTCATGAAAAAATAAATAAATAATCTAAAAAAAAAGAGGGCACTTGTGATGAGCACTGTTACATGTCAAGTGATGAATCACTGAATTCTATTCCAGAAACCAATATTGTACTGTATGTTTACTAAGTAAAATTTAAAGTTAAAAAATCCCATGTGCAAAAAATTCTTCAAAAGATAATGGGGGCATTTTTATATTTGGTCATTGTCTCAACATCACCAAAAGGGCATCTAATGAAGTCCCAACATATTTGTTCAAATTTCTCTATAAAAAGGGTGAGTCTGTGTAGAACAGTACCTTGTCCTGATTATTTATCTTGATAGTCCTACTTACTGGTCTTTCTAATTCATTTCCGTTAGCACTTCAACACTGTCCCTCAAAGTTGATCTTTCTGGATATGACTGTTAGCTTCTATCACACCAGAACACCACATTTTCAGATTAATGACTTAGGGCATAATATTTATTTGCTTTTACTCTCCTTATTTGTAAAATAATGATAATATAGTTCCTACTACCATTTGTGAGAATCAAACAAATGAACACATATGGAATGCTTTCTAAATGAAGTGCCCTAAATTTAAAAGAATAACCATTTTAGTCTTTTTCTGCTTCCAACACACTTAGTTGCCCACAAGTCCCAATATGATGACAACTTTATCTTTTAAAAGCAATTATTTCCTAAATAGTGCTACACAGGATTTAAAAAGGCTAACATCTTTACAAATAGATCTGCACAAATAGATTTTTCAAGTTCATACGAAAAAAAGATAAACATGCCAATAGGAAAGTGGGAAAAGGACATAATCAATAACTAAAAAAATATTAGTAGCAATAGCCATGTGAAAAAAAAAATGTTCAGTGTAAAACAATTACTTGTCTTGAAGATGTAGGCAAGGGCCATCACTCTGTAGAGTAAACAGCCTCTCTGGGGCTTCCGCCTGGATTTCTAGGGCCAGTGATTTTGCTCCTTACATTTAAGATACCAGAGTCATCTTTAGTCTCTGCAACATTATTCCCCAGGAGGTCACAGGGAGCCTGGCATCCTCTAAGAGGGGCCTGGTGTTACGGGGTTTCCCTTCAATTCAGCAGTTATTTTACTCAACCCAAGAACAATGCACTAAGATGTTAGGAGAGATCCAATTACATGGAAATCCATCTCTAGCATAAGAAACAAAACCTAGCAAGTGACAGGGACATTTGTAGCTCTGAAATACTCCCCTTACTAACTGTGCAGCCTTAGGCAAGACTCAAAGTCTCTCAACCTCCATTTCCTCATTTATAAACTGGAGTTATCAACAGTACCTAACTCATGAGGCTGTTATCAAAATTAATTGAAATAACGTATATAAAGTATTTGGCATAGTATCAGGCAGATGATGAGCTTTCAGTAAATGTTAGCTCTTCAGTATTATTAAATTCTATATCAAAACTGTCTGTTATTATGAGTAATAGGCTCTATAATGGATAGGCACATAGTGTTATGAGAGTATATGAGAGAAAGATTTTAATTCTCATTGAAGAACAGGAGGAGGCATATGGATCTGGAAAGATCTCATGAAAGAGATCAAGGTTGAAACAGATTGTGAGGACAAGAATTCAACAAAGAAACAAATAGGCCAGGGTCCTATTCTAGACCACAGGAGCAGAGGGCAGAAAGTCTAGGGCATTTCCAAGAAACTGTAAAAGGAAGAGTGTCTAAGGTGAAGGCTACACATGGGGCACAAGAATGTGGTCCACTAGTTTGTTACTACTCTTCCCTGCAGGGTGCCATAGTTGGTCAGCCCTACCGGTGGTATCCAAAACCATCTCAGCTCATGCTAATTGACTCAGTGGGGTTACTTGGTAGGTAAGAAGAATGACTCTTTCCCAGCTCCACTTACTGAGGTATAGACCAGGTTCTGGAGAGAAGAAATCTGCTACTAATAGCTAACATTGATTAAGTATTAACTTTCTTCCAGGTTCTAAACACTTAATATAAAAAAAAAATAAAAATAAAAAAAAAATAAACACTTAATATATGTGATCTGATTTAGTTTTCTCAGCAATCCCACATGGTGGATACTGTATCCTTGTTTGCAATTGGGTAATTAAGGGTATGGAAATGTGCAGTGACTTGTCTAAGGTCATAAGATGATAGAGATGGGATTCAAACCCAGATATACTGTATAGTTGTATTTTACTGCCATGATATACCTACTGTGCAGAGGAATGGTAATCTGGATAGGGAGCCAGAGAACCTAGGTTCCAGTCAAGATCTGCCACTAAATAGCTACCTATAACTTGGGCAAGTTGCTTCACTTTCTATTCTGGTTCCCTCAACTGTAACACAGAGGCCAGACATAAGCTTCTATAATGACACAGACATAGCTTCACTTATAGTCCCTTCTACCTCAAGCAATTTTTATCACACTCTAAGATACAACTCTGACAACTGATACACAAAACAGTGGCTTGGGGAAATTCAGATGCTTCCAAAAAGCTCTCATAGCTTTGTACGTGACTTTCATGATCACACGATTCATCCAGGACTGTCATCCTAGTAATGGAGGGACCATAAATACTATTCTAGTCAATACTGGCATTGAACATGAAATCTCTGTTTGAAGGACCAGAAAGTTCTACATGTCTTGCCAGCCACCAAGGGTCCTTTCATTTCCCTCAAGATTTGCTGTGCTGGATGCTGGGTAATTTCCTTCCAAAAAGTACGTTTACTATATGCAGGATGTGTTTAATAGCACAGGTGTTGGGCCTGGCATACCATGGCATACCATATCCCAAATTCTGAACCTGCTATTTAACCACTTTGTGAGAGGCAAATTACAAATGTCCCTGTCAGTTGCCCTATTCATAAAAGAAAATAGTAATATCTCATAGGGTCATTAATGAGGATTAAATGGAACAATGTATGTCATGGCAGTGGCACAATCTTCAATGTATAGGACAATCTCAATAAATTATAGCCTAAAAAATCAACCTGAAACAAATCGTATGCTACTGCTGTAAAATAGCCAACAGATGTAAGGTGTGTTATGTTTTCTCAAACTCAACAGATCCAGAACCTAAACTCTTCTCCTCAAAAACTTTGTCCTGTGCTCTCCACTAGCCATGGAGTAGCTTAATTCAGAAATCTAGAAGTAGTCCAAGAGACTTCCCTCTTATTTCTATCCCTAGTCCACACTCAGACACACCCACACAGTAACCAAGTCTAACCAGCACCTCTTGGATCTGGCCCATCCTGTCTGCTACCACGCCACTGTACTCCTTTGGGGAGTACAGTTCACTGCTTCTCTGTTTCACTCCTCAAGTATCTCCCTGCCTCCAGGCTTGTTCCTGCAGGATGATCATCCTCAATTAAAAACTGGTCATTTTCCCTGCTTAACACCTGATAGCTTAACAAATCTATAATTTCCTTATTTATCTTTGTAACCTCAGTCTAGCAAAGTATCTTATGCATAGCAAATACTCAATAAACATTTGCTGAGTTGCACTAAATTATCAAACTCACTCAGCAAATGAGTCTGGTGGCAAAACAGACAGACAGCTGTCACTTTGCTTGTCAGGTGAGCCACTCCACTCATATAAGAGATGCAACCAGAAGAATTCCTCCTCTAATATGGAAAGGTCACCATTCCCCCTTAGTCCTTAGGACAATAGGATCTGGACGGGCTTCTTAGCACTTTTCCACCTTGTACGTACCAGGTCACGTTATGTACATGAAGACCAATGTGTGTGAATAAGTGTGTGCATCCACACATGTACAGATTAAAACTTCTGCCAAAGTCTGTATGGACAGAATGATATCTGAGGCTAACCCTTGGCAGCCTTTCTCTAGTTGTGCCACATTGAGTGCTAGTATCCTTGGGTGGAGGCCAATTGGTATATTAAAAAAATACATGGAAGCAAAGGAGCTTTGAAACTATGATATGCTTGATATATATGAGGTTTCCAATTGCTCCCATGTGCATTTGTCAGCAGTCTCTGGCCTGGCTGTCCCTGTCCCAGTCTGGAGACAATGCAATTGCTCCCCTAAGCCTACCTTCCTCTTTCCAGAAGCCCAGGGAGCAATGGATAGAGGCAATGGGCTTGCTCAGGGTCATTTTCTGTTTGTGTGAGTTTTCTGCCCTGTAGCCCTGTGCTTCTGCAGTCCTGGTTTGTTTCCATGGAGACAGGAAGCTCTGCTTCTCTTCAAGCCTAAGCTAATAGTTTTCATCAAATCCCATTTCCTCTGAGACTAGTAAAAATGCTGCAGTGCTTCTATCCATACTTCCTCTTTAAATACACTGAAGCTGACAGCCCTCTTCTCACTGGATCCTGTGCCCCTGAAAGGGGTGCCTCAGCCATTTCCACACTTAGTATCCAGTGGACCATGAGCCCTGGTATAGGCCACCTGCTGTCCCCTCTCGCCCAGGCTCATCTTCTCACTTGCCCAACACAGGGGCTCCTCCTTCCACTGCCTTCTTTCTCTGCTTTCAGAAAGCCTTGGACACATAACATTCAAACTGTCTACAGGGCACAGGAAACATGTCCCCTGGAGACAAAACCTCTAGGGCTTTCCTCTGGCTTTCAAGTGCAACTCCCAACCAAACACTTACTCCAAAGAGAAAGCCAATATCCCCTCCAGAGACATGTGAGAACCAGACCAAGCAAAAGAGAGCATCCTTGGCCCCATTATACACAGAACTAGCTGCTGCTGAACTCTCTGCAGACGCCAGTAAAACTCCATATGTGTTGAGCATCAGAATGTGAAAAAGAAACCGGGACAGAAATATTTCAGTCCCAGCCTGTAAGGCCCCTATTGTTAACACTCCCTTAAATGTCAGAATTTATTCACACCAGCTGTTCCCAGCTGCTGTTGTCACTTCCTAGGCTTTTCCAGAAGTACTAAGGAGACATATGCCATTCCAGGTCTGTTGCATCTCCCAACCTGAGGAGGCTGTCTCCCCATCAGAGAGAAGCTGATGGACTCAAGGCCAATTCAAGCCAAACATCACAGACTTCTACTCAGATGATAGCCACCTAGACCAAACAGGCAGAGAACATGAACACCAGTACTATCAAAGGGTCTAAGAGCTAATGGCTGCTCCATGCCAGACCCTGGGCTAGGCCTCTGCCTATGAGAGACAACACTATCCCATTTCACAGAGGAGGAAGTGGGCTCAGAGGAACTGGTCCAAAGATACACTCCTAGTAAGTGGCAAGATAAGGTTCTCATTCATGACTGTCACATGCCAAAAATCATGCTTCCCCAATGTGTCACTCTTTCCCATCTGGAGAAGGATGCAGGAGAAAAGATGTAACTCCAAACCATAGAGAGCCCATCAGAGCAGATACAGTTAGATATAAGAATTTTGCTGGAGGGCAGTGCTCTGTCCTATGTCCAGCTCTGTTAAAATAGATCTTCAACCCATACTGAAGCTTCCTCCGGAACACCAATGATCTGTTAGCATAACATCTACTTTTCTCCTTCTTCAAATAGTAAGAACAGGTCTTGAATCTTCTGAATTAACACATGGACACCCTTTGGAAAGATGTAAGGATAAAGAACATCAAGTAAGATTACATAAGTAAGAGATTATCCCCTCTGTAGAAATACATGAAGAATGAAGTCTGTGGTCAGGCCCCTCTCATAGGGAATCCTTGAGACAGAGAAAGCATCAGAGTCGCATATACAGGCTATATGGAATGAATTACCTGGAGCAGTGCTTGTACATAAAGGATGGCCATAAATGCTCACTGAATGAGTACATATATAAGAAGTCCCATTAGGTCTTAGGACTTTTCACTCGAGATACACAGTATTAAGAATGCCTTCACAATGTCTCCTGCTTTTACTTCATAACCATTTCACAAGTCACCACAGGCTCTCTGTACCACTCACTTGGACTAGGATGGTTGTTTCTTCCTTAATCCTAGTGAATCTGGTCTCTCTATGCCAATCCTTCCCCCACTGATGCTACATGAATGGTCTTACACACTCCTTTCATCCTACACTTTTATGTAAGTGCAGCATTTTTACTTTGAACTTTTATTTCTATTTTTCTCAAAGTGATGCTTATTGAGTTTTAAAGTCAAATATTTTTAAAAAACTTATAATGAAGAGATAGCTGTCCACCTCCTACCTCACCCCTCCCGACTCCTGAATCACGCTCCCCAGAAACCACCACTTGTAATTTTTACCTGTATTTCCTCTAATATCCATTTCTAATTTTCTAGATATTATATTTACACAACTGCTATTTATCTTCCAACTTTAGATACTGCTTAAAGACTGTTTTATTGTGGAACCTAGGATTTTAGCCTTTGACATTCCCTTCCCCTCCCCACATTTATCTTCTTCTCCCATCCTCTCAAGGCAGTTATAGCATTGTAAGGGACCATCTCACAATCCAGTACTCACAATGAAAATCTGATTGATGGCTGGGCTGGAAAACTTACTCTGCTTATGTTCCTTTAGTGGTAACCCTTTCTTATCTTGTGGAATTGCTTAAATGGAGGTGTGTGCATACAAATACATATATGAATATATAAGTTTATATGTAATGCAAACACATATTCATATATATTATATAAATGAATATATATAATCTTCACAGAACCATTAAACTTTTCTGAATACAATATACATCGGAGAATATACTTGTTTCATTCTTTCCTTAAAGCTGTTATTCTTAGAGATCTCTTTCATCCTATTCAAATCAGAACTTTCTGCTCTCTAGGCCTCTGACAGTTGTCATGCTAGCCTCCCCTTTATCATCATACTGGAATCCCTTTTGCTACTCTCCTCTGTTGAATGCCTTGTTTGCATGGTGTCATGTCCCTCTCATTCTTCAATTAATTCCTTATTTTTAGTAACTTGCATTCTCCAGTAACTTCTTCAGAAATAGTATCTTAAAAACTGCTATTCCATTGTCACAAATTACTGCTATTTTGGTGGCACAGAATTCTACCTTGGAAATTTTTTTTCCTTCAGGAAGTTTTAGGAACTTCTCTGTTCTTTTCTAACTTTCAATATCACTGAAAAACCCAAAGCCACCCTAATTCCTGATTTTTTGTTGATAAAATATATCGCCTTCCCAGTAACCAGAAGCTGTTAGAATATTATCTCCACTCAGATGCTCTGAAATTTTGTGATGACTTAGCTTGGTGTGGTCTCTTTTCAAATTTGTTGTATTAAGTACTCTGTGGGCATTTTCATTATTAATTAAATTCATTTGTTTTCTTTTATCTCTATACCTGCCTCCTATCTCTCTGCCATACAAACTACCATTACGATATACAGGTTTTCCCCCTCTATCTTAAAGTTCATTTTACACCACTTCACTTTCATGAAAAACCCACATTAGTATCTATTTTTGATAACTGGAAAAAATCCAAAGAGCATTTTTGCTTTTACTAAATGGTAGTTGCTTCTTTGCTTTATACCATATTTGTTTACAGAAGGTCTCATAAGAATCCTCTACTTTCAATTCAACACCAAAAACATGCAGCCCCCCCAAAAAATTTATTTAAAAATGGACAGAGGACCTGAATAGACATTTATTGAAAGACAAGACAGACATATGAAAAGATGTTCAACATCAGTAAAAACAGAAATGAAAATCAAAAACACAATGAGATATCATATCACACTAGTAAGAATGGCTAGTAGCAAAAGGATAAGAAATATGTGTTGCCAAGGATGTAGAGAAAAGGAAACCTTCAGGCAGTATTGGTGGGAATGTAAGTTTTGCCAACCACTGTGGAAACCTGTATGGAGGGTCCTCAAAATATTAAAAATAGAAATACCATATGATCTATTGATGCCATTACTAGATACTTATCCACAGAAAACAAAAATACTAATTTTAAAAAACATAAGCAACTCTATGTTTACTACAGAACTATTTGCAATAGCAAAGATATGGAAGCAACTCATGTCCATCCAGAGAGAAATAGATAAAGAAAATGTAGGGGCAGCCTGGCTGGCTCAGCGGTTTAGCACCTGCCTTCAGCCCAGGGTGTGATCCTGGAGTCCCTGGATTGAGTCCCACATCGGGCTCCCTGCATGGAGCCTCCTCCTCCCTCTGCCTGTGTCTCTGCCTCTCTCTCTCTCTCTCTCTCTCTCTCTCTCTCTCTGTTTCTCAAGAATAAATAAATAAAAATCTAAAAAAAAAGTGGTATACACAGATAATGGAATATTACTAGGACATACAAAGAATAAGATCTTGCCATTTGTGACAACATCGATGGACCTAGAGGGTATTATACTAAGTGAAGCGAGACAGAGAAAGACAAATATGTGATTTCACTTATATGTGGAATACAAAACAAAATAAATGAACAAACAAACAAAAACCATATTCTTAAATACAGAGCACTGGTGGTTGCCAGAGAGGGCAGGGGAGTAGGGGGATGGGCAAAATAGATAAAAAGATTAAAAGTTCCAAACTTCAAGTTATAAAATAAACATGAAGCCAAATAGTACAGTTTAGGGAATATAATCAATAATATTGTAATAATGTTGTACGGTAACAGATGGTGACTATACTTATCATGGTAAGCACCAGGTAATGTATAGAATTGTCAAATCAATAGACTGTACATATGAAACTGATTTAACATTGCATGTTAATTATATTTCAATAAAAAACAAAGAATTCTTTACTTTCAGATAGCAAGAGAAACTTGTATTCAATGTATAGATTTTATTTGAATGTATTCTTATAAACTATGTATTGTGTGTGCATATATTTTTTATTTATGTAGATGGTATTTATTTCTTGTTTTTACTAAACTCTATGCTTTTAAGATACTCTGTGTTGCCACGTGTACATGGTATTTGTTGCTCCTAACTGCTGCACAGTATGTCATGGTATGCATCCAACAGTTTACCTGTCCACCTTCCCAATTATGGATGCCCAGGTTCTCTCCAACTCCACATCACCAAAAACCAATGCTGGAAAGAATATCCTTGCACATGTTTCAACAGAACTTTTACTCTGGCAATCTGTGTTTATTGATTCTGGAAACATTTTTAGTATTTTTCTTTGTAAATTTCTCCCTCTCTATTTCCCTGTTCTCTTTATGGAACTCATTAGTTGAACGTTGGACCAACTCTTTGATTTTCTTGTTTTTGCTCTACTTTCTAGGCAATTTCATTAATTTTATATTCCAACCATTTACTACCTCATTATTTTCATTACATGTTTACATTTTTTACATTAATTCATGTTATATTAATGTAAATTCTATATTATTTTACATTAATTTTCAAAGCTCTTCTGAATGGTTAAATGTTCTTTTTTTTTACACAGCAATGTTATTTTGTGGATAAAATTATTTCTCTTCGATCTCTGCTGGCATCAATTATGTTTTTTAAGAGTTATCTTGTGCTCCCTGCATCATTCATATTCTCTCAAATTTCTTTTTTCTGTATATCACTTTTTTGTCTTTTGTTTTAGACATTTTCTTCAAATGCTGATAATCCCTAGTTGTGCATTAATATTTAAGAGCAAGACTCAAAAGAATTATTGGGAACTCTTGTGTTTATGGTAGAGCTTGCAGAATGATGAGTGTAGTGGGTTGAATGCCCCTGCAAAAAAAAAAAAAAAAAAAAATGTCCACATTCTAATTCCTGGTTCCTATGAATGTTACCTTATTTGGAAAAAGAGTCCTTGTCATTGCAATTAAGGGTCTTGAGAAGAAGAAGTCATCCTGGCATATACAAGTGACCCTAAATCCAAGAACAAATATCCCAGGGAGATTTTTAGACAAAAAAAGAAAGAGGTAATGTAACCACAGAGGCAGAGACCAGGGTAACACAGCACTAGCCAACAAATCCAGTGACTGGAAGAGGAAGGAAATAAATTCTTCCCTCAAGTCCTTGGAGGGAGTAATGCCCTGTCAGATTTTGGGCCTCTAGCCTCCAGAACTGTGAGAGATTTAATTTCTTTCACAGTGTGAAGCCACCTAGTTGCATTAATTTGTTGCAGCAGCCATAGGAAATTAACAGGAGCCTCACTGAGGGTGATGGGTGGGACCCATTTCTCTGACCATCTTCAGATATCAGTATACGTAAAATTCTTCTCTTAAGATGGACAGTTTCCCCACAGAGTAATTCTAACCCTTACCAGATTGATCCACTTCTGGGAATCAAGAGGAGATGTGGCTATATGTACAGTTTGTGAACTTTCACTGCAACATATCAACCCTACTCTCAAAAGCACCTGATGTTACCATTGCAAGTTTCTGATTCAGCCTCTACTGAGGAAGTCTTCTGACTTTGGCTGGAGTGAGGGGCTGGGTGGGGCAGATACCTGTCAGAAGAGTTTGGGGGTAGAGATCTAGGGTGTCGGGCAGAGGGCATCTAAGTGTTCCTTACAAGGACTTCTGACAATCCTCTTGTTTTTAGCGCCACCCATACCTCATCTCTCAGACGTACCTGTGGCCTTGAATTCCCAAGCCTTTCCAGGACTGTGGAAGGTCCTGAAGGACAATCATCTCGCCTTTTTATTGTCACTCCTCACCAAAGGCAATTAAATCTCAACTTTCGCACAATTAGATCAGCTACCATTTACTCTCTGCCTTCAAAACTTTGGTTGACATCTCTCATCTGTTATCATTTCCTCTCCTGTTCTGTCATTGTGCCCTTCTGAAAATTTATTTACTCTGTTAGTAGAGTTTCAAGACATGATGAACTTGGTTCAATCTGCTAAGTTGAAACAGAAGCACTACCATCTAATTTGCACTTGAAGAACTTATGCTACTCAAAGAAGAAATTAGGTTCTGTTTTGCTTAGAAAAATTTAAGATTATCTAAAGTGGACCCCTGCTGTAGCCCTATTCTATACTTTTCTTTTCCCAAAGTAAAATTTTTGCTCTAGGTAGGTTAGGTTGCACAACAATCTTTTCTCATTGCAAGATTAATCCCATTTCTTCAATTTTGCTTATGGTGTGGTGCTCTCCTTCCTGGAATGCTCATTCACATATATTTTATCTTATTACATATTATACATACACCCAAGCAAAACTTCAATCCTTCATGAAGTGATTCCTGATAACTTCAGACTATATAGATGATCTATATCTTATATTAGTCAGTAAGACTCCCACTCCCTGTGTCAAGTGTTTGTGTTATCTTGTCTATAAAACACAATTTTCTTTTTTTAAAATATTTTATTTATTTATTTATTTGAGAGAGAGAGAGAGAGAGAGAGAGAGAGAGAGAGAGAGAAGAGTGGGTGGGGAGGGAGAGGGAGAGAGAATCCCAAGCAGACTCCATGCTGAGCATGGAGCCCAATGCGGGGCTTGATTTCATGACCCTGAGATCATGACCTGACCTGAAATCAAGAGTCAGACACTTAACCAATTGGGCCACCCAGGTGCCCCCCAAAATATAATTTTCTGAAGTACAGGGACCATGCCTTAGACTTTGTATGCTCTCTGCAATGGTTACCATGGCACAGGACACAGAGTACTTGCTGCCTGATGTACACTAATCCAAGCTACAAATATGGGATTGGATATTCAATACATGATAGAATAATCATCTTTGAGGGTAAAGACTACATTTTATTTAACTTTATATTCTTACAACCAGCACAGTGTTTGACAAAGACAGGCTATGATTGTTAAATGACTGAATGAGAGGATGTATGGATAAATGAACTCTCACTAGATATCATGTTCAATGCTCTACATGGTTGAAATATTTTTTCACTCCTACAAAAAATAAACATGATTAGAACAATATTCACTACTGCATACACAGCATCTCAAATAGGACTTGGCATACTGGGGCTGTGCAATAGATGCCTCCTAAATGAACATTAAATGAATGAATTGGTGGGTAGTCAGGAGCATGAGTTTACAGTTGGAAAGAAGTTCAGAGGACAGAGGAACATCTGGCTTACCCGGAAAGCACTCCCAGAACTAGGTTGAGAACAAAGAAGGATCCAATGATGATGAGGGGGATGAAGTACAGCCAGTTCCAGGTGGCTCCTAAGGCATCATTGGTCTGAAAAACAGAAAAATGGTTCCTTAATATTTTACCAAAACCATCTGCCAGAAGAAGGCCTCCAACCCTGAAACCTCACATATAGGGTGAAATAACAACACAGGGCAATACAATTAAACACTGCCTACTTCATTCTCAATTTAGTGTTACTGTGGATTAACTCATATTCCACATGTACATAGTAAAGAACACTGCATGAGCCTCACACAACATCCTTAGTAGGAATAGTCTAACACCCTCACCTAACAGCTGAGATAATGGAGTCTAGAGAGGTCAAGTACTCTTCCAAGATCATGCAAACAATTACTGGTTTTATAGTGTTTGGCGATGTCAGTTTCAAGCTTCTGCAGTCGAAATTGGACAAATTTTCAAAAAGTCAGAGGCAATCTGTGTCCATCACTCTATTCCATAGATGCTGACAAAAACCTTGACAGGAAAACAAAACAAAACAAAACAAAAAAACCTTGACAGGGGATCCCTGGGTGGTGCAGCGGTTTGGCACCTGCCTTTGGCCCAGGGCGCGATCCTGGAGACCCGGGATCGAATCCCACGTCGGGCTCCCGGTGCATGGAGCCTGCTTCTCCCTCTGCCTGTGTCTCTGCCTCTCTCTCTCTCTCTCTCTCTCTCTATCATGAATAAATAAATAAAATCTTTAAAAAAAAAACAAAACAAAACAAAACCTTGACAGGACTGCTGGGGAGACATTAGCATTGTCCACATTTTGCTCAGCCCTTGATCCTTGGCTCTGGCTTTCTTTCTTCCATTATAGTCCAATAGTATAGAGCTGGCTCAGATTTGGCCCCAGCAAGGCTCTGGACAGAACAAGGAATAAATCTAAAGAGTGATCCTTTTTACTCTCTCTAATGCTAACACACAATGAAGTGAAAAGCGCTTGGAAATCCATATTCTGGATTCTTATACTACAAGTGAGATGCAAGGCCCTTAAACGGTGGGGGGTTGGGGCAGATTACACCACTTGGCTTAGCAAAAGCAGCAACTCTTAGCAGGATGTCTAATTAGGACGTAGAAACAGTTTGGGAGCATTTTGAAAAGTCTTCTCTAACATTTGAGCCTCTCAACTAAACTTCACCTTGACTCTCTCTCCCAATAGTCAACCCCAAATCTTTCTAAATAGTCTCCTTGAACTGCATTTTGTACATGCAGGGCTTTGAAATCTCCTCATCCCCACACTGGCCCCTCACACGCAAACTTTAATTCTCATTTGAAACAGTTAAGAGGTAAAAAAAAAAAAAAAGAAAAGAAACAGTTAAGAGGTATTTTATTTTCAATTCACTGGAGAAACAAGGCCATCAAACCCAAATGCCATGCCTAAAATTCACGGGCTAAATCAGTAACATTAAGATCTAAACTCAGAATTTCTATGGCAAAGTGCTTCTCTGTCCCTGTGATTTACCTTTTTTTCCCTCTCATTACTAAACTTTGCAAACATATTTTGATTCATTGTCCTTATGCTTCCTGTGGACTTCTAGGACATTCTATCTTTTCTCTCAAAATTATTTAATTTTCTTTCTGCCTCCTATTCAACTATGTCAGGCCACAGAATACAGCTCCCCACTGATCACAAAAGCTATCACTGCATAGTAGATTCTTCCATTGAAAATAGCTTTTAAGGCAACCTCTTTCACCAAACCTGTGCCTTTTGTTTTGCCCCCACACAGTTCAGAGACAGATGATTGCAAATGAAGCAGAACAGAAGTTAAAAACACCTTCTGAACTGGATGGGACGAATGTGGGGATCTGCCAGTTTCAGCGTGTAAGATCTAACTCTTTCATTCAACCAGGTCTGGTCACAATTAAATGCAAGCAGAGAAGATGCGGACCAGACCTCAGAGAAAACGTCTCTTGATTATCAGAAAGAAGATGCAGAAGAACAGATGTTGAAGGCCAGCCTCAAGGGATTTTAATGAACTTAGGAAACGATTTTTTTCTGAGACAGTTAAGACATGGTCCTCCCTGTAAGCTTAAGGATGGATTATATGACCCATGTATAAATAGCTCTATCTTTATTCATGATTACAAAGGCAACATTTTGTAAAGACTGGTTAGCTTGGACAGCTCACCAGTGGTGCACCAGACTGACAAGTTTCATCTACTATATGCCTTAGCCAGTGCCCCCTCCCCACCAAGTATTCTTTGGGAGCAAGGACGGAGTCTGGTCCCAGCACCCAGATCAGGGCTCAGCTGCAATACACCTTAGCTGGTGCCAGCGATAGGAATGATGAAATTGTGCCGTGAAGGTATCTTTGGTCCCAGAAGTGACTGAGCTACAGTTTGAGGATGGCTAGAGCAATTTCAGTTGGGGGATGATTTGCCAGAGATGCTGTAGAGTGAAAAGCATTTCCCAAATAGTGTTCTTCTCATTGCTAGTCATCTGTAAGATGTTAATGTGTTCCGTGGAAAATAAGCTTCTGTAACCAAAGAAACTGAGGAAACACAACAGATTAAATTTTCCCCATAGCCTGTGAGAAGACTCATGAAAGAAACATTATTAACTTTAATATCATTTCATATACTTCCTTGATTATGAAACTCCCTGTTTTGAAGCAAATCTATTAACATATGAGGAAATACAGCCTATGAAATGCAGGGATAAAAGGACTCTCCTCATGGGCCTAACGTCTGGAACACACTTCCCAATTCTTCCAGAAAAAAAACAATGACAGACAGCATCTCCTTATCCATGTGTTGTGCGAATGCTTTGGCTTTGGTTTAACACACCTTAAGGCAAGAACCTTAATTGTCTGTTCATTTCTCTACCTGGTACCTAATGAAGTGATTGGCACACATAATATCTGGCTCAACTAATCAACAGGCCACAATTTGAATAAGAGGATTCCTGTACTTAAAATGTAAACCCCCCACTCCACAATTTTTCATTCTGATATTCCCCTCCAGCTTTGTCTGAATTGTTGTTTTTTTTTTTTAAGAAAAAATGTCATCCAGTATGGTACTAGGCCCTGTTTGATGAGAAAAAGAGGAGGAAGGGGAAGAGAAGAAGAAAGACCGGGAGGACACCACGGCCAGAGGCACCATGCCCTGCCGGGTGATTACAGATAGCTGATGGCTTAAAGGTTCCTTTGGAGGAGGCAGCTTGACAGCTCTCTCAGATTATTCACAAACCTTTTAATAGACTTGCCACACCCTCTCTACACCTTTCTCCTCTCCCTCCTGGTTCTTCTCCTCCTATCTTTCCCTACCAGGAGGCCTCACCCTCACCTCACAAGCCTGTCAATGGATCAGTGACAAATCCAGTAGGACAAGGGGACATACCTCAGCAGGAAGTGGGCAAAGGGCTTCAAATTTTCCTCCTCCAAAATGGCAAGGTGCTTTCTGATGCTAATTAGAACTTCAATCTCCTTCTGACTCATCATTAGGAAAACCTTAAAACTGTCCAGTGTAGGAGAGACGACTACTAAAGTGTCTTTTGAGACTAAAAGAGAAGAAAGTAATCGACAAGTCTCAAGTGAGCAAGTGCCCTGAAACCATGGGAGGTGGGAGTCAGGACCACCAAGGACAGTTGCCAGGGCGACCTCAGAGTTGTGACTGTGTTTTCTCTCAGGTGTCCATGTGTCTGTGTCACAGCAGGAGGGGTAAGAGAGGAGGAATACTGAGGTGAGGAGGAGACATTCTCTGCTGCTTTCTCCAAACCCTTCTGCTTCTGTGACTCTGACAAGCTGCATGTGGGACCATCACACTCTACTTTCCCCAGCAACAATTCCTTCAGGATTAGAGGGCAGCCACGCTGAGGGCTCTGAGCAAGATCCCGGGGGAAGAGACCCACAGTCTTTAGAACATGTTCTGCTGGATTCTGGCCCCTGAGTCTCACAATGGAACCTCCCCTACCCAGATGGCTGCTGTGGAGCAACTAAGTATAAACCAGGCTCCTCCCTTCAGAGATGGGTCTGCAAGCCGTGCCAGCGTCTTCATGCCCCACCACTCATGGAACACCTACTCGTTGTCAGCCATTACACAGAAGAGTGTTTTCCTCCGGGGCAACATCCTCTTAGTTAAGGCACTGATTATCCTTCCACCCAACCCAGCCAGGCCCCTCGACTAGCAGGCTGGCTGCTCTCCATCTCTCTCACTTGCTGATTCCCTGAGTGACACACACATACACGTGTGCATGATGGGGGTAATGACAGAGAAAGCAGTCGGGGGTGGCAGCCCACCTGCACAGGGAGTGCTCAGCAGGTACCAGTCCTGACACCGTGAAATGTGTTCCTTTGGGAACCTGCCTGGCTGGGGGTGGTGAATGCACCCACTCCCTGCGTAAACAGGCACACATGGCAATTATCACATTAATCTCTGGAGGACTGGGGGAAATGGTAGAAGGTGGGGTGGGAGGAACAGGATTGAAGAGAAAGATGAGGATGGAGACAGAAAGATGAAGGGGGGGGTCTTATGATTCTTCTGGACTGAAGCTATATCTATTAGGTTTCTAACAAGGTTCCATGGGGCTCTGTAAAAAATGACAAAGGGCCTCTTCTATGTATATACCTTGCACAGAGCAAATCTGACCAAGAAAGCTAAATGAGCTGAGACAGGGGAAAAGGAGGATACTGATTCTAGGGTTCTTTCAGGAAAAAAGGCTATCTCGGACACACCTGCTTCCCAGGCTGGAGACAGCCTCTGCTGGCAAGCCTGGGCTGGCCTATAGCAGGGTTTCTCAGCCAGGAAACTATTAGCATCTTGGGCTGGATAATTCTTTGTCATAGGGTAACCCTGGATAATTCTGTCCAGTGTGGTGCATTTGCAGGATCCCTAGCTTCTACTCACTAGATGCCAGTAGCACTCCCCCACCTGTAACAACCAAAAGTGTTTCTGGAATTGTCAAAAGTCCTGGGGGGTAAAAGCAATTTCTAGTTGAGAACCACAGGCTGAGAGGCTCTGTCCCAAGAAGAGTTCTTCGGAATCACCAACTGATCTCACTCAGGTCAAGACATGGTTGCAACCACCACCCTAGACTGCCAAAAAGACCAGCCATCCATCTCAGCAAAAGCATCCGTCCAAGACCTCTGCTAACCACCCCAGGAAGAGAAAGTTCAGGGAGGACAAGCATGGGGAAGGAGAGAGACAGAAGCCAAAGGCCAACTCCAGCAAATACCACGTTTCCTAAAGGCGGCACACCAGGTGTCCCCCAGCTAATGGCCCCTCCTTGATTCTGCTGCATTCCAGCACCGGAGGGTGACAGCTCCTCTTCCACCCTGAGGGACCTGGAATTCATGTTTCCAAGCTGAAATGCCATATTTTGTTCAACAGATTTGTGGATCACATTCAGCCTCGGGTCCTGGCCCTTGTGAAACACAGCCTAATGGGGGACCTGCATGAAACAGATCAGCACACACACACACATATGCCCTTATGCCGTGTGCTGTGAAGGGGTCACGCTGCAGCAGGGATGCCAAGGGGCATCCGATCTGGTCCAGGTGGTCAGGAAAGGATTTGGCTGAGGCTTTCAGGGAAAAGAATCCCATGACGTCTAAGACACTACCTTGGCTGAGACGGCAGAGGCCAGAAAAGCAGAGAAAAGGTTCATTATGAAGGAGAAACAAAAAGGAGAAAAAAGTGAAAATTAAGGAGTGCCATGAAGTGGGGGACATATGAGAAGAAAAATAGGAGTCAGGGATGACCTCTCAGAACGAACTCCCACTGCTTTGTAATAGCAGCCCCCATGTTCCTATGTGGATGTTATATTGACAAAATCAATGAACTGATGTACAAAATTGGGCATCCCTTGATGGATTCATTTCAAAGTGTACCAAGCCGTATGAACAGCATCCAGATAACCCGGAGCTTCCCTCCTGTCCTGTCCTAGGCACCACCTCCTTTTCCTCCTCAAATATAACATTTTCCTGACTTCTATCATCATCAGTTATGTCGGCCTAATTGGACAGTCACATCTGAACATTTCCTTGCATATGCTGAGCCATCCATGATCCCACTTTGCTCAGGACTGAACTGCACTCAGGCTTTTACATTCAGAATAGCCCTCTCCCACTCAGTTCCTAACCAGCTCCACTCTTGCTCTCACCAACCCGGATGTTGGTGAGATTCCCATCAGGAATCCTTTACTGCATCCTCCAACAGGTATGTCCATCCCCCAGCAGCTATGCGTGTTAGCAGCTAAGGGCTCACACCTGGGCCCTTCTCTGAAGTATGCCCTGGCTGAGAGACCTGCCTCACTTGGGAGTTTATGCATGCCCCTGGAGTGGCGATGACCTATAACCAATAATGAACTGATGTAAGGGTATCAGTGGCCCAGCCCCTTCTCTGGGTGGAACCACCCTGTGTTGCAGTTCACACTCTGGAGCTGCCTGTGGGATCAGGCTGAGGTTGAAATTTTTGAAACCACATCTCATGTTTTTCCCTGACTTCTCCTGCTTCGCTCATATCCTTACAGTTTTCTCTGGAAAACGGTCCCTTGATAAATCATTGCCACAAGAATCTGTCCCAAAGTCTGTTGACAGGGACTCTGACTGAAAGCATTATACACCTTTCTTATCAGGGCTTTGCCCAACCTTACAAAGCAGCAGCACCCAACCCCTGAGTCACAGAGTTGGATATTTCTAGGTGCAGAGCCATTTATACCCCTCTGACCATGCTCACATTTTAGAAAAAGGATACCAGGTACAGCCTGCCCTACAGCCATTGGGCAGTTAAAGGCATATGGACTATCCAACCTGGTTTCCTGCATACCAGGAACTCCATCCCTGGTCTTGGAAGAGTATGAGAACATACTATCCGATCCATCATTTGGTGGAAGAGGAAGCTGAGGCCCAAATAAGCAAGGTGACCTACAGTCACATTTTAGAACCATAAATGGTCAACTGCTTCCTAACTCTTGACTCTCCATATCACATTTACTCCCAGGTCTTTAAAAAGGCAATCTTATCCATACTATTACCACCTTCTGGGGGGAAAGCAAAAATAAATAGGAAAGCCAACACTAGGACCTGGCAGCCAGAAAGTAAGAATAGTCTTTCTCCCTCTCCCACCCCACAGGCAAGAAAGAAGGGTGGAGGAGCAGGTGGAAAGAGTGAGGACAGAGGGAGTTCCAAGTAAAACACAACCACCTGCTGCCACCCAGCAAGGAGGCTGAACCTGTCAGTCCTGAAGGCAAAGCATCTGATTATGTCTCAGCTCCCTGAGCATATTTAATCAACACTGCAAGTATCCCCATACAAACAAGCTCCAAAGGCAGCAGCTGGCTTAGCTAAAGGCCCCGTTACAAATAGTCAAGACTCTCTATACTTTCTGGCTGTTCCAAACCCCCCAGATTTGATGGCCAGCAGTACACACACACACACACACACACACACACACACACACACACACACACACACACACCTGCCAGCAGGGAAAACTGCAGAACAGGTTTGGCAAAGAAAGCCAGAAATAACCAGCAACCTCAGCCTAGTTCACAGGCAGCAGTAGGACGCCCAGGAGACCAGGGATAGGATGAGCTGCAAGCCAGGCAGCTCTGCTCAGGATCACAGGCAAGTATGGCCCCGTCCTGGACATGGGTGGTGATCACCACTGGCACTGAGCAGACAGGCACTGACGCATCAGTTGAAAATCCCTCTGCACTTATGGGAAGAGGACTCAAATGAACACCATCACCCCGAGAGAGGGTGAGTGGTGCCAGGAAGGCAGCCCTGACTGTCTGTGTCCATAGAAGCAAGGGCCTTAAAACCCACATGGCTCAGGGCCCTGTTATCCCTTAAATCTCTTTGGTTAAATCCTTATAATTTATCCTGATGCTTATCGTGTCGCCCCCCCCCCCGCTTCTGCGCTCTGGCCCAGAAGCGCAACATGGAGAGAACAGGTCATTTAAAGAAGGTAAGTGCTTACATCTACCAAAGCTGGGGCTGCATTGCACAGGGGCTCAATATTCTCTCCTCTCTAGTTTTGCAGGTGTTTGAACATTTCTATAATAAGAGGTTTTAAGTTGTCCCCAAATAAAATCAAACAGTTTATTTAAATAGTTCAGGGTTAATGAACAAATTTTAATAGAAAATCCTCTTTTGGTCAAAATAGTGAAAAATGTTATGGGGCAGGGAGAAATGACAGACTTTTCATTCTTTTCATCCTTTTCTATACTTTAGAACTTTTCCTGCAGTAACTTTTGTTTGTTTTTAATAATGAGAGAAGACAAAGACTATCGGGGGAAAAACAAGAAGGAGAGGGAGAGGGAGAGAGAAAGAGAGAGAGAGAGAGAGAAAGAGAGATCCTCCTGCACTGCGACCCAAGGTGCTAGGCAGGCAGACATCTTCAGAGCCACTGAGAAGCCAGGACAGAGGCAGCTGACCCCCTAGGCTAGGCCATCCGGGCTGGGATGCTGCTTTGCTCTGGGAGCAGGTGAGTGTGTTATTCTGACCACAACCTATGCAAGCTGGCCAAAGTAGGTAACTGAAAGAGGAAATTAAAGAGGATGCCTCCTGTGATGATTAGCTAAAACACATCACCCCTTCACCCGTTCTACAGGCCTTACTGATGAGAGACTTGATGTACTTTTTCAAGAAATTCAGGAACCAGCAAATGAAAGAGGACCGAGTCTCAGAAGACTGTTCCTTTGAGGCTCAGGAACAAAAGGTACATGAGGCTGATAGACCCTGTACACTGGGAGAGCTTTGTGGAGGGTTCATTGCATTCCAGAAAGACTGTGCTGATGATATGAAAACAGGTCTTCCACCAGTCACTAGCTGATCTCCTTAGGGATCAATCCTTCTAGCTATCCTTATTTATTGCTCTTCCATTGGTCCCCTGTCCCCTCCAGCTAGCCAATCATGACTTTCCGTTCCGTGTAAGTACTCAAATCTTTATTATCTTGCAGATTACAGAGATAGGACTCACAGCATCTTGCACAAACCCCTCACTTCATAGGTGAAGAACTGAGGATCAAAGCCAGGTGACTCCAACCAGTTGGCTACAGAAATAGAACTGGGACCCAGGACTTAGAGCCCCCAGTTCACTCCACACAGCACTTCTACACCACTTGGTTCAGTACTAAAGCTAGGTACACATGGCCCTGTGCCCTCTAGTTACTTTGTATATAATTAGTCTAGTCTCATGACCTCATATGGAAGCTACATCAGGTTGAAGACATTTTTGATGCTGTCTCTCACTTTTTCTGAACATTAAGAGCATGGAGTTCAGACCTATGAATACTCTTACCTGATTTAATGAAGAAAGGAGTGAGATCATGGAAGGCTTCCTGGACTCAAAGTAGGAGGAGAATTTAGATTGGCCAATCAATGGAGGAAGAGGGTCCAAGGAGAAAGAAAGGGGTGAGAATGATGAGGCCACAAAGCATTGTTCTTGGCAGAAGTTTGGAAGGACAGGTCATGGAAGACACTGAATGGTGGCCTCAGTGTTCATTTGGATTTGCTCACTCCCTATGAGCTCTTCCTTCTCCCCTCTCCTTTCCCCTCCCTCTGCCAAACCATGAGTTTAAAACACTGCTCAACCTCTACAGGCTTCCCCTAAGCACATCACTGTACTTCACTCCAGAATTCCCTCCGCACTTAGGCACACCCCATAGTAGTATATTCATTCAACACTTTTGAGAGTGTACTCTGCACAAGATGAATGAGAATGGAAAACAGTCCTCACAAGCCTTGGTATCATAACGAAGGCTAACTCATGAGTAGAAATACCTATAATAGAAAAGAGAATATTAAGTGCTGCACTTGAGTTTTTATTTGTACTTATTTACAGACTTTTTAAAAAATATATTCTGTTTCTTTCACATATTGATTCTACCTTCCCGTTAGGGTTAAATGTTTCTCAAAAACAGAACTGTATCTTTTATTTCTCTGTTCACTCTGCTAATGCCTAGGATATTATTCTTCAAACAAGAGATTCTCATAATGTCATTGACTAATGGGAGACTATACCACCACTAGCATTCTTTTGCTTCACAGGCCAATAGAAGTTTCCTTCTCTGGAAATAAATACACCACCTGTAATAAAATGGTGTTTCTGTTGAAATGTAGCAAGTACACTTAGCTAACAAATATTTAGCACAGCACATAAGAGGAGACATTGAAGAAAAAAGGCTTCAAGTAATCATTTTTCTTGGCTTTCATTTTCCTCCACAATGGCTTCTAAGCAGGTGAACTGATTTATCATTGAACATTCCTATTTTAATTAATGATTGTGTGTAAAACACTATGCAAGGCTGGTAGGCTCAGTTGGATCCCTGAAGAAGCCCCAGGCCACTTTCATTTATTTTGTGGCCATAGGAAGCACTCCTACTGCCTAGTAAGAACAGCATGAAAGCAAGAAACCATGGCATTTAAGTCTTTGCATCTTCAGAATCCAAGATATAGCTCTGGAAAACATGCTCAGTAAATTTTTCTTGATATTAGTGACTATAATAAAGAAATATTCAGTCCTTTGTGCCTACTTATCATCTGAGGTCCTGTCCTGAGAGTATATGGGTAAGGTTCTCCACTCTGGTCCCTCTGGATTCGAGTTTCTTAAAGCACACTGTATTACAGGTGTACTCAGGGTATTGCTCTACTCAGCTGTCAGAGTCCCCAGGTTGGTCACCTTTACTTATAAGCAGCCTTATCCATTTACCCCAGTGTTATACAAATATTATTTTCTATGTGTGCCATGATGTGAAAAAAAATGGGAATAGCTGTGCAAGATTACCATCTGTTAGGGACATTGAGGAGGGAATTCCTCACTTGAGTAGGTGCCTACATCAGACAACAGATGTGAGAGCCCTTCCCACTCAGACCATATTCCTCACTTTGCTTCTCCTCTCTTTCTGGACTCTCATTCTCAGGTTCCAAGTCTACCACCCCCCAAACCCTTCTCTTTTCTCATCTCTTGATTTTTTACTGTCTGGTTCACTCTGCTGCTAGAAATTCTACTTGTTTTGCCCCTTTCCCCTAAGATACACAAAGTTCATTGCAATTGAGCATTCCCATTGGCTTTGGGGTATAATAAGGTTGAAATAGAATATGGACAATAAAACAATAATGTTCACTGTTTCCCTAATCTAGCAGTCACTGGAAAGAATCACTTTTTGCTTTCACCATTCTTTGCAGAACTTTCTTTGCTGTTCAGTAGGATGGAATGTCCTAAGATTAATGACGATAGGTGACTAATACAAGAATGTGTATATAAGCTATTGAAGGGCAGATCCAACATGGACCCAGGAAGACCTATTTCTGGAAATATGAAGAGGATCTGATTAAAACATCCTCATCTAAATACTTTCCTATGACTTATATCCTCACACTCCAGTGTAACTGAGGAGGAAAAATAATCATGGCTTCCACATGTTAAGCATCTACTCTGTTGGATACTGAGCTAGGTACATAATATACATTAACTCTAATCTTCACAACCATGTGCAAGGGAGGTGCCATCTTAAATTTGCACATTAAAAACAAACAATAGCAACAAAATCCCAGCTTAGAAAGGCTAAGGGATTTGCTGAAGGTGCTTCAGTCGATATATTGTAGAACCAATATCCAAACCCTTGTTTGGCCTCTTCTCAAAATATTATGCTGTGTTGCTTCTTGCCTTGGGGGTGGGCAATAAAAATAACAATGTTGTTTTAATCTGGAACAGACCTGAGATCAGAGTTAGGATGCAGGTATTTACAACAGCAATGCCAGTAGAGGAAATAGTTTCCGACCTACTGCATGTCTTCATCCTATCCAAGTGTTCTATTGTTTCAACTCCTTTGATATGTTTCCCTTAGCTCAGGGGTTTCTTTTGGGCCTCAGACACTTGATATGGTTGCAAGACTGTCACAGCTAGTTCCCTGGTTAGTAGGCAACCGCCACTCCGTTGCCAGGGTGACCTTGTAAAGTAGGACAAGTGATTCTCAGCCACGCAGTTGGCTTCAGTCTTCAGAGCAGGAGAAAGGTGTTCTTTCTAACCAACATATCTTACTGTCTCTCCTCTGCTTAAAAACCTCCGATGGCTGCCCTTGCTAAGTCCCCTCCCAAGACCAATTCCAGCCTAACCATTCCAGTTCACCCCATGGCTGCTGCCTCTACCTACCAAGCCACATGACCATGCCCTGCTTCTTGTAATTCCCTCTATTTCATGTTCTTTCCTATCTCTCTGCTTTTGCTCATGTTCTCTATGGTGCTTAGAAACCCTCTCCATTTTTTCCACCTGGCAAGCCTCTGCACATACCCTGGTTAAGTGTTATCTCTGCCAGGGAAACCTTCCCAGAGTCGAGCATTCCCATCACTCCCTCCACTTAATGCTGTCATACTATCTAACTGTGGACTGTAATCAGTGCTTGCTCATATATCATTCTCCTCTGCAAAGCTTGATAGCCCTTAAGAGCAAGGAATAGATCTCATTTGTCTAGGCATCTGCCCCAGAACCCAAATTATCTCTCAGTAGGTACAAAGCAAGTGTTTGTTGAATGAATAAATAAATGAATAAGTTAATAAGCTGAATGCATGGCTCTGATTAAATCCAAGGCAAGCAGAATGGAGAAAAGAAAAGATGAGAAGAAAATTTCTCAAAGAGTTAATTAAATGCCTAGAAGTCTCTTTCATTGCTAAAAGGGCAGAGTGAGTGGATAATTTGAGGGAGTTTATCAGGGATTATCACTTAATAAGCCCTTCCCAGGTGTATCTTCCAGGAAAGACTTCATCCTCTTATCCTCTCTGGAAGAAAACAGGCTGTCTCACTCTTAATTCTGATGAGCTCAGGAAAGAATTAAAACAAAACTGCTAAGACTCTGCCTTCCCATCCAGTTACAGTTTCAGCTATAAACTTGGGTCTGAGGGAGATAGAAAATTCAGACTGGACACTCAGCATGAATGGAGACTACAGTTCCTGGAGGGTCCCAAAGATTAGGGGAATACTCCCTGATCTTGGAATACCAACAGATAACCAGGTCTCTCAGGACTGGAGAGGGTATCTAAGAGGGGAGAGGACTTGGCTTCAGGGGACGCAATAGAAAGTGCAGCCTCTCTGGAGGACACACCCAGCTAATGCTGACAGCACCAGGCACATAGCATTTGGGCACGAACATGGTAGGGGGTAAAGCATCTCTCAGGGAAAGTGGACCCGGCCCTCTCAATGGCAAAGCTAAGTTTCAAATTCTAGATCCTAGTTTGAGGGTCTTCCCTCTTAAACTTTGTGGAGTAGAGGTATTCTCTCTGCTGGGATTGCTTTTAAACCTCAATCTCGACAATTCCCCTTCATCATCTCCAAAAAAGAAGGAAGGAAGGAAGGAAGGAAGGAAGGAAGGAAGGAAGGAAGGAAGGAAGGAAGGAAGGAAGGAAGGAAGGAAGGAAGGAAAATAAGAAAAAAGGAAAGAAAAGGAAAGGAAAGGGAAAAGGGAAAGGGAAAGGAAAGGAGGAGAGAGGGAGAAGGAGAAGAGAGAGAGAGAGAGAGAGGGAGAGAAAAGGCACTTTGGTCAAAATCCTAGTCATCCTTCAAGGCCTTTCTTCTGCCCCATCTGGATGAAGTGATTCCCTGATTGCCCAGCTAGGGTTGCTTCCCCTGGCTGGTGCCCCAGGCTTGCTCAGGGGATCTTGCAACCCCCACATTCAGACCTACCTGCAAATCATTCTCTTGGCTAAATCCTGGTGATTAATTTAGTCTGGAGGGTACAAATTTCCCAGGCAGATTGTCTGATGCTCAGCATGAGGTTACAAAATATGGATAATAAGAGGCAACATCTTATTGCAAGTACTATGTTCCTTTTGCCCACACTGGCACCTTCAATCTTCTAAAAAAATCTTTTGAAGTGGATGCTAATAACAATAGTCTTTTTTCCCCCCAGTGAGGAAACTGAGGTACAGAATAGTTGAGTAACCCATCTGAGGTTGCACAGAGTATAAGTGACCAGGCTACAGCTAGCGGTCTGACCCCAGAAGTTTTCATCAATACATTCTGTACTTGGTACAGTTACTGAAACAGAGGAAATGTTCCACAAACATTAGATGTTAATGCTATTTAAATAGGTTAGCCTCAGCTCCCTTCCTTTAACCCTTGGAAAAGAGGGGGGAAAAAAAGAAAGAATCACTTTATATGAATGAATCAATTTGTATTCATCTCATCTAAATATTTTACTTCCCTTGTGCAAGGAGATTGGTGCCTACTTCCAAAACTTTTTCATTATTTGTGGGTTATTACAATATTTATCACACCATATAATAGTTACTTACTTGTCTTTCCCCCATACAAATCTGTGAATTCTTGGAGGACAAGGTTTTGTGTTTCTTTGTATAGAGAGTAACGGCCACAGTTCCCTGAATAGGTAGGTGCTCAATAAACATGTATGAATGGATGACTGAGCTAACCAAATCATTTAGAAACAAAACACAGGGGGAATATTCCAGCCATAACTAGTTCAACCTGGGTAAACATAGTCTAGAGCAATGGTTCTCACAGGGGGGCTCCTGACTCCACAGCATTAGTATTTTGAGGGGCCTTATGGGAAATGCATGTTCTTGGGTCCCTACGAAGATCTTCAAATCAGAACTCTGGGAATGAAGCTCAACGCTCAGCAACTGTGTTCTAGCGAGCTCTTCAGGAGACTCCTGCTAACATTTGAGAAACACTGGTCTAGGAAGATTAAAAAAAGAAGTCAGCCATGTGTAGCCTCAGTTGCTGAGGTATCCAGAAGTAAAAAGGAGAGAAGTATGAGGAAGGAGAAAGCCTGAGGTTGAGTAAGGGGGAGGAAAGATGACAGAAGGGTGTGGGGAGAGATGGAGAGAGAGCATGAAGGGAGTGGGTGAGGAGGAGAGACTGATTCACCTTGAAATCTCCTAGGAATGAAAGGGGTTCATGCTCTAAGCTAGGTGCTGCCATAGCAACGGGTACAGCGTCTCTCCCTTGTACCCCACCCCCAGGATGGCCAGGCATAGACACACCTACGCTGAGGCCTGAGCCCTGCAGAAGGATCTGAGCTTGAGTTGGAGAGATGCCGTGAGGGAAAAGCTTAAGGACAAAGCACCCCACATCAGCTCTGGTTCCCAGCTGGCTCCTGCAAAGGCTACTTCTTTGTAAGGGCGGAAGACAACGCAACGTAGAGGCGCTTGATTTGCTTTAGGCTCATAGTCTAACACAGCCTGGCTCAGGCGGATGGCTCGGCTGCCCTGTGGGACACTGTGAAAAAGAGGAGTGACTTAAGAGGAAAGGAAGGGAGCCCATCGAGCTCCAGGGTTGGAAGCAGAGGACAATGAAGCAGGGCTAAGAGAGGAGGCAGGGATTTGTCCAGAAGCCGGGAGAGGAGACCAAATGCGGAAAGGGCATATCAGCATAATGCACCTGAAGACTCAAGGCCACAGACTCTGGCGGAGAACAGAGGGATTAGGAGGAACGGCAGGCTCATGAGCTTGTCCCAGCTCTTTACTGGGAATGGCTGAGGCTTCCAGGGCACCCACAAACTGGCTTCCCTAAGGCAAGATGGAGGCTGCGGGAAGAGGACACTGAGATAAGCCAAACGCACAATGCTCCGTGCATTCGATGGAAATAACTTAGTAAAAGCGAGCTTAAAGCCAATTAGACATTAAAAGTAAGATATAATTGCTGTTGCTATGTTTGTTTCCAAGAAGAACTTTTATGATTAGACAAATGGGTAGCATTAGAATTCTGAGCAAACTGTGTGGAAGACTTAGCCTCGCTTTCTCTCTGTGTGATAGAAGAAAGTAAATGTCAAAAAGATAAATCAATAAGCCACTACTATGTTAAAGGAATCTGCCCTCAGAAAATCTTTGTGCAGCCTGAACCCCTTCTAGGGGGCAGGGAAGATGGGGAAGAATGTGCAGCCTGAACCCCTTCTAGGGGGCAGGGAAGATGGGGAAGAATGTGCTGAGAGATTTCTCACATCTGATTTAACCTTCAAAAGTCTGATGAAGTTGTCATTATTACCCCCATTTCATGGAGGACAAAACCAAACTCAGACAAATAGTAAAACAAAGAGCCAGGATTCAAACCCATGTCTGCCTGACTTCAAATACCATACTCATTTTTCTGCAACAAAGGACATGATTCTGTTTACAATAAAGGAGAGGGGAAAGAAGCAGTGGTCCATACATAACCCGAGGGCTGTGATGTCTATTCCAGCCAGAATGGGATGTCTTTCACTGGGCAGGTTACCTCTGTGAGACATTATAGGATAATGAGAAAACAGTGGCCTCATCTCTTATTAGTTGTGTGACAATGGGCAAATTATTTAAATGTTCAGTGCCTCAATTTATCAATTTGTATAATGGAGATGATAATCCCTATCATGGAACAGTGCAATTTGCAGAAATAAGAAGTACAGTCTGATAGTTAACAGTCCATCATGAGGGATCCCTGGGTGGCGCAGCGGTTTGGCGCCTGCCTTTGGCCCAGGGCGCGATCCTGGAGACCCGGGATCGAATCCCACATCGGGCTCCCGGTGCATGGAGCCTGCTTCTCCCTCTGCCTGTGTCTCTGCCTCTCTCTCTCTCTCTGTAACTATCATAAATAAATAAAAAAAAAAATTAAAAAAAAAAAAAAAAACAGTCCATCATGATATTAGCTGCCCAATCTTAGGTAAGTCACTCACTTTTTTGCCCTTCATTGGCTCACCTTTAAATTGCATGGATTGGAAATAATGTAGTTAAAACACTCCCTATTCTGCACGTGGATACTGTGTTCTTTTTCCCAGAGAGGACACACTCCCATCCCCTGCTGCTAGGAACTTCTGCCTGAGGCAGCTCACAGCTGCACCCAGCACTGGGACTGCCCTTGAACCACACATGCCTGGCTTGCTCTGCGGGTGTGGGTCAGTCCCTCCTCTGTTGAACTCTGACCTCCTGGCTTCCCCAAAGTACATTCTTTTTTTTTTTTTTTTTTTTAAGATCTTGTCATTTATGAGAGATACACACAGAGAGAGAGAGAGAGAGAGAGAGGCAGAGACACAGGCAGAGGGAGAAGCAGGCTCCATGCAGGGAGCCCGACTGGGACTCGATCCCGGGACTCCAGGATCATGCCCTGGGCCAAAGGCAGGCACCAAACCGCTGAGCCACCCAGGGATCCCCTCCAAAAGGGTATTCAATAAAAATTATGCCTGCAATTCTCTGGTGCAGAAATGGCTTCCAGGGACCTCGATCTAATATCTATATCTTAGACAGCGCTCAATAAAGAGTAATCGGTAATAGGATTATCATTGTAGCCTTCAAACTCAAAACACAGTGACAATGTATATGCAACTCCTGGAAGCTTTATAAAATTGTTGGCTGGACTGAATGTTTTTTGAGGAGAAGGACTGTGTCTTGAATGTCTTCACCTTTCCTCCAAGCACCCTGAAGACAGCAGATCCTTTAGGAACATATTTGACTTCTACAGCTATATTTCTATTCACCCCAGAATCAAATCAACCTGCATGGGTCCAGAAGGTACAAATTTCATTTCCACAATATTGACACACATGGCTCACAATGGTGGCACTCAGTCTCAGCAGCAAGGAACTTTATAAATGAAGTCCCTCTGGAAGAATAACTGTAAAAATGGGCCACACAAATCAAGTAGGGAGTGGATGATACAGACTATTACCATCGGCTCTTTAAAAGTTAAATATTAAACCAAGCTCATATCTGTAAAGATGGGTGTTGTGGACCTGATCCTCCGGTATCCCCCTGAGGCATATACTCGTTGGAGGACAGCTGATCCCAGCAGAACTGTCTCTCTGCCCCAGCTCCTGCCAAGGTGACAAAGAAAGCCCCTGACTGCACTCGGGATACACTCTCCCTGGGCTTGTGGAGTCAGACAAGGGGCCCGGCGAAAGGGGGTGTGGGTCAGGTGTTTTCTCCTGGGGGCCCAGCCAGAGCTACCAGGAATCACAAAAGGTGGGCAATGTAAGGTTCCTCAACTCTCTCCTTTCAGCTTGCAGTGAGTGGGGATGAAGTAGGCATTTTAAGAGGGGAGTTTTTGGCATGGTCCTTCAAAGCAGAGGATCTGGCTTCTCACCTGCTCTGGGATTCACTTCCCTCTGAGGAGCATCATCTAGCTGACAGGATGGTGGGAGTTCCTGGGCCAAGGGGTCCATCCTCACCATCCTCATCTGGTCTCTTCCAACCAGCCCCTGCCTCTGGGAACACAGCCCCAGGCATGCCCTAGGTCCTCCAGCACTTCAGGCATCTATCAGCTTCCTGAGCACCAATGAGACCCAAAACACTGTGCTGGAGGGAACAAATGTCTAGAGAATACCCCTGGTCTTGGTCAGCCTAATATCCAGTCAGGGAGATCAGAAAGTGCAATGACTGAAGGCATAAGAAAGGATATCCCCAAAATAGGACATTCAGGGAGGGGAGGATAGGTTCTGAGGGTCTAAGCAGTCCTACAAAACTTTCCCAAAAGAAAAGGAATCCTGGTAGAACTGGAGAACTGGAGGGTATGATGCCGAGTGAAATAAGTCAATCAGACAAAGACAATTATCATATGGTTTTACTCATATGTGGAATGTAAGAAATAGTGAAAGGGACCCTAAGGGAAGGAGGGAAACTGAATGGGGAAAAATTAGAGGAAGACAAACCCCAAGAGACTCCTAACTTTAGGAAAGGGTTGCTAGAGGGGAGGTAGGTGGGTGGGGGGATGGGGATGGGTGACAGGCACATGATGAGAGGAACACTGGGTGTTATATTGTATGCTGGCAAATTGAATTTAAATTAAGAAAAAAAAAAAGTCATCCTGGAACCTGAAATATTCGAGCTCCTTAGAGAGAAGTCCATTTGCAGCCTGAGGCCTCCCATGTCAGCCCAGGCTTATTAGCACACAGCCAGGCTGCAGGACCGCCATAATCACCTAATTAACCCAAAACTGTGCACCTGGCTGGCACCCTGCCACCATGGGCACCGAGCCCATGGAAATGTCCCTATTGTGCAGAGTCAGGCTCCGCTGGCTTGTTCTTGGAGAGTAGGCCTCCAAGGAGCAACACCCAGCTAAGGGTGACAAAAACCAAGCTCCTTCTAGTCAGGCCTTCCAGCTACCTGAGGGCAATTCCAGTAGGTGCTGGCCCATCTGGCCTAGGAAGAATTAGGTCAGAATTAGAAAAGAACACTACTACTGCCGAAGGTGTGTGGGGCTCAAAGCCAGTACAGGCAGAAAGCCTAGCACATAGTAGGCAATCTTCCTCCCTCCCTCCCTCCCTACTAAAATAGAGAGATATACATACATATACACATATATTCATTTATTTACATATTTATTCAAATTTTAACTAAAGTGGCTTTGCACTCAGCAGGGAGTCTGCTTAAGACTCTCCCCCTCCTCCTTCTCTAACAAAGAAATATTTTTTTAAAAGATTTTATTTATTTATTCATGAGAGACAGAGAGAGAGGCAGAGACATGGGCAGAGGGAGAAGCAGGCTCCCTGCAAGGAGCCTGATGTGGGACTGGATCCGGGATCCCAGGATCACTCCCTGAGCCAGAGGCAGACGCTCAATTGCCGAGCCACTCAGGAGTCTCAAGAAATAATTTGTTTTTTAAATAAAATAATAAAAGTAAAAAAAGAGGGGTACCTGGGTGGTGCAGTTAGTTAAGCATCCAACTCTTAATTTTGGCTCAGGTCATGTTTTCAGGGTCCTGGCATTGAGCCCGCACCAGGCTCCTTGCTCAGTGGGGAGTCTGCTTAAGACTCTCTCTCCCCCTCCTTCTGCCCTTGTGCCCCCTCTCAAATAAATAAATAAATAAATAAATAAATCTTTAAAAAAATAAAGTCTAACAAATGTAAGAAATGGATGAATGAATAAATGTTAGAATCTAATAGTAGAGAAGCTAAAACAGGTATAGAGGGTAGTGTCGATTTTACTACTTTGTGCTGTGGGATGGTGAGGCAACAGGGAGTTCACCTTACTTGATATTGTGTAACTGTTTTCTAGCTGGTTTGCTCAACAGTAGCAACAAAGCTGTCCTGATCAGTTCTCAATTTTGATGCGCTGATGTCTGCTTTACCTGTGAAGTTTTAAATTGCAAAAGCAATGTGTGTGAGGAATAATTGATACACTACAAAAATGTGGGAAGAAAGAGTTTAGTCTCCCCTCACCTCCACTCTCATCCTGCTGTGTTTACATAAGTGTTTATAGCCTGATGTGGATGCTTCTCCCACCGATCCCCATCTATGCACATTCAAACTTACATATAGTGTCTTGCTATTTTTTTTAGATGGAATCATCTATATATGTTACTCTTAAGCTACAGCTTGCTTTTCTTATGTAAAAACATGAGGAATGTCCCTCCAGGACAAACACATAGATCAAATTCATTGAAATACATGCGCACACATATACCACACAGGCATGCACATATACAGAACCATAGCAATGGAATATTCTACTAATCTCACTACTGATCATGTTTGTTTGGTTTTGGTTTTGATGCTGTAAAACAAGGCTGAACTACTCTCCTTTATATATTATATCCTTGTCAACCAGCCTTCTTATTCAATAGGTGGAAGTCTCAACAATGGGTTTACTGAGTCAAAGGGAATATTAGTTTTCAATATTAATTCCCCTAAAGGTTGTAGTAATCCACCAAATACCAGACACCACCAAATCCACCAGAAATTCATGACTGCCTTTTCTTCCTCATGCTCACAGATGTTAGGAGCCTTAAATATCGGCCAATCACACAAAAAATAGATCCTATTTAATTTGTATTTTTCTGAAATTAGCATCATTTCAGGTGTTTATTACCACATAAATTTTCTTTTCTTTGAGTTGCTCGTTCATATGCACTATCCTTTTTTTCTAGGCAGTTATCTTTTTCTCATGAATTTGTAGAGGCTCTTTGTGATCAGTTATATTAGAAGCTTATTTTGGGACGCCTGAGTGGCTTAGTCAGGTGAGTGTCCAATTCTTGGTTTCAACTTAGGTTCATGATCTCGGGGGTCATGGGTTTAAGCCCCATGTCAGGATCTGCACTCAACAGGACATCTGTTTGAGGATCTCTCCCTCTTCCCCTCTCGCCAGTCATGCATGTGCACACACACACACTCTCTCTCTCTCAAATAAATAAATAAGTCTTTAAAAGTAAAGCAAGCTTGTTTTGTGTCATTTTTCTTAGTCTATCAAATATCTTGATATTATTTATGGTGGGTGTCCTCTGCCATTGAAAAAACCTGTAATATCTATATAATTATTTCTTAAAGTTACTGAATCAAAATTAGCATTCCTACTGGAAATTAAAAGATTCATATTCTTTTCCTTCTTGGTTTTATTTAGGGGTGCTCTGCTTCACGAATACTAAGATTTTGGTATTAGAGGCTGAATTTACAAACTGAAGTAAGGTAATGCATATTACAGAAACTTCACAGGTGTATTTGACAGAAAAGTTAGGAGAAAATAATTGTAAAATATCTCCTCCCAACCATTAGAGAAACAAAGGTTGGAAACAAATTTTCACCGATCTTCACTCCATGTAGAAGGCTAAGCAAAAACTATCCACTGCTGAATGCTTATCCCAATGCTGAAACTACTCAACACCAAAGTCCTTCCAGCCAGTGGATCCTAACCAGGCCTTTGATCTTGGTCATCTTTGGGTGTGCATCACCCAAGCCAGCTCCTCCTCCTATCTTTATCTCCTTCAGTGCTCCGCTCAAACACTTACCGTACCCTCATTTCTCTAGACAGAGGGACTCTGTGCTATCATGGGTCTCCCTGCATCCCCCAGCATTGCACTTACCTGTGGTTTGGTAATTATTTACCTGTCATGCATATTTATATTCCCAACACCTAGGGAAAGAGAGCAAAGCAAACGGGCAAGAAATCAAGAAAGAAGCACTAAACTCCAAAGCCGAATGTTCACAGTTAACTGCCAACTCAAGATCAATCAGGAAAGAATGTTAAACATTGCTGAAATTACAGGGTAAGTTAATGAAGAAAAAAAAAAGATTCAATTTACAAAAAGCTGATTGACACACTAAATGTCAAGAACATGCCTGGTTCATAAAGAAAGGCCCACCTACGCTTCAGGGTTGCTGAACTGCCATTCTCCAGCTACCATGTTTCACTCTGGGACAAATGGTTTATGGTCAAGGATAAAGTCTAAATATTCATTTCTCAGACTTTTAATGAGTTTTGGAATGATGACTATCACTTAGCCCTGACTGCAGCCAATTTTCTCTGAGTTAATCTTTTTTTTTCTCTGAGTTAATCTTGACATCAACACCCCACCTAAAAGACTTTTCTATGATTAAAAAAAAAAAAAATGATTCATGTGATAGCATTCACTTCAAGCTCACATCTTCCAGAAGCAACATATATTTAAATTGACTATAAGACTACAAAGAGGGCAGCCTGGGTTGGCTCAGTGGTTTAGCGCCACCTTCGGCCCAGGGCATGATCCTGGAGACCCAGGATCGAGTCCCACGTCGGGCTCCCTGCACGGAGCCTGCTTCTCCCTCTGCCTGTGTCTCTGCCTCTGTGTGTGTGTGTGTCTCTCATGAATAAATAAATAAAATCTAAAAAAAAAAAAAAAAAAGACTACAAAGAAGCCTGGCAAGGAGCTCCCAGGAGAAAGGATTTCCAATTTTTAATACAAGAAAATTATTTGGTTGCACAGAGGCCTTCTTTAGGAATAGAGCCCGTTTCCTCTATAATTGCTGTAGTCATTTACTTCCTTAGTCTCATGTTTTCTCTGAAAGTGTTTTCATTCCTGGGGGTTGCTAAAGAATCTAAGAAAAGGAAAGTTTCCTGAGCCACCCCCAATGATCAGAGCTGGACACACACCTTTATAGTAGGACAGCTGAGTTTTTCACCTAGAGCAGGTTCGAAGGTTATTGACATTGGCCAGTCATCTAAGGGACACAGACCAGCCCATCTTAACACTTCATCACTTCATCTAGCTTCTTGGTGATTTTTTTCTTTTCTAAAGAATATGACTTAATCAGTCTTATGATTCCGGCTTCCAGCATTACAGAATATGTCTAAATGATCTCAAATGTGAATTTCATAATACAGAAATAATTTAGTTCACTTTAGTACTAAAATGAATATGAACTAAATGTCAATAACAGGGTGGAAAAGGCTAGACAGAGAAAGCAGAGGTGGGTTGACAAGACATGACACTAAAACAATGAAATTATTGTATCATGATTCAGAAAAGTTTAGCAACCTTTAGCCTCACCCACTGGATAAGCATGTTAGTGACACAGCTTAAACCTTACGATTCCTAATTTCTAATAATTAGGAACGCTGTGGAGAAACCTGATGCTCCCAGAAGTATCTACCACCTTGAAAGGCCTTTTGCTAAACTCTGAAATCTCTAGACAGTATTCCCATATACCTGAACTACTGTGCTGGACTGATGGGTCCCCTCCAACCCATCCTGGGACCACAGTCCATTCTGCCAATCCATGGCTCTGTTACGGACTTCCTCCCCTCAGAACACTGCAGTGGTTACACTCTGCTCACCAGCTGGAGGCTGTGAGCACAGCCATCTGGGCCCAATGTACTTATCTCTCCCTACTCCCTAATAGGATCCCTGCTATACATCTGAACTTGACCTTTTACAGTCTCTGAATAACATATATTTTCTAGATACAGATGCTATTTCCTCCAATTGAGATATCCACCTTACAAATTCTATCCATTGCTAACTCTTCCCACAAGATATAAGAGTTCAAGAGCTGTGAATGGCTATCCATCTTGAGTCATAATTATTTGTAACCCTCGCAGAACTTGTAACACTGTAAATGCTAAATAAATGTTTACTGAATGAGATGGATAATGTTTGTTGCAAAGAGCTGAACTGAATTTTGAAATTTTTCATTGTTCTTTCACCCTGTTAGAATGTTAATTAATTTTTATAAGATTTTGTTCTTTTGGTCATAAAAGCAATACATGAACATTTGAAAAGAAAAGAATAAACAGAAAAATAAAAATTATCCACAATCATCACCTAGAGATAACCACTCTCATTATCCTCTTAATTGCACATTTTACATCAAAGCAATTAAATAAATTTACATATGGAAGTCCTACGCCCTGTGCATGTTTTCCTGAATTTAGATCAAGTCACATACTCTGTACTCATCCAGCATTTGGTTGACCAGAAATCTCTGCCAATGAGCACTCCTACATATCAACAGTACAATGCAAACAGATGTTCTTGGTGATGACTTTGGGCCCAGCAAGTTTCTGAAGTGCCTTCTCTGAATCACAAATTCATAGAACTTTATTTCTGAGAGTGACCTCAGAAAACATCTCTATTAATGTCACTTTCCCCTGTCCCAAGCATTTGGTAGACATAGATAATCATTCAAGCTACTCTTAAAGATGAGTTTGGACATGATCCAGAACCCTTCTCCAGGCAACTATGTCCATCGACTAAAAACTGTATGCAGTGTGAACCCTGGTTGTCATCTGAGATTCCATCCCTTAATTTCTGGATGCTAAAAGGTCCTGAGAGAAACTAACTTCCCAAGATCCAAAAGCTCATGAGGAGCAGAGCAGAAAGTAGAATTCTCTAGCTTTGCTTTAATGTCATTTGCTTCATATCACACACCTAAGAAAGATGAGATTAGTTTTATATTATTTGAGTTTAAAGCATATTTTCCTTCAGCTTTTTTCAAAATTCATAATCTACAAAATCTATACAACAGTCTTAAGCACTATATTTGATTAAGCAGAAATTTGTAATTTATGAAACCAAAAAAATATCCCTGCTTCAGACAAGTCTCCTAATCATTTAATCATTCAGCAAACATTTGAGAACATACTCTGTCTACCCTCTGCCAAACTCTGGCAGAAAAAATAATTAAAGGTTTAGGCTTTGTCCTTAAGGATCTTACTGTATAGTTTTTAAGCAACCACTTCAGATTCTACCCTTTTATCCTCTGGATCCAGGCTAAATGGACTCCCAGAAAAGGTGCTGGGGGAAGTGAAGAAAAGAGAAGGATAAAGTGTGGAGTAGGGAAGAGCTTCCCCACTGTTATGGGCTATACTGTGTCCCTCCAAAGTTTATTTGTTAAAGTCCTAACGACTAGCATGACCACATTTGACTGTATTTGAACACAGAATGCATTAGAGAGGTGATAACATTAAAAATGAGGCCATTAGGGTAGGCCCTAATTGAATCTTACTATAGACACATGAAGGAATACCAGGAATGCACACACACAGAGCAAAGACCACATGAGAACACAGTGAGAAGGTGGGCATCTGCAAGCCAAGGAGAGAAGCCTCGGGAGAATCCAAATCTGCCAACACCTTCATCTTAGATTTCTAGCCTCCAGAACAGGGAGAAAATAAATTTGTGTTGTTTAAGCCACACAACCTGTGGTGATTTTGGCTTCTCCAGCAAACTAATATACCTATCAGCTACTCTAACACTGCCCTCATAAACAAGGACAGTTCAATAATGAAAGAGCCTCGACTCCTTGAAAGAGAACAGCCCTTGACTGAGCCAAGAGCTGCCTTTCCAAGACACTGTGGAAGACTCTTGGGGAAAGGAAGTAGAGGATCTTACTTGGGATATGCCAAGCATAACTTGAGAGTGGAAACAGGCTTGAGGCAGCTCTGATGGATCAGTGCCAAGAAGAGTTGGTGGAGCCCTTGTCAACCAACACATCCAGGAGACAACAGTAGGGACTCTGACTCAAGGACAGTAATAATTAGGCTAGAGAGATCCTGTACTGAATGTCTTCGATCAGCAGGGTCTTGTATGCCCCTTGAGGAGGGCATATGCTCATGGTGGGCCTGGGCATGACCTCACCATGGCTGACAAAGTTGACTCTGAGAGTAGATGGTCCCTTACCAGACATTGTAGAAACACAGATTGATACAGGCAAGGGCTCTGAAAAGGTCAGGGCCCACCCCATGAAAAAGAGCTAGTAATGGAAAACATCCCTTTCCCTTCCTCCTCATATTACCAATACTTTCTGCAGGGTTTCCCATGGCCTCAGAAGACATACACAAAATGCAGCACAAGACAACATGAGAGCAGAAAAGCATCATGTCTGGAGAAATCGATTAAGAGCTTGAGACATGTCCTGCCACTAACAAGCTGGGTGGCAAAATTGGTTCTTCACACCCTCTCAGCATTTTGGTTTTTTACTGTAAGATGAAGATGATGATGCCAATCTCAGAGGGCTGTAGTGAGAATCAAGTGTGATAATATATGGTCATGTTTACAACCACTGAGGAGTTCCATAAATGCAGATATCCTAGCAATTATTAAATTTACTTTACTACATCTCTTTCTGCTCATCCAAGCTCTGTCATCTTATTTGAAGGTTGACTTGCAATGTGGACATGGATTTTATATTCAGCCAGACTTTGAGCCATTAAGGGAGAGAGCCCTCAATAGGTTCAAAATTTTTCCTGTTTCCCCTTTATAGGTGTCAGAGAACTGCGGGCTCAAGCAATGAAAGCACTTAACAAGCATCTATTTGGCTAATACACAGTCAATCTCTGGTCCCATGTCTTTCTGTTAACCCTAACAGATTAACACTCTCAACTCTTCTCCTTCCTTCACTTCACCACCAGTCCTCTCATAATCCAAGCCAAGATTGCACAGTGGTACCAAGACAGCTTCCTAGAATATTATTTTTAAGACACTCTCATATGTTAAAAAAAAAAAAGTTAGCTACTAACTGCCCATAGGACAAAGTTTCTAACTCCTTAGCTTGACATTCAAGGCCTCACATAATGCAATACACCAGGCAAACATTATTACCACTACCTTCCTGCATGAGTCTTCCACTATGGGGAGTGTGACCTGCTTGTTGATGCCAGACAAGAAGTTTATAGTGAACAAGAAGATAGGTGTTAGACAAGCATGAAACAAATGACCATATCATACCCAATTCTGCCTTTTTGCTTTTGTTCATATTTTGTCCCTCCTGGAGTGTCTCACTGTCTTGGGAGCACTGACTATGCACACAGTATATATATATATAGTGCTGGTTAGAGTTATGTACTGCCCATACAACCACATATGGGAGCTTTTCTCCCCCTTCTTTAACTTGAGTGTCTCCACTCCTTGGAGACCAGTTCAAGCCTCACTTCCCATGGGAACAAGACTTTTCTGACTTCATGACACTCAGAATTCTCTCTCTTCTCTGTGTTCCTCAGGACACAAATTGCCTTCACTGTGCCTTTGCTACTAGCATCCTCCAATTTGCATTTATCATTTGAATTTCTGTGTAAGCCCACTGGATAATAAGTCCTTTAAGAGAAGTCTGGGTCTTTTACCTCTTTGCACCTCTGGTACCCACCACATTGCTATGAATGCAATGCAACCCACTTGGGATTCCTTCCAAGGAAACACCCTCCGACAACAAATTGGGAGAAGCTATCCTCCCAGTTTCATGGGCAGTGCTGACCAGTCCTAGTATGCTTTGATCAGTCCCATCCGTGCTCACTCTGGCTCGTTTGTCAACTCTATATCAGTTTCACCTTGAGATGAATGAACCCTAAGAAAAACAAGAAATGAATTCAACTGCACATGTCAGCCATATCTCAACATGTGGATGAGGGGGTGTCAGCATGCTGAAATGACATTATCCAGGTGAGTTGTATCTGCATATCTGTCACAGCAATCAGGATATGCTCCCCTTCACAGCAAAGATGGTGTTGACAGCTGACTCACCACATGAGGCTGCTTTTCCAGTAGCGAGGCTGGCTTATGCCGATCTATTCCCCTGCTCTCACGAGGCTCACCTGTAGGGTTAACATGTACTTGTACTATACTATACAGCTGGCTTGGCTGGAGGCCCTGAAACGATTCAGTGCCCGCCACCCTCAAACAGGAAAACCTATCTGGACCATATCCAAATGGAACTCATGACAGCTTTGTTCTCATCTAATTTTCATGGCCATCTATCTACTATAAGAATAATATGGTGACAATATGTATAAATAAAACAATATAAAAAATAGAATCATTTATATGCCATAATAACCCTGAAATATTTATGCTCACCACAAACCTCTTCTCTGAACTTCAGAGTCATATATCTTACTGCCTATTCAACTTCCTCCATGGATGGCCATCTCAAACTTAGCATGTCTTTATCTGAGTTCCTAATACTCCCCCTTGTAATGCAATTCTACTAGTTTTTCATGCCAAAACCCTTCAGATCACTCTTGACTCCCCTCTGTCAAAAATCAGTCTTTCCTTCAGAACCTTTGGGATTCCACTCCTCACCACCTGTACTACTGCCACCCTGGGCCAAGGCATCATCATCTCTTGCTTGGACTATGGCAATAGTTTCCTACCTGGGATGCTGCTTTCACCTTTGCCCTCTTCCATTCCACTCTCAACACAGCAGCCAGACTAATTCTATTAAAGTGCAAGCTGAATCACATCAATGCCTTCTTCAAAGCTCTCCAAAGGCTTCCTACCTTACCCCTCAAAACCTCATGACCTACAGGATCCCCCCATGATCTGACTCCCCATATCTAACTTCACTTCTGACTACTTCCCCCCGTTGATAAGCTCCAAACATACTGTCCTCTTAGCTCTTCCTCTACCTCTCTAGATCTACTCTTACCTATCTGCTTTCATATGTACTGTTCCTTCTTAGAATGCTTGTTTCCTAAGTATACATAGGTCTCAACCCCTAGCTCTCTTCAGGTCTTATCCACAGGTCAACTTTCTCTTTGAGGCTTTCCTAACTATCCTATAGAAAATCACATTACTGGACCTTCCTACCAAACTTGCCCATGCCCCCAAGGATTGTATCTTCTTCTATCATACTATATATATATCATTTATTTATTTTGCTTTTTACATTATTTAGAATATAAGTTCCATGAAAGCAGGTATTTAGATTGTTTTGCTCCCTGCTATACCCCTATTACCTAGATCATTATTTTGTAGATGCCTAATAAAAATTTGTTCTAATTATAAACTAAAAGCCACTTATTTTATCTGTTATTCCTGTGTATCTGATTGAATCAAAAAACTTGATAACCTTGAAGTATTAGGACCTCAGGACCAGATTAAGCAGGTACTCTGAAGAACATGTTAAAGAGTAATCTTGAAGGAATTTTTACTATAGAAGCTATGTATTTGGTGTCTATTTAACAAACAGTTATTGAGCACCTATTGGTCCTTCTTACTGATAGGTGCTAGGGATCCGATATTGATCACAGCAAATACAGCCTTTGACCCCTGAAACTTAGGATCTAGCAGAATCCAATTTTCACTTCTTTACCAAGTAATGGAATATCTCTGGATATCAGTTGTGTTGTCTATAAAATATGAACAAAGATACTTTACCTACCCAAAGACAGAGGATCCAACTGGATGATCATCTGATGTCCCCTCTACCACTGTGATTCTCATGTGCCACACCCACTTGTTACCCCCTCTCCAACATCTTCCTACTTTTCTCAAGAATGTTTCTCTCTTGTTCACCAGTCCCCCTGTTTCACATACCCACATAAACACAGACATACAGCCAATTCATACTTGGTTTACTTTTAACATTCAAAATAGCACTGTAGGCAAATTAAATGACATGCAGGGACCCACTGTCTGCATCTTTGGGCCTCAGGAGCAAAGCATAGAGGAAAAGTCATGTCAAGTTAAGAGTATTAAAAAAAAAAAAAAAAAGAAGCTGCAGTGCAGATCCAAGAAGCTTTTTTTCTCACATTGAAATAAATTCCCTAGGTTCTGGGGCTCACCCAGCTAAATGTGGACAAAGCAGCAATCACCCAGATGACATGAAAAGTCCTAATGACACTTCCAACGGAGTCATTGTGCTAATACCACATCACTCTGTCACTGTCACAACATTGTGCCCCTTAAAATACCCAGAGTCATTTGGCTCTTTTGTAATGGAGAGAGGAGTGGGAGGCAATCTTTCCTTAGGAGAACACTGACAAGGAGGGGCCCATGAGAATGTTAGCAAAGAATATGTTATATACTTAAGCCGGCAGCACTTCTCACTGTTATAATTGTGAGGTGGGGGGAGGGGGGAGAAGGGTAGCAGGAGTCCTTGAAGGGGAGCATTGGTATAAAAAAGATAAGCATGAAAACTGGGTCACAGAGAGTCAGAGAAGCAAATAAACACAGAACAAAGGTGCCCAAAGGAATTGTACCTTTCACTTGTGGCTGGACAAACTCAGGTCCCTGACTATCTCTGTCCCAAACCCCTGCTCTTCACAAAGAACTGGGTACCCATGCACTCATTCATTAAATATTTTCTGGTGAAACACTTATAATATGCCAAGTACTATTCCAGGTACAACTTACCATAATGAACAAAATTGACACCAAATGTGTCAATTAAAAGACAAAAATTGACTAAGGAAAACACACTTTAGTTATAAAGATAAAGAGAAAGGTTGGAACAGAATAGCATATTAAAACCCTAAAAATGAGAACAAAATAACAGAAATTAAAATAAAAATAAGTCTGCAATACAGAAAAATCAACAATATCAAGAACTGGTTCTTTGAAAAGGCTAATAAATTTGATAAACTGGGGCACCTGGGTGGCTCAGTAGTTTAAGCATCAGACTCTTGATTTTTGGATCAGTTCATGATCTCAGGGTCATGAGAGAAAGCCCTATACTGGACTCCATGCTCAGTGGGGAATCTGCTTCAGATTCTCTATCCTCTCTCTACCATCCCTCCCACTCATACACATGTTCTCTCTAAAATAAATAAATCTTTTAAAAAATTTGATAAACCTCTATCAAGACTGATCAAAAAATAAAAGAGAGAAGGCATGGGATGCCTGGATAGTCAGCAGTAAAGCATCTGCCTTCAGCTTGGGTCATGATCCCACAGTCCCGGGATTGAGTCCCATATCAGGCTCCCTGCATGGAACCTGCTTCTCCCTCTGTCTCTGTCTCTGCCTCTCTCTCTGTGTGTCTCTCATGAATAAATAAGTAAAATTATTTACTTATTTACAAAAGGCAGAAATTACTAATATTGAGAATGGAAAAAATATTACTACATATCCTATAAACATCAAATAATAATTAACAACTTTATGCAACTAAATCTTAAAATTAAGATGCAATGTATAAATAATTTTTAAAATACAACTTAAAATAACCAACTCAAGAAGCAGGAAAGCTAAAAAGCTTGATGTCTAGCAAAGAAATTAAATCTGCACTTCTAAAACAATCATAAAAACAAAACTTAAACGTTATTAAATTTTCTATATTCATCATGTGTCCATTGATCACAACTTTTCTCCATTCTTTTGATATAGTGAATTACATTAATTAATTTTATACTGTTAAAACACAAATTTGGAAGTTGGATAAAGCCAAGATAAAGCTTAAAAAAAAACTACAAGCCCAGATGATTTCATGGATGAATACTAAGGGGAAAAGTAACACTAATCCTTCAACCTTACAAATTCTTCCAAAGAATAAAGAGGGAACATATCTTGTTTCAGGAGGGAAACCTAACCTTGATATTAAAACCTAACATATTGGGGATCCCTGGGTGGCGCAGCGGTTTAGCGCCTGCCTTTGGCCCAGGGTGCGATCCTGGAGACTCGGGATCGAATCCCACGTCGGGCTCCTGGCACATGGAGCCTGCTTCTCCCTCTGCCCATGTCTCTGCCTCTCTCTCGTTCTCTCTCTCTCTCTCTCTGTGTGTGTGTGTGTGTGTGACTATCATAAATAAATAAAAATTAAAAAAAAAACCTAACATATCAAGAAAAAGAAAATTATAGGCCAATCTCCATTATAAACATAGAGAATAAAATGTTAAACTAGAATAAATCAGATCAAGTGATATTAAAAACCATAGCACAAAAAAAGTTTGTGCTAGTCCAGTAATGAAAGTTTAACACTAGAAAACCAAGTGTAGGTGTGCCTGGGTGGCTCAGTCAGTTAAGTGTCTGCCTTTTTCTTAAGTCATTTCACAGGGTCTGAGGATCGAGCCTCGCATTGGGCTTTCTGCTCAGTGGGGAGCTTGCTTCTCCCTGTGCTCCACACCCTACTCATGTGCTTGCTCTCTCTCTCTCTCTCTCTCTCTCAAATAAAGAAAATCTTTAAAAAAAAAAAAAGTGTAATTCACCATATTAAGATATAGACAAAAAAATAGGAGTGATCAATGCAATAAATAGAGAAAATGAATTTAAGGAAATTCAATCTCTGTTCAGGATTTTTAAAAAACCCAACTTTATCAATTTAGGAATAGAAGAAAATTTTCTTAGCCTAAAAAAGTATATATATATATATATGAAAAACCTACAGCAAACATTTAATGAGGAAATAATGAAATATTTTTTTCAGTGAGACTATAAATAAGAATATCGATTTGTACTACAGTTTATTTTGTACTAGGGGTCCTAGCCAGTGCAATAAGACAAGAAAGAGAAATAATGGTGTAAGGATTGGAAAGGAAGAAATAAAACTATCATTATCTGCAGCTGGCATGATTATGTATGTAGAAAATCCAAAAGGATTTTCTGATGCACTGTTAAAATACCTAAGTGAATTTAGCAAGATAGCCAGACAGAGAAGTTCAATAAACAAAACCCATTTGTATGTTGATATACTAGCAAGAAAATATTAGAAAACAAACTTAAAAAACACCAATTATAATAATAGCAAAAACATTAAGAAAGGATACATCAGACCTCTACACAACATACTATAAAACATTACTGAGCAAAATTAAAGTAGATATAATAAATATACTATGGGCATGAATTATATGGCTCTTTATTGTAAAGATGTCAATTCTCTCCCCAAGAATCTACAGGTTCAAAGCAGTTCTAGCAGGAAATTTTGTGATGGAAATTGAGAAGTTAATTCTAAAATATATATATGGAATTTCTAGGAGAAAAAAATAGTAGCCAAGACAAACCTGAAAAGGGAACACAAATTTGGTACATATAAAAATTTATTATAAATCTATAATTATTAAGAAATGGTGATATTAGGCACGAGCCAAGAGACATAATAGAACAGAATGCCCAGAAACAGACTCATATCCATATGGTCACTTGATTTATTATAAAAGTGATAATGATCAATAGCCTTTTCAATAAATTATGCTAGGTCAATTGGATGTCCACATGGAAAAAAAATTAATCTTAACTCCTATGAACATACATGAAAATCCATTATGGGTGCACTGAAAAACCAAATGTGAAATGTAAACCAATAAACCCTCTAAAAAATAAAGCAGGAAAATATCTTCATGACCTTGAGGTGGGAAAAGTTTCTCAATCAACTTGATAGTTTTGTGTATTTACAAAGTGAATTTCAGGGTTATCTTGCATGGAATCATAGATCATAGTAGCTATGCATGCAGAAAGAGCATTTTAAATGTAACCTGTATGTGTGTGTGTGTGTATGCACATCTACCCTACATGTGAGTGTCCCAACCAACTGCTACTGAAGAAGGCCCAGAGACTTGTGGCATCAAACCAGAAAAGGAACAATTGGGGTCATATGGACTTCTAGAAGGCCCCCAGTGATAAACTTCCCTGAGTAAACTCCATATGCTCCCAATTCTGGCCCTGAGAGCATGGGTTGCTACCAAACATAATTCATCCATCCCAATAACTGGTTTATTTCTCAGGTTAGACTCACCATCAGCAATATGTCCCATGACAGAACTATATACTAACTACAGACCACATGTGCTCAGGTTAACCCATCAGCAACCCATTGGCTACTTGTGAAGCCAATCTATAATTGAAATAGATCTCAGAGCAAGTTGAGCCACGTGATTGGAAAGGTCAATGGCATTAGCCACTCTCCTCCAGGAGTAGAAACCCTAGATAGACCTGGAAATCTATTCCTTAGGCAGAGAACCTTCTGCCTTACAGATGCTGGGATGGATCCTACTTACGCTTTTCTCCAGGCTGCTTTTTTCCCTTGCTTCCACAGATGATCGTCATCCACTCTGAGGGCCATATTTTGTTTAAATATGTTAATCTATAAACAGAATTTTGATTTGTCCTGGGAGGGAGGCTGGAACATGATTTAGCAATATCTACTCTTAGCTTTGTACCCTGACATTCAGAAGGAGATCTTCTTTCTCTTATTTTTGTGTTTTTAATGGATGCCTCATTTTACCTCCTATATGCAATAAAGAAACAGTTTGTCCACAGCTAAAATTTTACCAAGGGTAATCAGAGTTGGCTGCATTCTAGAATGACCAGATACGAGTGATCCTCACTTAAGAATTGTAACATAAGCCAACTGCCCAATGAAAAATCTGCTAACCATTTAGCTCCACACTCACAATGTCGTGGCTTTTAATATACTAGAGCAATTATGTCAGTAAACATGACCCCACTGTTCTTCCCAACACTGGGATAGGGCCAGAGGCTGAGGGCTGATTGAATTGACAGATCACCAGGTGAGATAGAGCCTCTGGAGGTAGATCCAACTCATGTGTGAATTCACGTCTGCATATCTCAAGTCTACATTATCCTTGAGGAAAGAAGGCTGTTGCCTGGTTTGACAGCATTGGTACAGCTGCCCAGAACATCTCACCATGTGCCTGCGGAAAACTGACAAGTTCTTCCATTCTCTGATTAGAAGTGTTTAGTATGAATTGTTTTCCAAGAGAAAATATGGATTTAAAATCAAGCAAAAGTGTAAGCAACTGAAATTATTACCTTTCCTTAAAGCAGTGCCCAAGAAGGTACCCAGTATAGGGAGCATAATACCTATTAGTATCAGCCAGTGGAATACATGAATGAATGAATGAATGAATGAATGAATGAATGAATGATGAAGAGAATTTGATAGGGGACGCACTGAGTGACCAAGTTGTGTGGCTGTGGTGATATGAGTGGGGAGTTTTACAAAAGGTCTATATGAGAAGAGAAAGGAAAGGAAGGGTGGAAGCTAGAAGACACACTTTAATGTCTTTCCAAGGCCTGATTCTACTGTTCATGACCATGGAAATGGATTAGCATAGGAACTATTCCCTATAGGAACTACTATGTAGCAGGATACAGGTCTTTCATACCTGGGGAGAGTTAAGAATGTGGACTGCAGAAGCCTTGGACACACTTACTGCATTACCTTGGTAGTTACTAACCTCGCTAAATCTCAGCTCCCTCATCTTAAAAAAAAGGGGGGGGGGGGTAATGATATTGCACAATAGTTGTAAGAGTTGGAAATAACAGATTTAAAGACCTAAAGACCTCAACATAGTGCCTATAGTACAGTAAAAGTTCAATGAATAAGAGTCATTTTACATAGTTGTTATTTACACCAGCACAAAGTTGCATGCCACCATATATGGGGCTGAGATGGCCTCAGAAAGGCTTCACTGGAATGGGCCAAGATGCCCCACTGAGTCTGGGGAGCTCACCACAAAATGGGGCCTTGTGAGCCTCAACACCAATGTTGATAGAGCTGCCTGAGCATGTGTCTTTGCAAATAAGACTTCAGATGATCAAGATCACAAGGCCTGCTTTCAACTTTATCAGTGATTTAAGTATGAGAAACAATGTTTGCACCAAAACATTTTGGTCAATTCCAAAGATGATTAAGAATATTTGGCATGTCAAGCTAAAAAACCAAAGGTACACAGTATTATACTCTAAGACTGGCTGTATTTTGTAGAATAGATGAGGTGGAATGTGCTATAGAAAAAGAAATGTCCTTGGTAGCTCCCAACAAATCCTATATATTCTATAGACTACACCCCCACATCAATTACTCAAAGATATATGGAAGATTTCTCAACCTTATTTGCTTAGGTTACTGGTCTATGATTTGGGATAGGGGTGAGAGGAATGTCTGGAAAATTGATGTACAGGGACTGTGAAAGGGCTGGTCTTCAGGAAGTATGCCCAAGACACAGATCCTCCATGTGGTCCTGGAGCAAAAGGCTGGTTCCCGCCTTCTGATACAACATGGGGAACAAATAATCAGGTATTTTAGAGTAAGAAGATCTGTTCCAGGTCATGAAGATGTTTTCTACACAACAAACTGATGGGGCTTTTCCCAACCTTTCTTGACCATCTATCTAATGAACACTTGTGTTGGCGTCTCTGGGCTAGCTCCAAGCACATGGAAGATGGATGTGGTAAGGGTGGAGATGCATTCTGTCCTACTAACTCTTTTTTTTAAACTCCATTCGAAACCAGTTAGGAGTTCTCGCCAAGGAACTACATCCAGGTGTAACAATCCCTTGAGAATACTGAGTTTGAGATCCACTTGTGCCACTTATCAGCTGTGTGGCCTCAGGCAAGATACTCAACTTTCGGCCTGTTTTGTTACCTATAAACTAAAGCTAATAGTTCTATTCGCAGAACTGTTATGAGAATCAAATAAGATAATGCATAAAGGAGCTAAACCAGTGCTTAATGACATAATGAATACATGATTAGAATGTATTTGGGCTCATTAGCAATTTTCTTACAACCTACATATGAGTTCTCAGGCAAAGCCCTCACCAACTCCTCACTTTTTCCCAGAACCCCTTCTACCAACATGCTGCTTCTGATGTTTATTTGCCCACTCAGTTCCTCTCTTTCCTGTCTGCTACATTTGGAGCTATTATTCCTAAGGCTTCCCCATCATACCTGCCTGTTTTCTGCTTCACAAACCCTCTGAAGGCCCATCCTTTCCATACATCTTGCCTCCATTCAGTTACCCTTGACAAAAACCACAAACATATCTCAATAAGACCTTTCCTTAAGGGAAAGGAGAGTAGAAGGGGCCAGAGCCTGAAAGCCAGTCAGCAAGTCCCACTGCCATTCTTTCTCCTGAGCCCTCATGTCCTGGGGTTATGTTTTACTTCCTTGTTTGTCCTAATTCAAGCCTAAACCCAAGGAGCACCTCCAGTCTTTCACTTTGTTTCCATGTGGCCTGATGTGCCTTTTGTGCTTGGTGGATGTTAAGTAAGAACTGGCATTACAACAAAGGAATGGCACCGGATAGATGGGCAGGAGGTGGCCCTGCTGGGCAAACCATCCTTTCAGGTGCTACGGAGAAAGCCAGGAAAGGAAAATATTCCCTCTTCGTTTCCTCTTTCTGAGCTTCCCACACCCTGGGGGCCCATGTCTGGGTGTGGCTGTCTCCACAGAGTCTAAAACCACAGGCCTGGTTCAGGCTGCTGCACAAAGGCTGGAATAGGGTCAGGAGACACCATGGCCCCAGCCCTGCAGGCACGAGGCCTCAGGCCATCGTTCTTGAGCCTTACAGTAATAACATGTGATCAGAGATGGGGAAGGAGCCCCTAGAAACAAGAAGGCAGGCAGCTACAGTAGTGATGCTCTAAGGAAAAGAAGAGAAAAGCACTGGTCACAAGAGACCCCTGGCATGGGGCCAGCAGAGAAGGGAGGGAGGTAAAGGGACAAGTGAGGGATCCCGCCCACAAATGCCACGACTTCGGGAGGGGGGCTCTCTGTGCCCCCAGATGTCCTGTGGACACATTCGCTAACTGACAGCCTCCACATCCAAGTCTCACCCGTCTCCTGTGGTTCCTCATGTTTGTCAGGCACTTTCTATTCTCACTTGGCGATCATTCAGTCTGGGCACCCTGTGCCCTCACAACAGCCCCTATTACAACAGCCCTCCAGCCACTCCTTACTTCTCTAAACCCAATCCATATACCTCTGCCTGAAACATTTCTTCAAATATAGTTTTAAAAATGGGCCTTTCCTATTGAAACATTTTTCAGAACTTCCATGATCAGCAGGATAAAACCCAGCCTTCCACGCCTGACCACAGCCTTTGTGGTATGGTGGAAGCTACCTACTTAAATCCTATTTCCCATTGGTTTCTTCAGCTGCCCCATAAGTATCTTCCAGCCTTTCTGCTTTTCTCACCCCATCATCCTCACCCAGACATGGTCACAGTTCTTGCTCCTGTCTCCCTCAACTATAAGCATCTGTGCTGCCTCTGTTCTCTGCCCTTTTCTCTCTGATTTGACAGAGTGGCCCAGATAACTGGCTTCTCATCTCTTGCTTCTCACAGGAAAACAGTCCATCCTCCTGCTCTTGAGTCTCACCAGCCTCTGATAACCCCCTTTTCTCCCTTTGCTCCTTCAGACCCAGGAATGGAAATGACACCCCACTGTAGCTGGTCCCTGGGATCTGAACGTCCCTAGTTGGCCCTGTCCACATTTCTTAAGTACTCCTGTCATTAAATCCTCTCCAAACACTTCCTGTTCCCCATCAGGATCTGCCTGAAACCCCACTTTCCAGCCTTATTCCAAATCCCACCTCCTCCAAGAAACTTTCTTTTCCACTGTTGTTAAGAGTGATTGCTCATCTCTCATCCTCCCCGACATTCTTACTTAATTCCAGCACTCTTATGGAGCTGTATGGTTTTCAAAGTATTTGACATAAATGAACTCATCTTTTCCTCACAACAACCCTGAAAGATAGACAAGGTATTATTACCATTAATAATCTCATTCGCATTTTGCAGAGAGCTGAAGCTTCTAGAGAATAAGAACCATGGCAGAGAACACGCAGTTATTAGGTTGTCATAATGCAGGTGGTTTGGGCTACAGGATGAACTGAAATCCCACAGATTCAGGCTAGTGTGGAAGGGGAGGATGCATCTTCCTATGCATCCTATGCATTCCTATGCATTCTATGTATAGTCGAGATTCAAGAAGATAAAACCCACTGCCTGGATGACCAGAGAGTGGAAGACACAGTCCTCAAGAAATACAGAAGCTTTATTTGGGGGGGGGGGGGGGAGTACATATGCACACAGGCTGATAGTATAACATAGAACAGAACAGAGCCAGGTAGAAAGGGGCCTTAGGGCCAAGGACTCTTCGTTACACCTTTCTGAACATCCTGCCCCACCCCCACTCTGCACTTGAATCAGAACACCTTGAACATAGGTGTTCAAGACAGATTCATCCACTTGTTCAGCCTCTACAATCAAAGCCATATCCCAGAGACACTACAGTGAACAGGACATCTCGGCCTCCCTCTCATGGAGCTCATGGTTAGTAGGAGGAATGGTAATGTATAACACTATACAAATAACTGGAATAGTACAATGATGGTAAGTGCTCCAAAGGAAAATAGAGTCATGAGTATGATGTCCTGGAGAGCTGACTTTGTATAGGGCCAGTGCTCAGAAAACCTTTTTCTCGGGGTATGTCCTTTAAATTGGGACCTAAAAGATGAGTAGGAGTTTAACCAGAAAGATATTCCAACTCTCTGAGGATGCTGAAGCTGGGAGGCATGTGACTCTGACAAAGGCCAGCGTGCCCACAGTACCAAAAGCAAGTGCCAGAGACGCTGGAAAGGCTGGCAGAGGCCACATGTCTTGCTGATCATGGGCCATTACAGACTTCTATCTATGCTTCAAGTGTGACAGGAACCCAAGAAAGCATTTGAGAAGGGAGGTGACACAGGAAATGGGCCTTGTCTAAAAAACCATTCCGGCTACAGGGTAGACAGTGGATGAAGAGGCACAAGAGAGAAAACTGGGGTGGCCATCTAGAGGTGCCTGCCGTGACCTGCGAAACAGGATGGTCACTGGACCAGAGTCTCTGCAGGGGAGACAGAGACCTGGAGACTGGGACCTATTTTGCCAGAAGCATCCATAAGACTGTCTGATGGGGAAACAAGATGAAGAGGTGGGAGGAAACATGGATGACAAGAAGACTTTTTGGCTCATGTAATTAAACAAGAGGTGGGGCTCTTATACTGGGATGGGGGAGACTAGAAAGTGGGATGTCAGGAAGATCAAGACTTCTGTCGAAGGCTGGTTAATCTGAGGTATTTAGCAATGGTGCCAGCAGTAGGTAATTAGCTATATATGCCTGGAGCTCAGACGAGAGTTCTGGGCTAGAAATATAAAATCAAGTCATCAGCGTATAGTCAAGGGACTTTCAAGAGTATCCTAAAGGGAAAGAGTGTGTGGGAAGACATGAGAGTTCAGAGGAGAAGAAGCAACCAGAAAAATGGCAGGAACAGGCCAGCATGATGGCCCCAAAGCCAGGAGCTTCCAAAGGGAGGGACAGAGCCGCAGTGTTGGATGTCACTGACAGGTAAAGTAGGGTGGACTGATTTATACCCATAAACTGAAGGGAACACGGCCGAGGTTTAAATGCTCACATTACAAGTTTATATCCAGCACACCAGGACAACAGTCCATGCTGAAATCTTCACCTGAAATACCTACTAGGTAAAGTCTGAAACCTCCCTATGCTGGAAGCTTCCCAAGGTCACCCTGTCTTCCTCTACACGCTACCCGGCCAGGCCAGGGGATCCCAGGCCCATCTTGCAGAGCCTGGGTGATGGCAGATGCAGCCCCAAGGGCCCCCTCTGGGTGACAGAAATAGATGCATGGATGATAAAATCCGTACTTGCTCCCAAACTGCTGGGAATGCTGGGTGTTGATTAAATTTTCATACCTCTATGACAGACTTTTTTCCCTGCCTTTTAAATTTTTTCCTGTTTCCTTTCCAGTTGTTATTCCTGTTTCAAAAACACCAAGAAAACACAACAGAAGGAATTCTGAGATGTAAGTGCTGCCGGGGGCGGGGTAGGGGGAGGCAAGGCTCAGGCTGACAGGAGGAGCGGTGCCCCAGCATCTGGGGAACAGCTTGCAGACCCCAGTCCCAGCCCCCATGGCCGCTGCCCATTTGTTCCTCCTCTCCTGGCTTCTCTCTCTCTCTCTTCCCCCTGTCCACTGCCTCCTCAGGCAGCCTATTGTCTACATTCGCCTCTTTCACTCCACCTCTGTCTTCTTCCTGCTTGGTCTTATTTCCCTCTGTTTCCTCCTCAGTTGCATCCTCAGTTTTGTACGTGACCATGCAAACACTCAAGATTGACTTTTTTTTCTTTCCCTCTCTTCCCTCAGTCTCTGGACAGTTCTCCTCCTTTCCATTACTTTTTTTTTTTTTTTAAGATTTTATTATTCATGAAAGACCGAGAGAGAGAGAGAGAGAGAGAGAGAGAGAGAGAGAGAGGCAGAGACATAGGTAGAGGGAGAAACAGGCTCCTTGTAGGGAGCCTGATGCAGAACTCAATCCAGGACCCTGGGATCATGACCTGAGCCAAAGGCAGACACTCAACTACTGAGCCACCCAGGTGTCCCTCCTCCTTTCCATTCTCAGAGAAGAGCTAGCAACTGGATGGAGATCACGGCTTTCTGGGAGAAGACAAATAATTGTGCGTTCCTTCCTCCACATTCAGAATGACAATGGGGCCTTTCTCATCTCTCCCACACTCAGAGGGTATTAGGGTCACAGTCTACATCTCATTCTATAAATTGGGACTTACAAAGGGATAAAAGATTCACTTTGACCTCTGTTAAGAAACTCCGTGTTAGGTTAAGGGAGGCATTCCCGGGCTAGCCCCCACCCCAAGGAGATTAGAGTGGCCCAGAGAGGCATCCTCTCCTCCCTTTAGCTGGGATGTGGGATCAGAGCCAGTCGGAGATTAAAGTAGGGCAAGGTGTATAGTAAGCACAGTTCTACCACAGTCCCATAGGAATGGTGACAAGTGACCTAATTTCATCTCAAGTGACTTGGCAGCAGCCTCACCCTTGTCAGCAGAAAGTGGCATTAGGAGCCTAATTACAGGGATCCCTGGGTGGCGCAGCAGTTTAGCGCCTGCCTTTGGCCCAGGGCACGATCCTGGAGACCCAGGATCGAATCCCACGTTGGGCTCCCTGCATGGGGCCTGCTTCTCCCTCTGCCTCTGTCTCTGCCTCTCTCTCTCTCTGTGTGTGTGTGTGTGTGACTATCATAAATAAATAAAAATTTTTTTTAAAAAAGGAGCCTAATTACAGGAGCATGAGGCGTGGCACTATACAAAGAGAACCTGCTTAACAGCCCTGATGTAAACACTGCCTCCAGGGGCCAACTCCCACCTCTCCATCTCTTCCCACTTCCCAGTCTTATCCAAGGGAAGTGTGGCCAACCTCCACTCCTATTCCCAAACAATTCCATGGCAGCTCCTTTCCATGAAAATAATTATCTCAAGCCAGCTGGAAGAAAGGTGGGAAGTTCTATGTGTTGTAAAGATTGCAGTAGGGTCTGAGGGTGCTGATTATTCCCCCAAAAGGAAGACCAACCAAGGGAGCAAGTTCCCCAATGCCCACAATCTGGCAGTAGATGGGATCTAAGTCTGAGAAGGGTGAGGGTGGAACTACTCAACTACCACTTGCGTCAGAGGGCAATGACACTTGGTTTGGACATGCGGGCACCACTCATGGGAGTCAACAAGATCTTTCCTCTCAAGTCAGGTTAAGTCCAGCAAATATAGCCTGGCTCTTCTCTTAAAATCAGTGCTTCCAGGATGATACTAGCTTCCCAGCTCTGTCCCACCAGAGGAGGGCCAAGTGGGAAGGGGGATGGGTCAGAGGGCCAGTTGCAAGCTTCAGGTCAGCTAAGTGCCGAACATCTTTGACTATCACTGTCTCCCTGAGCTGCCTTCAGAGGTCCCTAAGGTGGGCACCCGATGGTGAGCCAGCTCACAGCACCAGAGACATAAAGGCAAGCAGGCAGAGGCAAAAACTGGAGAGGATAAGAAACAGGATCCTCTAATCACTATAGAATTCTTTATGGTAACCAAAAATTCCTTAGTACAGATGATCAAGGGTGAAAAATGCTTACTAGCATCTGACCAGTCTTCAAGTGTCCCAAACCCTCCAGGACTTTCATCAAAGGGACAGCCCTACTTTAACATTCTCTCTTAGGAATATAATGGAAAGAAGAAAAGAAAAGAAAAAGAAGAAAGAAAAGAAGAAAGAAAGAAAAAGAAAGAAAGAAAGAAAGAAAGAAAGAAAGAAAGAAAGAAAGAAAGAAAGAAAGAGAAAGAAAAGACAAAAAAAAAGATGTGTCATGAGCAAACTCTCCAGCTAGGCGCAGTGGGGTAAAAAAACCTGTTCTCTCTTAGAAATACTAATTACAGTGTTCACACATGCACGCCTCATTAAAAAGTCAGTTTTCACACACAGCCACTCCCTACAAAAATATAAAAATAAAAATACAACACATAAGCATATTAAACAAGTTGTCTATTCCCCTAAATGGCCCTTCAGCAACACTTATTTTGAAATAGTTGGTAGCATAATGGTTAAGAGCACAGACTCCAGGCACAGCCAGCCTTGGTTTTCCCAACTGTAAAATGGGGATGTGACACTCCAATTGGAAAGAGGTGCTGAGAAAATTAACTGAATTTATATTTATAGGATGCTTAGAACATCATCTGGCATACAATATGTGCTATATGAGGGTGTGCCATGCATGATTCCTCACCCTGGATCTTTCCCCAGACTAAATATACCCAAGGATATAAACAAGAGGTCTTCCAAATCTTAAGGTCAATAGGTTTCCCTTCCTGATTTTAAGATTCAAGTATCTCTAATTCATTGACAGATTCAAACTCTAGCCAGTGGTGTTGGAAGCTCACTACAGCACCAACTGTGAATCTGGATGAAGGCTTCCTGAGGACTCCCCTGGGAATTCTGATTTCTTCTCCATCCCCTAGTCAGAGATCCCATAGTTATTTTCATGCATAAATATGAATATTGTGGACCCTCAAATAAATCACTATTTCTTTGGTTAATATGGCTTCAATAAGTCCCTTTGTGGACTCATCTAAGCTCAAATGTGGGATGGACAGTTTGCTAATAACTCGGTTTGCTAAGTACATCTTGGTGAAGGTGAATGGTTCAATGCTGTGGAGGCCACTTGACTTCTTGCATTGGAATCCTGATCTGAGAACATCAATCAGGTCCTTTATGACAGCCAGCTGTCTCACAAAAGTACTCCAAAGGTCACCAGGGGGTCAGGTGTAGTAGCCACAGAGTAATAGCCAATGCATTGACCAGGCCACCTGCCATGAACTCATATTCTGTAATTTAATCATTCAGCAAATATTACTAAGAACTTACCTGGTGCCAATGCATTATGAATAGTGAGTAAGGCAAAACTCCTATGCTCACAGGGCTTATACTCTAGTGTGATGAGTGAGCCTACAGACAGAATAAGTGGGTAAAATATACACTGTGGCAAATTCCCTGGAAATAAAGGAAACAGGAAGGGGGATGCTGAATTTTCAGTAGGATGGTCATGGAAGGGGTCATTGAGGAGGGAAGAGAGTGAGCCCACTATGGTAACTGAGGAAGAATGGTTTCAAGTCTGGATAGCTCCAGTGTCTACTGATGAATGATGTAAGAGTATATGAATGATGTAACATGTAAACAAGTCAAGAGGAGCTGGGAGAATCAGGAGAGGACACTGAGGGCAATACAGGAATGGTGAGAAGAACCCTGTGTTTGTAGAGGGAGCATAGTGTCCAGCATGCAGGAGGCCCTCAATGAAAGTATGCTGAATGAAAAGAGGTACAGTTACGGAAATAAAATTCAAGCTTTACGAACAGTACCTTCTTGGGGGAAAATATAATTTTTATAGGAGAGGAGGCATAGATGAAAGGAAAATGAACCAAACTGGAACAGACTCAAATTGAAGCACTCCCTCTGAACCTGAAATTCTATATGCCCTAAACCCATAGCCAACTCATTGGTGGGTAATGAGAACTCCTATTTCCCTTCCCCAGGGCAAAGAAGTTCCCCTCATAATCAAGAAACTGGCCCTAGAGCATGTTATTACACTGATAACTTCCTAAGAGGAGTAAAATTTGGGTGAAATTCTAGAAGAAATAACTCCAAGAGGAAAACCCCAAGTTCTCAGGGGCTTAGTAACAGGCCAATTGCTGTCCTAATACACAGTAAGTTGTGGTTTCTCAGAGCTCAGTCCTTGGCTCTTGTGTTTAGGAATATCTTCCCCATATGGGACATCAGCCAGTCAATCCCATGATTCTAATATGATTAATAAGCTGATGCTTCTTAAATCTGTATGTCCTGCCTTAACTTTCCTCTGAACTCTAGACTTATCTCTTCAACCACTCACTCATCATGATATCTCCAACTCTATCCAATAGGCATCAAATAGGCACCTCCATTTTAACATGCCCCTGACTAGACTCTTAACCCTGCCTAACTATCTACTTCTCTAGGTCTCCCTATCTTGGTAAATGGCACCACTCTTAATTCATTAGTGTTGCCAAAGAGCCATCATTGGCCCCTGCCTATCTCTTGAATCCTACAGTAAGTCCATCTGCAAATCCTATCTGCTCCACTTTCAAAACACATCTTAATCTGACCACTCACTGCTCCTCACCACCAGCATGACCATCCCAGACTTCACCACCATTGCCTGCTAACCACCTCTACTTTTGCCCCACTATGACCAGTTCTCCACACAGTAAACAGGGTGATCTTTCAACATATATCAGATCGTATCATTCATCTGCTCAAAATACTCCAATGACTTCCCATTAAATAAGAAACAAAATCCAACCAGCCCCAAGTCTGTGATCTGGCCCCAAGTCTCACTTTTGCTCACCTTGGAGCACTCTGGCATTCTTGCTATTCTTTGAACCCGCCAAGCAACCACTTTGCTATGCAAGACACTGTAAGGTTTCTCTACAAAGCTTTTCTTGACCACTTCAGGTAGAACATGGCTGCCATCTTTATGACCCTACAGCACCTGGTCCCCAGTGCTAAAAATGATTAAACACTTTATCATGGCATCCATTTAGCAGTCTATCTTTCTTCTCTGAGGGCAGGAACAAAATCTCTTTTACTCTCCAATACCTAGCATGGGTCCCGGCAATTAGTAGGTCCTCTAATGTTTGTTGTTTTAATTCAATTGAATTGAATTCCCCTCCTATCCACCATTCTGTCTCTCATGCTGCTCTAACAAATGGCAGCAGGGACTAGTGGAAAGAATCTGGGCTTCTCTAAAACTAAGTTCCAACCTAGGCTTTCCACTTAATAGCTGTGCGACCTTGGCAGATCACTCACCCTTTCTGTGCCTCAGCTGCCTCATTTGTAAAACAAGGAATGACAAGAGTCAATTTCAAGGCCACTGTAAGAATTAGAGGTCACTAATTACATGTAGTACAGTGCCTGGCACAGTGCTTGGCACATAGGAAGGTATAAGATAAATGCTGGCTAGTATGATCATCCACATGGTTCCTATCTTTCATCTCTCCTTTCTGACTCACCTATTGTTCAAAGAGATCCCAACAAAGTGTGTTTTGTCCTGAGACAGGAGAGGTAACACAATGAGAAAGACACAAAGGTATATAAATAGGAGGAGAGGCTTTGCTCCCCTTCCATGGAAGGGGAAGTGGTAGACTGAAGCCTTGGGAAGCAAGATGACTGGCAATACCAAGATATTTCCTTTCTCCCCTCCAGCCAGCCTCTGTTTTACTGAATTGACCGTGACTGCAAAAGCCACAGAGAATCCAAGTCCCCATGGAGGTCATAGCTTTTCTGAGTGCCAGGGTGGGTCTCATAAAAGAGACTGGTTGCCAGAGCAGAAAGGGATATCCAGGCTCTTCCAAATTAGAACAGGAATTTAATTAAACCAGGAGAGAAATGAGAGATGAGGAGATGATGAAGGCCCCAAGATATATCCTTCCTTTGAGAAGGAGGGGAGGAGGCAGGGCAGGGCTAGAGGTCACCCTGCTCACCACCTGTCCCTCTCCTCCCTCTGCCCCTCAATCCGTCTTCTCCCACCCCTTATTCCTGACTCCTCCTTGGCATCCTTCTTCCTCCTTTTTTGGAGACCAAGGCCCCTACCCCAAAACCAGCCTCGTACAAAGCTCTCCCTCAAGACATATGTGCTGCTGACTCATTCTCCAGCTTGAAACAAAGCTTAAAACTTTTAATTCCCCAGTTATTATCTTTTCTTGCTCTTTCTACTTCATCTTGCTGCATGTTATGAATTATGTACAGTACTTTTGGTACTCGAGAAAGACCCTTTATCAAATCTGTACAAAAGAGAATTCATGAGTGATTTTGATCGACCAAGAGTCTCTTGAAATGACAGAGCTACCCAGGCCTGCAGAGAAGTGGGGAGGGAACCATGTTATCCTGTGGAGACGAGACCCCCAAATCCCTATTTGGATCCAGCGACTAAAATATACCCTAAGGACATTCACCCTCATGTGTGCACCCTGTGGCAGGCTGTACAAAGTCAGGGTACACCGGATCCAGATATGATCACGTTAGGTGGAAACCTACCTTTCCAGGTGGGGAATCTCACTGCAAGATGTTATGCCATCTGCAATGCTAGGCAATGCCTTAGTCTTATTTATAAATTATAAATCAATTTAAGTCCACTGGAAGCTGCTTCCCAAGTGCCCGAGACAGAATGTTCTTCAAGACCCTCCAGCAAAGGGGCTGTGTGTGTAATGAGCTGCAGCTCACATGCCTTATCCTACTGAAAGGAGGGGGAAAGCCTCATTATGCTTCTTTGGCCCCTCTGAATCTCCTCTGCCCCATCTCCTGTCCTTCTCTCTTCTCACCTCACCGCCCACTTCCCCACTTGCAAAGGCACCCAAGATCCAGTTTAAATAACCTACTTCCCAGTTTATTTAGCTCTAAATGGAAGTTGTAAGACAAATGGAATAAATAACTTGGGCACAAAAGAGAGGCACGTGCCCTCCCTGCCACTCCATCACACACATGCACACACTGACTAAGCATGGGCAATTACTCTCTGTGCTAACCCTTCCCAGGCACAGGGTGCCAAGAGTCACAGCTGCTCCCAGTAGCGCAGGATGGCAGGCAAGGTTTGTGTTCCCAGGCAGACTAAGGTCCTAGAGGGTAAAGTAAAACTGCTGGTTCAATGAAGCAATCCCATGGACTGGAGCCATGGTACCCACCTCTTTTGGGAGCATGATCCAGATGACTTGGCCAGCCACTGGTGCCTCTGCTATTTCTTCCCAACTTGCCAGGTGGCATATTTAGGGGGAAGGTGCTACCAAGAACTTGAAAGTACCCGTGACTGGTGGTGAAAGAGGTGTGACCACCTGGGTGGGTATGCACCTGCTGCCCTTTGAATCCTACCTCTCTTGCCAAATTATTAAGGGCAACCTCTCTGGTTCAACAGGACAGTTATAACTAGCAGCACCCATAGCAGCAGGTGGGGGTGCACTGCAATCATTCAGATAAAGATGGGGTCATCTGGGGAAGAACTCACATTCCCATGCTCCCTTTCCTTTCTGCTTCATCTAGAAAACTGCTGTTCTTATACAAAATACTTGGGGAGTGGCAGCTTTGTTTTACATCATCAAAGAAACAGTTGAAAAAGGTCATGATATTATGATGCATCGTGCACAAAGTAATGAGAAAGATGGTAACAATATTTTGAATATATATTCTACCTTCATTCCAAGGAATCCCATTGACCATATCTGTCAAAACACATTGAAATATTATATGCGAAAAATCTTCACTGTAAAGCTAAATAGTAGAAATCCTCCTAACATAACTCTTCATAACCTTTAAGTATTTTAATAATACCTTAAATTATAAAGCAGATCTCAGTGCACAAAAAATTTTCACACACACATTCTTACTTAATTCTTTACATCCATAATATAAACTAAGGACTGAATTGGTATGATTTAACAGAAGAGTAAAATGAGTCTCATCGAGGTCATGTGACTTGCCTAAATCATGATTGAGGGGAGCAGGGAATTGATAAGAAATAAAACCTGGAATTGGACCCAAGCCTTCTGAGCAGAAGCCAAAGTCTAGTACCACCTTATTCCTTATGGCATTCACTACACCAGCCTAACTGGTTTTCTAAGATGTTCATTCTTCAATGACATCACACAAGCAACTACTAACTTCTGTCAAAGTAAAAAGCTCAGTGTCACTAGAATAGAAAACCTAAGTACAAAGCTGCCAATAGCAATACTGTACATTCACAGTAAATTATTTCTATCAATATATTAGTAGATTAATCTATGATATAGATAAAATCTATATTACCATTGTCTTTCTAATTCACAGACCAGAGAATTTTCACAAAACAAAAACAAAAGAATATGAGCTTGCAATAGGGTTAACATTTATTTTGCCATGAAAAGCCATTAACATTATAAATTTTTAAATTCAAATTCAAGTTGAACAAGTTCAGTTTCATGAAAAACTATAGAACCATTATCATCTCATTCTGCTAGACTGGTAAGAACTTTACCAAGGGCTCAGCCCCAGACCAATCAGAAGCTTTGCTATGGGTCAAGTTTAGGCCTGCCCTACACTAATAAGACATCAAAAGTCCTGAAGCCCATTATAACTTGATGGCCATGTCACATCAGCATTTCCCCATTATTCAGAGGTTAATACAGGTTAGCAAGAACTGGTATGAATGCTTCAAATGCATTCAGAAATCATTTTTCAAAAAAAAAAAAAGAAATCATATTTCACCAAATGCAGGTACAGTTTTCCATATATTATGTTTCCATAATATAAACAACACTGTATTTCTAAGCCAAAATGCAGGACATGAGAGCATCCAAGTACACAAAGCAGAGACTCAAAAAGCAAACAGATGCAAAGGAAGAGAAAAACATGATGGGAGAATTCACCTTACATGCCCTAGAAGCAATGAGACACTCCCTTTGAATAAACAAAATAAAAAATAAATAAATATGTAGCTTATTTAGTAAAACAGTTTATAAGTACACAGCTCATACAACCAAAAACTCACGAGAAGAGCACTCGTATGGCAAAGTATTTTTCAAAGTACTTTCCTATGTTTTATCTCATGTCATTGTCAGAAGACTCTTTTGAAGTAGGAACATCAGGTCTTAGTACCTCCATATTACTAGTGAGAAGACTAATGCACATTTATTTATTCATCTACTCAAAAGTGAGGTAAGTGTTTTGCCTGCAATCACAGGGCTCCTGGCAGGAGGGGATCCAGTGGCCATGCTCCTACTCTCAGTTAAGTATCAAATCCCAAACTGATTTTCATGAAAGTACAAAAAAAAAAAAAAAAAAAAAAAAAAAGGAGCTTGTAAAACGTTCAAGTCAAAGCTGAATTCAGTAACAGAAACTGATTCAAACAAAATTGTGTGTGTGTGTGTCTATATGTGTGTCTCTGTGTATGTATAAGGCATCTTCAATGTGGGGGCTGTTCTTGGTCACATTTCATCACAAAAGGCAGAGCATACTCTCTCTCTTTGTTATGTTTCAAAACCTAAGCATCTCTCAGACTGCCTAGGTATGGGTCTCTTTAAGAGCCTTTCAGAACCAGGTTCCAAGCCAGGATGCCAACTGTGTCATGGAAATAAACTGCTAATTACATGCAAACCCTCTGTAAACACTCAAATTACCGTCCCCCTACTTTTTACTATGCTTTTTTCCTCTACCTGCCACTGGGGTAGATAGCAGGGAGCTGAGCAGGAGTGAAGCAGGAAGAGCAGACTGTCCTGGTGGGGTGGTGGTGGTGACAGCCCACTGCGGAGCATCAGCACTGCCCCCTCTGGCACCCTCCTTTGCCGCATAGGCTGATAGTCTGGGCAGTCTGGAAGCCGAGGCACCTTCTGTGGGTTCACACGGACACTGTCAAATCAGTCCATCAGTGGGTATTTACTGAATATTTAACTACGTGTGGGGAATTGTGATTGATGCCAGAAGATAGAAGGATATTCCAATAGGGAAAGGGGGGCAGAGACACTTAAAAGAGAAGTCAAAATAGGGGAATCCCCCCCCAAAAAAAAAAAACCAAAAAAAAAAAATAGGGGAATCTGGGGCAGCCTGGGTGGTTCAGCGGTTTAGCGCCACCTTCAGCCCAGGGCCTGGTCCTGGAGTCCCGGGTTCAAGTCCCACGTCAGGCTCCCTGCATGGAGCCTGCTTCTCCCTTTGCCTGTGTCTCTGCCCCTCTCTCTCTCTTTCTCTCTGTGTCTCTCATGAATAAATGATTGAAATCTTAAAAAAAAAAAAAAAAGAAAACAGTAGGAGAATCTGTAAAAAGCACCAAATAAATGCTACTCGCATTTAGGTCTGGGCGAGACAGCTCAGAGGAAAGATCCCCTCTCCTTTGAATGTCTCAGAGATAGAGAAGGCTCTCTAGAGGAGATGGCACCAAAGTCTTGCAGGGAAAGCATGGATGCAAGATTGGCAAAGGTGCAAATAGAAGGTAAAAAGTTGCTAGGCTGAAGGATAGGAAGGAGCAGATCCACACTCTGCATGGCAGGCAGCAGGAGAAGATGTTCTGTCCATTTACTCTGGGCGCATGGTTTTCACATGATGCTCTAAGTTATAGTGTATCACCATAGTGCTTCCTATGTGCTAGGCAGGTGCCCAAGGTTTTAACCTGATTTCACTCAATTCTCACAACTCTACAAGGCAGGTCCCCTAATTAACCTGACTTCACAGGTAAGAAATCTAAGACACAGAGGTTAAAGTAGTTGCCCAGATCCCACAGGCATAAAGTGGGCTTCCGCTGTTACATCACCTCTAGCATCGAAAATCATCTTTTTCGAGGGGGAGCGGCGCCTGCTGGCGGGTGCCCTCCCCACAAAAAAAAAAAAGAAAAAGAAAATCATCTTTTTCAAATAAGATCTTCATCAGAACATCAGTGCTGAAAACTTACCTCCAAAAAAGGACACCTCGCGACATAAAAGCATTTTGTCTACTTTATCTATTTATGATAGAAAACATGTATTTCTTAAGAAATCAATCACTAAAAAAATGAGACCATTTTTTTAGGAAGATACAAATTCCAAGTCAGGGCTACAGATGACAGTTGCAGTCTTGAATCAGCATTGGCATCCAGTTTACTTCTGTATTTTGTTTTCATTTCACAGTATTGAGAAAATCCTGAATCATACAGAAAAGTAACAGTGTGCTCACTTATATCACTTTATATGAGCAAACAAGCTGAGGCCTGAATTTTTTAAAAAGGCTAACCCAGACTACAAGCTCTCTAATCAACATTTACACAAAGTTCAAATGAATGCAGAAGATGGCACAGTGAGCTTTCCTCCAAGGTCTGCACAAAACAGAACTGTGCCAGTATGACCATGGGTGGTCTCCAAGTGTGAAAATTTGGTCTATAATGCACTGATTATGTGTGGCTTTTTAAATTAGTTTTTTTTCCATAATTTCCTACCTATTCAACTCTAATATACCTTTCTTCACAGTTGAAGGTTATGAAATTCAAAATATATGAATATGTAACATAAAGAATGTAGTGGGCTCCTACATTCCACCATGAAATGCTGTTATTAAGTTTTTAGCAGGTCTTACAATCAATGGTATGTATCTTGAATTCAAGGAAATATGGTAGTTAAAAGATGTATTTTTTAAAACTTTTATTTGACACAGAGAGGGAGAGGACCCAAGCAGGGGGAGCAGTAGGCAGAGGGAGAGGGGGAAGCAGGCTCCCCATGGAGCAGGGAGCCTGGTGTGGGGCTCAATCCCAGGACCCTGGGATCATGAGCTGAGCCAAAGGCAGACACTTACCAAATGACCCAACTAGGCACCCCAAAAAATGCATTTTAAAAACAAAATTTGAAACCATTTTGTAAAAGCCATCAAAGTCTATCTACAGATCTTGGCTGATAAGTCCCTAGTCCACAGCAATGGACAAGACACTGAGCCCCAGAGGGCAGGGGAAAGAGGCATCTGGCAAAGCTCTCTCAGGAAGATGGTGATGCCAACAGTCCTCCTCTCCTCTGACCATCACTGGTTGCTGTGACTGCCCTACTCCTAGGGCTGAGGCTGCTGCTTCTCAAGAGGAAGGAAACTAAGAGAGGCTGGGAGGGATAAATTCAAAAGGTTATCCCAGGTCTGCTCTCATCTCTGTGCCTTCTTCATTTTATTGCAAGTGTTGTAATTTCCCAGAAGATCAGACATATTCATATGCAGATGATAAACCAAAACTAACTTACTAGTCAAGTATAAAATCTACTTCTTGTGACAGATTCCACTCTCCTTCCTCTCCATGAGTACAGGGAATCCTTTATTTTCTCTTTAGACAGATAATGGGAGCCCATGGCATGGGGAGGAAGGTGGTGGATGGTGGGGTTTCTCAGGAGTGCCTTTAAAAGGACACCAATATGGGTGTCCCAAGGGCACCCAGATGGCTCAGTCGGTTAAGCCTGTGACCCTTGATCTCAGCTCAGGTCTTGATCTCAAGGTCTCAAGGTCATGAGTTCAAACTCCATGTTGGGCACCACACTGGGCATGGAATCTGCTTAAAAAAAAAAAAAAGCTCCTGGAAGTATAAAATGGGGCCTCATGATACCCAGTACTTTGGAGGAAAGAAGCTCTTGTTCAGGCCTTCCCTCTCTTTGGGAGACAAGCAAGATGTGACTGAGGCAGGAGTATAGGTCAACAGGAAAAGCATCAGCTGGAACAGAACACCGAGAAAAAGCTGAGATATGCAAAGCTGAGAAGAGGGCAAAGGTATATAAACTCAGTGTAGTGTTTTTAACAGACATGAAGAGCTAAAGAGAGGGTCCTTAAGAGAAAGTTCTCCCACGGCACCCCACAATTTAAAAGTCAGTTCTGAAGTGTTATCTCTGAAAGAAAGCAAAAATGCAAAATAGCTTCTCAGTGCACAGGAGGCAGGTGATGCCCCTGGTTGACTTTTAGCAGCTCTGACTTCCTTGTCCAGCAGTCTATCCAATGGCTAGAGTTCACTGGCTCTCCCTGAGTTCCCTCGCCCTTGAAACTAGGCGCCATCTACACAGGCTCCCTGAGGGTCCCTGGAAATGAGCCACTCCCTCTTCAGTCCTTCCACACACCTTTGCTTAGATATGTCCCAACCATTGACTCAATTCCATTGGCCTTGTTACAAGAACGTGTTTCTGTGCACATCACAGATCACCCCTTTTAGGCTCAAATCGATACATTAACTCTTTTCCTGAGAGCCCACTGTGTGTCAATCACATTATGCCAGATAAATACTGAATAAAGCATGAACTCATGGAAATCCATCAAGTGAGGGAGATAGGTAGAAGGCTTCTCATTCAGAATCTCCTACTTTGCACCCCATTCTACCCTCCCCTGCCTAGCAATTACACTCATATGGAACAGTGCTTCTCAGACTTCAGTGTGGCCTCACAAGCATGAGAGAACTTGTTCGAAATACAGATTCCTTCTTCCTACCTCTGGAGCTGCTGGTTCAACAGATCTGAGGTGGAGGGAGCCTCCAGAGTCTGCAGTTATAATAACTGCTCCCAGGTCATTCTAAGATATACCACACTCTGAGGGGTAACAAAGGAAAGTGTTCAATAAATACTTTTCCAGTGAATGATAAGGAAAAAAATAAGAAACCTCTTGGCTAGTCCAGTGTACCAGAGACTGGCCCTGCGCCATCCTTGTTTGGCTAAGATTTCATAAAGATTTGGGCTCTGGAATGATCCAGTGGAAAGCCTCTGAAACAGCCACTGAGCCACTAATGCACCGCCCTGCGTTAATTTCTGCCCCTTAGTCCTAAAGCTTCATGTGGCCTCGGAAGGGAGAGATCATAGCCTAAGGCTGCATCACACATCAGGCACTTGAAGCCTCTGGCCTTGGATCAGAAATTAAGCTGTATATTAGGAGCAGGCTAAAAGAAAGGAAAGAAACCATGAGCCAGCCTAATGGCTTTATACAAACAAAAGATCTGGAAGCTAGCCGGGTGCATGGTGTGAAATTCAGGCACCCGATCAGGAGGCAAACTTGGCGTATTTGGAATAAACCCCAAACACTGGCATCTCTGGATCGAGAAATTATTAAGAAAGAAAGATGGATATGAGAGAATAGGGATAATTTCAGGATGCAGGCAGCTATGGATGAGAATATGTGGCTATGAGGGAAAAAGAGAAAATCACAGCTTCTTTCCATGGAGGGGGCCAGGGAGTGAAGCACTTGTAGACCTCAGGCTCCAGCGCAGCAGGCAGGGTACAAGAGGAAGGCATTGCAAGGTTTAGAGAGAGGACAAGCAATCAGCATGGAGAATAGGCTGCCAAAGGCACCAGCAGGAGCAGCAAACATGATGTTTCAAAAAAGAGTGAGACACACTCTGAGGAAGAAAACTAGATTTCAGAGCAAAGTGCTAGTGAGGAAGGTTGGAGGCCCTGTGGTATGGGGTCCCCAAAAGTCCCCCTAAGTCAATGTTTTGAATCGGGCTGAAGCAGGTCCTAGGAATCAAGTCAGAGGGCTCAGGAAGTGTGCCTAAACTTCTAGTTGCAGCTTACCCAGCACACGGGCACACACACACCTCACTCACATAGACACGCATGCACTCCTTCTCTCTCTACTGGGGGTAGAGCACCAAATTAGAAATCAGAACATTTGGTTTCAAAACTCACTTCCTACTTCCTCTGTGCAATGAGACAGGTTTTGAAACTTATTCCACAGACTGAATATGTCCAGCAGATTGAAGAGTAACATTTCAAATCACATTTGAATATATATATTATGTATATTCCATTATTCTGTAATCCATTATTCTACTCCCCTTTCAGGCTTTCCACCACCCCTAACCTCCCTGCTTAGCTCAAATTCCACTACCATGCTAAAATCACTCTCTTGACCTTCTTGTTTTATGTCACTCACCTGGCAAAACTATCCAGGTAGAAGTCAATTGTCTACCTACTTCTTGCCTGAACCTCAGTGACCAGAGGAAAACCTACACGTTCACTGGTCTCACTTAACCTCATCACCACTAACCCCAAGTGGGTCTTGGATGCTGTCCATAATCAGAGCCCCACTCCATTCACTCTCGACTCTCCCAGAAGACTTTGTTATACCTTCTCCTCCAACCCTTTCCTCCTCCTACCCTCTGCTGATGACCTGACTTCTTATTTCATTAAGAAAACAGAAGCAACAGAAGAATTTCCATAAGCTTCCATCACCTCATCTACCCAGATGGCAGCCCCTGAGTCTTCCCTTCTAGGACTGTGAATGAACCATCAGAGCATGAGCCACGCAGAACCCTCGCCACCTGTGCTCTGAGCCCATTCTCTCAGCTGTGGTAGGACATTCCACCAAGAGTCTTCCCTCTTCTACATCAGCAATGATTTTTATCTTGGCTAGATCATTCTCATCAGCAAAGAAATGGGCTTTCTTCCACCCACCCTACCCTCTGCTTCCCTCTCAAACAAAACCCACAATGGTCTAGACTCACAGTGTCCAATCTTCTCCTCAGCCTTCTCCAATCATGCTTTCACAGTTTTCACTTCACTCAAACTTCCTCAGCCCTCATCTTAATCTCTGAGCAGTATTTGACTCAGCTGGCCCCCTTCCTTTCCTCTTGCTTGAAGCAATCCCTCAATGTGGCCTCCAGGGCACCATACCCCCTGATTTCCATCTTTCCTCCTGACTGTTGCTACTTACTCTTTTTGCTGCTACCTCCTCAACTCATCAGCATCTTAACATTGGAACTCAGTTCTGGAACCTCTGCTCTATAACCTATAGTTAGAGAGATTTATCTGTTGTGACTTAAATATCATTTATACACTGAAAACTCCCAACTTTCCATCTCCAGCCCTGACCTCATCTATCCCTCTTATACCACCATGTCACATAAGCATCATAAAGTCTCAGTTCATGTGCAAACTCAATTCTTAACTTTCCTCCCAACCTACTTCACCTATAGTCTTCCCCAAATTAATGTCAACTCTACTTTTCTTATCGTCTTTCCTCATACATCCAGTCCACTAGAGAATACCATGGGGTTAATCTAACCACTTTTACCTCCTCCACTGCTACCTCCCTATCCCAAGCCTCCCTCATCCTTGTCTTAGATCACTGTCACCTTTTGTGTCTCTGCTTTGGGCCTTGCTCCTTTATGGTCTGTTCTTGGCAAAGCAGCTGGAATGATCCTTTTAAAAACATAACTCAAGACATGTCCTTCTTCTCCCCCAAATCCTCCTATAGCTTCCATATCACTTGGAGTACCAACCAAAGTATTTACAAGGCCTATAATGTTCCAAACTATCTGGCTGGCTATTGTGTCTCCTCCTGACCTGATAATCTCCTACTTTATTCCTTACTCACTACACTCCAAACCACTGGCCTCTTTGCTGTTCTTTAAATATACACAGAACCCACCCATCTCAGCATCTGTAGTGGCTATCCCATCTACCTGGAACACTCTGCCCCCAGTTCACTCCCTCACTTGTGACAAATCTTTGCTCAAATGCCATCTTCTCAACATGGCCCTTCTTGACATTTCAACTTAAAATTGCAACCAACTTCCTCCTTCCCCACTTTATTTTTCTCCATAGCACCTATCACTAGCAGATACCCCACATGTTCTAGCTATGTATTCTGCATGTATTTCCCCATAGAATGTAATGGGGAAGTCCCTCCACAAGAGCAGGGAATAAATAATGAGTTAATGAATGAATCCATGAATGTAAATAGAGAAAATGCAAGTAGAGAAAAGGTGGATATTTAGAAGACTGCTTTGAATTCAGGAAATAACTTTCTACTTCCTCTGCTCTTTCCTCTCCCTGAAGAGCCTGGCAAGGAATATGCCCTGCCAAAGTGCTTGGGTAGAATTAGGGGGAAAAAGGAATAAAGAATTATATAGTTCCTTATAAGCACACATATCCTGGCTCTAGTCTTAACAGAAAAGGAGACAGACTAACTTCTAGCATCCATTTATCAACCTCTCTGTGGATAAGACAAATCACAGGTGAACAGACTAGTATCAGATTCCAAGTGTCATCTGTATTACAAGGTCTCAGATCCCTGCAAGGACATAGGAAGAGGACAATGCAGACAGTGATATGGCGGGGGGGGGGGGGGGAGGGCTCTACAAACAACATATTGCAAAGCATAACTGATCCTGGATAAAGGCATCTACAACTTGTATCAACTATATACATGATCGGAGGTCAGCTGGTGAACCTTTTCACTCTAGCACCACTAGATGATGGCAGACTCCTGCCCACTCTTTGTCAAATGAGTTTTGAGTACGTTCTGCTCCCGGGGCATGTACAGGAGGTGGTGGGGAAGACTGAAGCAAAGATGAGTAGGTACATTTCCTAGTTTCATGGACCCTAGAACCAAAAATGTTCTCTGTAGATCCCATAAAATCAGAGAAACTTTAGGAATTTGGTGAATGACAGTTTTTCATCAACCCTTGGATATGATGATATTCTTTCAATGTGCTTGGTGTTTAAAAGGAAAGTTTTAGAAGGAAAAAAAAGGAAAGAAAGGAAGAAAAAGAAACAACATTCTCCAAATGGAGTCACCTGTGCTAATCTCCACAGCAGCAAACAAAGTTTGACATCTATTCTAGTTGTAGTTTCAGCCTCTCCCAGGAATGTAACCTTTAAGCAGCACATCTGGAATTACCTGATCAGCACTAGCAAGGTTATCTGCCTGAAAGAGCCCTGTCCTTCCCAAAAGGAAGGTGACCTTGCTTGCAACAGTCCATTCTTTGTTAGAAACTTCTTTTTTCTGCTCCCGTATGCCTATAAAAAGCCTTTTATTTCCTATGGCAACTTGGGGCTTCTTTCTATTTACTAGATAGGCTACGGCTTGATTCATGAATCACTGAATAAAGCCAATTTGATCTTCAAATTTACTCAGCTGAATTCTGTTCTTTAACAGATTTGGTGGCAGTGATAGGATCCAAAATGAACTTCTGAGCACCTCGGGGACAACAAGAAACACAGGCATGGTGCCTGCAGACCCTTTTGTTCTCTTTCTCACCCTTTCTGAGGGCTGTGGGTAAGGGCCCCTTGGTTCTGAGCTCCAATAGCTTCCCATCAAGCTCTAGATCTAATTAGCTTTCAAAACATTTCCATGTTGGAAACTGATGGTTCAGACTGCAATTCTCATTAATTGGTGGAAACTCCCAGCCCTTGATTTTATGCCACAATCTGCATGGAATAGATAGTGGCAGTTCACAGCTCTCCATTTACATGGAGCTCCCAAGTCTGCAGTCCTCATGTGTTGAGGCCTTCTAGTTCAGTTCTTTCCCCAATCCTTTCACGGTAGGAACTGATGATAGTGTGCACAGAACCTTCTCATGGCCATGATGCAGTAACATCTTTTCATTACCCCCAGTATCTTAAGATATACATATTTGTTTGTCTTATCTTGTGTAGACTAAGTCTATTGATAATGGGAATCTCAGAAGCAGCTGATGAATTGGTGGTGATAGGTCAAGCATTTAAAAGCTATTGGGGGTCCTAGCACATAACCCCAAAACTCCTATTAGGATAGGCTCATCCTAGGGACAGGATAGAAAGACACAAGGTAACCTGCCAACCTCAAAACAATTTCTGTGCAACAAGGTACACAGTGAAACACAACACAATCCCCAACCCAGTAATACATCCTTTTAGGTATTAGTTAGACTACAAGAGCCCAAAGGCTTAGCTTAAAAATAAACAAAATAAATACTAAAAATGGTATCCTTAAATTCTGAAGAGTTAAATGTGGCACTTTCCAGAACACTTGCTCATTTTATATCTAAAAACTATTATATCCCAAAATATAAATAGCTACGAAAATGGCAAAACCTTACTAAAGACCACCTAGAATTACAATGGCCATTAGGGGGAACATTCTAATTAGACAAGACTGTTCATTTAAGAAGTGCACTTGAAAGTCAGGGTTCCTGAATTAAACAGACTGTGGACCTATTTTAATTGCTATACAAAAGACTCCAAAGGATTCAAGATTCTAAAATTGCTTCATTAAAAAATTTGTTGCAAAGGCTAATGAAAAATTAAAGACACAGGAGGTACTTAAAATAAGACTTGCTCCCCTCTAGCCTCCTTTTACCTGAGTACAGTCTAATAATCCTCCATCTGAATTGCCTTTCCATTCTGAAGAGGCTATAAGACCATAAACAAAAGTCTGCTGAGTTAGTGGTCTCATAGATAGCCTTCATGTACTCTTGAAGGAGAGCCCCCATAGGGTCCTTTCCAAGGTTTTTCTGGTAAAGGAATTTTCTGGTAAGCTGCTTTGATATTTTCTTAAACAGCTAAGAGAACCTAAATTAAAATTAATAAAAAACCTTGCCAAATTCTGCTAGGTATTGGAGCCGACAGAGGGGATCTTAGGAAAGCTGGCAGAAGCCAGCTAAGCATAAAAACTCTTACCAGAGTCAGCTTTCTTAGATCTCTGTCTGTAGGGCCCAGCTGAAAAAGGAGGATAAAATTTCACTTTGTCTCTTCCTTTCCAAATCCAGACTTATTGGTTATTGATCCTTTCTCTTCTAAGGATGACTGCCTTCTTGTCTTGTTTTACATCCTAAGAGTTTAGCTTGGCTTTCTGCCTGCCTGGGACAAGCAGGTTATCAGTCCTTTCTTTTGACTATCTTTGGGAGTAGCTGTAGATATTGTGAAGACTGCATCTTTTGCACCCTCTTTGAGGACACCTCTTGGGTCCATGAAGTTGTTTAATACTGCCAGAAGTGTTTACCGTTTGCTGAAATCTGCTAAGATATTTGAAAGGCATTAATAATTCTATGATCAGAAATTTGGCCAAATCGGAAGATGCTCCTCAGAGACTAAGAGCAATATTCTTAGGCCCTCTTCCCTAAACTAATATATTCAGAGGGAAAGAAAAATATTCCAACATCAGTGAGTAGGTGTGTCAGTCCTGTCATAAGCAACTAATTTCATCTATTCACCTCAAAAGGCTTGTAGGTATTATAAAATTCTGGCCATAGGAAACAAAAGTTCCTCTTGGAGGAACTTGTGTTCTTTCCCTAACCTTTGAGGTGCAAGTGTCCTTCCTACCTGGTCTTCTTCAAGAACTCTTATGTAGGCCATCCCTTTGAAATGCAAACTTCAGGGAGGTAATTCAGAACTGAAAGGGGAGAGGTTATTTTAAGACTTAGGCAAATAAAAACCTTAAGTGTCTTCTCCAAAATATTAATAAAAAGCATTAGTCATCTGAGCAGGTAATTTTAAATTATTCCATCTGCCAGAAAGGTATTTTGGATCCAACCTCTTTTATAGGTACTTGATTTATGGCTAAAATTTGTAAATGGAAGGCATAAGGTTTTTCTGCAACTATTTATGTGTATCTACATATACATGTTGTACATGTATGATAATTCTCTTTCCCTGGATAGTATTACCAAAATCAATTTGTAAGAGAGCTCTATTTAATTGGCCTAGAGATAATTAAGTGCTTATATGAATCACCTATTCACAAAATTCTTAGAATTATAATGAAAACTAATCCAAATGCTTTTCAGGTTCCCATGATCTCAGATAATCTTTAGTAATTAACATCTAGCTTAACTTTATTAGCTTAATTAAAATAGACATGTCTTTAAAGTTATCAAAATTAAAAATAATGCCGACATACAACTTTTATCCTACCTAGGTTTACTAGTCAAACAAATTCACATCATCTCTGTTACAAAATTTGTCAACAAGGGGCAGCCCGTATGGCTCAGTGGTTTGGCGCTTTCAGCCCAGGGCGTAATCCTGGAGACCCGGGATTGAGTCCCACGTTGGGCTCCATACGTGGGGCCTGCTTCTCCCTCTGCCTGTGTCTCTGCCTCTCTCTCTCTTTCAGGAATAAATAAATAAAATCTTAAAAAAAAAAGAGCTACTTAAAAAAAAACTTGTCAACAAGAAAAAAATAGCTTTTATGATGAAAATTTTGTTACTGCTCTAAATATGATTATTAATAATTAAATAGATGTAAGTGGGATAAAAGTCTTAAGATCTTTTTTTTTAAGATCTTTTTAATAGTTTCCCCAAATCTTTTGGGTAACCTGAAACCATAAGGTTTTGCCAAGTTAAATTAAATTATAGATAGTCATTATATGAAACATTAATTACTGAATATAAGTTTATCCACTTTTGGCTTGCTTTTGTAGAGGAACTAAAGATATGTGGGCCTATTAGTTTTGTGCTATGCTGAAAATTTTACTATTAGAAAGCATGTGTTTCTAGAAGTTATAAAAAGTCTGCCAATCCATGGAATGCTAGTGTAAGAGACAGCTCATAATTGTTTACTTCTTTATTCTTACTAAAAGGTAAGATTTTTAAGGGTTAAAAATTCTAACATATGTAATTAAAGCCACTAAGGTTTGTAGAATAAGAATCTTTGGAAAGGAATTTTATGCATGGTCAGGACTTGCTAAGATTGGAATGAATTTAATTAAGTGAATGTGTTTTAATATCAAAAGTAAGCTGGTGCGAAATTAGAATTTGGTTTTCTCTCTGTTAAAAGAACAAATTTTTATTGGACTATTGGTCTGCTCTTGATAAGACACTGTGAAAAGTTTTTCTTTACTTTTTAAGTAATATGGATGAACAGTAAAGATTTTGTGTCTTACCAAAATAAATTGCTGTCCTTCATGTTATCTTTATAACATGTCAGGTCATTGATTACTTAAAGAAAACTGAGTCTTCTCTATTTAAAAAGTTGTTGTTTTTTTTTTAACTACTTAACTTCCTGTATTTGCCTACAAAGTCTCTAATTGTCACTGTGGTTAAATATATAACTAGGTATTATTTTCCATTGACTTATAACCCAACTTGACTAAGTGTTTTAAACTTCTGATATTTTTGACAAATTTCCTAAAGTTAAATCCAAAATAAAGTCTTTTTGCCTTAGAACTATCTTTGGGATTTTTCAGAGAGTCCCTGGAACATCTCAAAAGATTGATTTCTTTCCTTATAAAAAGTGAGATATTCAACTAATTAGGTTTATTTGATATGTTAAATAACATGGGAGGCATTGTCAAATAAGAATACTAAGTCTTTTTGTTGTATTTGCATAGGGAAATCTTAATAATGTTCTAGAAATTGTATGAAATTCCTAGAAATCTGGTATGTCCTAATTTATTATGTTATCAGTCATAATTTTAAAATGCTGTGTGAAATAAGAAATAACCAAATTTCTTTGTCAATTCCATTATGACAAACTCTTATCAGATCCTTAACAATGAATACTGTTTAAGTCTTTTGTCATTTACAGGCAGTTATTGTTTTTACTCAGATGCTTTCGCAAAAATGTTCCAGAAAGTGTTTCATCTTCAAGAAGATTCATAGGAAGGATTTTGGCAGGCATGTTCTGATAACCTTAGGATAATAAAACTGAGCTGAGTAAGAATTTCCAGGACTAATGAAAAAACTGGATTCAGGCAGAACAAGTATTAACTACATGGGACTGAATAAGCTAAGGGGGATAATTATAATTCCTTATGATTTTTATTTGAAACATTGCTGGTTCTTTAATACTTTGTTTTTCTAGATATAAAAAAACTCTTTCTTAACCTATCTATGACTTATAGCAGTTTGGTAAAGTATATCTTTGCAAATAAAGATGAAACATTTACTTTTACTCCCTACCCAATTCCTCCAGAAATTGGAAACTTTTTAGCATTCTTTCCACAGCAATATAATTAGTTATGTGCATAAGCACAACAAGAATCCATTCTCCTTGTAATAGAATACAATGGAAACATTAGCAAAATCACCAAGGCTTTGACTATAATATCATATTTGAAAGAGATGTGCATAGACTCAGATATGACCAAATAGCTTAAATAGCTACTTAGAAAGATCATACTGATACCTTGCTGGCAGTCTTATGAGGTATGGAAGGAAGGTCACTGCCTGGTAGACCCAGAAACATCAAGATATTTTGAGGGACCTCGAGAAGGAATTCTCGAGGAATTCAGCCAAACTATAGGTGTTACAGGCAAAATCTATGGCAGGCCCTTGCCTTAGCTTCTTGGCCTCAGAGAATTTTAAGAGCTCAATCTGAGATTCTCTATTAAAAGTTCCAGCAAAGCAGTCTTTAAAAAGAGCTTATACAGTCAATCACTATTTTTGCTGCATTTATGTAAATAATCAGGCCATGTTTAATGCAAACATATGAGCATTACTATAATTATCTTTGGTTAAAAAAATGGGGGTTATTGTAGAGAAAAAAAATTATGTTTGCACCTTTGTAGGTATTAGATTATAGTCCTATTAATTGTCTTTGAGGGATTTGGACCTTGTGTATATATATCTCAGAGCTTAAGAAGGCCCCACCTGACATATGTCCTGTACACCAGCTGGAGACTTCAAAATCAAATTAATGAGGAAGAAAAGTAGCTGATACTTAAGTAGACTACTTCCACCCAAGATCCTGGATCAAGGACTTTAACTAAACATAAAATTCTTCTTTCTTTTCTTTGTTCTGGCATTGGCCTGGAAAGATAGTGCCATATCTGTTATCTCCTAGACTATTGCTAAGACATTTCAGACTGCTATATTTGTCATAAAAAACTCTGATCTGTCCATTAACCGTACCTCCTTAGTGGGAGCGGTTTGTGCCCTAACAGAATTTATCTTTGTCTGTGGTAGTTCTTGGGTCTATGAATGCCTAGATGGCTGGCATACAACTGAGCAACGTCTCTTATGCTATCTAACTGCACTCCTACATTTTCACAGATAGTTTGTGCTGCTTCATTGGTTAATTCCCCTGAATATACAACACTGAGTTAGAAAAGACCTACCAGGCAGTATTTCATGAATCAGGATTTGCTTCCTTTGTCAGGTTTCTGCTTCCCTGTTTAGGAGTGAATACAAATTAGGCTCTGATCAAGAAACTCTCCTTAACTCTCGAGAGTATTGCAGAATCTGCTGGTAAAGCAACAGCTGCCCAACAAAGGTCCTTAGACTCTCTGGCCAAAGCTCTTCTCAATAATAGGACACCCCTCTACTATCTTAGCTGAACAAGAAGGTGTCTGTGCTGTTGCTTGTTATACCAACTATACCTGAATTAACACTTCTAGGAAAGTTGAAATTAAGCTACATAATGTCACTGCATTGGCTTAAGAAAAGGACTTCTTCAACAGGGTCTTTGATTGTATTGGATATTGATTGGTTTGGGTCTTGAGGACAATGGCTCTGAAGTATATTCTAGACATTGGGAATTATCCTACTTATAATAATGATCTTAGTAGTCTCCCTGGCACACTATATTCTCTCAAGAGCTTTAAATGCATGTTCCTAGCCACTAATCACCAAGCAAATAATCTCTCTAGGACTGGAATGCCAGAAAAGAAATGAAGAAAATGAATGACTAAAAAATTGTGCGCTTGAAGTTTTGACCTGTAAATAGCACAGAGATTCAGAAACAAATGAACAAACAAAAAACACCTTATCACAACCTGTAAGCATAGCATAGAGGATCAGTAAAACCTGTAAGAACTTCAGAGAAGTAGCTGTGAAAGGCACTTAATGCCTTAAATTTTGCTCACATCTGGGCAGCCCAGTGACTCAGCAGTTTAGTGCCGCCTTCAGCCCAGGGCATGATCCTGGAGACCCAGGATTGAGTCCTGCATCGGGCTCCCCGCATGGAGCCTGCTTCTCCCTCTGCCTCTGTGTGTGTGTGTGTGTGTGTGAGTCTTTCATGAATGAATAAATAAATAAATAAATAAATAAATAAATAAATAAATAAATCTTAAAAAAATTTTTTTGATCAGATCTTTCAGTGAAGCTGAGATTCTGAACCAAAAGTGGAGATTACAGGAGGAGGAGAAGGAGAAGGAGGAGGAGATGACACCTGGGTGGCTCAGTGGTTGAGTGTCTGCCTTCAGCTCAGGTCATGATCCCAGGGCCCTGGGACTGAGTCCCACACTGGGTTCCCCGCAGGGAGCCTGCTTCTCCCTCTACCTCTCTCTCTCTGTGTCTCTCATGAATAAATAAATAAAATATTTAAAAAATAAAGAAGAAGAAAGAAACAACAGGTGTCAAATAGAGTCACTTGTGCTGAGCTCCACATCAGGAAACAAGACTTAACATCTAATTGTAGTTTCAGCCTCTCCCAGGAATACGACCTTTAACCAGCACATCTGGAATTATCTGATCAGAACGAGTGAGCTAATTTGCCTCAAAGAGCTCTGCCCTTACGAAAAGGAAGGTGACCTTGCCTGCAACAATCCACTCTTTATTAGAAACTTCCCTTTTACACTCCTATCTGCCTATAAAAGCCTTCCATTTTATACAGCTCTTAGGAGCTCCTTTTTATTTGCTAGATGGGATACTACCCAACTCATGAATCATTGAAAAAGCCAACTTGATCTTCAAATTTACTCAGTTGAATTTTCTTTTTTAACACTGGGCATGACACACTTGAGCAAAATCTTAAAGCAAAAAGTGAATAACTGTCAGCTATTTAACAAATATTGACTATATGCCTCTGAGAGAAGGCAACTTAAGACAGAGCCATAGGCACTGTTACAGACCAAAGAATTGAAAAGTGAGGAAGACTCAAAAAACAACCAGACTACAAGTTGCCTCATACAAAAAACCAGTAAAGTCTGTAAAAATCTCTTCCTCCACAGCAGCAAAGCTGGTATACCAGGAGAAAGGGCACGCCTCTGAAAAATTTGCACACCTGCATGAGTTTATCAATACCAAGTGAGAAGAGAAATGGTTCAAGCCTTAGAAATACTGATGAAAAAATGATGGGCTTTAAGAGCAGAGGTTTGAGTGACAGCAGACAGAGACTGGGCACATCTGCAATCTGCATGTGCATCCTGATAACATAAACAGCAGATAACACAATACCAGAATAAAAACAGGGAAATAAGATAGACCCAAAGCAGCACAGAACCAATTCTCAGAACCACATGCAGTCCTGGTGACCCAGACTGGAAGTTAACATGAGAGCCACAGTAACATTTATAGAGTGAACCACACTGATCACAGGCAAAACGTATTTGTACTGAAGAAGGAACATCTATCCAGGTTAGGAGAAATAACACGAATTAAACGAGCAAGAATAGGGGAAGATTTGCAAGTTGAGGAGACCTTCAGAGAGACAGTCAAAACAGGAAGCAGCAGCCAGCAGAACTGTAGACTGCTTTGCATTCTTTCTACCACAAGAGGGAGGGAAGCCAAGAATACAGTTGGAGTTTGACCAAGCAGAATTGGAATTTGGGTAGAGAATAAATGGAATAAGCATGACTGCTGGTTGCCCCCACCAGGAGAACCCTCCCTGCCCCTTACAAGAATGTATTCTAATGAGGAAAGCCACATGCAAATGAAGTTAAAAGTAACCCAGAGTGGAGCAAAATCCCAGGAGGCATTCATGGAGAGTCTGGATAGCAGAAAAGGGATGCAAACAGGAGGGAAGAGTTTAAATTGAACATGAAAAGGTTAAAACTAAGTCTGCATGCTTGAGAGAGTTTCTGCGGTGTAAACCTGAAGGTTCTCCTACTGGTTTGAGCACAGCTGCACCAGTATATCGTATATATTTGTTGCCACCACTGAACAGAAGAGGTGCTGGCCTGGAAAATGGGAGCTCCCCTTTCCCTGGTGGCCTGTGTGAGGACATACAGGAGCTGGGTGAATTGAGCCTTCCCTGAATGAGTGGTAGGAAGAGAAACCAACAGTTATATTTGCATCTTATTGGTGATGGTGGTGACAATGGCAAAGTGAGAGATTCTCTATATGCAGAAACATACATATATGCATATCCGTATTGATAATACTGAGTTTTACTAGTTGTTCATGGTTAATACCATGATGTGCAATCAGTTCTAATACATATGTAAAATTTTGTCATTATCAAGTCTTGAGTTAAAAGAAAGGGAAGAAAAAATGCTCAGGAATTGTTGAATTGGCTATCAGAATCCCATTTTTCAGCCATCCTCTTTCTTAGGCATCTCTCATTTCAATGTTCATTGAAAGGAATATTGAAAGGAACGATAAATGAATTAGCCTGTACAATTTAAATTATTGTCCTTTCTCCCTGACCCTCTCTTCCTTTCCAAGCTTTATGGTTGGATTTGGGTAAAGTGTGTGTATATATATATATGATGTAACTCCACCATATATTGCAAGCCCTACCCCCAGCAGTATGAGGAATCGGCTACTCTGAACCTGCTCTTTCAATAGCAGACAACCCTAACTCCAGGATGTGCAACCAGCTTCTGTAACATGGGTCATGCTTCATGCCCCAGTTCCCCGCTCAAATGAAGCCTAGCCTTTGCTGGCTCTTTCTTCCTAGGGAGCCAGACTTTATCCTTGTTCCACTGGCTGAAAAATGAGTGTCTTTTTCATCCAACTTCTCCCAAATCAAGGTGTAATTATCCACCTATAACTATTACCTCTACCTGTGGATTCCTGGCTCCCTGCCCCTAGATCCAATGTTTTGGTAAGTGACATCATCTCAAAGTAGACGTAAGTTCATTCATGAGCTGCCAGCTATGTTTTAGAAACCAGCCTTACAGCTCAACTAATTCCCTCAACCCTGGATTCAGCCACAAGGATAGCAGTAAACTGAAGTTAACTGAAGTTTGAGAGCAATCAGGCTGGAAGCCAGAGGAAGTTTGAGTCTGTGGCCCTGGGAGCCCATGCAATGAAAGGTTTCAGAGGATCAGCAGCTTGACCTCTTCTCCTCCCTGCTTCCTCGTTGGAGCAAAACTAGAGGCAAGAAGAGGGCAAGATCACTGTCTGTGTGACCTCTATACCTACGTTAAATAGATAACTGGAGAGAAATGGGAATTTAAAAAGAGCACCATGAAAGCAAGAATCATGGCACCTTTTTCCCCCTTCACATTGCCCTAGTTCCTCGCAAAGTGCTTGGCATATACTAGATGCTCACTTAATCTTTGTTGAGTGAATGAATGAATGAATGAATGAACAAAGGAACTAATGCACATGCTGGGTGATTTTTCAGCTGTGTTCCTACTTGTCTCAGCACCATCTGAGCCCTGGCTCAGGAGGACCAACAGATCACGCCTGTATGTTCAAACACAACACCTCTCCTTTCAGGCTTTCAAATGCGTTTATCACATCACTTAGGTGAGTCTACACATTTAATTGAAATACATCACTCTCAAAGCCCCATGAATGACACCAGCCGTTTTGGGGCCACTGCTGTAATTTCCAGAGATGCCTGGCTAATCTGAGTGACATGGCTTCAAGACATCTCAAATAAGGAACAACTACACTCATCAGTCTTGCCTCCCTTCCCTCCCTCCTGCTACCCCCCACAACTGGTGAGAATCTCACAATGTCCTCAAGGTGTTTCCAGGTCACAAGTAAGCCTTGGGCTTACTGTGCACAAGTTGGTCCTTGGGACTTCCTCACTGCCCTTTAGAGCTTCAGCATAATAGCCTGTGGTTCTTTCCACAAAGCTGACTTGCTCACTCATATGGAAATGGATCCAGGTTAGTAATGGGCATTTACTAAACAGCTCTTGTGCAGGCCTTATACAAATCCTGGCTCTTCAGGCATTACTATCTGGTTGAGTTTCTCCTCAACTTTCTTTCCTCCAGTGCAGCTTATATACAGAGTTCCTTCTAAAGAGTGCTTTGTGTAAGCTACCCTGTGCCGCATCCATTAAGTTTGCTACAGATAGAACCAGGTTTAAAGGAAACACAGGGCACTTTAGGGTGAAGGCAGCCTGTGAGAGTACAGATAAGAGGCACAATCATTCCAAAGTATCTACTTTAGGGTGGGCTGGCTAGATGCATCTGAGAACACAGACCATTCTTAGCCCCTATATAAAGGCAATTTGCCCAAACCGTTTTGCCCACTTAGGGTCCCTTTGCATCAAAGCACATACCTCCCAGACCCTTGCCATTTTAGAACTTGGGCTCTACTCATGCCTTTCATAACTTGCTAAAATCAGACTCTGGGAGGCAGAAGATACTTCCAGGGTCACCCTGTCCAACTTGTGTCCCCATGCAGCAATCCCTTAACATCCCCTGACAGACAGTCAGACAGCCCTATCTTGTGTACCAACTCAGAACCTTCCAAACATGCCTGATCATACACATCACCAGAAGCACTTGCAAAAAGTATAGCCCACTAACTATCTGAAGCTACACAAATTCAAAACCTGCTCAGAAAGGGCCTGTGAACCCAAATTTTTAACAAGCATCCATCATGAGTCCTATAATTAAGCATGTTTCTTATATGCATGGAATGCAGTGGTTCTTGACAGTAGCTGCATATTAGAATCAGCCAGGAAGCTTTAAAAAAAATCACTGGCAGGCCTTTACCCCTAGCCAGTCCTACTAAATTTGTCTGGAGTGGAGCCCAGGAGGTGTAAATTTTTAAAGCTACTAGCTGATTCTAATCTGCACCAAGGTTGAGAATTACTGTAGTATCTTCCAACCCAATGGTAAGCTCTTTGAAGCTGGCAACCAAGAAATCTATGCCTCTCAGTACCCCTTACTGAACCCCACCACCATGTGGGGCCCACCATAAAATATACTCTATCTCTACTAAGTTGATTTCATTTAATTGGCTTTGTTCACCCATCCAATGGGATGTAATTTCCTAACTCTATTAAGAAGCTGTGTGTACTTCCACTCCACAAGAGGCCAGACGATAGATAGAAGGATATGACATGCTACTACTTTTCCCAGTTGAGTCTGTACACACACACACACACACACACACACACACACACACACACACCCCTACGCTTAGCCCTCCCCATGGCCCCAGAATAAGCAGCTCAAACAATGCCAGAAGCCTCAGTGTACGATTCCTCCTCTTGCCCCAGTCCCCTGCCATCTCTACTCACATTGTACAGCACGGTGGTCCATCCTTCCATGGTGATGCATTGGAAGACAGTCAGCACAGCAAAAAGGATGTTATCAAACTGAGTGATCCCATCATTGGGGCCAATCCAGTCCCGGCATTCGTAGCCAGCTGGGCAGCCCTGCACACCACATGGGTGAGGGGGGTCAAATCCTTCCAGAATACCTGCAGATACATTTGGAGGGTAGGTGTTTAGTGTGAGTTGGAAATGGTTCCAGGAAGCCACAAACAATTCTATTTCCTGAAGAAAGGTGTGTCCTTCTTTGTTTCCAATGACCAGAGGAGAGAGGAAGGGAAGAAGGAGAAGGTAAGAAAAAATGACCCTACCTGAATTGTTTGTGAAACATGCTCGGTGCAACTTCCCACTGTAGAACTCTAAGCCAATGATAGCAAACATCAAGATGGCAAAGAAGAGCAGGAGACCAATTTGCAGAAGAGGCACCATGGCCTTCATGATAGACTTCAACACGATCTGCAGGCCTGGAAGGAAAGGAAGAGAATGACAGATGGAGCCTCCCTGAGCACCATTTGATACAACAGACATCCTTTACCTTCTTCTAAGAGGAAAAGGATGAGTCTTTGAGGGACAAGAAACACCAGTCCCGAAATGATGAAGACAATTTGCAAACAGACAACCAGAATACATCAAGACAAAGACTGCCATCACTACTTCCCCTGGAATCAATCTCATGTTCTTTCTCACCATTCTCTGATCATCTATCTTTCCTATTTCTCCTCCTTTATTTGTTTCATCCATGTCACTTTCTGCTTATCTCTTATAAACTTATTAGAACATACTTCTTTTCTAAAGGATATCAAGCCTGGCCTTGCTAGGCTCTAAGTTCTATGAGAGCAAGGACAAAATTACCTCCCTCACTACTCTATCTGAAAACTGGTTTCTCCTCCACTGTTGTGGGATCATAATTAGCACAATCACTATTCATAAAGTACCATATACCTTGACCCAGAAATTGTACTTCTAGGATTCTAGCCTAAGAAAATAATCAGAGATTTGAATAAGATTTAAGTAAAAGGATGTATGTTGCTGCACTATTTCTATTTAGAAAAAAATGAAAATATCTAATGTCCAACAACATAGAAATGACTAAATAACTAAATAAGTCATCCTGAATAAGATGGGCTATTATACCAGACTTTTTAAATCATATTTTTGGAGAACTTTTAATGTCAGGAACATCAAATGCTTATATGACAGGTTCCCAAAGTATGTACACAGTTATCACAATTACATTAAAGTGCACAGGGAAAAAGTGAATTAAAAACATAGGAAAATGAATGTTTTTTTCTTTGCATTTTATAACAATTTTTTTTTTACTTTGCAAATATTCTACAAAGATCTTTCACTATCTTTAAAATCTGGGGGAAAAAAGTTGCTAAATTTTAAAGCAAAATGTTCTGCCAGATTGCCGCGTCCCCGCTCTTTATTCCCACTAGAGACGTGGTTTCTTGTGTATCCCAAATTCCTTCAGCCTCAGATCCAGTGGGGACCTATCAGTAAAGCTTAGCAGAGGAGAAAGAAGGAAGGCAAGTGCTCACTAGGAATCCCTGACACGAGCTTCAGGGGTCTCAGGACACGCACAGCCCGGAGGGTCCTCAGGTCCACGTGTGTGTTGAAGTGAGTCCCCGCAGTGGCCAGGATGCTGCAGATGGAGACAGAAGGTCAAGGTTACCACAACCTGGCTTTGTCCCCCTGTTCCATGGGAGAAGCTGGGTTGAAGAAGGCTCAGCCTGGAAAGCACACAGAGCTGATGCCAGCTGCATGTGGGCGCACCTGAGCTTGGGTGAATCATCGGTGGTTCTGACTGGAATTAAATTTAGCCACATCTGGGTTTTACTTTGCAAAGAAGGAAAACTTATCATCACACCAGAATCCCAGTTCCAAATCATGAGTGAAAGACAAGCCCCCTAGCATCTGTCCCATTCCTGCCTCCAAATCTTGTCCTCTACCTTCCTCCTCCCTATCCCTTCACCAACCTCCTCTCCCACTTTCTAATCTACCAAGACCCCTGGATTTTATATTTCATAATTTTCTTAGATTCCCGTCTTCTTACTCCTTCAGGGAATTTCTCTGGATCAGTTGCAGCAAAGGAGTAACTCGTTCTTCTCCACCTTGGCACTTAAGAGTTTTTACCAAACAAATCAATCACACTCATGCTTATAATTAGGGAACAGCTTCACTGGTCCTCATACGGCACTTTTATAATTGCCCTGAATCACTGTATTAACTTGGATTTGGTTTCTTCACTTCTATTTTTACACTTCCGCAGCCAGACACACACACACACACACACACACACACACACACACACACACAGAATCCATAACAATCCTATTAGATTGTGTATACCAAGTACCTTGTTTTGAGGAGACAATTTATTGCATATAATCCCATGACACTGCAGGTACTGTGGATAGTCAATGACACTTAGTATTAATGAAAGACACAGCAGAGTTGTGTCCTGACTTAAGCACTTGAGAACTGTGTGATTTGAGGCAAGTTACACACACTAGCAGCCTTACTACCCTCATCTACAAAATGGGCGAAGTACCATGACCTCGTTCTAAAAATGAAATGACATAGTATTGAATATTAACAGTGTTCTAGAAGTGATAATGTGCAAATGAGATATTACGTCCAACACAAATATTAATAATACTGGTTTTGTAATTTTGTCTAATTTTAGTCTTCTTTCTGTGGAATAGTACTTGTCCTCCCTCAAAACCTCTCCATGACAATTTCAGCTATCTGGAGCCACTGGCGAATGAGTCACTCAGAAAACTGAGTTTTCCATACAGTCAAAGGACAGCGGGAATAGTTTCTGTCATTTAATTATTTTGGATGAAACATTTCCTTCAACACCTGAAATCGAATGGACGGTCTAGGCATATCTCTAGAAAGCAGATATAGAATCAAAAGGTACAAATTGCACAGATCCACAACATTAGATCACGAGCAATAACTTTGAAATACGCAGTGCTGGCCAAGAACAAAATGGACTGCTTCACATGGTAGTACACTTCCTAACATTAAACATACTCAGGCCTAGACTGTAGGACTATCTATTAGGAAGTTAAAAGTGTTCCAACACTGGTTGAAGGTTATCTAAATAACCAGAAGAGATTTCTCTCAACTTTAAGACTCTATAATTCTATGTTAACCCAACCTCAAAACAAGAACCAGAAAGAAATTTGACTCTCATAAAGGGTCTCAAGACCTCGGCAAGTTCTAAGATCTCCTCTACCTCTCCTCTTTCTATATTGTCTCTGAAAAAGAGAGATGTAGAAGAGCAAGTGTTCTGATGCTACTTTTGACTCACTCTGCCCAAACTAAAGAGAGAAATTAGGGAGGGGAGTGATGTCATTTCTAATAAGCAGGGAGAACCTGAAAAGGGAGCAGGGAGAAACATGGAAAATAGGACTGAAAAATAAAACAGACATAGAAACAAAGGCAAGAGGAGAAAGGGAAGGTTCAAGGATAGTGCAGTGGTGGAGAACCAGAACTCCAGGAAAATGGGGGTCACTGTTTGGCTGAATCTGCTAACAGAGGAAGAAGCACTGGACTGTCTTCTGAGGCGCAGTGCCCACGGGAAGTGGTTTCTCCCTCTGGCTACACACACATGGTGGAGAGAATATGCCCTGTTCAGAAATCAGAGCTGTTTCCTAGGATACCCAGGTACACTTGAGATACTCTTTCATATCATAAGAAAGAACTATTTCTTTCAGGAATATTTCCTGCCCAACCCTGAGTGGAAGGAGGTATATTTCAGAACATGGATGTGAGGGCCAAAGGACAAAATTAAAAAGCAAGAAGGTATAAGTGCAGAAAGAAAAATGGTAGAGTGGAAGGAGGAGGAGAGGATAGGGAAGCGAATGGTGAAATGAAACATGGAGATGAAAACAGGAAAGAAATCAGAAGAAATAAGAGCTGGCAGAGAAGCAAATGTGAGAGAAATAAGAATTCTCATGTGGGAAAGAGAACAGAAGTTAAGCTAATTTGAAGGAGAGAAGCCAAAATTCGGCACTTGTGGCCGGGGCCTCACACAGCGAGCCACAAGACATATCCATGCTCTTTTCACCAACCTGTCCTCTGAGTTATCCAAGCCACCCCAAACTTCACCCAGAACCATGTCACTTGGGGCCCCATGTTCCCCCATCCCCAGAATTTTCTGTTCCTTCATCCCGTGCAGAATGGCTGTCAACTGGATCTTTAGCTCATGCACATTGGCCACTGGCTGCTCCCTAGTGTTCATATCATGTTTGAGGGAGTCCCCATCCACTTGCTGGAAGCAAGAGCAGTGAAATTCTTGGGGAGGGGGAGATATTTGAGGGAAAGAACCCTGCTGTGTACCCCGCATAAAACTCTGCGCCCATTGCCATCACTGCCCTGACCACAACTTAGAAGAATTCTCTGTTTTTCTCTGGTTTCTTATATGTCTTTCCCACAGGATCCGGAACACGCACTGTGGAGTTGCTGTCTTCTGCATCTCTACATCCCCCACACCTAGCCCAGGGTCTGGCAAGTAAAAGGTGTTCAGTGAATGCTTGATGGATCGAATTGCACTGATGAACATAGTAAATGTGTTGAAGCAGAAACCAAACGGACAGAAAGATCACAGAAAGCCTAGAATTTACCAATGAAAAGGGCAGGTGGCACAGCCAGGATGCTACTCAAACACATGCCTGTTTGAGCTCACAGGAACGTACTAGGAATCTGCCCTCAGACATTTTAGAGTCTAAGGTGGCTCTTCCAAAATAGTGTAGGGCTTCTGCTCTCAAGCAAATCTCATAGGACAGGGTCTGCCCAGTATTCAGTAGGAGAGTTAGGGAGAGGGAGGGGAAAAGGAAGACAAAATGCAAAGCCTTGTCCTTTAGCAAAGTCTCAGTGCTGAAGCCTGTATAGCTCAGCAACACTCTGAGCCTCCCATGTAACAGGCCCTGTGCAGGAGGCTCAAGGCAAGTACACAGCAGGAAAGGGCCCAGGTCCTCAATCCCACGGATGCAGCAGACAAAGAAATGAAATAATTATGATTCACTATGAAGAATGTCATAACAGAGATGCTTACAAAGTGCTCCGAGAATGGGAAACACTGCAGGATCACGAACAGGGCTTACTATCTGCTAGCATTTTCACAGAAGTTATTTCATTAAATCCCCAAGCGCATCCTGATATAACTACTGTTTCCATCTCCTAGGAGAGGAAATCGGGACTTAGAAAAAATTAAACTGCTGATACATGGCAAGACCAGGCATTAAAGTCTCTCCTCTTCTGGTATCGAAGTCAAGCCTTTCCCCCACTCTGCCATCGAGCCCTGCAATGTCTTTGTCAGTACTGCGCAGCTCCACTGTTCTTAGTCCAGCGTATTGCTAAAAATACCAAGGTCACAGTGTTCAGCCTCCCAACAAGCCAGTGAGCTTGGTTCGCTTTATCCCCAAACCACAAATCACTAAGGCTCTCCAGACCAGAAGGTCGGAGGCTCCTTGCACTTGAGGTGATGGCTGCTGTAATACTATCTATACACACACATGCGCGCGTGCACACACACACACACACACGTGCCATGGAATCAGAGTGTGGCCACCATGCACAACTCCAACTCTGAGTTAATACAAAGCTAAGCTCTGCCCCATTCCATGCCGCATTCATGTATATTCTTCAGAAACGGGGGCTTTTTTCCAGTTCTTTTGTCCCCATGAGCACAGGGCCTGGGTAGGGAGCTCTGTACACAGAGGGGCACTTAATTCCTACCTTACTCCCAAAGCAGAGGGTACCTGTGACCACCACCAGCACAGACGCAGGGTTCAGTGGACTATAAATGTACAAAAACTGTTTCCTAATGGATGTCATGGTTCAGCCCTACCTCTAATGCTTCTGCTCTTAGCTCTGAGCAGGTAAGAGAAACCTAGAGCCTGATATGATCCTGAGGGTGTGGTGACCATCACTTCAGTGGCAGGAGATGGAAGGCATGGTCTGAGCATTCACAATCAAATGGTCTTTCCCCAAGTCAATCACCCCAAGAATTCTCCCACCCAAAGAATTCCTTTTGACCTTGGGGTTCATTCATAGCCTCCTCATCAATCCAAGTCTAACAGTCTCTTTTCACACTTCTATGGCTAAAAATTCCCTGAAGCATTATACAAATATTACACCAAAAAATTATCTGTTGCTTATCTGCAATTCAAATTTAACTGGGCATCCTTTATTTTTATTTGCTAAATCTGGCAACTCTATTCAAGGGATGACCAGGTAAATAGCTTCCCTCCCAGTTGTTGCCCTAGCTCTAAACAAATGTGTAAGTTCTCTTTTGAAGAAGAGACACAAACCGGGGGCCTCCTACGCTTAGGCCCAGGAGTTCTACTCTGAGCTCCAAAAATTACCTCTTTGCTTCTGCCCGTATACATCCGAAAGGCAAGTTATTCATTAGCATCTGTGCAAAAAGGCTGATTAACAGGAGCAAAGGGTGTTAGGTGCTTTACCAGCCCATATTATAGGAGACCAAGAGGAGACATGGAGGGATCTAATTCAAGTTGGATTCCCTATACAAATTTGAGCCAGGATATCATTTCCAGGGGTAATCCACCAAAATGAGTTGCTGTGTCCACTTAGAAGTGTTTTAAAGGTGGTTGGTTCCTTCTTCTCTCCTACTATTTCACCTCCAAGGAGGCACCAAAGTCTAACATATCCTTCCTCTAACACATCTCTTGGATTCACCTCTTATTCTCCAGCCTCCTTCTTGCCTGGAGTGCCCACCCCCTTGCCTTCTTTCTCTGCCTAAATAATATGATCCAGACTTCAGAGCCAGATGGCATCCTACCTCCTCCTTGGAAAAGATCTACAGTCAAAAGAGACTTGAACTAGGATTATGAGGAAGTGGTAAAGCACATACTCTCCTGTCATACTGGCTGATTTCAAATGCCAGTTCCCTCACTTACACTAGCTGTCTGGCCTTAAACAATTGCCTTCCTGAGCTATAGTGTTCTTATCTGTAAAATGGGGACAATATCCTCCTAAGAGGGTTGATGTAAGAATTTAAAAAGATAAGATGCTTATAAACTTCTTCACATAGTGCTGACTTTAAAAGATATCAAGAGCTCATAGAATTAAAGGGATATTGGAAGAGCAGGCTGGAAAAAACCAGGGAAGTAGAAATCTTGGTGTGGTAGGCTGAATAACAGATTTAAAGATATCCAGATCCTAATCCTTAGAACCTGTGAACATTACCTGATATGGCAAAACTGACTTTGCAGATGTGATTAAGGATTTTGAAATGGGGAGATTTTTCTGGATTATCTGCGTGGGCCCTGAATGCAATCACAAGTGCCTTATAAGAAGGAGGCACAGGAAGATTTGGCTAGAAAGAAGGCAATGTGATGACTGAAGCAAGAGGCGATGCTGCTGGCTTTGAAGATGGAGGAAGGATGCAAGGAATACAGCTCTAGAAGCTGGGAAAGGCAAAGAAATGCCTTCCCCATGCTAAAGCCTCAAGTGAGAGAGCACAGCCCTCCTGATAACTGATACAGCCCAGGGAGTCTAATTTTGGAGTTTTGACCTCTAGAACTGTAAGAGAATAAATTTTCTTTATTTTTTAAAGATTTTTTTATTTGTTTATTTATTCATGAGACACAGAGAGAGAGAGAGAGAGAGAGAGAGAGGGAGAGAGAGAGAGAGAGGCAGAGACACAGGCAGAGGGAGAGGCAGGCTCCATGCTCGGAGCCCAACGTGGGACTCGATCCCGAGTGTCCAGGATCAGGTCCTGGGCTGAAGGTGGCGCTAAACCGCTGAGCCACCCAGGCTGCCCTAAATTTTCTTTAAAGCTACCAAGTTTGTCACAATTTGTTGCCACAGGAATAGGAAACTAATATGCTTGGCAAAGGTCAGCAATTCCAGGAATCTGATTCTTAGGCCACTGCGGGTATCACGAGACATATCATTGCCAACTCTACTAATATCATAGTGTTGATAGCTTAAGAGTCATGGAGGAAAAAGCATGTGTTGGAGCTTAAGTCACATGTCCCTTTACATGCCATCTGGCTGCACTGGGACAGTCCTCTAGCACTTCCAAAGTGGGCAAGACTCCCACCGAGAACACACACACTAACGGAGTCTCCCAAAAGGGAGATTGGAGACCATTGGGGAATCTGGGACATGGAAGAGCTAAAAAAACTATGTCTACTAAGCTAGACTCCTAGAAAATACTTAGTAAATAGGTGTCATGGAGGAAGATGAGAAAGAATATATCTGGGGTTTTGTTTGTTTTAGTCTCTAAAATAAAGGGATCAGATAAAGGAACTTCTCAAGTTCCTCCTGGCTCTAAGACTGAGCCAAAACCTGTCCAGAAAGTGCTACACCACTCCAGCTCACACAATCTCCCCTTTCTCTGAATGTCTTGAAAGCTGCACAACATTTAACACCTGATTGCACACCCTTCTTATGTCTTAGAACTAAGGTCTTAGCGTTAATGATAATTAGCTGGATCTTCATAACTCAGTTCAAAGCCAGCTCCTTGATGGCAGAAAGTGCCACATTTCCATCTACTATGGTCCCTTCTCTAACAATATGCAACAGTATTGCCCAAGAAATATCCTTGACTCGGTGATAAATGGGTGTTAATACATCCCCAACTGAGGCAGATTGGATGGACTTGTCCATGGAGCTGTGAATGAGCCCACAGGCTTGATATAATTAGATAACCAAACTGAAGGAGATTTAACCACATATGAAAATAATGATGATCTATCAAAAGTCTACTAAATTATATCTAATGTTTGGCTCTCCATTTCTTTTAAGTAAATTACTAAAAGTCTAATTTGATTTAGGAATCAATTCCTAAAGATTTTACTTCATTTTATCAAAAACAAAACAAAACAAAAAGTCCCTGTGTATTAAATTGTGCTATAGAGACAAACTCCCTTGCCCCCCCCCAAAAAAAAATTTAACTTGCCAAAATATATCTGAGAATGTATTTGAGAGCTTGGATGAGGATGAGGATGAGGCTGGGAGAGGGAAAAGTGGTGTCAGATCTGACCCGGTGCCCAGTCTCTGTAAGCTGCTCCCTACTCCTCCCCAGACCCTATGCTAGGGTCCTCTATCCCATTCAGGCTTAGCTCAATCTAAGAACCCAGAACCCAGAACCCATCTACAATGAGCTGATAACTACTGAACATATGCTCTGCAGTAGACACTGGCATGACAAAGGAGAATAGGATGAGATGGTGGCTGTCCTCATGACACTTAGTGAAAAAGACATTACACAGACCATAATTATAGTAAGTGGAAGGTCAGGAAAGGATGCCTCCCCTATGGAAATGGCACATGAGCTCAAAGGTGAAGCATGAGTAGGCCAGAGGAAACCACGTGGGAAGAGCATCCCAGAGGCAGGAGAAGGCAGGCGTAGAAGGGACAGAGGTAGAAAGGAGACTGGTATACTTGAAAAATTCAAAAAAAGGGCTGGTATGACCAGAACCTATTGAAATCCAGGGAAGAATAGAGAACAGAGAGGCTGGAGAGCATGGGAAAAAATCAAAGAAAGAAAACTTCACAGACTTATTTTAGAGATAGGACCAAGCCTGGTAGTGCTCAAAATCCAGGCTTACACCCAGTAATGGAACATTGGATACCCACACTGACTCCAAGCTCCAAAGCAATTCCCTGATTAAACACTGGTCTCTAACCTTCTTCCCAAACCCCAGCCCCAGCCGCTAACAATGCGTATCTACCTTGATCACTCTACCTGAATTAATGCCAACTTCTGTTCCCACAGGCCCTTCCTGGGACAGCTGCCACTGCCTACCGCCTCTACAGTAATCCTTCCTGATAACAGAGATATCCTATAATCATGCCAACTAGGAAGGCTGGGTCCCTCTCCAGCCCAGAGAGACTGAATCTACATTATCCTCAGCAAATCACCCATTGTCCTGAATAGTGAATGGTTTAGGGATAAACAGGTGATGGAACTTAGGCCTTTGAGTTTAAGGGAAAATATGCTGTGTTGCTTCAGTTCACTCATTTTCTTAGAACAAAAGTAAAAGCATATATAAAGCAATGATTTTCAAACTTTTTTTGAACAAAGCCTGCAGTACAAAATATATTTTATATCACAATCCAGGATAAATATATGCGTGTGTGTGTGTGTGTGTGTAAAATTGCATAGTGCCTCATAAAATAATACTCCTTCTATGTGTGATATATTTTCTCTTTCATTCTTCCTTGCTATCCTTTGTCTCACACTGGTTGCAACCAATTAAGTTGATGTCATAACTAATGTGGTCAACCTACAGTTTGAAAAACTCAGATGTAGAGAGTAGCTAATATACATATTCATTCTAAGGAGATTATTCTAAAGAGGACAAGATAGACTAATATGAACTAACTGCTGCTTCAATAGCACCACGTGGTTTCTTGGTGTTTTCCAAGAATGATGAAATAGTTTGCCTTGAAAAGTTTTATTGTGTTTTTCTAAGAACTGCAGACACAGCAGTCTAGGGGAGACCCTATTCCCTCCTCTGTTACCAGAAATAGGAACAGAATCTTGCTGCCCTTCAGAATGGGCAGTCTTAATGAGAAACCACTACCTTCAAAACTATCATGGGGCAGCTATTTCTAGGGTTTGGTTGGTTGGTTAGTTGGTGGACTGTTATTTATTTAGGCTTGGATCCAAGATAATTTATGACCAAGGCTTTCTTCCAAGTAAGAAGTTATAATATTTCTTAAGAGGATGAAGACAGTAGGGTCACATTGTTCCTTTCTAAAAGACAAGGTTTGTGCCATTTCCAGAAGAGACAAGTGGTTCTGTATTTAACAAAGGTAAGGCTACCCTTTCTGGAATTTAAAATGGGGCTCCTAATTAAATTTCATATGAATCTTTGCAGCTATGAAGTGGTCCCAAAATATTCTTTTTGATGAGCAGAAAAAGCATGGCCTAAAAATCCTCTTTCCTTGCCCACCAAAAGAAAGTTCAACAATCAAACAATGTCATGCCAAGGAGAGGAGTTTGTATTGACATTTGAGACCAGATAATTATTTGCTGTAGGGAGCTATTCTGTGTATTGTAGTATCTTCAATGGCATTCCCCCACCTCTGCCCACTATGTGCCAGTAGCAGTTCCTTCTCCAACCTCCTCCCCGCAAACCGCCACCAGGTTGTGACAACCAAAAATGACTAGACATTGTCACGTGTCCTCTGCGGGGACAGCCCTGGTTGGGAACCACTACTGATGGGGAACCTCTCAGATAGTGTGATTCCTTCCAACTGAGGAGTAGCTTGATTAAAGGTAATGTGTGCTGGAGGGTATTATGCTGAGTGAAGTAAGTCAGTCGGAGAAGGACAAACACTATATGTTCTCATTCATTTGGGGAATATAAATAATAGTGAAAGGGAATATAAGGGAAGGGAGAAGAAATGTGTGGGAAATATCAGAAAGGGAGACAGAACGTAAAGACTGCTAACTCTGGGAAACGAACTAGGGGTGGTAGAAGGGGAGGAGGGCGGGGGGTGGGAGTGAATGGGTGACGGGCACTGGGGGTTATTCTGTATGTTAGTAAATTGAACACCAATAAAAAATAAATTAAAATAAATAAATAAATAAAGGTAATGTGTGTGTTTCACAACTAGTCTTCATCCACTCTTGAAGAAGCACACATAGCCTCTCTCAGGCAGACATGAAGATGCTCCCAGGGTGACCCCCAGCCACACACAAGTCATAATTTGGATGAAAATGAACTGATGCTGTCATTGATAAAAATGCCCTCTGCCTTCTTCTTTAAACATCTCCTAGTGGCTACATGAAGCTTAATCCCAGTGTGTCTACAAAGGAAGCTTGAACCCAAATTTTCCCCAAATCATGCAAAGTAAAGAACACAATAAAAAGGAGGGTTTTATTTACTTAACCTTAGTGTAATGGATGCAAACGTCAGGTTCCTACCAATGGTCCTGGGTTTTTTCCTTTAAAAAAAATCCTTGATGTATTCATTCAGACACAGCAAGGAGAAATGCCAAGCAATGGGTTGAAACTCCGTAAGTGTCATTCAAGTCCAGGTAATGATGGTGATGGTGATGATGATGATGATGATGATAATTTTTAAATGCCTTGCTGTTTCACAGTTAATGTAACCCTGTCCCATAAAGATACCATTATTCTTGATTTTGTCAGTTTGAGAATTAAGGCAGAGAGAGAGAAACTGGCTAGCCCAAGATCACGGAGATAGTAAATGGTCAAACTGAGACCCAAACCCAGAAATTTAGATTCCAAATTTGGACTGCTTTCAGTAGCTACAAAAGATAATGGCTAATAGCTAGAAACATATCCCAAAGGTAGATACATTCAACAAATGTCTTCTCTAGGACAACTACAGAGCTGCCTCTCTGCAGAGCCTTAGGTGTCCTGTGATTGCAGGATCATATGAATGTTACCAAAACTGTACTTCAGAGAGCTGGCAAAGACAGAGAATTGCTGTAGAGGGAAATCCCACATTATAAGAGCTCGCTAACATAAATACATGTTCTTTCAGTTGTTTTTCTAGTAGTGGTGAGGGATTTCTGTTGATCTACCTCCCACACACTTTCTCTCACCAGGTCTCCCTTAGGTCCAGAGACAAGCACTTGTGAGATGGCTAGCCTGGGATAGAGCAGAAGCCAGCTGAGCAACAGAATGCAGCTAATTATCCATGTAGGGACCAAGCCCCTAATGCTGGCCTCCTTAGAAGGCTGCACTAGTGACCTCCAGTATCACATTACAGAGACCAGTTGTATAATCCTATACTGCCCACACGCAGTGGCCACCTACTGTTTGAACTTCCAGGACCTCCTTTACCTCTAACAGCGACACTCTACCCCTACAGTTCTTTTCAGAAACTGCAATGCTCGTACATGCCACTGCTGACCAGTTACATTGCTCCCTGGGAATGTTTGGATTTAGGACCAGAGTTCGGGTAATCTCTCCTGAAGCAGCTAAAGCCCTAAAATGGAAGGCTTCAGGAGTTGTCATTGTTCTCACAGAACAAAGCTGGCTGTAGTGAGAGAGAAGAATAAAGATGACCCTGGAGATAAGAGATATGAAAAAAAGTAGGAATTCCTCTGGAGCTAGCACCCTGATCCTACAGTTCCTGAGGCCCAGCTACCTCCTGATATTTCTGCAACTTAGTGGTTCCATGAGACACATCTTCCTTGAAAACCCTTGGTTTCCATCATACACAATAACCCACTCACTTATTCTGTCCAGATAAATACCACCTGGATAAGAAACTAAAGTGAAAGTTGATATAACTGGCCTGACCAGACAAGACTAAGTAAGATACACGAAAAACAAGGAAAAACGCAGAAGCATGCCTCTGTCATGAAGCTAATATACCAATCAGAGAATGTGCAAGCTTTTTTCTTAATGTCATTTTAGCAAGTGGCTTAATTCCTAAGATACTAAAACACTGCTCCCTCTTTGGGAAGACTGAAAAATTATACACATTCATGATGCTGGGGAAAGCCAGAGTCCTCTTGTCAAGACATCAGATGTGGTTGAGTGCAGGTTAACACTAGGTGGTTGGCTGACTAAAGGGATACTTCAAAGTAGGAGGAAAAGAAAAACCTAAGTAATAAAACTCTACCTTTAATAGTGTATTGGGTTAGGAGACATTTTTTTTCCTTTTCTTTTCTTTTTTTTTTTTTTGGATGTCTGAGGAATATCTAGCTGAAAGAATCTGAGTTTATAAAACCCTTTCAAATCATTGACTCTTTCAGAAAAATCATGGATCTATAAATTTTAGAGAAAACATATTTGTCCATTGTTCTACCTTCCTAGTTCTGCCTACAATGCCTAAGAGATTGATTTGTGTGACAGGCATATGCCATCTGTCTTCTAGGATGACAAGTATTTAAAAAAATACCCAGATAATTTCCCATACTTGCATAGCAGACAAACCTACAATTACAGTGCATGATGAAGAGGCAGCCATAAAGTTGTTATAAAATATCAACTGTCTATAGAGCCCCCAAATAAACTAGAGCTATTTGTCAGAGAAAACAAAGTGCTTTTTACTTTTTAGACTCATTAAACCAAAATTCATTCTCGTACTTCTGAGTCATATCACATCCCATATTACCTATTTACAAGTGATTCTAATAATTAAATGGAATTTTGCCTATATACAGGAACTCTTTAATTGTTACCCAAAACTATTTGATAGAGATATGTAAGCAGAAAGTAAGTGGTTTTAATTGTACTTTCATTGTGAATAAATAAAATGCTGAATTGTTGGAAGAATCAAGAGGTTAACTCTCCCAGCAAAAGAGCTAAGAGGCATGGCCATTTTCTCAGAAAGGAATTTAAAAGAGCACCTTTTTTTCTATTTATAAGGAACAATGGAGTATGTTTATTAATAATGGAGTCTAGACCAAGGGACTGCTGCCCCCTGTCGAATTGCTGGCACCCCGGGTCCAAGTTTAACTCAATGGCAATGATCTTTCTTTTCAGCTCTGAAGTTATTTTTACCTTGCCAGTTATGCAAATTAGCCCATGGCCTTGGAGCATGAAAGAAACCAGGCTGAGACCAGGTTAATATTTTATGAAAAAATGAAAATACTCTAAACCACTGATCCTGGCACTGATCTTCATATACTCTGTAACTACCCTGTATAGATATCACCATGGCAAATTTCTGTGCCAATCTAGCATCAAAAAAAGGCAAGATATAAACAATTCATAAAAGAAGAAACATAGAATATTTAAGGATTATATGAAAAATTTCCATAGCATTATAGTCAAAGAAATTCAAATTAAAACAACACAATAGCCTGTCCCGCTGTCAAGTTGTCACCAGTAGAAAGAAAGCATATTGGCACTTTGCAAAGCTATTGGACATTTGTATAGAAGGTCACATAAGATGTTCATTCTCTTTGATCTAGTAGGTTTAGGAAATTAGTTTAAGTCCATACTCCAAAATGAGAGCAAAGTTTTACATACAATGCTGTTCAGTGAAGAATTTTTATGATAGTAAAAAAATTTTAATTACCTATAATTGAATTAAAAAAAAACAAACAATCCAATTAACATGAAGAAAAGAAGTGAATAGACATTTCATCAAAAAGAGATGTGGGTGACAAATAAGCAGCACCATTATTAATCACTATGGTAATACATATTAAAATCATAATAGTTATTACTACACACCTACCAGAAAGCTAAAACAGAAATGAAACCAAGCAATAAAAAGCCTGACAATACCATATACTGGTAAGAATGGAGCAGCTGGAACGTTCATGTATTGCTAGGGGGAATACAAAACAGTACAACCATTTTAGAAGACAGTTTTGCAACAGATGCTTAGAATTAAACATATGCTTGCTATATGACCTAACCATGAATAGTGATTTATCACAGGTAGATTCATTATTGCCCCAAACCCAGAACAATCTGAGTATCTCTCAAATGTGAATAAACAAATTGTGATATACCCATCCAACTGCTAGGCAACAAAAAGAAAAACTGCTGATCCACGCAACAACATAGGTGGCTCTCAAAGGTATTATGCTACATGCAAGAAGCCTGAATCAAAAGGCTACATCCTATCTGATTCCATGTATGTGACATTTTGCAAAACGCAAGACTATAAGAACAGAATAGCAATTTACAAAAGCCTGGGGACTGGGAGAGAAGACTGGCTAGAAAGGATCCTCAGGGAACTTTGAGAGTGAAAAAATTATTCTTGTCTTGATTATGGTGGTGGTTAGTCAGCTGTATCCATTTGTCAGGGTCCTTGGTGTTTTTTACTCATTGTCATAAAATATACATCCAATTTACCATCATAACCATTTTTAAGTATACAGTTCAGTAGCATTAAGTACATTCCCACTGCTGTGCAACAACCACCACCATCCATCCCTGTAACTCTTTTCATCTTGTAAAAGTGAAACTCTATACCCATTAAATACTAATCTTCCATCATCTCCTTCCTGCAGCTTCTGGTAAATGCCAATCTTTCTGCCTCTGTGAATTTAACTACTCTGGATAACTTAAATAAGTGGAGTCACAATGTTTGCCCTTTTATGACTGGTTTATTTCATTCAGTATGTCCTTAAGGTTCACCCACGTTTGTAACATGGGTTAGGATTTCCTCCCTTTCTAGGGATGAAAAATATTCCATTATAAGTATCTACCATGTTTTGCTTCTCCTTTCACTCATCAATAGACACTTGGAGCACTTCTACCTTTTGGCTACTGTGAATAATGCACAATAAACATTGGTGTACAAATATCTGTTCATGTTCCTGCTTTCAGTTCTTTTGGGTATTTCCGCAGTAGAATTGCTGAATAATATGTTTATTCCTTGTTTCATTTTTTGAGGAACTCCCATACCATTTTCCACAGAGAGACTTAGTGTTTCAACAACACGGGAATGGGTTGAGTATACTGCATTAAATGAAATATTATGCAACCTTTAAAATGCTATTCCTATATTACTTTTAATTACATGGAAAAAGTCATCACATAGTTTTAAGGGGAAAATATAATTTTAAAGGGAAACTATTTTATGTACAATTAAATTCAACAATATGAAATGTGTAAAAGAAGAAAAAAATACTGGAAGGAAAAATACCCAAAGAATAACAGTAAAAGATTACAGGTTATCTGGTTATCTGTATTTTCTTTACATTACTCTGTACTTTTCAAAGTTTCTTTAATGAGAATGAATTCCCTCTAGAAGCCAAAAAATGCAACTATAAAAAAAAAAAAAAAAAAAAAAAAAAAAAAGGGAGAGAGAGATTGATTGGAATAGCTCCCTAGCCTGAACTCAGCACCACTGAAAGCAACTCCTACGCTTTTCATGAAACCACTCTTCATGGCTCTGTCCAGGAGGGCCACTGAACTGGATGGGGATTTTTTACATTCATATTAAGAATCAAAGACATGTTTTAATTGCTGAACTTCAAATCTGACTAGAATTCAACAAATGTAGAAAAAAATTTCCATGATTATTAGGTCACTACTTAAAACGAGCAAAAAAACTTCTGATACCAATACGGACTGAGCAGAGGTGAGGTTCCTCATGTTGTAGACCAGGCTTCATCTGATGCCCTCCCCGCACCCCACACCCTCAGGGGATCTGTGCTCTGAGGCCCTCCCTCTTATTCCTTCAACTCCTTACTCTCTACCTGCTGACACAGCTTTTTCCTGGATGCGTGAGTTGTCCCTCTTCGCCATCTTCATGTCACCAACCAGCTTCTGAAGCTGGTATGCGCTTGCAACTAACTCCACCTCCTTGGTCCACTGCCATCTGGGTTCTGCCCTCACTTCTCTATGGAAATGACTTCCGCTAAGGGTCATCAGTGACCTCCAGGTCTCCAAATCCAATACGTACTTGTTGGTATTCATGTTCTAGTATTTTATAATTCTGTAGTATTTGGTGCCCTTGTTTTGAAATTCTTCCCTTTCACCCTGAGTTACTTACTATTCTTCCTCTGGCCACTCCTCTTCCTCTACCCTCCTTTAAAAACAGTGTTTCATACTTGCACACACATCCCCCTTTTCCCCAATCCACACATTCTCCCTAAATGGCCGCACTGAAACCAAGCTTCCAACTATCACTTGAAAGCAAATGACTCCTCAGCCTTTATCTCCACTGTGGACCTCTCTCCTTGCATATCCAGTACCCTGCTGAGCATTGCTACTCTATGGTCCAAGTGCCTTCCACAGGACTTTTGGCCTACATGTACCCTCTACTGTGTATTCTTCACACAGCAGAATGAACTCACCAAAGCATAAATCAGATCAATTTGCTTAAAATGCTCTAGCTTCTCATCACGCAACAATATCCCAAACCTTTCATACAAATAAGGTCCTGTGTGATCTGGGTCCTGCCTCTGCCTCTCACCTCATCTCCCTCACTATCTTCAGCACTCTCTGTTAGCCAGCCATACCAGTCTCCTCTCTGTTTCTTGAACATTCTAGGTTTATTTGTTTCCAGGGATTTGCTGATCCTTTGGTTTATAACTCTGTCTCACCTCTTCACATGACTGTTTCTTTCTCAGCACTCAGGTTTCAACTCAAACATCACTTCTTTTTTTTCCAGAGATTGTTATAGCAACTCCTATAGCTTAGTCTCTGTTAATATCTCTGTCCCTCTATCTCTGTTGCCAATGTCCTCATCATGTTCCATGGGACTACCTGCTGGTTTCTCTCTGACTTCCTGCTGCCTTCTTTCACAGTCTCTCCAGATATTGGAATGACCTATGTAAAAAATTCAAGTCAGATATGTAGCATCTTGGCTCAAATCTTCTAGTACCTCCACGTGAACTTTAGAATCAGGCCATGAAAGCCTAGACTCTCATCACACTGACCCCCTCCAATCACCTTGTCAGAGTTTCCTACAGGTGCCAGGATCCCATACATCAGTGCTTCTGTACATGATATACCTTACTTAGGTATAGCCTGCCCCTCTAAAATACTTCCCTCCAGAGCTCTGGGTGGTGTGAGTTCCAGATCAGCCTTCCCCTGATGATCTATCTTAAAATTCATTTTTTCTTATCTATCTCCCCTACTAGGCTGAATTCTCTGAGGCCAAGGCCAGTGCCATATTTCTAGTACAATACAGAAGAAGGCACGTCCTAGTCCATTGGGAATGTTTTTTTTATTTTTTTTATTATTTTTTTTAATTTTTTTTTTTTATTTATTTTATGATAGTCACAGAGAGAGAGAGAGAGAGAGGCACAGAGACACAGGCAGAGGGAGAAGCAGGCTCCATGCACCGGGAGCCCGACGTGGGATTCGATCCCGGGTTTCCAGGATCGCGCCCTGGGCCAAAGGCAGGCGCTAAACCGCTGCGCCACCCAGGGATCCCCCATTGGGAATGTTATAACAAAATGCCACAGACTGAGTGGCTAACACCATAGAAATTTATTTTCCACGGTTCTGGAGGCTGGGATGTCCAAGGTCAAGGTGCCAACAGATTGATGTCTGATGAGAACCTGATTTCTGGTTCACAGATAGCCATCTTCCCACTGTGTCTGCTCATGGACAAAAGGGCAAGGGAACTGCCTTGGGGTCTCTTCTTATAAGAGCATTAATCCCATGAATTAATCACCTCCCAAAGGCTCACCTCTAAACTTCATCACACTGGGGATTAGGTTTCAACCTATGAGTTCTGCGGGCAACATGAACTATGACAAGTTGTCCATGGGAAGTATCTGGCACATAGTAATTAATATAGAAATGGATGCTGCAGGAACAGAGTGAGTAGTTCAGCCTCAAGCTGGAAATGATCTTAGAAAACACTACCTCTATAACAAGCTCCATGCCTCTATGTAGTGCTCTCAGGTCATTCCAGCCTCTACTTCATCCCTTAGAGGGATGGGCAGCTCACATTCTTCCAAGACAGCCTGTCCCTGACCTCGGAGTTATACAAAGTAACCTCCTCATAACATAGCTGTGAGACTGCCCTTCACATGTTAAAAGATAAGCATGACTTAATCCTTGAATTATTCTCTTCCCCAGGCTCACATCTTTATGTCTCCTCCCATTTCCCCGTAACTTTTCTTTAATCAAACCTAGTCATTCTGGACAGTTTTATCTGGAACCACTCCTGTTTGCCTCATCAAAGGTAGCACCCATTTCAAAAACCGGGACTGAGTTTAAAAGCAGGCTGGTCTGAATCTTGTTTGGGGACCCTAAACTCTTCCAGCAGCAGGTCCAGACAGCATCATCACTTTCAGCAGCCATTCTATCTTAACATACTGTGAATCATTTCAGCTGAGGGCACCTGAGGGGATAGCCACCCCACCCTGAGTGGATTCCCACACCCTGGTCCAGCCCTCACCAATGCCTCTGTTCCCCAGCCCAGGAGGGGTGCACCCAGCACCCGGTTCTCGCACCATGTGAGGCTGCATGTCTGCTCATCTCACCGTTTCTGACATATTTAAAAGAAATGGGCAGGGGACTGAAAATTCTGTGTGAACCATGAGAAAAATTGTGAACTAGCAGGTTCTCTGCTACTCCTTCCAAACTCTGGTTCTACACCTCTCTCTGGGAGCAGCAGTGGTGCCTCACACACTCTGGCCTCCGGAGCCCCTCGGAACCTGAAGCTTTAGCATTTCATTACCTCAATATGGCCCAGTGCCACCTCATGCCCCCTCATATTCTTCCCATCAGCCCCAAAATGTAGCCTGAGCCCATGTACCTGGTACTATTGTGGGAAGGGGTGGACTCAAAAGACCAGTGCCCACAGGGATCCTCTGGGGCTGAGATGTCCCTGGGCCATAAGCCAACCTGCTCCAACTTCTTGCCTCCACCACCCACATGCATCCCCCTCACTCCCGAACCCCTTCCAGCAGTTCAGATTTACTGTGATCGTGAAGGGAGCTAGAACTTTAGCTTCTTATATTCTTGCTTTAGTGGTGGCTATTACAGGGACATGAAGAGACAAGAGTCTCTATCTCAAGGGTATTGTGGAATAAAAATGTATGAGAATTCACTATCCTGGGATCAGCAGTATTTAGTGCAAATCTGCACTCCCTCCATCCCAGAGGGATAAGCAGTGTCACCACCGTGTTGCAAGTCCAGTAGGAAGAAGCCTGGGCCACTCCAGTATAGAACCATATCTGAAAGCAGAAAACCCATCCCATATCCTTCTGCAGTGTCCTTTGCTGATGACAGCAACTGGACAACACACACCTGCATCACTCCAAAATCACTGGCTATTCTAGGCCCCTGCTTCCAGCAATCTCAGAACATTGACATTCTTTTTGACAGAGGTAAAGAATAAAGATTGGTGGAGACTTTCTGAGGACCTTCTTTCTGGGCTTCCTCTTCATAAAGCTTAAGGGCAGCAGGTTGCTCTGACTTGCAGGAGCCACAGTTCCTACAGAAAAGAATTCTCACCTCATTTATTCATTCCTTTATTCTTGTAAGCCCATATGGTTACATTTCACATGTATGAGGTACCAGACCATGTGAGGAACTAAGATGTAATGGCAAGGCAGTCATGGTCCTGCCCGCTCAGAGTTTCAAATCCAGAAGACCAAGACCAAGACCAAGGACAGGGTAGAACAGGGTATCACGACACCATGGAAATCCTTGCCCATTCTTTAATGCCTTAGCTTTTCCAATGAGAAAATGAGGCTGCGGGTGCCACAGGGGTAAAAAGGTGGTTGCTTATATATGCAGCCATCCCTACCACAGTAACACCAGGAGAACTGCAGGGGGCACCAGATTATCCTGTGGACAGTGGGGGAGGGTGGAAGGAAAGATAAGAAAAGGAGAACCAATGTATATGGCACCCTTCTTCTAGGACCAATGTGGTTTGCTTCTTTGAGGACTTTTGCTATTTAGTGGCAGATAGGGAAGCTTTTATTCTGGACAAAAGATTTCTAAAGAGATACACTCTCCCTCCTCAAGTCTGCAACCCCATTTCTCCAACTTCAAGCACAAATCAGTGGGGAGAAGGCAGGTGGGTATCTTTCTGTGCCTGGTGACCGATATTTGGCCATATACCTCTGTGTGTCTTATAAATATATAAAATAGCTTCATAAAGATAAGATAAATTCTTTTAAAAGAAAAGTGAAAAAAATAGGAGATAATAGGAACTACTTAACCATTTTAAATAAATAACAGTGGCTCAAATATGTCTGAAACTTCAAAATATTCTCCCACGAGCATCTCAACATCCCTAGAAATATTCTTTGAAGGAATTATTGCCCATTTAAAAAATGAGAAGACCAAAATTCAAGAAGGCTGAGTGATTTGCTGTTAGTCCCACAGATAAAAAGTCATAGTAGTACCAGTCTCCAGCTCCCAAGTTCAATGCTCCTTCACACTCAGCACTGAAAACAGAACAAAACACCCAAATTAAGAGAGAACTTGTGAGAAACTAAAGATAAAATCAAGGGCCTTAGAAACCTAAAGTAACCTAAACCCAAACAAACATCTTGATTTAAAAAAAAAATCTAGGGCACCTGAGTGGCTCAGTCAGTTAAATGTCTTCCTTGGCTCAGGTCATGATCCCAGGATCCTGGGATTGAGTCCTGCAGCCCCTGCTCAGCGGGGAGCCTGCTTCTCCCTCCACCACTTCCCCCTGCTTCTGCACATGCGTGTGCACTCTCTCTCTCTCCCTCTCTCTCTCCCTCTCCCTCCCTCTCTCTCTCTCTCTCTTTTTCAAATAAATAAAATCTTTTTAAAGAAATCTAGAATAATAACCAGTGAGCTCATTGTCAATCCCAGAAGAATTTGGCAATGCATGGCTAGTTTGTGAGGAATTTTGAGAAAACAACTTGGTCAAACACTGACTGGGAAAGCTTAGCTCAGTGCCTGGCCTGGCACAGGTGAGGGCTCAGTAAATGTGAGGACTGTTAACTATCACTATTATCACTGTTTCTTATTATCTGGAATTAGCAAGAGATTGCTTGGAACAAACCCATCCAAGCTAACCTTGTTTCTTTTTTTTAATAAGGTTATTGGAAGAACAGATCAGGCGAATGCTGAAGATTTGGTGTTCCTGTGTTTCCACAGCCCTTGACAAAATCTCTTAGGCTTTCCGAATGGTGGAGAGTACCACTGGATCAGAGTTGCCGACATTTGAAAAATCTTGCTCAAATTATATTATCAGTGAGTGAAAGATGGAATTCAAATACCAACTTTGCTATCTAGAGCCTGTGAGAGCTTGGGCAACTTACCTAACCTCTCTGTGCTTCCACTTCTCCATCATTAATAATAATAATAACAACAACAACCATCCTAAAAGGACAGTGATAGATTAGATAGATACAGCACAAATGTTAGCTGTTAATGTAATTATATCCATTAGGGAAGTTCCTAGAGGTAGGCTGCTGAGTTTTATCACCATTTCTGTCCTTTTCAACATATTTATCAACAGCTTAGATGTAAACAACAAAAATGTAGAGAACCAGAGGGCATAGAGAACTATGTAGAGAACTGTATATGAAAGATGTGAGACTGGCAATCACAAGTTTCATATCAGCCAACGATGTGATGGAGATAAGCAATAAGCTCAGACTGTTCGCAGATGTATTGTATCATCTGAAAGTACATAACTCTGACCACTGGAGTACTATGTTCAGTTCTAGGTGTCCTATTTTAAGAACATTACTGAGAAATTTGGGGGTTGAGGTTAGCACAATGGGTCTTGAGGTGATGTCAGGTGAGAAATAGTTGAGAAAGATATTACCGTTTTGTTTGGCAGCAAGTGGTTGTCATTTGGATGCAGATTTACAATGCTTTTCTTCTTGGCATAATTTAAGCCAGTAGATCAAATTAGAAGGGGCCAGATTTGGAAAGAAAGACAGACAGACAGAGAGGGAAGGAGGGAAGAAAACCTAGGAGCTATCCAACAACAGAATGGTATGCATTGCCCAGGTATGAACTCTCCAACATAGGAAGAGTCCAAGCTGGGGCTTAGCGACCAGCTGTCAGGAATATTGTTGAGGAGATTGATGAACTAGATGATCTTAAAGGTCCTTTGCAATTTTCAGAAACTATGATCCCCACCCTCTGCCCTGCTCACAACTTTCTTCCATATTCCCCTTCCCCCACCAAGGTCACCGTGGAGCTCCCAACCATGAACATATACAAAATTAGCCTCTGAGATGCATATTCAATGGTGAAGGATACAGCTGGATAAACTGCCCTGTCTGAAGATTTCAACACCGCAGCAAGTGACCCTCTGGAATCCCAAATGAATTGTGAGAGCATCAGCAGCCTTGGCTCCAAGCAGCCTGCATTGGGGACCTCAGCCACACAGGCCAAATGCTGCATCACCAGCTCCCCCCAACCGCCCACCATCACCATAGCAACCACTGGGACTGACTACCTCACAAGGCATTTCAATTCAGGCAGAGGGAGGCCCAGTTTTTCCTGCAATTTCCCAAAGTAGTGAGCCCTAAGGGGATGCAGGTAGGAGGACTGGAGAGGGAGAGTTTTCCTCTCCTTCCCCAACAGGCTGCCCTGAGGCTACCTCGAGACATAGCCCATCATCCATAAAATCCATAGTTTGACCTTCGCATTCTCTTACTCTAACCACCAAAAAAAAAAAAAAAAAAAAAAAAAAGAAAAGAAAAAACAAAAAACAGGAGAGAGAGAGAGACACTGGGGAATTTCATTATTTTTAGAAGCAAAATCACTTAGCAACCTAAACGTCCCATTCTTCCCCACCCCTCCAAAAGCCAGAGAAATAAATACAGTATTAAGGACTCCAGTGTTTGGCTCTGATACAGTGTGAGGATATAATAATAATAATACTTTCTATTTACGTAGAAATAAAGCTTGCCTTCCAAGGAGCTCAGACAGTCTTGCTAAAATTGAGGAGCTCATCCTTCACACCCAACCCCCTGCCTCTCACTGCAAACTGCAAGAGTTCTCTGCTTTTTGACAAAAGCCTAGAACCAAAGGGACTTTATGTATGGAATCGAAGACCCCAACCCATTATAATTCCACCCCATAGGGGCAAGGCCCTATACATCGTTGCCTGTCATAAAGAAAAAGCACTTATTTCCAGCAAGAGAGCAGAAAAAAGTCTGAGTTTCTCAGACAAATGCCAGCAGTGGGTTTTTCCCAAACATTTGACCCTGTTAACCATTCCCTTCTTCTAGAAACTCTTCATTTCCCAGTTTATCGTCTCCATCAATCTGCCTCCCCAGCCCTTCCTGCTGCACCTCAGGCTCCTTTTCAGCTCCCCCGTATTTTCCCCTGGAATCTACCTCTGGCCTCCTCTCTCTCTGCCTCTCCCCTCTCCTGGGCAATCTGACCCATGTCTTTGGTCTCAACTGCCAACCACACACTGATAAACTGCAGATATTCACACAGACCCCTGGCCTGAGCTCCACACCCAGTGGTCCAGAGAGCATATCCAACCCAAGAAAGACAGAAGCATCATGACCCCTCCAGACTACTCCTCATCCAGTGTGTTATCTCTCAAGGAAGGAACTCCATCCACCAAACCTAGATTCGTCTTTGATTTTTCCCTTTCCCTCATAATTCAAATTTGAAGATTCCCAATGTCGTTATCTGTCCTCTTCGCTCTGGTCTCACTAACAATCCAGGTTCCTCATTCTTCCTCTAGAGAGTAAAGCATGTAAAGGATAGCCGCCTAACTGGTCCTTGGGACTCCAGTCTGACTTCTTCCTCACTAATCATCACCACCACACACGTGCGCCACAAGGATCCCAACCTCTGAAAGGTGGAAGGTCTACCCATCCAGTGCTTCTACCCCTCTCTTGCTTTAAACCCTTTAATAACCCCATACTGCCTTCATAATAAAATTCCAAAGATGATATCATGGCACACAGACCCCACGGTTCCTGCCTGGCTGCTCAGCTGCATCTGGAACCATCCTCCCTCGTGCTGCCCACACTGCAGCCCTGCACACTGTACACATGCCATTCTCCAGGGTGGCATGTCTGCTCTCTCCTCTGTGCCTTTGCTTGTGTTCCCTCTCTGTGGCTTTCTGCTCCACGCCTTCTGAATAAGTCTCAATTCCAGCAACAGCTCCTCTGCATGATTTCCTTCCTTGACTCCTCCCAGCAGACCTCAATGCTTCCTCCGTCATGCTCCCTGAGCATACTGTATTTTCTTCTCTTACAGCCTTATCACCCTTACTGGAATGGCTAGATTGCAGTCCAATTTCCCAAGACACTCTGAATCCTGTAGGAAGGGTTTATTGCTCACTAAGTAAACACTTAGAATTACCAAAAAGGTGCTCCAGTTTCCAGAGCCCCACAATATCCTGCCACTGTCCTCTGAGGGCATCCCAGATGGTCAGCATCCCTTATACAGCATGACCTTTGAATTAGCACATCATTTACACGAGAGTGAAGCCAAGAGAACACATGTATTACTACTATCTTTTATCTTGACCCTACAGTTCTACCAACAGAAATTAATATAATATTAGTTAAACCATAAAAACACAAATCTTATGGGAATTGCTGGAGAGCCACAGCTCTGCTATCTGGTTCATGGGTTATTCAATTATAAAACCCTAATTTGGGACTTTATAATTTCCCCCTTTAATTCTATTACTTATTTAGGACTATAGATCTACTTAATTAGAGACCTGGGGACAACTAATCATTATTATCCACTCTCTCCCCCTACCAGAAAACATGCATCCAGCCTCACAGGGCTCCACTTATCTACAGCTCCTCCAGAAAGTATGTTGGGACCCCAAGGGCAACTCCCTTCCTCCTTCCTTCTCCTCTGGACAGATTAACTCCACAGAAGTTTTTTTTCAAAAAGTTCTAAACTTAAGGGAATATCATTATAAGGGAAAGAGATCACTGAATGTGGAGGCAGCCTGGAGGTGAACTGTTGTATCATACCTCCCTACATCTGACAATTTGCAGCATGACTGTGGCCTCCCCTTATTCACCTCATCCCTTTTTCTAGAGAAGGAAGTCATGCTGAATTAACAGCAAATACTCCTAGCCCCTCTCTTTTCAGACCTCCCACCTCCGACACTTCTCTCTCGAGCCTCTCAGCCATCCCCTGCACTCCTATCCTAATCCATTCATTTCTATCCCTTTCTTAAGACCCTCAAAGCATGGCCTGACCATCTAGTCATGTGACATTTCTCCTAACCACTTGATGGAACTATGGGGTTAGTCAGACAAGCAGGCCAGTGGCTCAGAAGTACCCATTCCTCCTGCTAATCCTCACCCACATCTGCATACCAGTGACTTTAGACTGGCATTGCTTCTATTTCTTTATTCACAAAATCTCTTGGAGTTGGAGCCAATAAAGAAGGACTCCTCTTTCTGCCTAGCTTTTCCTTTCTGTTTCCCCCAGATACACCTTTCCTCCCCAGAGTGTATCAGTTTAGGTATTTGGTAAATGCTGCATGTGTCGTTACCTGGGAACTTGCTTTATTTTCTGTGCCCTAGAGTAAACAATCAAGATGTCATCTCTTCATTATCTGGGCTGATAAAGGGAGGAAGAGACCTAGCCAACTAACCATAATGGATAAAACCAAAGTAATTTATTGTATATTTGACTTTGAAAGGCGGTTAGAGACATACTCAGAGACATACAAGTATCTCTGCTCATCTGGAAAGCATCCCAAACCTTCCCAGCCTGGCCTTCATCCCAGCTTGGGGTTTGGCCACAGTGTGGAAAGAGGCCCTGGGCTGTGCAAATAGACCACATGTGGATAAGATGGTGTTGACTATGTCATTACTCATAACATTTAATTTAACAACCATGTATGGAGCACGACCATGTGCAAGAAACTGTGTGGCCTAAGAAATCTATTGGCCATACAGAGAAAGACTTCTTATTGCCCCTGGAAACTGAGAATCCAGAAAGGGGCAGGGCTTTGTTCATACTTATCCATGTGATCTGAGCAACAATCAAGGCACTAATAAAGTGCTATGCGAACAGAGGGGAGGGGAAGTACCTAATTCTAACCAGGTAGTTCTGGCGAGCTCAGAGCCACCAGTGTGGGGAGGCAGGTCCCCATCATAACTAATAGTTGACATGTGAGCCTGGCCTGCAACTGTCCTTGAACACCAGCGAATCAACAAATAGATAGTGAGCTCTATTATATGCCTGGATCTGTGGTAAATCCTTTGGGCTACAGGATATATTCAAGACAGTTTTGTCTCCTGAGCATAAAGTAATTAGTGAACAAGACAGTGTTATATTCTGATTTAAAAGGGCTCAATGTGTGGAAGTGACAATAAGAATGAGATCAGGCTATAATAAGACGCTAATTGCACAGCAAAGACAATGAATAAGAAATCCTCCACAAATATTGTTATTTACTTCCACTGCATCTCTGTTGCTGTGGATGGCAATGTCCCAGTTAGCTATGGGTGAGGATACTTCCTCTACAGCTTCAGGCTGCATGTAATGAAAGCAGCGCTGGACAGGGGCTGAGGGACCTGGTCCAGGAAGCAGCTGGTATGTACTCACAGGCAGGTGACTTTCTCTGTTGGAGCCTCTAGAGAGCAGCAGGATTCAAGGATCTCAGAGATCCCTTCTAATTCCAGTAGGGTTCTGAATGCAGAAGAACCAGGTGACATCATGGGGCAAGGCTTTGAGGGGGACAAAGGATGCACAGGAGGAGGAAGGAGGGATGACAGAAGGAATCCAGATGAGGGTGGATCCTGAGCAGGGATGTGAAAGTCAGAATGGAAGCATGTGTAAGAGAACAAAGCTGAGCTGGTGGCTTCAGAATCGGGGGCAGGATGGAGAGAGCATCACCAACTGAGAAAGGTTTCAGAGGCCATGTGGAAGAAGTCACACCTAAGGCAACAGGAAGTAGGCAGTTGTTTTAGGTTCCCACTTGGGGTCATGCCTTGCTGCAGAAGGGGCGTGAAGGAGGTCTGACAGCCAACAGAACCTGGGGAGGAAGTGAAGGCAAGAAGTCAACCAAGGAGCCACTAAACCATCTGTATCACTGAGGTGATGAGAATGCAGGCTGGTGGCTGGGAGTAGGACACTGAAGGGAAGCACCCAGGCTGATTCTCCAAGGACAGACATGACTTGGGAATCACAGGTGTGAAGAATGCCCAGACATGATGAGTCCAGGGCCAATCTCCTCACTTCTGACCGCAGATTAACAGTCAACACCAAATCCCAGGAAGGTGAAGTAGCCCAATGTCAACAGCTTGGGCTCTGTGAGATGAGGCAGGACATGAGCTGACATCAAGAGGCAGGAGAGCAGCTGGTGGGCATGCACTGGCACCACAGCCTACTCCACATTGTGTTTCCGACGGCAGCTAGCACAGTGCTTGACACTGAATGGGTGGCCAGCACTTGTCTTCATGGAGAGCTCTCCTACCCCAAACCCTACATAACTCCTCATGTAGTTTGAGAAAGCCTAAGTGGCCTGACACCTAGAGGAGGGCAGGTCCGGGATGGAAAAGGGGATGACCTGAGAAAGAAACAGAGGGCTTGGCCTCCACAGGGGCTTCTATGGAGAGACAAAGGGTAGCAGGAAAGGGTGGGGGTTAGGTTGGCAGAGGCAAGGCCTTGGAGCAGCTGTAGGGTTATAAGTCAGCAGGTTACCAAATGCCTGACAGTAGTGGTAGTGTCATCACCTCCGCCAGGCAGACGGGGAGCATTGCTTGCTCTCAGACCTGAGGCCACAGGTTCAGGGAAAGAAGAAGCTGGCAAGAGCCTGAATATCAGTCCTCAGGCCAGAGCACTCTCTGCCAGGCCTCCCTCTTCTCCTCAGGGATGGCACACGCTGGCCAGCTTCCCAACTGGCCTGACACTCCTTCAGAACTCGATGACTTGGTGTACCTCTGCCTTCCAGCCAGGCTTTGTGTCTTCTGGCTGTGAACTCTCCAGTTATCCAACTGTCTGAACTGGTCTGCTGCATCCCCACGGCCTGCACCTGCTTCTCTCCCACAGAAGCTGGCCAGCCCAGCACCCTGGAGCCATTGCCAGGCCTCTGCCTACACCCCAATGTGGGGTTCAGAGCCTCACTGCTGACAAGGTGGTCACTTCATCTGCACATCAGTGGATGGTTATGTCAAAGGGGACCAAGGAAAGAACACACATAAGGAAAACTGTAAACAAAGAGGTTGAACCGGGGATGGAGGGATGGTCCCTGTGATAGCCTTCAACCAAGAAATAAAAACTCCTCTCTCCTGGAGATGGGGGGGGAAAGGTAGGGATCTCGAAACCCTTGAGAGTAAAGGAAGGAAAGTGATAACAATGGTGATCTCCATATGGAATCCTCTCCAATTCCAGAAACTGGCAGGGACTAAGCTGCCTGGGACCAAGCAGGTAGGCTGTGGTTTCCTGGTTCCTCCTCTTTTTCCTGTTTTGTCAGGAAAAATTCTATCCCCCAGCTTCTAGAGCTCCTGCAACCTGTCCTGATGGAGCCTGTGTGCAGCTGGGAGGAGCTGCAACGGTGCCCTGCATATAGAAGGCAGAAGTGAGAGGAGAGGGATGGGGTCAGACCCACCAGTGGCCTTTCCAGGTGAGAGCTGCCATCACTGACAGCCCTACTGGAAACACGGAGCCCAAGGTGATAGTCTCTGAAAGGGTCCTAAGACCTAAAATTCTAAAAATGATAAAATACTATATTTCTTTGGAGATATTTCAGAAATGCAGAAAATAAAACAGAAGACACACATACAGGTCGTGCATAGCCCCCTATTTATCAGGGGTTTATCATTTTGGGATATTTGCTTCAAATAACTTTTTTAAAAATATGTGAACATATCAGATACAGCTAAGACTCCACCCCAACCCAGTTTGTCCTCCATCTTCCCAGAGTAATCACTGTCCTGGGATGGTTGCATGGGTTATATATAGATTTATATACTTTCCCAATATTGCTAAGTGTTCTCTGGATCAACAGAGTCAATGAACCACCTGCTTCGGAGTTATCTGGGTGCCTGCGTAACACGCAGATTCCTGACCCTCTTGGAGTAAGGCCAAAATTCTGCTTTTTTAAATAACTCCAAATGTTTTTAATGCACACTAAAGCTTCAAGAGCCACTCTTCTAGCTTAAGATGTTAAGCCTTTTTTTTTTTTTCCTGAGAGAGAAAGAGAGAGAGCTTGCAGGTTAAAGGGATGGCAGAAGGAAAGAGAGAATCTTCAGCAGACTCCACACCCAGCCTGGAGCTCTAACGACCCTGAGATCATGACCTGAGCTGAAATCAAGAGCGATGCTTAACTGATAGAGCCACCCAGGTGCCCCATGACATTAAAGTTCTCTTAGAACACATAACAAACAACAAGAAAGTCCAAAACAAACCAACTGACCCTGGTAAAGTTACCCTTCAGACTGCTGTCATTTACTGCTCCTTGTAAATGACAGATGAGAGGCAGGTTTTGTACTCTGTCCAATGACCAAACTATCCAGGGACAGCCTGCTGCTTCCCCATCACTTCCACAGCTCACATAGAGCCACCAGAAAACAATAAACATTTATTATCTTCACAGAAGGACAGAGGGAGAGAAGAGAGCTAAAAGGCCCCCCATATCTAAGTGTCCTGTTCATATCAGCCTACTACTGCCACCGCGGGTAGCAGGTCTCTGGCACCTTATAGATTACAACAGAGTAACAATGGATGCTGTAATTAGATATTTGTATTTTTTTTTCTCTCTTAATTTAGAAGCTATGCATGTTCTTTTTTAATAGGAGCTTTATTAAGTTTGTTTACAACCACAAAATTCTCCCATTTACGGTGGTTTTCTCCCATGGGGCAGCTGGGTGGCTCAGTCAGTTAAGCATCTGACTTGAGTTCGGCTCAGGTTATGATCTCAGGGTTATGAGATTGAGCCCCACATCTAGCTCTGTGCTGAGTGTAGAGCCTGCTTAAGATTCTCTCTCTCCTTCTGCCTCAGCCCCTACCCCCTACTGGCACTCTCTGTCTCTAAAAAAAAAAAAAATAATAATAATAATAATAATAATAATAATAATAATAATAAAGTGGTTTTCCTCCATCCAGTAGTTTTTAGTATATTCAAAGAGTTGTCCAACCATCACTGCTATATAATTCCAGGAATTTTCATCACTTCAAAAAGAAACCCTGTACCCATTATAAGTCACTCTCCAGCCAGCCTCCCCCAAGCCTTTGGTAACCACTATTCTACTTTCTGTGTCTACAGAATTGCCTATCCTGAACTTTTCATATAAATGGAATCATGCAGTAAATAGCCTTTTGTGAAGGACTTCTTCCACTCAGCACATTTTTCAAGGTTTGTTCATATTGTAGCAAGAATCAGTATTTCCTTTTCATCATCAAATAGTATTCCATTATATAATAAATCATAGTTTGTTTATCTACTTGTTAGCAAATGCACACCTGGGTGCTTAGTAACTTTTCATATAATGAATAATGATGTGAAAGACATTCAGGTACAACTGCCCAACACCTGCTAATGCCTCTTTTTTTTATTATAATAATTCCAGTGGATGTGAAGAGGTACCCCCTTTAGCTTTGATTCGCATTTCTTTAATGGCTAATAATGCATCCTTTTCTGTGTTTATTGGCCTTTTGCATACTCATTCGTTAAAGCTTTTACCAAAGAACCTGGAACCTTATTAAACAGTGGTTCCCAAGGTATGGCCCACTCCCCTCACACGCGTGCAGACACCAGAAGCATCACCATCACCAGAGTCCTTACTAGAAATGCAAATTCCCAGGCCCTACCCCAAATCTCCTGAATCATAAATCTGGGAGTGGGGCCCAGCAATGAGTGCTTATAAAATCTCCAAGTGATTCTGATGTAGGCTTAGGTCTGAAAATCAGTGCTACAGAATAATGTTTCTTACAGGTGCTCCACAGCATTTTACCATGTGATATTTGATAGAGAAATTTCTAAGTGATACAAGTTTGAGAAATATTGGGCTAATCAAAAAATCCTTTACTCAGGAGTTCTCAGATTCTTTAATATGTTTATGAACATGTGGATCTCTAAGAAGGAGATCTAATGTACAGCATTGCCCAGTGTTATATAAGCTTGAAACCCCTTTTACATGAAGCATCTTGTAGGTCTAGTGTTCCATAGAAGCTACTTTCAGAAACATTACTTTAAAAATATTCTGTAAAAGAAATTAAAAGGATATGCTACTATTTATCAAATTAAATCTATTATTAACACATATACTTTAAACTAGTTCTTTACAAAGTCTTTTTCTTAAGTTGTCTATTGCAGCAGAGCAAAATGTAGTGGCTTAAAGAGCAATAAGCATTTATTATCTCACATAGTAGGACAGGAATCTGTCCTGAGAGTGGCTTAGTTGAATGATTCTTGCTCAGGATGTCTCATGATCTGGCAGTCAAGATGTCACCAAGGGCTGCAATTATCTGAAGGCTTGACCCTGATTCTGGATTTCCAAGAAGGCTCACTCACACCGCATTGGCAGGAGTGCCCAGTTCTTCACTATGTGACCTTCTGTAGAGCTCACTGAGTGTCCTCATAACATGGCAGCTGGCTTCTCCCACAGCAAGTGATCCAAGAGAGCAAGTCAGAAGTGGCAAAGTCTTATGACTCAGCCCCAAAAGTTACACCCTCACTTCACCATGTTCTCTTGGTCACACAAATGAGCCCTGACACAATGTGGAAGAGAACTATACGAGGCCATGAGGGCCAGTGCATAAGCATCATTCTGCTAGTAAACAACTGGGCTGTGACTTGACTCCAGGCAACCTGGCTTGAGTCCAGGCTACCATGTTCTGTGTCTGTTATTCTTACTAACCACACTTTCTGATATTCCTTTAAGAATGGGCAACACAAAAAGGCCAAACTTTGCAGGTCAGAACTCAGCATGTGTTCTTCTGCTTGGTGTCAGCATGTCCACACACTTTGCAGCTGCTGCTAAGCACAGCAGCTTGCCCAGAAACCAAGCTTTTCAGAATATAGGACTGGAACTGTTCATTAGCTAATTAGGCTGATCTTAACTAATCTGGGAGATGAGTATCAATTCACTTCTCTTTGTGCTCTCAATAATCCAGCTACTGCTAAAGTATAAATCACACCCTCTGTGTCTTTTTTCTTTTATTGTTCACTTACCTAATTGGGAAACTCATAACTCCCAGCATTTCTAGCTCCCAAAATCCCATTCCTTAGAAATTACTTACATCCTTTTTTGAGTGAGTCTTTAACTGCTATTATTATGGAGGTAGACTGTTGAGTACAAAGCCTCAGTTTCTTTCCAAATGTAAATAATATTTTTGCCTAAAATCATGTTAAATCCTAGGACTCCTAGGACTTTATTATTTTTAAAGATTTATTTATTTATTTTAGAAGAGGGCAGAGAGAGAGAGAGAAACTCAAACAGACTCCCCAGTGAGTGTGGAATCTGATGCTGGGCTCAATGTGGGGCTCGATCTCACAACACTAGATCATGACCCAAGCCAAAATCAAGAATTGGATGCTTAACCAACTGAGCCATGCAGGGGCCTCAAGACTCCTAGGACTTTAAGAACACTCTAAAAACACTTGCCTCCCCTTCTTAAATTCTACTCCTTCACATATCTGCCATTCATCCATTAGCTTGTTCAATATTTATCAAATATCGCTGAATGACTACTAACTGCTAGGCACACAGAGAATAAAAACTACTATATATAAATTCATATAATACATCATTTACCTTAGCATATGGAGACTATGGCAGTGAACCTAAGAGAAATCAGATGAGGATACACAGGAAATCCCTGATGATGAGAGACCTAACAAAATACTCTGATGTTTGTTATTTATGTATACATGTAATTAAGACAAAAAGCATGTTGGAAACATGGTTACCTGAATGTGGATTCTGTGAAGATCTTCCATTTCCCTCATTATAACTGGGCTCTACCTGTGTATTGCATCACCAGCACACAACAGGACATCACACACAAACAGTAGGTGCTTGTTGACTATCTACTGATGGTAGAAATGAGGATAGAAATCAAAGCAGGACAAATAGGAAACAACTTCTGTAGGAAAGATTTGTTATCAGACAGGGACCTAAAATCAGAGATCCTGGTGTCTGATTTTACCTATGTCCTATTTTAACTTAAGACCTCCTGATCAAATAACAGCTTCACTATATACCACTTCATAAACAATGAAACTGAGAACAAACTCTAGACTCTGCCTTCTATGGAGAAAAAGTGAATTTTAATGGGAGTTTTATCCATTAAATAATGTAATAGTTTTATATCTAATATTCAGAGATTATTGCTCTGAAGAAGAATTTCTACTAACTAAGAAAAAAACCTTATCAGTTTTTTTCCAGTTGCTTTTCCTCAGCTCAAGGAAGGCTTTACTGGGGCTCAGACAATGTAGGACACGTGGGAATGAAGGGCTCATATGCAGCATCAGTAATGGTAAAAAGGACCATTAGAGAAGAGGGAAGGAATAGAAGACAAGGAATGATACACCCTTCCTCCCATGAAGTAATCCTTGGACATAGATTGGATCAGCCTCGCACTTCTTTGGCCTTAAGGATGTCCTTGAAACATTTTGCCTGCCTTCCTGAATTCTCTCTATCATATCTGCCATTCCTTAATTTATTCATTAGCTTGTTCATTAATTTGTTTTTCAGTAGTTATTTGCTGAAAGATTACTAAATGCCAGGTACACAAGGAATTCAAATAAGAAGATATAACCCTGCCCTCGAGCCCCCTAGCAAGTAACTTATCTAGTAAAGGAGACACCAAAGTCAACCATAGGAGCAAAGTTCAGAGAGAACTTGGCCAGGAAGGAAGGGAAGATGGAGGGAAATAAGGAATTAGCTAAAGGGATGGCAAGGACGGCGTAAGAGCAGACAAAGAGCATATTCAAAAGGGAAGAGGCATAAAATAGCACAAAAATTAAAGGAACTACAAAGTAACCCAGGATAGCTAAAGGGCAGGCTGCATGTGGTCAAGTCAGGAAAGATCGTGAATGGCTCTTATACTTGGCCATTGACAACAGCGAACCACTGAAGCCTTTAGGTGAAGAAGTGCATAATTATATTTCATTTTCATTTTGAAAATCTATGGTTATCATCTTTTATAAGAATTTTTTTTCAAAATTCAACAGAAGTCTTTTTAGATTACCATGATATCATTGAACAGATTTTACTTTGTAAATTCGCTGGATTTTGCAATTCACTTTGTTTTATATTGGGTGATATCCTCCACTTGCCCTGATTGAATGCCCTTCCCCACATTCTCCACGGCAATCCTTTACCCATGCTCAAAATGCAGCTAAAACAAACTTCACCTCCCCGTGAGTTTTTTTTCCTCAAATATAGTCACCTTTTTCCTCCTCCAAGCTCCCAGGATACATTCTATAGAACATTACTGTGGTGATGGATTCTAATTACTTTCTACAAGTCTTTCTGTGCTGTTATACTATGGATCCCATGAAGGCAGAGACATGCATTCTAATTTACATATACATGCTCATTTACTCAGCAGTACTTTATCGAACACCTGCTCTCTTCCAGACATTGTGCTAGACACTGATTTTCAATATGATACTACTAAAAGAAACTATTCTTGTACAGTATATGTAAATGCGTATAATATATATGTATATGGAAATTGGAGTGTAAGTTTCCTTAAAGCAAAAGTTAGTATTTTTTTCAGTACTCTGAACATGAGAAATGAAATGCAATTGATTTTTCAGAGCTATCCTAGAACACAGCCACTGCACTACTGGGTATTTATGCAAAAGATACAAACACAGTGATCCAAAGGGGCACATGCTCCCAAAAATTCACAAAAGCAATGTCCACAATAGCCAAAATAGGGAAAGAGCCCAGACGCCCATCAGCAGATGAATGGGTAAAGAAGATGTGGTATATATATCATGGAATATTACTCAACTATCAAAAAGAATGAAATCTTGCCATTTGCAATGATGTGGGTTGAACTAGAGCGTATATTATGTTAAGCAAAATAAGTCAATCAGAGAAAGACAAGTACCATATGATTTCACTCATATGTGGAAATTAAGAAACAAAACAGAAGATCATAAGGGAAGGGAGGAGAAAATAAGATGAAATCGGAGAGGGAAACAAACCATAAGAGACTCTTAACTATAGGAAACAAACTTAGGGTCGCTGGAGGGATGTGGGGTAGGGGGATGGAGTGACCAGGCATTAAGGAGGGCATGTGATGGCATGAGCACCAGGTGTTATATACAACTGATGAATCACTGACCTCTACTTTTGAAACTAATACATTACATGTTAATTTAATATAAATTTAAAAATACTTTATTACTAAATAAAATAAAATGGAGAAATAAAGAAGAAAAAAAGAAAAGCAACTGATTTTTAAAAGTGAAGTAACATAATAAAAAAGAAAGAAAAGAAAAATGAAGTAAGTCAATCAGAGAAGGACAATGATCCTATGGTTTCACTCATATGGGGAATATAAGAAATAGTGAAAGGGATTATACGGGAAAGGATGGAAACTGAGTGAGAAAAATTAGAGAGGGAGACAAACCATGAAAGACTCCTAACTCTGGGAAACGAAAAGGTTACAGAAGGGGAGGTGGGTGGGGGGATGGGGTGACTGGGTGACAGGCACTGAGGAGGGCACTTGACGGGATGACACTGGGTGTTATACTGTATGTTGGCAAATCAAACTCCAATAAAAAATATACAAAATATATATATACAAAAAGAAGAAACACACACACAAAATAACAAAAAATTTATTAACTAAATTATAAGTTAGTCATACCACATGATGAAAACAGAAAAAGTTAAAATAGTTTCAAGACCCAAGAACTCAATACCTAAAAATCTAAACTGTTGAATTGGTAGAGTGGGAATCAAAGGATCAATGTCCAAAAACCCAGTTTATTTTCATTACGTAAGAAAACACTCGGACAGGGCTTGCTGTCCAACTTCCATATGACCTGCAAACCAAGTAGACTATAACTTTTTGGTGTCTCTTCATTCATTTACCATATATTTTATTAGTTTTCAGCCAGCTCTCTTCAACCAGCTCCGGCTGGCACTGAGAAAAATAACAGCCATTTTTGTAGTTTTAATCTGTTTCAAGCAGCATGTTAAGTGCTTCATATGCATTTATCCAATAATCCTCAAAGGAGCCCTATGAAGTAGGTAGCCATTTCTTTGGGTAAATTACTTAAATTCTCTATGCCTCGGTTTCTTCATCTATAAAATGGCAATCATACATAACACAGGGTTGCTGAGGAATTAGATGAGTTCGCACATGTAAAGCATGAACTTAGAATAATGCCTGAAACATATCATACTTTTATTTTTTTATTTTTTTAAAGATTTTATTTATTCATTCATGAGAGACAGAGAGAGAGAGAGAGAGAGAGAGGCAGAGGGAGAAGCAGGCTCCACGCAGGGAGCCCAATGTAGGACTTGATCTCGGGAACTCAGGATCGCGCCCTGGGCCGAAGACAGGCGCCAAACTGCTGAACCACCCAGGGATCCCCATATCATACTTTTAAATGTTAGCTAAGTATCACCACCACCACCACCACCACCACCACCGACACTTCATTTTGAACACAAGAAAACTGAGATTCAGTGAGGTTAGAGGAAGTTGCCCTGTCTTCTCTCGGACAGGCAGCATGAGCACATACTGTGGCCTCATCGCCCCCCAAGTTCCTAAAAATCATTTTTCAAATACAAACAATATCCACACTGAAAAGCGAGAAGGGAAACAATGCCTTGGTAGATTAATGATTGTGATGAATGCCCTTAGGACAGAAGGTGGATGCAATCTGATGTCTGAAAGGAAACCACAGTCCCCAGTCCCCAGACGAGGATGTAATTGCCATAAATATGAGCTGGCTCCTGCCTGCAGATGGTAAACAATGGGGTCTTGAGAGATTCAGGGATGACCAACACAGTGATAGCCAAGGTGCAGTAGCAGAAAGATCAGGCAAGCACTCTATGCTCTCCTCCTTACACTCCTTGGAGCATCTGCCCATAAGCGAGGGCAATAGACATAGAAGTCGGGTGAGAATTAGGGCAGTATCCTTTGCCTTTCTATGTCTGAGAGGAGCAGGTGACTGGCCACCATAGTGAGGTCTCATCCCACCCATACTCTCACTAGACTGCTAAGCTCAAAGCCTAAAGTCCCATTAAGCAGTTTGCACAAACAGATATGACAGATGATATTACAATCAAGAATCACCCAGTGCTTGAGGAAATTCAATACCACAAAGAGAGGAAACAAAGGGAACCATCAAAGAACTTACAATCAGCAAGAAGAATACATACAAATACTAGCTCAGGGGAAAGTGTGAGAATATCGCAACCTTTTTTTTTTTTAATTAGCTCTAGATACTACTCATGAAAATTTGGATAACTGAAAATTTTTAAAATGACTAAATAGATTGAATGGCCAAAGAAATAGCTGAATTAGAGACCCAGAAGATGAAACTGAGCAATGTTTCCAGAAATCAACACAGAGCAATAAAGAGCAGAGTTAAAAGACAGAGGGTATATAGAAATGACCCAACATCACAGATAATGAATGCTAGAAGTAAAGAATAGATAAAGGGAGAGAAAGCAATATTTAAAAAAGAAAGGAGGGAGCCATTTGAATAGCTAATATCATGTGGTATTAGAATTGCCATCAACCATAAAAGATAAAAGACAGTAAGTAGTAAAGATAATTGTGTGTGTGTATGCGTGTTGAAATAGTATTAAATTTTCTATAAAGAATAAATTTTGGTTGCATTTTGTTCAAAACCAGTTGGAAGCCTCTTTAGTAGTTAGCCTTCAATATTTAACATTTATCCTGACAACAAGAAAGACTCATAATTTTTCCATCTTCTTGAATCATTTTTTTTTAAAGAATCATTTTCTTTTTATCAGAGTAAAATGTCATCATTGTCCCCTTTAATGCTTTCACCTTAATGTTTTTAGCACCTGTCATATCCACTTTCTTTTGGTTGGCATTGGTCTAGCACATCTTTTACCATCTCTTCTATTTTCAATTTTCTAATATCATTTTTATTTAGATTTATTTATATTTATTTAAATTTTATTTAGATTTATTTAAATCTTTCCAATATAAGGTTAAAATAAAATCACAGCATCTGTATTTTTATAAAAGTTTAATCTATTTACATTTAGTCTGATTGATACTAAGTTAGGGCTGTTTCTACATTCATATTTTCTACTTGCCTTACCAATTGATTCTTTTCTCTTGCTTTTTACTTTTTTAATATATATATTTTTATTGAAGTTCGATCTGCCAACATATAGTATAATACCCAGTGCTCATCCCGTCAAGTGCCCCCCTCAGTGCCCTTTACTTTTTTGATGGACTTTCTGAATTTTGTTACCTTTTTTTCTTTACAGGTTCTACTTTCGACAGTTTCTGTATCAACATGTGGAATATCAGACCTTGTTGGCTATGAATTGTGTAACCATCACTACCTCATTGATTTCCATTCCATTGGTTTCTTAATTTAGTAAAAACCTTGTTTATACAAAGCACCATATTGCATCAAAATTGTATGCATATTAGCTTCCAAAAATAAGTTTATTGTTAATGTTAAACTTTTAAATTGACTTTTCTATAGCATTCACAATAATTTCAATGTTTAACCTTCTACAGAATGAACTCCCCAAAACTTTGAATTTATAAGTTAAATGAAAATATTAAGCTATTCATAAAACTAATTTAACTGTAATACTTTAGTGACTTTAGAAAATGTATCTACCATAAAATTATAACAAACAGCTATCTTAATGCAGAAAATTTTAAAATATTTTCTTTAATATCAAAAATAAGATCTGAAAGCCTTCTACTACTGCCATTAATCAACACTGTCCTAGAAATTCTAGTTGGTACAAGAAAAAATATATATAGTGGGTGAATTGGAAAGACAGAAATACAATGACAGTTATTTTCAGGTGATGTTAATTTTCTATATAGATAACCTAAAAAACCCACAAATAAATGATTTCATTGCTGGCTATAATTTCAACAAACAAAAACAGTAACATTCTTATCCATTAGCAATGTTTAATAAGAAGCACAAAAAATACTAATTCCTTTGTAAGAGCAATAAAATTACAAAGATACACAGAAATAACCCTAATGAAAGATATGCAATATCTTTGCAATGAATATCTAAATGGAGAAATCTCCCACACTCTTATAAGACCTAAAATAAAAAAAAAAAGACCTAAAATATATCTCAAATAAATGAAGTGATACTGGTTAGATTTAGTATTATGAAAATGTCAGGTCTCCCAAAATTAGTCAGTAAACACAGCATTTCTATTTGGGGTTTATTTTTGTGTATTGTGTAAGTTGGTGGTACAATTTCATTCTTTTGCATGGAGCTATCCAGTTTCTCAACACCATTTGTTGAAGAGACTGTCCTTTTCCCATTATATATTCTTGCCTCCTTTGTTGCAGACTAACTTACATAAAAGTATGGATTTATTTCTGGATCCTTTATTCTGTTCCACTGACCTCTGCGTCAATAAAGTACCATATTGTTTTGATTACTACAGCTTTGTAGTGTATCTTGAACTTTGAGGTTGTTATACCTCCAGCTTTATTCTTTCTCAAGACTGCTCTAGCTATGGGGGTCTTTTGTGGCTCCATACAAATTTTAGGATTATTTTCTCTAGTTCTGTGAAAAATGTTGTTGGTATTGTGATAGGGATGCATTAAATCTGTAGATTGTTCTGGGTAGTATGAGCTTTTTAACAATATTGGTTCTTCCCACCCATGAATGTGGAATATCTTTCCATTTGTTTGTGTCAACTTCAGTTTATTTTATCAGTGCTTTATAGTTTTTAGAGTACAGATTTTTCATCTTTTTGGTTAAGTTTCTTCCTAGGTATTTTATTATTCTTGGTGCAATTGTAAATGGGGTTATTTTCTTAATTTCTCTTTCTATGACTCCATGATTAGTGTATTTCCTAAGAAGATCTTAAGATTTTAGCAAATTAATTCTAAATTCATACGAAACCAAAATGCCCAAGGTTAGCCAATTTTGAAGACAAATGGAGAGAGGATTATACTATCGGTTACCAAAAACCTTTATAAAAATGTAATCATTACTAGAATAGATAAATAATAATTAGTGAGATAGAACAGAGAGCCTAAAAACATATGGGAACTTTGTGTGTGAACAGAAGTGACATTACAAATCAGTGGACAAAAGATGTACTATTCATGAAATGGAGTTGGGAACTTAGAAATATATAGGCATATTCATTCATACCTCACATAACACACAAAAATAAATTTGAAAAGGATTAGGACCTAAACAGGAAAAGCATAATTTTAAAATTATACTAGAAAATATGAAGAAATAATCTTTAGCCTTCCTGAGAAAACAAACTGAATAACCAATAAACATGCTGCCATATCATCATCCCACCCTTGCATTTTACTCATATATTGCATCTATCTCAACTTCCTGTAATAAAACGTGGAATCTGACTGCCTAAGAGACAATGAACTCTGTTCAGATAACAACATTATATTCTCTTAACTGGCTTCCAAAGACCAGAGCAATATTCAGGGGTCCCAATTCTTCCCTACAAAATGACTAAAATTGGAAGTGTTTGTAGACAGGGAATGTCACTCTTCTATAATATAAGCTGGGCATCAATCCCATTTTTCCCAAGCACACAAGTATTTCATAACACTTTTTAGGGATGAAAAAAGCTGTAAAATGAATGGTAATCAGATGTTCTCCCTCTCTAATGAAGGAGATATACAGGGAAACCAAGTTAATGTAGTAGCAGGGAGTATCGAGGTTAAGGCTCTAGGTTAAGAAAAAAAGTCCCCTAACTAGGAAGGTCTGAAATATTGTAATGCCAAGGGAAAAAACCAATATGCCCCCTTTCCCCAATTGGTTTGAAAATCAAAGTAGCCATTCATCTGGGGGAGGGTGAAGAGCTAGTTTAAAGGGGATAAACTCCCATTCATGGATTAATTGAACAAAAAACAGAACCACCGATGAAGAAGAATTGAAATGTATATACTCATGGAGAATCTTGCTTTCCTAGAAGAAGCTCCAACCCTCTTGCCTTTGATAGAGTACAGACAGAAAGACCATGTGTGACCTTCTCAGCTCCTGGGGAGTGGTCTGCACCAGCCTTCCACTGAGCAAGGGAGAATCCTCCGACCTTTTGTATGAGGTGCTGGACACACACACACACACACACACACACACACATCCTGTTGTCTTACCATATGCACCATGAATCATTCACAAAGATTCTGAATCAATTATTCATCCAAACCAAAGACCAAACGCTTTGCTAATTGTCCAGGAAGGAGGGGTGGAGGGGGAAAAGAGGTTGATGGAAGGAAAAGGAATCGTGCCAATTTGACAATTGGCAGTATTAATACTCCATTTATTTTAAACAAACAACAACTGAAAAGCACAAAGAAAGAAAATAGCCTCTTCTAAGTTAATTGGATAACTAAGAAGGGATACAGACTGCCTCTGAAGCAGGAGGGGAGAGACACACTGCCTTCCCCCAGAGTCCTAATCAAAGCATCCCACTCCATGGCATCCCATTCTCTGCTTTTAGCCTCACCACCCTCAGCTGGACTGGGAGGTCAATACCCATATACACATGGCTACTCGGCCTATAGTTGGATCATGTCCCACGTTTTTACTCCCACTATGTGGGCTGAGAGCTGGGAAATACACCTGGACAGACTGTAGGTACAATGGAGTACAAAGCTTAACTGGGTCCGTGATTCCCACTCCCTCCTCAGCTCCATGCGCACTGACCCTTGCTTTTCCCCTCTTTATTCATTCCACATTTGTTGGGCATCTATGATAGGCCTGAGAAAAACCCAAGTCACCCTAGAGAAGAAGGAAAGGAGAACATGATACTCTTGTCTCTTAGAGACAAGAAGGTAACAAGAGTAAACAGAGAAGAGGCACAGTGCTTGCTAATAAAGGACCAACCCAGGTAAGTGCTGAGGAAGTCCAGGGAAGGAAGGCTATCTTCCTGAGGGGTTGGGTCTTGAGCTGGTTCCCAGAGATAGATCATCATGGCATGAACTGGGAAAAGGCAGGCAGGATATAAACAAGATAGGGCGACAGCAAGTGAACACAGGGAGAAGCTTTGAGATGAGAAAGGCACACAGTCTGGCCCTGCTGGGGTGAAGAAACCATCTGTGACACCAATGATACAAGTCAAGCAATGGACATGAGGACAGGGAGCAGGGGATGCAGTGGACACACATCTGGGATGCCAGGCTACAGTTTCTTTTCCACATCAAAGATTAAAGAAACATGTGTCCACAGGTCCTGATCATAACAGAGATATGAAAAGAGAAATGATTCAGTTACACACGTGATGATGGACTAGGGCAGAGACAAACTTGAGGCTGGAAGTCAAGTTATGATGCTCTTGCAGAGAACAGATCCACTGATGACAATCTCAGCGAGGGGAGAGATGGAAACAGCCAGAGAGAAAAATAAGGTCTTGAATTGACAAAGACATCAAACATAAGAAAAAAGTCTACATGACAGGAAGGGTAATAAAACCCACATAAATTCTCAAACTTGTAGGTTCCTTAGAGATCATTTAACAGAATAGTCCTGAAAAGTGGGTCACAGGCTCCTTTGATAAAATCTATGGACCCTTTCCCTGGGGGAAAATACTCATATATACCAACTTTTAATAGCATTTCAAACAACTCAAGATTCCCTAAAGTCCATCCATCCAAAGCTTCCAGACTGCAGGTGAGTAAATTGCAACCCAAGTTGTCCCTCAGAAGGGACTGGCAGAACCTGGAACAGATCCTCGTATTTCTGACACACCCAAAGGTCTTGTCCTCATAACCGCAGAGACTAGTGACACCACTGGTAGAAACAGTGATGTTAGAAAGCATGCCATTTTATAAGAAAGGATTCCCTGTTCAAAGAGAAAAATCAAGGGGATAGAAAAAAAATGAAATAAAAAACTATAGTTAGAGAAGTTACCCTCCTGGAATGCCTCTGTGTGCTTACTTTTAAAAAGTCACCCTTTTGTAATCTCTTGACTTTTTGGTTTTGCTTTTGTTTTTAACATACAGTTAATTTTAGGAAGGGTTTGCCTTTCAAAAATCATAAAGCAAATCTTCTGTTCTCCCTCTCTTCACATAAATACCGAGAAGACAATCTCAGTGTGCCCTGCTGGGAAATGGGTCTGCCTCCAAACAGCAGGCGGGATCATAAGTAAAATTAGAGTTGAGTTTCTGTCCTTCCTATGGCAAATTCACTTCCGAATGTCTATTCAGGCTGAGGATTTGCATTCCAGTACTGGTGACCTGGGAGAGTTTATCCCCAGTAAATTCTTAAGGTTGGGTTCCAGCAAAAACAAGACCTAACTGGTCAGAGTCAGGAGCTGGGGATGCTAAGGTGGAGAGAAGAAGAGATTCCCTTGGAACAGTTCACAGAAGGGCATGGGAACCCAGGCCTAGATCTGTTCATAGAAGCAAGCTATGGTCTCTCTGAATTAAAGAAAAGGCTTTTAATCCTTTTAACATAATCACTGATAAAGAAAGCAAGCTGCTAAGGGAACACAATGCCATGCTGTCTGCATTTTAGAGTTCTGCTTACCATAATGTATGGTGTGGAGGATACAGATGAAAGTCTAGATGCAGATATACTTTGCTGCAACCTCAGGCAAGAATATGTACGACCCATCAGCAAGCACACAGACGGACAGAACATCAACTATAAGCCTGTGCCTATCTTCTTCAAGAGCTGTAGAATTTCTTATTTTTACTCGTACTTCTTATCCTTTCTCCTCTCTTCTACCTCACCTCTCTAGCTTGGCAGCTGCCATGGACACCATTAAACTGCATGGACTCCCTTCTCTGCAGCATCATAGCCTGAATACAGATAACTGCCTCAGGTGCCTCTATGACTCCTTCTACTCATGGGTGTGAGGCATGGAAGAAGGCAAGCAGAGAAAGGTACCAGCAGTAGGGCAGGTAGGTCCCAAACACTCTCAGATATGCCATGCCTTGTAATCTCATCTCTTCTAGAAGACCAGTATTTCAGTGTCTTTTTGTAGAGCAGAAAATTAAGGCTCAGGAAGGTGAAGCAACTAGCCTACAGTCATACCACCAATAAGGACCAGTATCAGTACCTGATCAGTTCAGGCCTGGATGGGTGTTCTACTACAACACACAATATCTCACTGGGATTGACTGAGTCTGACCACCAAATTTTCAATTATGCATAAGTATTCAAAATCTATTATAAATTCAGGATTAAGCTTAGAACTGTATGTGTATACTTGCTTACAGCCTGCCAAGAAGCGGGGAAGGGGCCAGAAACTAAAACAAAAAAGATAAAAAATAGATTCTCCATCATAAGAATTTAATAATTAAGCTGATAATTATAAGCAACTGATTTACAACATTCTGAGCAAGACATGAAAAATAAGAATAAAAATGAAAAAAAAATCTAATGAATAGCAAGTATATAAATGAAAGACATGAAAACAAATCATCTATTACAATAAATATTAATGTGTATATTCTCTCAAAAGAGGAAGATTCAGGTGTGTAACTGGAGAACACCACAAAGAAACAACTATCATAGGATTTTGATTATTTAAGTAGGAAAGGATAGGAAGCAAACAAGGAACTAGAGAAGAAATAAGATGGACTAGTTTCTTAGAGCAAATAAATTTAAAACCAAAACTGGAAAGAGAATTTTTTTGAAAAGGGTAAGGAGAAAAAAAGGACACACGCATCAGCCTAGCATGGCCATTGTTCATAGCCAACTGCCAGTGTGCTTTGTTTGGTACAGGTCTGCCTTATTATTATCAGTTATTCTTCTATAACTTGAAACCCCCATCCTAAGTAAACTAAGACTTGTGAATACAGATCAAATACGAAGGATTCTGGGACCCTAAAGCCCACCCAAGATTCAGGACATCGTAGAGGATAGTTTGACCCAGGGCAAGTAGCAACAGACTAGAAACATGGGGACACAACTTCATCTCTGCTATATCACGCATTTCTGTGGGGCTTAGAGTAACTCAAGAAATATATTTACTCCTTTTGTGCCTCTCTTTCTTCATCCATAAAATAGGGAACAGTAACAGATACCATTTATTAAAAACCTACTATGTGCAAAGCACTGTGCCAAGTGCTTTACAGACCTCATATCATAATGCTCATAAAATACTCAGAAATACCCTGAATCCTTAATTCAGGGAAACTGAGGCTAACAATAACTTGCTCAGTCATAGAACCAGACTTAGACTTCCAATGCAGAACAACATAATACCATAGCCTTTGTTCTTCTCAACTTGCCAGGCTGTCCTGCATTGTAACACTAACCTATTTTAAAGAACTAAATGGAAAACCTATCCAAACTGATTTCAAGATCAAAGTGATATCAAAAACCCAATAATCTGTTATCCTTTTAATCCCTTTTAATGAAAGACATTTTCCTAGCAACTAAAACCAAGCAGTGAGTTTCATATTCCCCTGGATGGATTTTGACTTAATAATACATACATCCCTTTACCTTTGTTCGCTACAATGCATCAAGAGTAAAAAAATCCAAAGCAGGCAGCCCCCACAATATATTATATGAGGAAGACAGTATAGTATCATGGCTAATGATATGGGCTCTGAAATCAGACTACCTCATTTAGATCCTGATTCCGCCAACCAGTAGCAGTGTGATAAGGGGAAAATAATGGAGTCCAGTGAAGCCCTGGTTTCCTTATCCAATAGTGATAATAATAGTATCTACTCCATAGGGTGGTTGTAAGAATTAAAGGAGAAAACGCTTTAAAATGTTTAATTCGATGCTTGGCACGGATCATCAGCTGATAACTAAGTCAGCAGTCTGGGGTAACTGGGTAATCCCAGGTCTCTATCCATTCTTCTCTCCCTGCTTCCTGATCTGTGGCAAAGGCCAGCTGGTGAATGAAAAAGCCCTCTTTCAGAGTTAGGTATAGCAAACTGAATAAGCTGGGCAATTCCATTTTGAAGCTCCTTTCCTTAAGTTCATGAACTTGGAACCAAACTGGCCTCTTCCTTTCAAAAGAGACAGCTCTTCTAGTTTCAGTTACAGAATCCTCTTCACAGAAGGCATGTTATATGCTGCAGCAAAGAGCAACATAATTAACATCCTCAGGGACCCTTCCAATACTGGCCAAAATAATAAATCCTTCCTCAAAGACCCGCCACAACCATTTACTTGTTATCGACTCCCCAATTTATTTGTTGTAGATGTATGTGAACTCAAATTCTAACTTCTCAACCTTGTTTGTGCAAACTAAGGATAGAAAAGATATTAGTGAACTGACAAGCTGGTTTTCCCTCTGAAACTGGCTTCGGATCCTCCGCCCCCCTGGCTACACAGTTTGGAGTCTGACAGACGTTAACCAGCAGCAATATCCAGACCTACAGGGATATTTTATAAACAGCTCACCTGGCTGACTGCCTCTGGGCTTTGTCATCTTAAAGAGGAAAATGACAATACAAAAATTAAATGAAATAAAATAAACTACCTGCTTCTCAATCTTATCCTTAGAGCCTGATCAAAAGAGGTGGCAGAAAGAGTTCAGAGGCTACTTATACTGGCATCTGGTGTAAATGTCAACAAAGCAAAATGACATCAAATTCCCAATGACCTCCCATCTCCTCATTTAACTCCACTGCTGTGCCTCTTACTACTCACGAGGTAGTAAGTACCTCGTACAAGACTCAACGAGGTCTTGTACATGTTAAACAGTTAATAAAGGTGAGTAGATGCATAGATAGAAGGATAAATGGACAGAACAAATTTATTTTCAGTCTTTCCTCCTGATCAAATGGTGCTGAGTTCAAATTCAAACCATCTACTTACATATACCATCTCTAGATCAGACCAAAAGCTGTTTGAGGGCAGATATCTTATAATTTATCTTTTTAGCTCCAATACTTAGCAAAATGTTTTGTACATGTGTTGTAAATATTCCTTGAATCAATAAATATTACTAGTAATTAGAAGAAGACATTGATTGTATATCTGCTACAGATCAGACAATTTACATGCGTTTTCTTATTTAACCCTTATATAGACAATAAGGTGTTCACTACCTGTCCTCTAAAATTAATGGTCTCTTTTCCACAGTGTGGGGCTGTTGCTGGGAAACAGCCACACAATTAGAGATGAGATCCCCTGGTCTCCTTTGCATCTATGTTGAGTCATGAGGTTGGACCTTGCCAATGCGATGTTAGTAGAAATTATATGTGTCACTTCTATGCCAAAAATATGTAAAAAATGAGTATGCCTTCTTCATACTCTCTGCTCCTACTGAGGAGATGTAAACCATGGGAACCTTAAAGATGGCAGAGCCACCAGATAGAAGGGGGCAGAAAGTGATGGAAAGCCAAGACCACAGTGGCCTGTTCAAGGGAAAAGACATAAACCTAACCCACTACAATCTGAGGGATTGTTTCTGACAGCATCGAGTGCTACTCAATCTAGTACATAAAATCTTGCAAACAGGGTAGTTTAGATTTGAAAAACAAGGTTATTGGGATGCCTGGGTGGCACAGCGGTTGAGCGTCTGCCTTTGGCTCAGGGTGTGATCCCGGAATCCTGGGATCGAGTCCCATATCGGGCTCCCTGCATGGAGCCTGCTTCTCCCTCTGCCTGTGTGTGTGTGTGTGTGTGTGTGTGTGTGTGTGTGTGTGTCTCATGAATAAATAAAATCTTTTTAAAAACTTAAAAAGAAAAACAAGGTTATTTACCCAAAGCAACATCTCAGTGGCAAAGCTGAAGTTCAAGCTCAGCTCTGCCTAATACTAAAGTCCTTAGTCTTTCCACTATGTTGTACTATTAGGGTGATTTGATGTTGGTAACGGATGGATACACACCTATGAAACCACTAGTTCCCCCACTATCAAGTGCAGTTCAGGCTATATCAGACTAAGCTTCCTTACTCCTCCCTAAACCTGAACTAATGGTAAGATCCATGTGAGCAAGGAGTATAACGGTTACATTACCGATATATTCAGCATCCAATACAGTGCTGGGAATTCCGTACACACTTAAATAACAAATGATAGTTTTTTAGATGGATGGGTGGATAATTGGATAGATAAACAGACAATGGGGGAGGGAGGGGGGAATAAAGGAGTGTCACTAGAATAAATATGATGAAAAAGGGCAAACTACCTTGTCCACTATCCCACATCCTCCTACAGCATAAAGATCTAATATCGTTCTCCTCTACCAAGTAGTAATCAAATCAAGATCTATATTCAGGGCCCCTGGGTGGCTCAATCGGTTTAACATCTGCCTTTGGCTCAGGTCATAATCCCAGGGTCTTGGAACCCAGCCCTACATCAGGTTCCCTGCTCAGCAGAGAGCCTGCTTCTCCCTCTCCCTTTGTTGCTCCCACTGTTTGTACACTCGCTTTCTCTCACTCTCTCTCTCTCAAATAAATAAATAAAATCTTATTTAAAAATATCTATATTCAAACCAAAAAGTCTTGAGAAAAACATATATTTTCTTTTAGGACAGAAAAACAAGATATATACACACACAGGGTGAAGGAAAATAGGCATGCAACTAAAGAGAGAGCTAAAAGAGAGTTAACTATCCAAGAAGGCATTTCTGATCAATGATAAAAGACAAAGAATCCAAAGGCTGACCATAGAATACCTAACCCCAGAGAGAGATCTAGGTGTCTCTGGCCCAACTTATATCACTTCTAGCCTGCCCTAGAGACTGGATCACCCAGCCCTAGACTATGTCCTGTTTACACCATACCTAGCTACTATATATATATATATATATATATTAGCTATACATATATGTACATATAGTATTCCAACCAGCCAGTTCCATTCATAGGTGTGAGCACTGTGTCTAACTTCTACTTCTTCCCCCACCACACCTTCATAGGACTACATACCAAAAATCCGTAAGCTTGACTAAAACCAGGCTTTAGCTTCAGGTAATCTCCAATCAGAGACAGGAGTACCAGGCATTCATTGGTTCCTCTCTGGGCCTCAACCCCTTCATCTATAACAATGGGTCACACTGGATCAGTTCTTACCCTTTTAAGCATGAAGCTCCCTTTATTAATGTCAAAATATAAGACCCACTTTACTCCCTGGAGGAATTATTTCATTAGGATAGCCCCATAACAACTTTATTAAATAAATGTCATTATCCATCACTACCACCACCTTCTTTTTTATAAAGATGTGCTACAAAATGTCCTCTAGACCTTAAAGCTTTCAGAAGCTGGGTTACTTGCCTACAACCACTGAGCTACTAAAAAGCAAAGCAGAAATATGAATTCATCTTTGCTTGTCTACAAAGGCCAAATTGTTAACACTATGCTATTGACCAAATAAAACAAAAAGCCGCTATTTATTCAACAATGCTTTTAAATACATTTACATTTTATAAATAACAATGGCACCTACACACTTTAGAAAAATGATACTGTGGTACGTATTTATAGGAGACATTGTTCAGAAAACAGCCAGTGCTGGGTGTGGCCATGGATCTGCACATCCACTGCAATAATTCCAGGGATCTCCAGAGTCCCAGAGCCCACAGACTGAAAACTGCTGGAATAGCTAGGTGACACTTTAGGTACATTCCTGCCTTAACTTTCTATCTACAGTTCTAAAATTTGAATTTCTAGATGACCCTTTTTTTTTTTCAAAGAGTTTACTGATTTATTTGACACAGAGAGATAGCACAAGCAGAGGGAGCAGCAGGCAGAGGGAGAGGGAAAGTAGGCTTGGCAGGGAGCCTGATGTGTGACTCAATCCCAGAACCTGGGATCATGACCTGAACCGAAGGCAGCCGCTCAACCTACTGAGCCACTCAGGCATCTCTCTGGGGGACTTCTTGGTACATAGCTTCAGTCTGGGTTCCGGTCAGGCATAGCTCAGGGGAGTTGAAGTCAGGGAAATCCCTTCTTTCTTATTTGCAGTAGTACCCTGTCAAATCTTTGAGTTATCATATTCCTTATAGGGAGAATGCACCCCAAACTTGGATTTATTGGAAGAGAGAGGCTGGATGTCAAAGTCACTCTAACAGGACTTTAAGAAGGAGGCAGAGGGAATTGTCATCACACACACACATACACACACACACCATCTTCCATAGCACCTGCCTAGTCTACCCTACCCAATCTTTTATTTTGATAAGTGTGAAAAATAAAAACAGAGAAGAGCTAGGGAGAGTCAGGAGAGGACAAAGAAAGAATGAGAGGAGGAAGCCGAAACATTCAGGAGCTGAAGAGAGGATGTGGAATTAAGTCATCATCAGGAAAGACTGGGATAAGCAGTGAGCACCTCCCCATCTCCCTCAACAGAGCCTAGATGTAGAGCATCCATCTGGGCGACCTGTTTCTAGAACAGAGAATATAACACTTACCCAGAAAGGGAACCAGGAGGAGGCCTCCATTTCCCTTTTCCAAATGGGAAGTGAGTAGAGAGTGAAGTACAGAGTGCCATGAGCTCTCACCAGATGGGGCCCCTAAATCACACAATATTGTGTTTATGGTGGTTATTAACCAGAGTTCAATTAGGATCCAGATCCAGCATCATGACGTGTCATAGGCTTAGAGAGCAGGGAGAAAGTGAAACATCCCATAAACAAGCATGTGGGTTGGCTTGATCTTTTGACTATTGTTCTATCAGAAAAATAAAAATCTCAATAATCATATAGTAATGTTCTCATAAGAGCATTTTTAAAATAATTTCTCTGTTGAATATCAAAAATAAAAGCCCACACAACTCATCAATTCTACCCATTATTTGAATCAGTAGGAGATGCTCAGACTGTGAACCCAGAAGGCAGGACTATGTCTCTGCTCTGGGCAGGATTAACAGATCTTTAGCATATAATGAGCTAGATTATAAGATCTACAGACTGGGTGTTGGTACAACTCCAAAAGGTTAAACAAAATTATAGTTGAGGGCCAGTGTTGGAAGGAGGAGGCAAGACAGAAAAGAGGGACTCTTTGAGGACACTAATTCTATGTACCAAATTTTGAGCAGACACAGAGTGACTCAGGAAGCTGTTCTATCTTCTCCTCGGCAAGCACTGTCCCATCCCCATTCATCTTCTGCGAATCTATCTACTTCCCTACTTCACACCATGTAGTGGCATCCCACGGAACATCCCTGGTGATGCCAATGTGGCCCTGACCTGCACCACACCCCCCGCCCCTCTGCCGCCAGCCTCCCTCAGCTTACCCCCCTTCAGTCACAACACAACAGGCCCATTTGGCCTTCTGTCTGCTTCCCACACCTGGCAGGCTCTCTCCCATCCCTAACCCTTCACACCAGCTTTCTCCTCTGCCTGTACTCTCTTCATCCCACCCCCTTCCCTCTCATCTTCTTTTTCCAGCCAAATCCTGCCCAGTCTCCAGGCTTCCACATCAACAGCAACTTCTTGAGCATCCTCCCTCAGATTAGGTTAGGCTTCCAACTTAAAACCCTCCCAGCGTCCTAACATGTCTCCTTTGTAGCACCTTAAATATCATTAAATTTAAGTTTATTTAACATCTGTCTTCTCTGCTAGGTAGCAAGCGCTAAGACAACAGAAATGGCCAGATCCCTCATACTCAGCACAGCGTTCAGAACACAGAAGGTGCTCAACTGATACTGGCTGCTTCCATCCTTCCTTCCTTCCTGTCTTCTTCTACTGGCCTCTCCAGTGTCTTCTCCACCCCATCATTCAGGGTTTCAGATGTGGGTGCTAGGCCCACCCAGCCTACAGTGGGCTAGGCTGGAAGACATCATCCTGGTCATCCCTCTTCATCCAGATTTTTGATTCAGACTCAACAGCAAGGTCATGCCACCCCAGTCCATTTCATTTTGGTTCCCCCGTGGCCAGTTACATGGCCCTGGGCTAAGGACCAACTCCTTACACCTGGCTTGGCTCCATGGGGGTGGGAGGAAAAGGTGAGATGTATGGGACCCCACAGTGATGTAATTCATGGGACTTCAAGGCAAATGCCATCTCAAGTGTGAAGCAGCCACACCTGTCACTCAGCCTCCCAGTTGCTGTCCCGGAGTTAGAGGCCAGGGAAAAAGGCATGGCCTTGAGCTCCTCTCCTAACCACCGTGTGTCACCAAGGCCCAGGCTTTTGACAGAAGAGTGGCAGCCGAGACAGAAGGAAATGAAAGACAAGGGTTGGAGGCCACTGGCACTCAGCTCTCCCTGTCAACTCTCCTCAGCGCGATAACTAGGGCTCTTGGATGGGACATTCCTCCTGAGGGAAGAGGGGCATTCTCGTCAACCTTCCTTTGTAACAACCAGACCCCTCTGACCTATATATCATATATGTGATATATATGATATACCATATATATATCTGTATGAAGTAGGGAGGAGAGTGGAGGGCCAGAAGACAAAGCCCACCTCCCTGTGTGCACCTCCCTGTGCAGCCCACTTAGAGCAGAGAGGATGAGTCCAAGACAGGTCTGTAAACTCCTGCCAGGCTCCCTGGCATGAAGAAGCTATACAAATACCAAGTAAATCAATCAATCAATTAATCAATATATCAATAAAGGCAGGGGTGAGGAAGTCTGGGTGATGCAGTATTTTCATTGTCAATAAGATTAAAAATGAAGGCCTTTGTTTCAGCTGATACTCTTAGACTTTCTTTGTTGTTGATAATCATTGTGGAAGGACGTGACCATATCTGACAAGATTGGATATACAACCAAAAGGAAGAAACAGGCTGTGTTCAAGTTGTAGTAAACTTCTGTCTTGAAACAAAATGACAACTAATGGGAATTTTTTAATTAGCCCTAGTTTTGGAACTTGCAATAGATCCTAGCAAAACGTGTCTTTGTGGCTGCAAATTTTATGGAGATAAATGACTATTCTGAATGAGCACTACCGAACCAGAGTATTTTGAATGCTTTCAATTGTTTACACATCTTTTTTTCAAAGGTGCTTTCTGTGTATTTTAACATTTATCTTCATAGCATCACTGTCCTGGGGGAAGGTATCACTGCTCACTGATTTGGTATTTTGCTTCGTTATCTTTCAAAATACTTTTTCTGAGGCAGCTGTGTGTACGGTGGATATAGCATGGGCTTTGGAATTGTTGGTAATAGAATTAAAATGGCATTCCCTCCCCGTAGTAACTATTTGGCCTTGAGCATATTAGCCTCTGAGTTTTGGTTTCCTCATCTGAGAAATGGAGATAGTTCTCTGCTTTGCTGCATTTCTATATTTAAAATGATCTGTGCAAGGGCTGAGATGGTCTATGAAGCCTTTTCCATTTAAAATAAGACATGTGAGCTCCTGGTAAAACAGGAACCATCACCATCAACATCAGCATCATCATTATTTTACTTGCTCGTCACAAGAGAAGCTAAAGCTAAAGGTAAAGAAGCTAGGGCAGATGTTATCTTCTCTTTATAAAGCAAACTGAGGCTGAGATCACTGATGTGTCTGTCACCTGGCATCATGGAGAAAATGCCTATGAGGGTCAGCACCAGAGCCCAGGACCCCCAAAACATTTAGTCCACTAGATTAAACTGTTTCCATAGAAGTTCCACATGTATGTTCCAGTTAACTAGCAAAAAAAAAAAAATGTATTTGTTTCCTACCATCCCAGCTTGATGGCCTGAGCACAGTCAAGCAGCAGCAGCTTCTCACTGTCAGGGATAGTGGGGCACAACTGCAACCGGGTTCTGGATGTGGAGTCAGCAAACCAGGCCCCGAGTCCCTGCTCACCACATGCCAGCTACGAGACCCTTGACCAGTCGCTTGGCCACTGGGGCCTCGGTTTTCTCTTCTTTGACAAACAATAAATAAGGGAAAGCCGGAGGTATTTAGCATCCTCCTAAATCTAAAATTCAGTGATTAAGCTTTAGTAACATAAACTTCCCTTTCCTTATATGTCCTCTTCTAAGACCAGTACACCTTCTTTCTCCTTTCAACATCTGTAATGCTGCACCTTACCCCCTCCTAGGGGCAACCACTGCACTCATCACCTCTGCTATTTCCTGACTTCGGTGATACATACGGTAACTAGCGCTGCTAAATTTCACATTTCACACTGACGCATTTGTACTTCACTGTGAACTATATTTACAACACAGGCACAAGTGCACGAATCTCTGCCCAAGTGAAGACACATGTATCATCCACAGAATGGAAATGTAAACACTCTGTTTAATTCTGAAGCCTATCTTGTAAATCTATAGCACGAACATTTCTGCTAGATCCATCTCCGCTTTGCAAACATGCCCTGGAATTCTCGCCCTGTCACTCTCTTCCACACACACTCATGCATACATGTGAGAGTGCACGCCCTGAAATGCCCTAAGACAGACACGGTGGTCTGATTTAGAAAGCAACCTGCCATGATTGTTTTCCTATGCTATTCTGAATGGATGTAAAGCCAGAAAAATAGCCCCAAACCCATCTGCCCATGGATCCTAAAGGCTCCTCCACTCCCCCTCCCACTTCTTCCTTATTAACACCACGGCCAATCCAGGCCTCACTCAGTTCTCTCCAGTTTGAGCTTCTGTGGAGGAGGCAAGCAGCAGCCTTTCAGGAAAGAGAAACCATGCCAATACCAATGCTTTACACCCAGAACATAGTAGCTACTCAATAAATATCTTTTGAGTGAGTCAAAAATGATTCTAACATAGAAAAAATGCAGACTTTATATATGAGAAGAAATTAGCTACCACCCACGGAGTAACCCCAAGTCCCCTGTCAACTACTACCTGGGATTCTTTTCCAGGGTCCCCCTGCAGGAACTGGCTTTCTCATTAGCATAGAGCTGAGAGGACACCTCTAAACTCCACATTTTTCCTTTTGTCCCCTTCTCCCCTGAACCAAAATTCCTAAGTCTAACTCCACCCTTCACCCATCTGGAGGAAAATGCATTTAAAATAAAATAACATCCTGATGAAAGGAGATGCCCCAAGCAACAGCTGTGTAGCCCCAGTGTGGAGCTGGAAATGAAAAAGGAGCCACTGAGGAGGTGGAGGCCTCTGGGTGAGCAGCCACTGACCCTGCTGGGAGCGAGCACCTGGGAAGCCATCCAGCCTGAGGGCTCATGGAGCACCCCACCACCAGCCTTCAGGCACCAGAGACCATCCCCCTCTACTGACTCAGCTCCTCTAGAGCCAAGCCCCTCATGTCTCCTCACTCGGCCTCAGTTTCCCCATCTCCCCATGACAAGCTCCCATACCCTGTTCCTTCCTTCCTTGCTGCCCACCTCCCTGTGCCACCCACTTAGAGCAAAGAGGATGAGTCGAAGACAGATCTGTAAACTCCTGCCAGGCTCCCTGGCATGAAGAAGCTATACAAATACCAAGTGTTACCGTACTATTACCACCGAGATGTACATTGGGCTGGGGGCCTCGGCACTGCGCTTGCAACGCCTCCCCCACATTCTCGGCACTGGAGAGACAGGGCTCTTCGGGAACACTGTGCTTTCCTCGATCTTTAGCTGCTCAGGAAATTCGTGTATTAGGGCGGCCTCCTTACAGAAGCCCTCTAAAAATACCTATCAATGTATATTTAGCTCCAGATATCGTCTTCCTACCAACAGGCGTCAGGCTGCACCACTGTGCGTGTGCCACTGGTGACAAGCTGGGGACCTGCACTGGCAGCCCCCCGCATTTCTTCTATAGCATTTGCTCAGGCTTTTCTCTTTCCTGTTCCCCCTTCCTTTGTCTTTCCTCTCTCCGCCTGGTTATGCATATCCTCCCATCCTGCAGCCACAGACGACGACGTGGCGATGGCTGCCTTCTCCTCTCTGTGCCGATTCCTCAGAGTGGACCAGGTCCAAGATAAAGAAGTCTTGCACAGCATCCAGAACAGAGTCAGAACAAATCATCCCGGCCCTGCCCAAAGCCTTCAGTGGCTCCCCAGTGCCCTCCAGCTAAAGTACAAGCTCCCAAGCCAGGCCGGCATGGCCCCTGCTGACCTCCAGACTCAGCGCTCAGACTCCACTGGCCACTGCCCCAGAACTGTCCTGCGTGCTCTCACTCTCTCACCCTGAAAGATCTGGATGTAGCATTCTTTCCCCAGAAAACCTTTTCTCCTTCCTTGTCCAAGTTCCACATGCCCATCTTCAATCCCAATTTGAATGCTACTTCCTGCAGAAAGTTTGCTCCAACCCCCCATAGCTAGGTTGGGTGCTCTTCTTCTGAGTTTTCGTGACATGTGGTTCCTCGCAGGGGACACTCAGCCCCATCCCACCCACACTTAGCACTGTGCCTGGCACATTGTGAATATTCAACCACAATTCCTTCCTTTCTGAAGGAAGGCAGTTGGGTGGGGACAGGTGATCACAAGGGCCTTATTAGAAAAAAGAGGAAAAGCTCCAAGCTCAGATACACCTGCCCATTCTCCAGAGCTTACACACATGTACTCACAGTTAAGGGAAGAATCAAAACAAGTTGTCCCCCCAGCCAGGCTGGCAAAGTGTTGGCACAGCATGTTCTGAGCAGTAATATACATACATACATACATACATACATACATACATACGTGTGTGTGTATTTTACAGTGTTCAGCATATAGCTTAATAAATGGCAGCTTTCATTGGACAGCAAGTGCCAGGTGATCCTATCTTGTTGCTTTCTCCTTACCACTCCCTTTCACTACCTCTAGAAGGCTGGGTCTTTAATACTCAGCCCTGACACTGCTATCACCCCCAACACCCACAGTTAACCTAAAGGTAACACTGAGAACTCTGTAAATAAGCCCAAATGACTGGAAATCCATACTACTCAATAACCTAGAGACTGAATTCTCACCTTTCTTTTCTCTAACAAAGTGATAAGGATGGGAGCAAGCTGGGGTGAGTCCTAGCTCCATGAGAGAGATGCTGTAGATCAAGGGGAAGGACTGGGAATAGACAACCCTTCCCCACTCCTGGTCCCAGGCTTTCCTCAGTACTCTCTTCTATCCCATAGGTAACAAGAGATTCTGGGATGAAGCAAGTGATTTGATTCAAGTAGCATTTACTACATGTACTATCTACTACAATCCATGCTCTGGGGCTACAGAGATGAACAAAGTTGAAAGACAGTCCTTGCCCTTACTTCCCTGTTTTCAGCAATGGTTTAGGCACATCTTTGAGTTCCCATCCTCCTCGATCGCTTGCCCATCATTTCCAGGTGCTATGATTATTAAAAAGTCTAATACAGAATAATGACTTCAAATAATTTAGAATTTTCCAAGTGGCCTAACAACTGTTTAGAAATAGCATGTCCTGAATTGTGACCAATACGAGAGATCCCAAGTTATATAAGATAATAGGTTGTTAAAGGAATGGAATTTGTCATTCCATTCCACTGTCTTTTATAGGAGACATGAGAATATATTCACTTTGGTGTTTCTTAGTCCCAGCATCTGCTTGAGTATTCCACAATACAAGTTTGTTTAAAAAAATGAATAGATAAATGAGTGAATGAACCAACACACCAATTAACGAAGTCGTGATTCAGTTTTTATACATTAAGCCCACGAGAGCTAAGTAACATGCCTTCTTAACCACAGAGCAGGGAGTTTTATTCCAAGCCCACAGACACAAGTCTTAGGATGGACAAATGGGACTCTGGTCCTCCTCAAGTCAACAAGGAAAGCCTCAGCTTTAGGTTGGGGATATTTGCCAAATTATGCCCCTCCCTGCCCATCCCACACTGCATCAAGGGAACTGAAAGACATGCAATCACGCTGCTTTGGAACCACAGAGCCCCGGAGCCCAGGAGGTTGGCAGGTGGCTGACAGTGTGGGAAAATGAGTAGGAAGAAGGACCTTGGTGCCAAAAGATGAGGGCCAAAGTCCTGGATCAAGTGCCTCCTAGTTAGGCACATACCCTCTCTGAACCTGTCTCTTTGTCTCTAAACTGAGGATAATAAGATCTCATTTGTGGGATTCTGAGGATTAGATGAATAAAGCACATATATTAACTTTCTAAATCATGAGCTCTCTCAATTTACAGACCTAAGAATACCAGAGGTTGGAAGGTCAGAGGTACAGGCAATACGGAGTGGCCCCAGCTCCCCATTCCTTAGCAAAGGTCACTGATAGAAGGTCTTTCACAGAACCAGCTGACACCTCAGCACCCCCATCCCACGCCCTCCACCCCGGTCACACACAGAGCTGAGAAGTTGTGCAGCCTCAGCCTGAGGCACCATATCATACGCCAGCACCTGTCATTACCCCTGTACATGAGAGGAGAATGTGAGGTGACACCTGGAGCTGAGCTGGGAACGAGGAGCTGCCAGCAGCAACTGCTGCAGAGGCAGATGGCAAGAAGCCTGAGGAGGGGGCTGTCCCAGGCGAAGTACCAGCCCTAGGTCAAAGGGCACAGTTCCAACTCCTGGATCTGAGATCAAGAAGCAGTTGATCTTGGGCTGAGCACTTAACCTGAGTACTAGATGATTCACAGCAAAAGCCTGATCTGCCGTCTCCCTGGGTTTCACTGCTTCTGAGACCCCAAGAGTTGTAAGATGCCCCCTGATTTCCTTCTTAGTAAAGACAGAAAGGAAAATGCTGTCAATGAAACTATATAACATCATTATTGTAAGACACAGGCTGATGTTGAAGATGCTAGAGCTTGAGAAATGCACACCATAGAAGCCCTGCAATGTGGTGCATGAAGGCACTGTGTGAACATAACACTAAATTTGAGTATCTATTCCTGTGGTATCAAACTGCAACCCTCAGCACCAATCTCAAGAGTGCCAAGCCCTTTCCCTGGAGTACATCTGCATGGGAATTAAGGAGAGAGAAAAATCAGGGATGAGGAACAGGGATGAAGTCCTATTGGTTCAGATGGACAGTGGTGGCCTTTCAGCAAAATCTGAAGAGCCACAAAGAGTGGGAGGCTGGAAGGCTGAGTAGGGGGAGAACAAAGAGGATAAGTGACTTGGCCTAAGGGTCACCACTTTTGCCCACTCGTGTGCACCCCCATACATGTAGGCGAGGACACGGAGGGCCTTCCTGGCTGGGCAACAGCCCCTGGTGACTCCTCCAAATCTGCTCCTCGAGCCATGTGGCAACCCTTATGAGAAGATAGTGCTTCCAGCTTCCAGCAGTCTTGTCTCATCGTGTCAAAGGGTCCAGTTCCACCATCTTACCTCATACATCCTAGCTCCCAGACCCCACACCAGAATGGCAGAGTCACCTGTATTAGTACTTCTACCCACCATAATGCCTCTTAAAATGTGATATCCTAAAGATGTACATCAGAACACTTTTAGTAATTAACCAGAGAAGCCCAAACCAGAAGGCAGATCTTGGTATCAAATAATCGTAAAAATGGAAAAGTACACATCTTCTGTGTATATCCATTTAATAAGCTGCTGGTCAAGCATTATAGACTGTTACCAAAATATGGAGTAATATGTACTATGCCCATTCTATATTGAGAAAAGGCAGCAAAATGTTAAGCATTGAAAAGAAAGCTTCCTTAGCATTAAAAGGGCTGGAAGGAAATACCACCAATAGTTATGAGTTCTTCTTGATCAGTGAATTGTTTTTTCTCTTTTGACTTTCCCATATTTTCTTTAATGTACACATAATAGTTTAAAATAAAAATAAATGGATGAGGGGTGCCTGGATGGTTCAGTTGGTTAAGCGTCCAATTCTTGATTTCAGCTCAGGTCATGATCTCAGGGTTGTGAGATCAAGCCCCACATCAGGTTCTGTGCTGGGCATAGAGCCTGCTTAAGAGTCTCTCTCCCAGAGTTAGCAGTCTTTACGTTCTGTCTCCCTTTCTGATATTTCCCACACATTTCTTCTCCCTTCCCTTATATTCCCTCCCCCTCACCTTCTGCCCCTCCCTCCCACTCTCTAAACAAACAAACAAACAAACAAACAGATGAGAAATTTCAAATGGCCTCTGACACATAGAACTCAGCAGGACCAACAATTCACAGAATCCTTTTTTTTAAGATTTTATTTATTTATTCATGAGAGACACAGAGAGAAGGCAGAGACATAGGCAGAGGGAGAAGCAGGCTCCTCACATCAGAGCCCAATGTGGGACTCGATCCCGGAACTCCGGGATCACACCCTGGACCAAAGGCAGACAGACACTCAACCACTGAGCCACCCAGGGATCCCCACAGAATCTTAACATATAATATACATATAGTACTTTTGTCCCAGAAAGAATCACAATATTTCTAAATGACTCAGAGTCTCATTTAGGCCTTTCACTCTATAGTAGACTTTACTTATTCTAGGGACACCTAAAACATCACCAAGCTATTATCAAAAAAGTCAGAAGATAATACACTTTGGTGAGGATGAAGAGAAAAGGGAACCCCCATGCACTGTTGGCGGGAATGTAAATTGGCACCGTCACCGTGGAAAACAGCATAGAGGTTCCTAAAAAATTAACCATAAATCCAGCATTTCCACTTCTGAGTATATATCCAAAGGCAATAAAATCACTGTCTTGAAGAGAGACTTACACCTCCACGTTCACTGTGGCTTCATTCACAATAGTCAAGATATGAAAACAACCTAAATGTCCATTGGTAGATGAATGGAGAAAGAAATACACACACACACACACACGGGAATATTATTTAGCCTTAAAAAAAGAAGGAAATCCTGCCATTTGCAATAAAACAGATAAACTTGAAGGGCATTATGCGAAGTGAAATAACCCAAGCACTGAAAAGAAAGAGACTGCATGATCTCATTTATACATAGAGTCTTTAAAAAAATATTGAACTCCTGTGTGGTCTCATTTATCGGAGAAGGACAAACATTATATGTTCTCATTCATTTGGGGAATATAAATAATAGTGAAAGGGAATATAAGGGAAGGGAGAAGAAATGTGTGGGAAATATCAGAAAGGGAGACAGAATGTAAAGACTGCTAACTCTGGGAAACGAACTAGGGGTGGTAGAAGGGGAGGAGGGCGGGGGGTGGGAGTGATTGGGTGACGGGCACTGGGGGTTATTCTGTATGTTGGTAAATTGAACACCAATAAAAATAAAATAAAAAAAAATACTGAAAAAAAAATATTGAACTCATAGTAACAGAGAAATGAATGGGACTTACTAGGTATTGCGGGTGAGGGATAAGCTGGTCAAAGAGTACAAACAATCAGCTACAGATGACTAAGTCCTGGAGACCAGCATGGTGACTATAGTTAACAATAGTGTACCGTACGCTTGAAATTTGCTGACAGTAGAGCTCAAGTGTTCTCACCACACACACAAAACAGGTAACTATGTGAGATGATAGATATGTTAATTAGCTTGATTGTGGTAATCATTTTGCAATGTATACCTAAACATCGCATTGCACACCTTAAATATATACAATTTATATCTGTCAATCATACCTCAATAAAGCTGAAAAAATAAAACATGAAAAAAAACTGCCCAGGTGTGCAGCATTGTCTACAACCATGCACTTCTGAAATACTATGTACAAATTATCTCTATAGACTAAATCATATTTAAAATTCAGTAGAATTTTCTTTTACAAGAATAATGTTCAGAAAATCCTTTTATAAGGCAACAGATGTTTTTAAACATCGTCTTCTCTATTTACCGGTTCCCTATATTGAGGGGTTGGTTGCTTACAAGCTCCATCTGAACATTCCAGTCCTTTACACCTTCAACTTCTTTTTCACTTACTCACCACTGGTGTGAAGGTTAAAAGTATGAGTATTATGTGTATTCCACAAGATAATGAGTAGACGTGAATATTATAAGCTCTTATTTTCCTCAGGCTTTATCTACCTCCACTCCTCTGTTTCCTGAAAGAAATATCCTCTTTGTCCTCCTCTCCTCTGGGCAATCATAATGGTGATTCCTCATTCCCCCTCCTCATTTTTCTACTATATTCTCCTCTTTTCCACACAGGTTTGAACTACTGTCTGGCAAGCAACTGGGTATGGGAATTTCCATGTCACACCCCTTCCTGCCATACCCACACAGGACAGGGGCGCTCCCGCAAGGCCTGGACCCCTACCCTCCCATGCAGGTACGAAAGTCATCTGACAGAAACAACAACAAGAAACCACAAGAACCCAGAGAGGCATGCCCATTATCACAAGCCTGAAGGACCATCACATATGTGGCTAACAGCACTGGATAGGCCCCAATAGAGGCAGACTGTATTCATTTTCCAAAAAAAAGATTTATAAAATATTTAAATAAATCTACTGCCAATAAATATATGCTGCCTATGACACTGCATCAGCAACCATTTAGTATTACTTATCAAACATTTGAATGTGACTCAGTTTTATTACCTCTTCATGTTAATAAATCCGCAAATCAATAAAAAATTCTGTTGTCAGGACACAAGCCTCAATGATCAGTTACGAAAATATCTTTGGGAGTCTTTCCAACATTCAAAGAAACACTGCACCTTATAGCATTTGGGGCCATCTGTGGTGGGTGCCCCTCAGGCTAGGGAAAGCTGATGGCTTTAGTGAAAAGACTCACTGGGATGTGTGTGTCCAGCACTAGCCAAACATGAAATGGAAAACCAGAAGACTGCAAACCACACACCTTGGTTCTGTAACCTCTACAGAAGGCCGCATGCATCTCCACAGACCCATATCCCCCTGCAGGTGGATCACCTACAGTCTGGCCCCATGAGAAATCTTGTCCTCAGTCCCTCTGCCTTCCCACTCCTGGGTTCCTTGCACCAGTCACTTTGTGACAACACAGGCATGTCCCCTCACACAAAAAAAGGAGAGACACAGGAAGAAGACTCACCCACTGAGGACCACGATGAAGTCCATGACATTCCAGCCATTGCGGAGGTACGAGCCCTTATGAAAGATGAACCCCAGGGCCACAATTTTGATACCGGCTTCAAAGCAAAAGATCCCAATGAAATACGGCTCTGTCTTCTCCTGCAGGATGAGGAGCAGAGGTACCGGTAAGGGAGGGAATATGCTGCATCAGATGCAGACAAAGACACACCCCAGCCACCCTCTCCACTCTGATCATTCCTCTCTCCTACATGACACCTGGACATCTGCATGGGGCCAGCCGCAGGCACAGGTGGGAAGTGAGTACACTCACTGAACGACTCAGGGAGCCTCAGGGGAGCCAGCCACAGAGATGGATGGGTGTGGGGGGATCACACCCAAGCCAGACTTCTTCCCAGGTTGGATGACTGATATTTCTGGCTTGCCTTGGAGGAGGTGGCTTTTCCATCGCTGGCCTTCACTTACCCTGGAAGCTTAAGGGTTCTCACCTGCAGGTAATCAGGCTGGAACTGCTAATCCACACATTTGGATTTTAAGCAATTAGTTTGCCCTCTCTAGGGAGAACACACTGCACATGTGGTTCATTGCTTTAAGGAGAATATGGGCATAACATCTACGAAGTTCATCATCATGAATGCACATAAGCTTTGAGCATCCTTATCTCTTACTTCCAAAGTTCCTTAGGAAGGGAAGCGAAGTGGATGGCCCCTGTGCCTCCCCTTTCTTCTTGTCTGGCTGCCAAGTAATGTATACACAAGTGTTTGTGATGCCCTCAGAACTTCCAGGGAGTAGGAGTTAAAAAGGTCTTATCCTTATGAATCCCAATGAGGCTTGTCACCTGTCTATCCCTCAGCAAAGAAAAACTCCTCACAGAAACGTAGGGAAGGGTGAAAGGAAGGGGGCCAGGTGATAAAGCAAAGGAGAAGGGAACCAGGGAAGAGAAAGGACCAGGGTAAAGATGAGATGGAAGGAGGCACATACCAGTCTGCGGGACATCGGGGTCTTGTCATCCTCAGGAAGATGCTGTTCCAGGGCCAAGACAATGCAGTTGGCAATGATGGTTGCCAAAATCATGTACTCAAACGGCGTAGGAAAGAGGAAGTTAAGGAACAGATTCACCAAAGAGAGGAATGCAGCCTCCAAGATGGCCATGCACATAAATCCGCAAACTTCATCAAAACCCATACGATGTCTGTGCAGGATGCATGATCTCTCTCGGCAAGCAGGCAGGCCGGGCAGTGGAGGGTCCTCAGCATGAGGAACTATAACCATTTCTGATGGGGCTCTCAACACAAAGCACTTTCTCCAAGAAAAGGAGGAATGTAGCCAACAAATGGTATAGTTAGAGATCTGGCTGGCACTCCAGATACTTAGGGAATTCAATGGCATAGCCGGGAGTAAGCAGGGCTGAAAACAAATGGAAAGAAGGAAGGGACACTGATGCAGTGGCAGGCAGGCTCCCGTTCTTCCCTGGCTTCGACTGCGGTGCTGGACGAGGACGCTTCAGCCAGAATCCAGCTGTGGCTGGCTGCTGCTGCCTCTGGGAATCACGGCAGGGGGTCTCCTCCCCTAGAACCCCTGTTCAACTGAGTAGAAGAACCCTTGGAAAAAGAAGAATTCTCTCCATGTGAGCTCTCTTCTATTTCAATATCCAATTCAGAAAAATATTTCATGGGGTCAGGAGAAGCCTGCCTTGCCCCCCTCATTTTCTCCTAAGCTTCTTCACAGAGAGCAGAGAGACACATCAGAAGACTTAGTCCAGGACAGAAAACTCAGAGCGTCTAAGAACCAAACTACAAATGAACGGATAATGAATCCAGGCTTTTTTCCCATTGCATTTTTCTGCAGACAGATGAGGGGGCTCCCTGAGCCTTTCTGAACAACAGGACTGTGATTCAAGTGCCTGCATCCTGACCCCTGGAGGAAGGGGGTGCCACGAGCCCAGGGTGGGGGAGCAGGAGTGGGGAACTGTTAATAGAGGAGAGGGAATCACTGGTTTCCAGAGTCAAGTCATTCTGCATGGTGGCTTTCATTCCGTAGCTACTGCTGTGACAAACACAAGTGAGCTGATGCCACTGGTCTTGCCAAGCAACCTATGCTCTGGCAGCTTCTGGAAGCCAGGCAGGAGAAAAGAGTAGATCTGGCCAAGTGGAGGGAAGGCAAGGGACCATCCTCCCGGTCTCCCTGATATATCCAGGCCTGCTGTGTAGCCTGTAGGGCCTAGAGTTTTCCCCAGGGAGTACAAATCCTAATCAGGCCCCTGAGGCCTCCCCATCCCCATCATGGTATTGGCGTCAGTGGGAAGTGGGCATTCAGTGCATCTCTGCGGAAGGGCAGGGCACAGGGCACCTACATGCAGAGGTGGCATGTAGGAGATGTGAGCTGCCCCTCTGTTGCTCGGGCCCTGGTGCTGGAATGAGAGGCTGCAGCGGGTGAGACGGGAGCTGCACCGGAGCCTCCAGAGCATTTCATTCTCACTCCTCGGTGCCTGGTGCCGTCTCCTCCCCCTCACCATGCACCCACTCTCCTGCATGCTGCCCATCCTTCCTTCCCACACAGCCCCGGTGTTCACCCAGGACACACGCCCTAGGGACAGCTCTGCTGGCTTCTGCTGCTCTGTAAACGGGATGGGCTCAGAGGACTTCAGAGCCGACTCCCTGCCTCCACGCCCCACTGTGCTTGTTTAAACCATCCCAGTCAGAGGAGACTCTAAACACATGGATAGTCCCTCAGTATGCCCAGCCGTTCCTCCTCCTGCAGTCTCTCTAGGTACCAAACTAGGCCCCTGAGAGCTAAACATGCCAGCAGACACGCTCCACAGAGGCCCCTCTAGCATGCATGCCCACTTTCTTGGGACAAGCCCCTACCCACGACCCACCCAGGGCCACCAGCACCCACTGATCACAGAGGGTGGTTCCCCTCCTTCTCATCATTAGCCCTGGCCAAGTGTAGAGTGACCAGGGACCACACCAGAACCTGGTGTCCCATAGCCCTCAGATACCCAGAATCCCCCAGACCCAAATGGGAGCATGGAAGAAGTGGTGGCCCAGGCATCCAGCCATTTCCTGAGAACATGCCGACCAGCCACTGACAAATAGCAACAGAAGTAGAGGGCATTTAGGCACTGTTCCTAAAATGCAGGCCATGGGATGCTAGTACTATAGGAATTTGCAATCAAATAAATGGGGGAGAGCTGGAATTCAGGAAAGTGAGCAGGTTTCTCCCAGCAGGACTTCCTGCAGCCTTTAGTACTACTGTAAACAGTGCACAAGGCCTCCCACCAAAGGGTGTGGGAGTGATACACAGCATTCCCTAACTCACTTCACCGTATCATCCTCTTATCAGAACACCTCTCCTGGGCAAGGAATCAGAGGAACGTTATTTGGGAAGCTCTGATACAAAGGCCAGATGTCACTGCTGGCCCCAAGGTGTGGAAGGAGGGCTGGTGCTCTGGCAGGAGGGAATCTAGTGCCTGAGCCACCTCTTGCCTCATCCTTACTCCTGGCAAAACTATTCACAGAGTGTGGGGCTCAGCTGCCCTTTGCCAAGGCTGAAGGTACCCGCCCCAAGTGAGTTCAGAGGAGCTGCTCAGTGGGTCTGACAAACCTAGCATGTGGCCTGGGAACCAGCATGAATGCTCTCGTACAAGTGGCAAACATCATGAGCTCTCATTGGTCTGCTCAGGTTCTAGGGTTGCTTTCTGGGGTTCAGGTTTCTTCCCCTGAAAACCTTCAAGTAATAACCACCAACTTCAAAGTTAACAGCTCATAGCTGCTGACTTGCAGGCATGACAGGTCATGGTAGCTGTATGCCCCCCAGGCCTTTCTCCCTCACATGCCTGCTTGAACTGTTGCAGCCCCTCTGAGGCATCTACTCCTTGCTCGCACTCCCACACCTGCATCTCCCTAGCCAGATCACTGAAGCATCCAACTCCCTACAAGGACCCGTCAGCTCACCTACTCAAGAATGTCCAGGGCTAGCTTCAGGAAGGTGTGGCCAGCACCACTGCTGGGGGGCTCAGGGCAGGTGAAAGACTCCTGGCCCCAGGTGCTAATGAACCCAACTTCCTGTGACTGGCCAGACATCCGCATGGTTGAGAATTCATGAGGTCTCAATGAATGGCACTGTCTAAAGCCCTGGAGGCCACGACTGAAAAGTGAGGGTTTGGTAACTCAGAGGTTCTGAGAAGAACCCACTGCCATGTCTTTCCCAACCCGAATCCTCTGCCTAAGGTCTGGTGTCTAAGGACCCATGCAGAGCAGCTGTCCCCAGGCTTGGAATTTGGAACCTGTTTAAACACACATATCCTTGGGAGGCATGTCCCTTTAGACCTTACAGCTCATCTCCACCTCAGGATGAATTCGCGTTTGGGGCAATGAAGAATGTGAGGTGAGATTTCGCTGCAGAAGAAGAGGTGAGACTATGGGAATCAGATGTATCTGTGGACTAGACGACAAAAAGGATGGTCACTGGGAAATCTTGGGAGAGGACATCCATTTCTGGCTGGAGCCCAACCACTCTCCCTTCCAGCCCTTTCCCTCCCCCCTCATCTCCTTCTCTTTCTGAAGAGAGTATGAAGAATGGGTGCCAACATCTTGGCACTTTTGCCTCTACCTGCCATGGGCTTTCTTGCTCTTTTCTGGTCGTATGTCAAGAGCACACTAAAACATCACCTCTGTGAAGGTTTCTCCCTGTGTCCCAGAGCTCTTTACATTGTACAATTTTATTATTTCTCCTCATTTGTCTCCCCCAAGAAACTATAGTTCAAAAGCAAGGATGTGTTCATGCTCATCTCTCCAATGGTGGTGCTTACCAGAGCCCCTGATACATGGTAGGAGCTGACTCAATGTTCACTGCAGGTGTGAATGAATGGGAGGCATCCCCTAGAGCAGCAGCTCCACTGAGGAGCCATCACAAGGGCTGCCCCATAATCACTCGCTCTGGCTCGGGCCTTGGGCTCCCGCCCCCCACCCCACCCTTGGGAGCTGACTCAAAGGTGCCACTCCCATTTCTTCTCATCTACCCTCATAACTTCAAGCTAAATGAACTTGGCTCTAAGGCTTGTGGCTCCACTATATCTCCCAAGGGAAGAGACTGGACTGCAAATAATGGCCCAGGGGCCAAGGGAATCCACCTCAGACTAGACAAAAGATGTGACCTGGAAAGGTCAAAGGAAGCTCCACGTTGCCAAGGCCTCAAAGGACAAGGCCCTTTGAGAGATGGTAATGGAAGACTGTCCAGGACTCTGATTCCTTCTGCCCAGGAATTCAGTGGTTCCCATTACATTCTGTGCCGGACACCAAACACATTTTGGAGACCTGTATCTCTCCTTGATGTCCAGACTGTAGTCAGAGATCTTGAATAAACAGAACTAGCAGGGCAGTGAGTGTGGGAGCCTAAGGGCAAGGGCTTTGCCTGTCCTATTCACCTCTGGACCCCTTATGTCCATCACACAATAGGAACCCAATAATTATCTCCTAATTAATGAATCAATTGATCGATAAGTGAATTGCATAGAGAAACCAGAGTCAGAGGTATCCTTGCAAAGGTATCTCATATTTTCTCCACACTGTGCACCCACTTGAACTTTTTGTACTAGACTTTGTGTACGCACATTAGCTATTCAAAAATAGAAACCAGCATGCATAGAAGATCCCTTTAACGTAAAAAAGATTTTTGAGAAAGGAGCAAAGGAAAAAAAAATCTGTCATGCTAGAAGGATAATGCATTTTCTTGGGATAGTAGGGTTACTTTCACTTTCTTTTCTACTCCTTTATGCATTGGCTTGAATGTTATAACAAGTATGTATTAATTTATAATTATAAAATCAATTAAAGCTATATGTTTTTGAAAAAACATAAACCAACACAATAAAACCATCCCATCCTGTGGGTCATGGAAAGCAGCACAAGGTTTCTGAGAGGACCTTATGCAGGAGAACAAAGGGACCAGACCCAAGGAGGAAATGGCCACGGAAATGCTTTGAAACCTGCCAAGACGCCTCCTCTCCCATATCTGTCTCACTATCTGCTCACTCGGGGCCTCATTTCATCCACTTTCCTGGCAATCTCCCCAAACACCCCTTCACTCCTCTCTCTCCCTCTGAGCCGGTTAATGAGGACCTGTGTCGCTCCATCTCTCCCCTTCCCGTCTAGCAGCTTCAAGACAATCATTAGGGAAATGACAAAAATAGGTTCGCTTATTGATTTATCTCTTTTACCCGATGCTCCTTCCTTCCAACGGTTGACTTGTTTCCTTAGCAACACAGCTAATTTGAGCAGCACTACTTGGCCTGCACACCTGCCATTTGTTCATTTCCTTCCTGAAGCACAGAAAGCCAGGGCAAGGAAGAGGGCTGCCCTATAGGCCACAGTTGTGGTGCTGGCTCTGCTTGTCAATGAAGCCCTGGGGACCTGCCTGGGAGAGGAGCCCTCCTCATGCCCAGACCGGCAGAGCCTTACCTGCCAACACCTCTCAGGGGTAGATCTGCAGGCACAGGGATGGGATAGATTTAGGCCTCGAGCAGCACTCCTAGGATACTCCAGGAGAAACATGCATCTTCACTACCACCAGGATGCTGATCCTAGATCCCTTCTGCTCTCAGCTGTGTCTTCTCAGAGCTGTGACATCAGAGCACACTAAGGAGATGGAATGTACTCAGAGAGGCTGAAAGGCCACCAGGGAGAGAATGCTGTGCTCTCTCTGACTCCAGGCCTAATGGAGAATCCACTTTTTTGGGGAACAGCCTGTGGCCACTTCACACACTTCCTGAAAACTCCTGGGGGAGTCTAGAATAGCCCACAGTCTCAGGGAAGGCTTGGCTCAGCCTCCTTTACCTATTTCCATCCCTCAGCCCTGGGCCAGAACACTCTCTCCCTGCAAGATCTATCTCCCTTCCTCTCCTTCCATCCCAGCTGCCTATATTTGGGGGTCTAATTCTAAAAGATGAAAGAGTCCTCAGAAGTTGGCCTGGGCCATTCTGACAAGTGGGATGTTACTTCAAAGACAGTCAGAGGGAAGGGGCCCTGCCTAATCTGTGATTTCCTCGAGCACCACACTAGAGAGACATTTTAAATATGAACGATAATGAAATGCAGCCATCCAAGGCTTCCACACTACTTTTTTTTCTATGAGAAAAACCAGAATCTTCCCAGAGACCTACAATGCAATGGAGAAATGTAGACTGGTAATGGTAAACCAGAGCTAGGGTTCCCACTGCAAAATGTGCCCCAACATGGCACTCAAGGCAGGGAAAAGCATTGCCATCCATTCCCACAGAACCAAATACGAAATACAGAAGGTTCAAAGTCTAGAATGACCCATGAATATAAAGTCCTTCGAAAACCATAAGGTGCTATACAAATACACAGTCATTTTTATTATTCTACCAAATTACTCTTTAAGCATCTGCTGTGACTCTAAGCTTTGGGATAAGCAACTGTTAGTGGTCACAGCCTCTGGGAGGGGGCTGGCTGGCTGCAACCGAGAGCTGACACTGAAGAGACCCACTGCAATAAAGAATTTAAAAAATATAAATATGGTAATGGGCCTCCAGGAAGACAGCAAAGACATTTGGCCCCAGAACCCCTAGGGAACATGGAAAGCACATCCAAATACCAGTCCCCAGGGGAGGATTTATGAAGCTGATGGCTCTGATGCAATCTCTCCCAGTGATTAGAAGGGGCATTAATCACACCCAAGGCCAGGGCTAAGAACAGGAGGGATTGAACCATCACAGAAGTCCGGCTCCAGCTCCTACAGACCCTGATGGAAATGCAGTGAGATCATGCTGGTGAGATCACATCCTCCTTGCCTGGGTTGCTAAGAACGATACATCTGTCCTGGAGGGACCAATAACATTGAAGAGACAAGCCCTTGTGCCTCAAACCCAGACGTGGCCAGAGCCACCACTATGATTTCCACCAAGTTGTCTGCACCCCTCCTCACCTTCTTTACCCTTCCTAGAGGCAGGAATAGCTGTCTCCTGGCCTGCTCATACAGGCCACGCATGCAGGTCTTCAACCCTTCAGATCAAAAAGAAAATTTAAACTGCACCCTGTTAAAACAGACCTGGGGCCAGCTCTCCTTCCTGCAGGGATGCCTTACTTTTTGTTCAGGTCATGGTATGGAAGTGAAAGCAAGTATGAGATAAAAAGATGAAGATCTAAGAGGGCCCCCTAATGCCTCTCCAGAAGCCTTCTCCTGCTCACCCCAACCCGCCCAGGTGAAAGGCCAGGTTAAGAGCTAAGCTGAGGTGCAAGGAACCTGGCTCAGAGGCTAATGTGCTCCTGGATGGGCTCCTTCCAGACTTCTTTGCACTTGCTCCTGTAGCTGACCTAGCAGAACAACGTAGCCCAAAGACTAATCCAGAAAAGGGAATAGACTGAAGGGTTGGCGTTCTGAGAGACTACAGATGAATTTTTCAATTTCCTGAAAGACAATGTTAATCATCTCAACTTATCAATGCATGAACCACTCTCATATCTGGAGCCAGTCACACCCTCGATTCCATTTCCTTCTCTTGTCTCAGTCCTTAATTTTAGGTTTCCGGCCTCTGTCCTGGACTGATCAGCAGAGGCTGGACCACACATCCCCACCGAAGGGCCGGAGGACTCAACACCTGTGCTTCTCCACATGACAGAGAGCAGTGCAAAGGGTGAAAATCTGGAAATTCACGCAGTATCTCCTCCTCCCGCTCTGCCCCCATGACAGGAAAATGCACTGTTACCAAGCAGAGGAGAATGTGGTAGAAGGCTCTGCAGACTTCATGCTATCCCATTTCACTAGCTCACCGCTTTCCTTATCACATTTTTTTCTTGCCACCCAACTTCGTCTTTAAAAAAAAAAGATCAGATTGAAAAACCAAACCCCTTTTCTTTTTTTAAAACAAAACAAAACAAAAATGTATCATGTGACTTCCAGCCTTAACATCAGTTTTTTAACTTTGGTTTCCATGGTGGTGGGATGCAACCTGCCATCACCATGACAACAGCTGCTTCTGTTCAAATTCACCATCTGACAGGCAGTCCTGAACACACATACACACCTCTCCCATTCTCTCTCTCGCTCGCTCTCTGTCAAGAAGATGGAAATGCCATTACACCTACTCCTAAAGACTTAAATCCTATGAATGAAAGACAAAGAAAGCAATATTGAGAATATAGCAAAGAGGCAAAGACCTCCCCTCCCCCAAAAGGCTCTCTCTTGCTTGCACAGGCCCACTGTTCTCCTATGGAAGTCAATAGACTCAGTTACTCAACAAAAAAGATCCCTAGCATTATCCTTTTAACGTTGGTTGTGAAGGAAGCCACATTCAACCTTCCACTGACTGCTATCAGACCAAAAAACTTTCCTAACTCCCATATCCCCGACTCTATACAAGATGATCGAAAAGAAGCTCACATTATTGTGAATTTGGCTAACCAATCCTGAGCTCAGCTCCAGACTCATCTGAGCTCCAATTCCAAGAGAATGGGGAGTGGCAGTCCTGAGGAACTAACAGCACCAGCCTTCTTCCTTCTTCTGCCTCAGTTTCAGTCAGGTGGATACGTCTTAACAAATCTACTTGGTACATGTCTGATTCAGTCCCAGGCTCAGAATACTGTCATTCAACACACAGTTTTGGTGATCAGGGGACAGATGATTGAACACTACAGAAAAGGGAAGAAAGAAAGTGGTAATATTAAAAGCCGCTGGAAGAAAACAAAACAGCAGCAGGAAAATGACCTGTTTCAGAAACCACAATCTGTGTTTTGATGCTACTCTGACAAATTCGAGCCCATCAAGAGTGCTGGCAGCAGCGCACATTGTAGGGAAAGAAGAATGTGGGCTGCCACCAGCAACCACACCCAAGACTATCCACTAACTTCACATCCACACTTGCTTCGTGGGGTGACACATAGTACCCGAATGTACAAAGAAAATGAAAAGGCTTTTATGCAAGAGTCCACAGATCATCTGTGAGAGAATTTTTGTTTTCCTTTGAAAACCCAGCAAGTGTACCCCAGTGTTCAAAGACACCCACTGAGCTTCCAAACCATATGAGAAAATGTTAAAGGCACTAAGGATATACAGCTTGGGAAGGGAAATTTTGAGAGAGATGGCATCGCTGTTTTCAAATATCTGAAGGACTAGCTTATAGTGTGGGCTAGGCACTAAGTCATCCTGGAGGGTAAGATCAAAGGGGAGAACAGCCACCCACAGGCAGATGTGTGGGGAGACAGAAGAGCAGCTTCACTCTTCCACAAGGGAATGGACGAGTTTGTTAAGAAGTCAGCTGAATGTTGTACTAATAAATGTTTAACAACCAGTCTCTCTAAAGGATGGGAAGCCCTGGTGTATAGCATTTGCCAGTTTCTGGAGTATAAATACTCCCTCCACAACTAATTTTAAGCTCCCAACTTGACAGTGTTGCAAAGATACACATAAGGAGCACGTAAGAGCTAGCCCTAGCCAGTTCCAACACACCACTTACTGCAAGTTCTATGTCTCCAGGAGACTTTTAAGGATATCGAGGAGGAGATTCTTGTATTTGATCACTGAACTGGATGAACACTTGTTCTAATGAAGAGTTAACAAATGGATAGGAAGCAACTTCAACGAGTCTTCAGTCGCTTGTTCAAGGGCCTTCTGGGTCACCATGACTCACTCTGTCCCTCACCTTCAAGCTGTCCACTTAGCTAGACCTGCATTCATGAAGTCTGAGCATCACCCTGATCAAAGAAGGCTGGCACCTGTGCAGCTGGATATGTGCCAGAAACAGCACAGGTGAATGGTTTGCCAGTGTCATGAGTCATGATACTTGATTAATCACCTCAATCTCTCAGGTTGAAGTCTGGGATACCCAGGGGCTCCTGCTATTTCACCATGGCCTGCAAAAGAACTGAGAGGAATCGGCCAATACACACGATGAAAGCATAAGAGACAAAAACATATGGGAGAACATAGGACATATGAGAAAGCATAAGAGAACAAAAACATATTAAGAGCTGAGCTTTTTACCTGAAGGAGGTAAAATCTCACCTCTCATTCTAGAAGATCATTGGATCTCGGCCTTGGCTGCACACAGAATGACCTGGGAAGCTTTTAAAAATTAAAGATATGGGTATCCTATCTCTAGAAATTCTGATTTGTCTCAGGTACCATCTGGGCACTAGCATTTCTAGAAGTTCCCACACTGATTCTAATGCAGCAAGGGTAAAGAATACTGCCAGAGATGCTGGAGGCCATGAAACCTAATGGTATCCTCAACTCAAGTGAGATAACAAAAGGAGAAACTAGACTCCAGGAAGCACAGAGGTAAGAACCGGAAGATGCCTTAGAGTTCTATTAACAGTCCCATTACTTTCATTTCACAGATGTAGATAACTGAGCTCTGAGGTGGAGGGAGACTTTTCCAGAGCCAGGACTACAAACCTTTCTGGATTCATAGTCCCACACCCTGAAAAGCTTAGGAATCTATTATCAGAACAGTCAATTAAACTCCCCGGTTTCTTGACTTGAACTGAGTATTCTAAAGGAAAGGGATCTTTTTATTTGAATTTACTTCCTCCATCTGCAAACTACTCAATTGTTCTCAAGAGCATATTTCTTAAGGTAGAGTCTGGATAGGAAGGGAACTTTCCTAAGGCCACTTAAGAGTCCAGAAAACATTCCAAGATAAGCGCTTGTGGGAGCATCCATTCTTCCATATGCTAAGACATGGCCTTGGTTTTTGACTGGGGAGAAGTCCATTACCTACTGAGTACAGTATTATCAATTCATAAAGTTGTCCAGCAACTCATAAAGGATTCTCTATAGCAACAATTTTTGGGAAAGGAGAACATTAACCATTGTTCTGAATCACTGCTTCCCATTCTCGTTGGATTAGTGCTGGTTGGCCTCTCTTGAATTAACCTTCTCTTATCCATTCCCACTCCTTAATTAAGTCTGTTCTTATTAATCACAATCCCTATGTCTAGCCTCCTATGCCCCAATCCAAGACAAACACAAAACACATACTTACTAATAAAATGATGAGAAGGGGCTAGAAGGAAGATGACTAAGCAGAGAAAGGGTACCAAGGAAAGAAAAAAGGAAATGTGATCAAAAGATCCCTGGACTTAAGAGTCAGGAGCCCCGGGTCCTAGTTCCTGCATTGCCATTTACTAAGAGTTTCTCTTGGGTCACTGTTACTACAATAAACTATTATTCTGTGGTGCTAACAGACAATAAGATGGGAAAATAGTAAAGAATAAAAGAGGAGTTATCTATTACTACAATTGAGAGAAGCCATCTTCAGTGAAGCTATTAAAGAGGAAATCTAACAATAACATCCAAAATGGAACTCCTGGCACACCTAGGAATACCTTGAAAGTGTCCAAAGCCAATGGAAATGTTTCTATATGTTCAAGGAGCTCCATTGCAAGCTGAGTTGGCCAAAAATTTCACTAAAAGATAGTTAGAATCTTCATAATGGTGGCCGGGGGTGAATGTAAAGCTGCTTTTCTATAAGCCCATTGTAAGCCTTTTCTACACTCTCTGTAAGAGTCTGAGAGTCTTCCATTGCCTTCCTGTCCTCCCAACTCCCATTTCCTTAAAAATCTGCAAAGGCAGAAGCATTCAGTAAGATGAAAGTTCAAGAAAGAGTCATTAAAGTTGACTCGTCCACATAATAACTTATGGGCATCCCAGGAAACAAGAGACTTCTTTGAGGGCTGGAAAAAAAAAAGAAAATTGACTTTACATGCTAATATCGAAAGGAGAGGAAGAATTGGCATTTCCAAATCAAAGGTCCTCTGCAGAATGATGAAGTATGGCGGTGGAGCTTTTGGTGAAGGGAAAACAAAACAGCAAAATGCCCCAATTCCAACCCAAGCTCGCATTTTTACGATACACGGCAAGATGTCTCAGATCCATTTAATGATGACCATGATGATGAATCTCTGCACTTCTCCCATCTATTGATCCTTTACTCTTCCATGGGTTTAGCTTCATGCCCAGTGGGTGCTACAGATACAGGCAAGCAGTTCACAGTCATCCTAAAAAGATGCTTTGTTAGAGAAGAGTGCCTGCCTGTCTCTGGTATGACCTGAGGCAGGCAGTGTGCAACAATGGAAAGAGAGCAACCAGTAGAACTGGTGAGATCACATCTACCTGTAACCTTGGACTAATCATCTGTAGTATGAGAACAACAATATCCACTTCAGACGGAACTAAAGGATACATACGTCTCTAAAACACATACAGAATGTCACACAACAGGCATTTATTAAAACCATACTGAGGAATAGATTACTCTCATATTATACAAAATATATATATATATGAAGGTAACAGAAAGGAAAGATGACAAGCGTTATGACTATGCAGGATTGTTCTGAAACCAGCCTCTTTCACAGTGGAAGTGTGGATAGCTGTTGGGACAGTTCTCATTTCCCACAATCTATTCCTTTGCTTTGCCCTTTTGAGCTTGTCTACTGATATTTGTAACAGTCTAAATGAGCTCAGGCTTTGTGAGCCTTTGCATTCAGGGGTGGGCATCTGTTACTCTATAATCATCACCAGGGAAAGAGGTTACTCAGAAAATATGTAACATCTTCACCTTGGGTGGGGGGGAGGCAGACAGTGATCCCCAAAATAAATAAATATATACATACATAACTCTCTTTGAGAAGGGAGTGCTATTTTGCCAAAAGGCTCAGATCCTCTAAATGTATATGGGCCCATATTCCCCAGACCTGCTCCCTCCTTGTGTTACCACACCCACCCACCCATCCCACCTCCAGACAAGCCCACGCCCTTCAACTGCTCCTCATATCAACAGATCAGGAGAACACATGCATCCTTGTAACATCCATATGGCTCAGTTATTCACAAACACATGCAAACACAATCCAAAGTTAGCAGAGACAAGAGGCAATTCCTTTAATATTTTTTAGGTTCACTCCTTAATTTCTTTCAAATCTTTCACCTGGTTTCCAGAAGCCAAGTAGTAAATCATAGTTCTCCACTCCCATCCACAGCTGTAGCCAGTGCCCTCAGGGAAGACGTCCTCCAGTATCCTATCTGACTAGGATAGGATACCTTCATCATAATACCTTCATCAAACTCATTAGGCACCAACTCATGGAGGTTCCTCCTCCCTCACATCCCTCTAACTCTTATAGAATCTTCTTCCACAGTTGATGGAGTTCAATCCTTCTCTAACAGAACAGAGATGGAGACCCAGAATACTCAGAAACCCAAACAGATCAGGAGTAGTTTGCCAGAAGGCCAACAACCCCTGAGAAGGAAATCTGCTCAGAGGCCAAGGTGGGACTCTAGGACAGATCCTTCCTCATGCCATCAATCTGGCCATCTGAAACTCATGGCTATCATTTTTGTACAAACAAAAATGAAACTCGCTGTGTTTATTTAAGGCTGAGGGTTCTGAAGATCTGATCTGCTTTTATGAAAAGTTTCCTGGGAGAATCCCACATCTTATTGCTCCTGAAGATACCTTTTCTGGGTTATAAATCCAGATGTGTCCTTGGGGATAACATCAGTGTAAAATTGGTATTAGAAATATACAAAGAAAGACAAATTTTGATGCAGATATTTTAAAAACTTAACTTTTTAAAATTTTTTATGATAGTCACACACAGAGAGAGGCAGAGACACAGGCAGAGGGAGAAGCAGGCTCCATACACCGGGAGCCTGACGTGGGATTCGATCCCGTGTCTTCAGGATCGTGCCCTGGGCCAAAGGCAGGTGCTAAACCACTGCACCACCCAGGGATCCCCTTTTAAAAACTTATCTTAGAGAAAAGGTAAACTCAGTAACTTTGAGATGGGAAATGAGGTTCCCGGGAAGACCATCTAGCTGCAGTGGTTGAGAGCCCAAGCTCTGAGCCAGGCTTCCAGCTTTCACTTGCTGTGTAGGTGGGCAAGGGAGTTAACCTCTCTACACTGTAATCCCCACCTGTGGATGTGGAAAAAAGAACACATACTTAACTTTATAGAACTGCCACAAGGAATCAAGGCAATAATCTGTGGGACAAACTAAGCACAGTAATCTGGCACCTCATAAATACTCAATAAATGTTAGATATATCAACACTAAGGCTTAGCATTAACATTTATCATGTTTACAAACAGCTTCCAAATACATTATTCTTGCAAGATAGGTGAACAGAGAAGGTGATTTCCCCCTCACACCTGAAATCTCTGAGGCTCACAGAGGTTGCAAAACCAACACAAAGTCACTTACATGGTACTGACGGTGCTCAGGTTAAAACCTGACAAGAGTCAGAAAAAAGGATGGGGCACCTGGGTGGCTCAGTGGTGGAGCATCTGCCTTTGGCCAGGTTGTGATCCCAGGGTCCTGGGATCGAATCCCACATTAGGTTCCCCCCAGGGAGCCTGCTTCTCCCTCTGCCTATGTCTCTGCCTCTGTGTGTCTCTCATGAATAAATAAATAAAATCTTTTTTAAAAAACGAGTCAGAAGAAAGGAGATGGTGTTATTAGAAGAATGCTTAACTGCAGAGATTTAATGTTGATTGACCCAGAGTTAACCAAATCCTAACAACTAAGCTGTAGTCACGGCTTATTACATGCCAACATTGTTCTAACATTTTATGTGTGCTATCCCACCTCATCTCAAAAATGTTATATAATACACCTTATAGGTAAAATTCCTATTTCCATTTTATGTTTGAGAAATCTGAAGCACAGCAAGGTTAAATAGTTTCCCTGAGGCACACAGCTAAAAGTTGTGGAAATGGCACCAAGATTTGAATCCAGAGACCAGCTTCTTAACCTTGACACTCTAATGCTTCCAAGCAGGGACTGGTACATCCCAACAGTAAGGTGAAGATTTCACCAGCCGGGCAATGGACTAGATGATGTCTAATATCCCTTTGCCTGCCGAGATTCTAGGCTTCGACACTTCTATTTTCTAGTAAAGAAATAAAATAGTGTCTAAGTGAGTCTCTGAAAATGATATTTTAGTGTGGACTTTGGAGAAAGTGGAACACTATATCCTAGCCTAAAATAGACATGAAATAGTCATAAAAGCATGTATTGATTCAGCAAAGCATGTGACAAGGATATCTTGCACAAAATTCTTACTGAATAAAGAAATATAAGCTGGCTAAAGAATAGTGCAGAAAAGCTGAACAGTCATTGAGCACTGACCAATGCACTAATGACAAGCGGAAGGGAGATCCCCAATCCTAACCACATTTTTATCAGTTACTCAAATGGAAGTATAAAGCACATGCTTATCCAGTCTGCAGATGATGTGGAGCTCTGGATAGAGAGCTCACTCATTCAACAGCAGAGTCTGAAGACACCATATAGTAGAAATCACTTAAATCTTGAAGTTAAACCATTCGGGTTCGAGCTCACTAGTGGTGACCTTTGGCAAGTGATTTAATTTTCTATAGTCTCAGTTTTTCTATATTTTAAATGTGGATATTATTTATCTCACTGGATTATTGTTTTATTTAAATGCAGAGAGTCTTGGGGCACCTGGGTGGCTCAGTCAGTTGGGCCTCCAATTCTTGATTTGGGCTCAGGTCATGATCTCAGGATTGTAAGATTCAGTCCCACATTGGTCTGTGCACTGAGCATGCAGGCTGTTTGGTATTCTCTCTCTCCCTCTCCTTCCCCCGCCCCTCTACCCCCGCTGCTCTTATATACACATACACATACACACACATACACACACACACACACACACACTCGGGCATACACTCTCTCAGATAGATAGATAGAGAGATGGATGGATGGATGGATGGATAGATAGATAGATAGATAGATAGACAGACATATAGAATGCAGAGAGTCTGAAGTTTGGTGAATACTCAATGAAAGTTAGTTCCCTGTCCCCACTTGCAAAGGATCTCTATAGGAAGGACTGTTGCACCAAAAGGAGATAAAATGTACTTGAAATAAACACTGAGTCCTGAATTTAGACTCAAAAATTAAATTGAGAACAGAGTGAAAGAAAACTAACTCTGTCATCAGTTTATATAAAAGATTCAGGGTTTATAGCTGACTATGAGAGATCTCAAGTCAGACATATAAAGCCACTTCTTTAAAGAAAAAAAGCTAAAAAATGTTTTTTAATTTAAACAAAATGTATTAAATGCCAGTGTTAATAAGCACTGATCTATGTTCTAGTAATTTAAAAACTAATAGATACTGTCCACTGCCTTCCAGGGATTTAAAACCAGTACTAAAGCTAAGTGGTAAGTGTCAGAATAAAGTAATAAACCAGGTGCCATATGAGAGCCCAGAGGAGGGAGTTGGTCTTACTCTGCCAAGAGAAATCAAGGAAGGCTTCAGGAAGGAAGTGACTAATGAGTATAGTCTTGAAGCCAGGAAGTCAGGGGGAGAGAGAAAGCACAGAATCTGGTGTCTTTGGACATTAGTAGCCCATTGCAACAGTTGAAAAGAAAGTGATTATGGTGGTTCAGGCAGTTTGCTACCATGTGTAGAGTAGAGCATGAGAAGCCCTGGACACCAAGGTAGGGAAACCTTGCCCAATTACAAAGCAAACAAATTACAGAGCTCAGACAGGAACTTAGGCTTCTTGACTCATTATCTATTCTTTCTACCTCTCCTGTCCTATACTGTAGACACTAGCTATAGTATGTAGCTATTTAATTTAAATTAATTAAAATTACAGGATGAGTACTGGGTGTTATTCTGTATGTTGACAAATTGAACACCAATAAAAAATAAATTTATTAAAAAAATAATAATAAAATAAAAATAAAAATTAATTAATTAATTAAAATTAAATACAATTTAAAATTTAGTACTCAATCACAAAAGCCACCTATGAAGTGCTTAAAAGCCACATGGGGCTACAGGCTACTATATTAGCACAGATAAAAACATATCCATCATCACAGAAAGTTCTGGTCTATGGCACTACTCAAAGCCATAGGACCTTAAGTTAATGAGAAGTGGACTGGGTTTGTATTGCTTTACAGAACAGAAACAGGAAAAAAAAAATCCAAGCAGGTGGAAGCTATAAGGAAGACTATTTCAATGTCCAACACCTTAACAACAAGAGTACCCCATCACTGGAAGCTTGATGGCCACCCATCAGGCTAATGTAGAAAGAGCTCCTGTATTGAATTAATGCTCTTTGGATAGAATGCTTGCATTTTACCATGGCAGTCTGGCTGATGCACTAGTGCAAACACATCTCACTAGCTCCTTCACACAGAGTTCCTGTCATACTTGTATCTAAGGGATATGATGCTGGATTGGGAGTAACTATGCCTGATGGTTCAGCATTTCAACATCCCAGAATGTGAGAATTTTCTCTTTTTAAAAGATTTTATTTATTTATTCATGAGAGACACACAGAGAGAGGCAGAGACATAGGCAGTGGGAAAAGCAGGCTCCCTGTGGGGAGCCTGATGCAGGACTCGATCCCAGAACCCTGGGACCACGACCTGAGCCATAGGCAGATGTTCAACTGCTGAGCCACCCAGTTGTCCCTCGAATGTGGGAGTTTTCCATCATAATCAGCATGGCAATCTAGGGACCCCCCGAAAATGAATCCAAATTATATGTGTATTTTTTTCAGGAAAGATGGGTGCCCAGCACCAATCAGATTTCAATAAGATTTGTGATCTCAATATAGAAAACAAATAAACTGTACTGGAGGGACCTGGCAATCCCTGTACTCTAAAAAAAGTCATCTGGATCATTGAGATGGCCACTCAGGTCATCCCTGACTCTAAGGTTCCATAGCGGAAGCATCTAAAGACAATCACCCTGCAACAGAACAGTTTCAACTCAAGCATCTCCTGACCTTGATCACTGAGAAAATAGATGGGACAGGTATAAAAGGACATGGAAACAACCCAAGGCACTAAAGTTGCAGAATTCAGTCAGGTGGGGAAAGAAAGAAGAGAATCTGTCAAACTCTTCCTGAGATGACCATTGGTAACTCTCTTGTAAATCTTAACGGCTCATTTTCAGTGACAGCCAACAGAAACAAGCACACCCAGTGAGATGTGATACCAGTTTGCCAGCTGGAGAATTTGCCCAGCAAATCCAAAGTTTGCTGAGCTATCAATCCATCTTAAAAATTATGACTTTGTTCTAATCACCACCTGGCAATGCGACAACTGTCCAGAATTCATCTCCAGGTCCTAGAGTATTTCTAAAGCTAAAAGGACTGATTTCTAGAACAATGCAGGGATTCTTTGGTTATCTGGTGTAGCTAGCTTTGATTAATTTGACAAAATTTAACAAAAAAAGTGATAACTATTCTAAATAATCGATGTGGATTATAATTTGTAAACACTCTGAACACAAGAAAATGCACACACCATTCAAATCATGTCAAACACAGTGTAATGAATCCTTCATTGGTGATATTCAGAAAACACTATGGCATTTTGTGGTGCCTAGGGGCCACTGGAACCAATCTGAATTGTTATTACACTACAGATCTCTGGATGCCAATTAATAAAGAATTATGTATAATAAAATGCCAGAAAACAAATACTGTGTGCTTTTTTCACTATCTGTGTTGGGTAATACAGAAACTGGAGTGAACCATAGCATGATCGTGAAATAGATCATGGTTGTTTTTTACAACTTCCAAATTCCCATGCAATGACCCCACCAGCCATCCAGTGTCCTCACTACCTCCTCGCAGCCTCCTCTCCCCACCCCACAGCTACCCCTGGTCCTATAGGTCCAGGTCAGTGCAACCCTAGGCATATAAGAGATACTTCACTGATGCTTTCCGTTGACCAATAGTAACCACTTAATTAAATCATCTAAAAAAAATTGTACCGGATGCTCAGTGTGAGCCAGTATTGCACTAGGTGTGGAAATTAATTAGGGGCATGTCCTATGCCGGTTCTCGGAGGAGGCTGCTTTCAATTATACGGTGTTAATGCCATGTAGTAGCTATGATATCCCTGCTCCCAATATCATCTGCATTTTGACAGAGAAATCCTGAAGCCTCACTACCTGAACCCAAAGATAACAGCAAGACTTCAGGCTGAGAGATGAGAGAAATTTGGGATGGAGACTCTCCTCAGTGATTTGCAAAACCAGCCTTCTCTGAAGGCACTGCTGGGCAGATAATGAAATCATGCCCAACAGTGGTTCTCGGAGTATGGTTTCGAGGATGGCAGCATCAGCATCACCTTGGAGCTTGTGACAAATGCAAATTCCCAGGCCCTGCTTCAGACCTACTGAATCTGAAACTCTGGCAGTAGGGTCCAGAACTCTGTATTTAATAAGTCCATTCCGTAGATTCTGAGACCCACTAAGCTTCAAAGAACCAGTGATGTAGATGAAATGGGCAGTGCATATGTATGACTTCAGCACAAAGAAACTGAGGAATTAGCCTTGATGCTGATGTTCCTTCCAGTCACCTGCTAGAAGGAACAGTCACTGACAAAATAGTAGCAAAACAATTCCCAACAGCACACAGCTGGAAATTGCCAGGACGCTGGTGAGTGACTGTTGAAAATCCATTTCATGCTTTTTGACTCTGACCAGCCCCATGAGACGATGGTGTGGAAATTGAGAAAGAGGCACCGAAAGTTTGAAACACTTCAAACATACAGCCACATCGAAGATTGAGAAAAGCTTATGAGGGCTAGTTTTCCTTCCTGTCCCGGTATTCAGAGCCTCTTCTCTGGGTGGATGAGCCACACACAGTGCCTTGCATCTCAGCCACAGAAATTACCAGAGTCTGATTACCACAAGCCTCAGTTCTTGACATTAACCAGAGCGTTTCTTCCTTTCCCCTATCATCTGCTACCCACTGGTCAGTCACATCCTCTTCATCCCTTCTCTAAAGGGAAGGGGATTATACAGACACCCTGCTCTAGGCTTTAATGGCAGAAGCCTTTAGAAAGTGAAGGCATATATCTGACACAGGCTCTCCAAATTCTCCAGGGATGGGGGGAACAGATGCAGCACAAATGCAGCACGACCAAATACGGCAAAAAATACAGCCTCAAAATTATGCAGAGTTGTAACGGTAATTCAAAGCAACTACCCACAGGCAAAAGACCACACTTGGCACAGGTGGCACACAGGGCCTCTCCCTGAAGCCCTTCACTGGCTGGACCACAGGATCCTGTAGCTGGAGGCCAGCCTGGAGTCAACCACATTCCCAAGCCCCGCCCACCTGCCTTGGGGATCAACTACCACTTTAAAGATGAGGTTTTTTTTTTTTTTTTCTTTTTTGGAAATATTCAAGAGGACTAAGAGTGGAACTGCTTAGTCTTACAAATTTGGAACCCAAAGTACAATAAAAAAAGACACTCTGAAGAAGTACCCACTGCTCTGCCAGTGTCTTGGATAACTGACACTTTTGAGTCATTCAGTGTGGTTCTCCTTAACCTGGCCCATTTCTCGCTCTTAAGGACACATGTCCTGGCCGCTCCTCGCTTTCCAGAAATGGTGACGTAGTGGAGGTGGAGGAGGGGGTAGGGTTCATCAGAGTGGACAGCCAAACACACCAAAGATACAGGGAATGGAAAATCAAGTAAACGTACCTGGGCTATTCAGTAAGCAAAAATACTCCATGGACATCTCCCTAATGTAGGACTAACACATAGGAGGCCACCAGGCTGGAGAAGCCTGAAAACTCAGTGCTGTACTTTCTGTCCTTAAATGAGAGTGATGCTGGAAACATGCTGGTGAGCCTACACACAAGCCCTTGCTGTTCAGGTTCAGAATGCCTGGGAGGGGAAGTGCTCCCACGGGTCACTGGCATCTTTTTCCCTCCTTGAAGGAGACTGCTTTAAAAGCCACATCATGGTGATGATGTCAGAGGTGATTGGGGAGTGGTACACATTCACTTCAGGGGCTGCTCAGTCCTTCGAATTCCTAAGTGGATTCCCACTGAAATTTGAAAAGAATTATAGAAGCCTCCTTAGCACTGTGGTTCAGCATTTATGAGCATGAAGACCTGCAATGACAAGAGCAGCCAGGCCGACAAGTACTCGCGGACATAAATATCTTCAGTTAACCATGTTCTCTGAAGAGAGGGGAGTAGCTGCATATTGATGGGGCACCCAAATGTAACAGGACTGGGTAGGTGGCAGTCATTATAAAAGCAGCAAGAAACAGCATGTTAGAAGAGAGCTTTCCCCCTCCCCCGCTACCTTTCTCTTGCGTCCCAGTCCCACTGCAAAACACAGAAGATGTAGTGGGAAAAGTCCATCTGTGAAGCTGGTTCACGGCAAGAGACCTTGCTTATATCGAGAGGTAGATAAATAACCTTCCTTTTCTGAAAATCCTTGGGAAAACCCACACATATAATGAATTATTCACAAAGGCTGAACCTAAAAATGAGAGAGAGAGAGAGAGATACAGAAAGATGGAAAAGGGACAGTGAAAAAGAAAAAGTTTCTCTCCTTTAATAAAAAAGTATTCATCACAGTCACGTCCAGGCTCTTCCTGTCACATCTGTGCAGTCAGTGATAAGCCGCGCTCGACCAGCAGCATGGCCTCTGCCGGCTGGCTTCCAGGGCCGGGCACTGGAAACCTGCAGCTTCCTGGGCAGCCCTGCAAACAGAAGGGAGGGCCACTGGGCTGCTGGTGGAAGCCAAGGAGTCAAGGGTTTGCAGGAGTTCTGACAGCTTAGCAAATCTTGGCTCTGTTCTATTTTAACTAAGGACATGAAGATGGAAGGAAACCAGATGTTCCTATAAAGAGGGGGAAAAGCGGCAGAGTTTGAGAGGGGGGAAAAACCCTACATTTTATACAGCAACAGCCAAAAAGAGATCAGCAATTCTGGATGGAGCAAATCATTCCAAACTCTGGATCCTTCAGAAGAGAAAAAAGACCTGTTCTCAGTATTTCCCTCCTCCTCCTTTAACTCATGGTGTGCATTCCACCTATTGTGGGGAAAGCAAGGGAAGGGAAGTAGAGGAATGGTGACATGCAAACCAACAGACAAAACTATCACGTCCAAGATATTTTCGTCTCCATCCTCCAGTCATTTCATTTCTGTCAAACTCCTTCTCTCCAGCTTGCTTTCCAGGCTACATCCCAATTACAACTGGTCCCCACAACAAGTCAAAAGCCTGGTTTCAGGAGGAAACATTACACACAACTCATTTCAAAGACAAAGTCCATGGACAATGTGGAGACAGTCCTGGGAGGCTCAGAAAGTGAAGAGCTTTCTCTAGCAGCCGCAAGGCCAGTTACAGTCACTACCCACTTCATATCGTCTGCATCTGTGCCCAGGTACATGGAAGATGCGAAGTCTTTCTGCATTATGTTATCATAGGATATAATTACAGACTTTGTCCTTGTTAGCTGCCACCCTCTGCCCTAATCGAGGCACTCTGACTCATGATCCATTAGTGTTACATCAAACCTGAAATTCTTGCCAAGATTACAGTCTACTATCCTGCAAGGTGCTGTATATTTATAGGCAACCAGAGCAGGAGAAAAGTTTATGCCAAAATGGGAGATGGGAGAACTAAAGCTTTCAGTAATCTTCATGGAAACCCTCCAAAAGAAATAGGCAATTTACAGTGGGAAATTTACCACAATAAAGCACATAACCTCCAACCCAGAGCTAGAGTCTTTTGAGGCTACAGTAAAATTCTCTGCAACAAGAAATCATAGAAGAATATCTACAAGTTCATTATAATGAGCTTTCAACCTTTTGACGTCTTAGCAGCTGCAAACACGTTTGATCTTCCTACTTTAGATCCCCTACATTTCTGCATGAAACATGGGATCCCTTGCTGAGATGACCCACGCCATGAATGGGGGAAAAAATCTCCCACTGCCCATCAATGGCACAGATTCACCAACTCAGACATCTCATTTCTTCCCCTCATCCTCTGGACCTAAAAAAGGGGAAGGAAGTATGGGACATCTCACAAACCATGAGGGAGACCTTGTGTGTGTCCACAGAGTAACTGAGCCTGGGCATGGAAGGGTGAGAGCTGGTAAGCATATGGCACAGTGAACGTGCGATGACATTCAGAGCAGGCAATTCCCTGAGAAAGAATCCTTTTGTTCCATCTATTAGATGAGCAAAAAAGGAATGGAGGAATCATATAAAATGTAATATCACATTTTAAATCAGATTAGCATTTTCAAAAAGGTTATGGTATCCACTGCAGAGAAGAGTGCCATAAGAAAATAAAATTATCTCCCTATGCAGATGTAGCTTCCAAGAAAAATGAAACACATTCAGAGTGGGCTGTAACTTACCACCATCTTTCATGCCAAATCTGGGTTATCTTGGGCATTTCTTTCCATAGGAACTAGACTTTCCCTATTAAATAACTGGAAAAGATTACCGCAACCACCCACCGAAGTCAGAGGGTCCTACAAGTATAAATTAAATAATTCCTTTCCCTTAACTGATCTTTTCAGGACAATTTGTTACAGACCAGTACTATGCAGCGTGAAGAGAAGCTAACACAGCACAAAGAAGTGCTCATTTCCTCCTAGCTCCACAGTGACTTTCTGCAGCCCATAAAAGATGTGTATGTCTCAAAGACTAGTGCACAAATAATCAAAGTCTTCAAGTATATTACATGTTTGTAAGTCAGTTCAAAGCAAGAGGTCTTAACCCATTTTCTGAACAATCTTCCTTCCGCCCCCAACAATACCTGGCCCTTACAAACAGTAGAGAAGCACTTCTTAAACTTTAATATGCATACTAACTACCTGGGGATCTTATTAAAATGCAGATTCTGATTCAGTAAATCTGAAGTGGGGCTCAGGGTTCCGAATTTTTAACAGGCCCCCAGGTGATGGGGATGTTGCTCTTTGCTCTGAGAGGCAAAAATCTAGAAGATTTCCTTCACCTAAAACTAAGACCTCTCTCTCCCTTCTGGGAGAATTTTGCTGAAATTTCTGAAGGACCCCATTAAACATTATATGGTCCCATTCATTTGGGGAATGTAAATAATAGTGAAAGGGAATAGAAGGGAAGGGAGAAGAAACGGGTAGGAAATATCAGAAAGGGAGACAGAACATGAAGACTCCTAACTCTGGGAAACAAACTAGGGGTGGTGAAAGGGGAAGAGGGCGGAGGGTGGGGGTGAATGGGTGACGGGCACTGAAGGGGGCACTTGACGGGATGAGCACTGGGTGTTATTCTGTATGCTGGCAAACTGAACACCAATAAAAAATAAATTTATTATTAAAAAAATAAAAAATAAATAAAACAATCCCCCAATAATAGCAGAAAAAAAAATACAGCTAGCGCTTACTGGGTAATTAGGCAGTGTTGCAGGAACCTGACGTATGTAACCTCATTTAATTCTCCCACTAACTCAGGATTATCAACCTCATTTTACAGATTAGGAAACTGAGTCACAAAGTAAGGAAGTAACTTTTCAAGGTCACGGAGCCGGTGAAAGGAACGGGGTTTGAACGCAGCCTGGCTCCCAAGTTTTCAGGTAACCACTGCTCACACTGACTGCCGATAAGAAAAAGGGAGAGACTTCCCGAAGCTGGATGTCTAGGTCGTCAGGAAAGTGAGACTAGGCTCTCAGATGCAGTATTGGAGAAAACGCAGGACACACAGAAGCGCAATGTTGCCACATGTCACCACCAGAGGGAATATATATATTTGTCAGTCACGTTGCACAGCCAAGAGAGAAAAAGCAAACGTGGTGCATTTTAAATTTTCCAACCGGGCTCCTCTACACACCTTAGCAGATGTTCTCTGAACACTGTTAGAACAGCCTACATGCTGTAGAACCACTGCGAAACTTCCAACTACGAGGACAGAAGAGCCCACTGGGACCCGGCCGTCAGCCAAGGCACGGAGTCCCGCTGCTGAAATCAACTCGCTATTCTCTCCTTTGACTCTCTCTGGTCCATCTTGGCCCAAGACGAGGGAAGGGCGGGGTAAAAGCCGCTGTCGCACCTTGCACGCTCGCTCGCAACGCCTGGTAGAAAGGCGGTGTCTTTGCAACGGAAGAGAAAGCGTGAATAGCACCAGCCGCGTGGTCTAGGGACCCTGCTTGGTTTCCCAGCCCCGGAGCCCGGGCCCCGCCGGAGGTGCCCGAGGTGCTGAACCCGGCCGGGCGGAGCCACGGACGCCTGGGGAGTTCCAGTGGCGCTGTCCTAGGTGCCAGCGATGGCTGCTGGCACACGGTGCCACCCGCGGCGCGGCCGGGTGGCTTTGTCTAAGGCCAGGAAACTGAAGGGCGCCTGTCTGAGTAAACAGCCCCTGAGAGAGGGGCACAGTAAAGCAGCACCTGGAGGGTGGGGAATTCTAGAGAACTGTAGAAGGTGGACGGCAGGGGAGCCGGGCCCCGCTGGGGAAATCAGTAGAGATCTGCCTAGAGAAGGGTCTGCAGCCGCAGCACGCAACATAAGGGGATGTGTCCGCTTTGTGCAGCGCACCGGCAGGCGGGACTTCGGGGACCGGACCCTTCCTCCTCCCCGATACCCCCACCCTGGAGACGTTTAACTCTGGCACCGAATGACCCCGAATCACTCTGTGGGGGTGGAAGGAGGGTGGAAGGAGAAGGAGAGTGCAGAGAGGAGGAGAGAGGAAGCCCAGCCAGGGGTGGTTGTGGGAGGATTTGAGCAGCAGCAGCAGCCGAAGAATATCTGCTTAGAGATGCTCCTCCGTTTCTAATGAGGGGTGCTGCCTAGAAGCACCAAGCGCCAGCCAATCGCAGTGCTGCTGAGGCAGGGAACTAGGGGAGGAAGGAGGGGAAGGCCAGAGACTGGGGTGGGGGGTAGTAGGGAGATGCCCAGGCCCTGGGGGAAGCGAGCCACGTGCCTCACTGATACTAGAGACCCAATGCAGCTCCAGCTGCCTCACTGCTGCACACCTGGAGGGTGGGGGTGGGGAGAGAGGAGGACAGAGAAGAGGAGGAGCCTCCTTTGCAGGTGCATCCGTCCCAAGAAATCTCTTAACACAAGCATCAAAGTCCCACGTCTCCAAGCCTACCCCCATATTAACACCACCCCCCTGGCTTGCTTCCTACCAAGCACCCTCCCCACCCCCACCAACCCGCAATTCCTAAAGACCTTGCCAGATGCCCAAATTCTTAGTGAAGAACAAGGCAGCGAGATGCCTAATCAGCAGCCTGCATTTGGTGCACTTGATTAAACCGGCAAAGAAGCTCCTTCCATGCCTGTTCACCCTGACACGGCCACTGTCAGAGACGCCCCCACCAGCTCTTTGTGAAGAGCAGTTCCCCTGGAGGCAGGGAGAGACAGATTGCTTGCACACCTCTGGGCTCAGTGGCTGAAGCCCTTAGCGGAAGAATTCAGGCCCAGCAGATTAACCTGCATCTTGGGCACTGGGAGAGCACTCAGCTGGGTCACGCATTCAGAGGCAGGCGGGGAGCGGGGGGGGGGGGGGGGGGGGAGCACCCAACCCCAGACTAAGGAAACCATGAGCTCCGATGAGCTGTTCTTCTCTGGCTGAGAAGAGGACTCCAACTCTGAGCTGTCTGGGCTGTATCATTAGAGATTACCTCCGCTGACACATTCATTCACTCCACTCACACTGGAACTTAAACTGAGTCCCCAGAGTTAGCTGGATCCCCAGCCAAATGGCTGTTTTATTTATCCATTTGTCTGTCTACAGGATTTTGGCCCAGACTCTTACAGCTTCTGAACTGATAAGTCCCTCAGGGAGCCTTGACTTTCCCCACAGGCAGATAGTGCGGGTGTCTCCCCAGCTGGTAGGGATGGGGGCCAGAGGGGGTGGCTTTAACAGAGGAAAAGGGGAGTATGAAAGAAAATTGTGAGATTAGGGGCAACCCATTCTATATGAAGGGCCCGGGGGGGGGGGGGGGGTGCTGAGAATCAGACAAAGCCCAGCCCAGAAATGGGCAGCCACAGGAATACCATGCACCCAGGGACGCTAGAGATTTCCACATAGGAAAAATCAAAAACCAAAAGTCTTACCTTGAAAAGCACTAGTGCCCACACTGGCCTCTACAGCACCAAGCTTGCCCCTTAGGTACAGGGAAGTAAAGACTGCACTTCAACAAAGGGGCAAATTGGCACCAGGAGAGGGATGGGGGATGAATTCCAAGCTAGATTTCCACCCTTACCCAAAGAAACGCAAAGGGGGAGAGGGGAGTTATGGTGGGCAAGAAAGGATATGGCCAGTCGATGAGCTTCTTGGCGTATTTCCTGACAATGTTATCTTCTCCGAAGATGAACAGGGATCTGTTGACGGTGAAACAGTTCTGCCGGACGGGAATGGGGTTGTACAAAGCCATAGTCCGCGCCCTCTGCGCTTTCGACTGCTTGTAGGCGGCCGCCGGCCCCGAGGCCGGCACCGGGGTTCCTTGCCGGTTCCTGCTCTGGTCCGAGTCTCCATCGCCCGACCCCGGCCTGCCGACCACCGCCTCCCCGAAGCGAGCCATCCTGAAGTTTAAACAGACAGAAGACACACAAAGGTGATCGCGGCCCAACACCCGCACACAGCAACAAGCAGAAAGACACACGGAGACTCAGAGCCGCATCCAGACGGAGCCCGGGGACCACCGCCTCCGGGGAGCCTCCGGGGAGCCTCGCGAGCTCTTGGAAGAGGCGGCAGCGGCAGCAGCAGCCCCGCCGCTCTGAACTGTTGAATCTAAATACAACCTCTGCGAAGCTCCATTCCTCAAGGAGGAAAAAAAAAAAAAAAAAAAAAGCAGGGGGAGGGCTTGGGGGTGCTCAGTTTCTGGAGGCAATTTTTTTTTTCAAAATGCCAGTGTGTGGTGGCATTCGGGGACTGAAGAGGAGAGGGGTGGAGTAGGCTGCTCTTCAAACATAGCTCCTCTTCTGGCAGACGCACCACCTAGTTCTGGGAGAGAGGCAGGCACCGGCCCGCTAGGTAACAGTTTGGTGATTTATTGGGGGTGGGGGTTGGGGAGGAAGAGAAAAATGAAAACAAAAGAACTTTAAAAAAAAAAAAAAAAAAGACAAGGACCGGGTTATGGTGACATGCTTTATAACGCGAGCCCCGGCAAGTCCATCTAAGAAATTCCACAGCCAAGACTTGGGTCTTTAAATCTGCCAGCACAGACGCATCCAAAGGTTGACAGAGAGGGAGGGGGGAGAGCGATATCGAGGTTCCTGCGCAAACCGCAACGCCCAAAATATCAAAATAAGAAGTCAATCCAACCGGAGAGGGACAAACGACTTCAAAGCTCCTGCGGCTGGGAGAGAAGTTGAGCAGCATCCAGAGAGCAGCGAAGCCCGAGTGCCAGCATCCTGCCCGAGCGCTCGCCGCCGCCGCCGCCGCCGCCGCCTCCCCGGATCAGCATGCAACAGCGATCCGCGGCTGCGCCGGGGCGAGGGCGGGAGCGGGAGCGGGAGCGGGAGCGGGAGCGGGAGCGGGCGGGCGGGCGCTGGGGCGAGGGAGGAACAGGTTGCAGGCGAGCCCGCGGTGGCCTGGCCCGGGAGTTGCCCAAGGGCCGAACTTCCTCCTGAACCGCTCGCTTTCTCCTGCCCCCCGGACGGCCGCACTCCGGGGAGCCGAGGGGGATGAGGGGGAAGGAGAGGGGAAGGCGCGGAGGGGCGAGCCAGCCGAGCGCAGAGGCGCAGCGAGGCGCGCGCCGGAGCGCCGGGAGGAGCGGGGGCGGGGCCGGCGGGGACGGGAGGGGCGGGGATGGAGCCGGAAGGACCCCGGCGCGCCGCGGCTGCGGGGGCCTGGGGAGCGAGGCTGGTCCGGCCTATTGGTCTGCTGAGCCAGCGGGTAGCGGGCCGCCGCCGCAGCGGCCCAGCAAGAGTCGCTCTCCCCGAGCGACGGCGAGAGGAGGGAGGCGGGCGCAGCTGGCGGCGCGGCCCCGGCCCCGCAGGAGCGCCGAGCCCAGGCCCGGCGGGGGCGCACACGCACGCGCACGCGCACACGCACTCGCGCCTGCCGTCCCCGCCGAGGCGTCCGCGGGAGCCGGGCCCGCGCGGTGCCCGCCCGGGAGGGCGGTGGGAGCCTGGGCGCCCCGCGCGCCGCGCACCGGGGCCCCCGCGCTGCTCCTCCTCGCCTCCCAGTCTCCAAGGAGCGCTGCCCGGGGAGCAGCGGAGAAGACAGCACCCTCTCCCCATCGCCCCACTCGGCAACCCGCGGGCCCGGGGAGGCACGCTAGGACCTCTGGGGGCTCCGCGCTCTGCTGTCGGTGCCGGCTCCCCTTGGGAGCTTCTGGCCTCCCCCTGCAAAGGCGATCTGGGGAGGCCTCTTGGGTTCCGTTTCAGCGGAGCCCTGCGCATCCATTTCTGGAAGACTGGTCCGGTTATTGGGGCCATCGATGGCGAGTTTGGGGCTAACACTACCTTTCTCAAAGTCTTAACAATCAGGGGGATCCACCCACCCCTACTTTTACCCACAGGTCAGCTCCGCTGACTTCCTCAAACCCACCTCATTAAAGGAAGAATAAAACAGTATCTGAGCTGCGTAAGTGGGAAAGGTGGGCTCCAAGACCCTGAGAAAGAGTCCCTAGGTTTAGCAACCAAGCCCTTCTCCACAGGTAGACTCTGGTTTGAATTGAGCACAGGACCAGTTGTCTCCTTCCATGTCTACACTGGCTGGAACACACTTTGATCTCCTTTTTGCAACCTCACCCTCAAAACACACCCAGCTCTATCCACATCCTCGCCACCTGAGCAATGCCAGAGAAGGGGAGGGGAGGCTGATGAAGGAAACAAAGAGGCTGACCAAAACCCAGAGGTTGGAATCCGTGGGTGAGTGTGGCTTCATGTGTATGAAAGGCAGTGTCCCGGTGAGTGAAACAGACTGATGGGAAGGGTGATGACATCCAAGGGAGAGGCACACGTGTACCTATGTGTGTGTGTCTATGTGTGGCCAGGCCATGGGCGCATTGACATAGGTCTCTGTGAGAACATAGGTGACTATATGTGTGAAGGGACAGTCCCAGGGTACTGGAAATCCAAAGGAATGGTGTCAGTGCTGCCCTTGGGACAGCGTGCTGACCTTTTGATTCAGGGTAGCCCATTTCAGGCCAGATTTACTATTCAAGGTGTGTACATTCTAATGATATTTTGATTTCACGTTACTGCCTTACACTGCACTCTCCCAGCCTTCACTGGAGGGCACCATTCTTTCTGGAGACCTAGTCAGAAGTGAAAGGAGGAAGTGGTGCTGTGAACCACAAACCATCAGACGGTTTAGTCATGCACAACGGTCACAAGTGGCTGTCTCAGTAACCCTGTAAGCTGCAGATGAGAAAGGGCTTTCAGAAGTGGTCAAACCCATGCTTTCAGGCAGGGCCGTGAATCCATAGCACAAAATTCATTCAAATCAATCATCTGATAAATATTTTTGAGTACCAGGTACTGTTGGCACTGAGGATATGATAATGGACAAAATAGATGACCCCCCCTCAAAAAAAAATGTGTCCTTTTCCTGAATCTAAATAAATAAATAAATAAATAAATAAATAAATAAATAAATAAGGTTCTATAGCCCTACTGGCCAGAATGCTTGCTAGACCTCATCCTCACATTACAACTTCACCTCTTTTCTCTGGGTCCTGGCCTTAGCAGGCTTCAGGGTGGTATGCCTGTCTGTTCATGCTCAGAGGAAGCAGCGCTCTCTAAGCTTTACGTCCTAGAAGAGGTTCTTAGAAGACCTGGAGCCTCCAGATCTGGTTCTTCAATGTCACCCACTCAGCAGAGAGGCAGTACTAATTCCTTTTCCTCTCTCAACAATGTCCTGGGTTCCCTGTGGCTGCTATAATTCTTTAGAGACCTAGGTTCCCAAGACAGAATACTATAGTTGGAAATGTGAAGACCCAGTGAAGTTGGCACTTGCCTCCCTGCCTTCTGAGAAGATAGGATCACAAATGCATGGGTTGGGAATAATGTTGACTATGCTGGAGTATGAACACCTCTGCAGGGAAGTTATAAATGGGGACTTCATTGCGGGGGGAGAGGGGTATAGGGGAAAGAAGCAAACATGCTGGCCTAAAAGTCTTTAGGAATGGACTTGACCTAAGGGCAGTAATGGTGGGAGGGAGGCATACTCTCATACTCTACCACCACCACCACCACCACTATCCACCCCACAGTCACACCTCCTCAGACCTTTGAGATCTATGAACGTCTCCAATGCCCCCATTCGCCTAGCTCCCAGAGAGCTAGAATTTCAATGGCTAAACATATTTTATGTGTGTTTAATAGTTTTCAGGTTACATAAGCCTCACAACAAATCTCGGAGATCAGCCTGGCAACCCACGTATTATGACCCTGATTTGGTGGACAAATTACCAGAGTTTCAGAAACCTTAAGTAATTTTCCCTGGGCTTTAACACATCTTTGGACTTCTACTTTATGGCTCTTTCTAACATCTAGTCTAATCTCTTGTGGATGGTAATAGTATAATTCCAAAGCATTCATTGTCATGAGAAGAAACTATTCAATCACACTAAGCCCATGGGAATTCTATGCTTCCCATCCTCAAATTGAATTGGATCAGTAGCCACATGCTCCTGTCCTGGGGCCTTGCTGGGAAGATGCTAGCCTAGGAACGCATGTACTGCCCTTAAGATCCAGTGGAATCCATAGAAAAAAACCTGAGGTCAGGTCATTGCCATAATGTTCTTTATAAGGGAACCTGGTGCCTATTTTCCTTCCCATGTCCCTCCTTCCAATGTCTTCTTAAAGACCCACATATGGAAATGTAGAAAATCAGCATTTGGTCGGAACTGACTGGAAACCGGTTTCCTAAAATCCCTTTCCAGCCCGCGGAGGGACGGTAGCCATATTTCCCTGTTGTTCGAGCACCATCTACTGGTCATTTGTGAGCACATCGCTGTGAGCCTAGCACCTGGCAGCCCAACACCCTTAGCACACCTCTCTCTGAACTTAGAACCCCAGCCCTCTACCCCTCTGTGGGACTTTGTTGAGGTCCAAGCTCCAAATTTTACCACAATGCAACCATCCCATATCACAGTACTTGGAAAGTACAGCCCCACACACTGGACACGAGGTCAACATGCTGCAAGTATACATGTGTGCACACACATATACACACATGGTTAACGTGGAGCAACCAAATGTTTTTCTGCATGCATATTTTTCTGAAACCAGTGACCTGCAAACTCGAATCCCAAAAAGATCTGAGAAAGCAAGTGAAAAACTTTCCTAGATTAATCCCATATAGATGGTTTAATATGAAAGCTTTCACCCTGTAGCCCCTCAACTCCAGTGTACCATCCAAAATCCAAACAAGAGGGAAGGCGACTTGTAGAGAGTATCTCGAGTCTCCTTTGGAAAAGGAATGAAACCAGTGGGCTGAACTCTCCCAGACCAGGAAGGCCTTGGGAGTTTGTACTAAGATGGATAATCATGAGCAGCATGAGTGGAGAAGTACTTATCCTATTCCCCTCATTCATAAAGCTCCTCCAAGATCTGTCAGGCCTTGGGCCATCTTCGCGTGAGATTTCAGCCCATCACTGCAGAGTCTGCAAATCTAGCCTCATCCAAAAAGCATGTGCCCCTCCCACCAGCCTGGCTTCCTCATTCCTTCCTCCCCCACTGCCAGTTACACTCAGATAGTTTATGGTTAAGCTATCAGAGCCCCTTTTGTTCTATTTTCCCCCTGTTGAGCTTTTCCAAGAAATAGACTCTTATGCAAAGCAGTACTCTGAGGAACATAATGCAGAGAGGATTTGGGAGTGGGTTCTTAAGAAAAAAGTTGGCAGGCGACCATGTGCAAATTCATTGCAGAGCAGAGGAGCATTATGGCAACGCAGACATCTTAGGAATCTGGTGGCTTCCACAATACCTTACAGCCCTTACTTGGGTGAAACATAACTTTACATCCTTATGTAATGTCCATCCCTAGAAGCAGCATTTCTCAAACCTATGCCTGAGAAACCCCACAGCTCTAACACTCTACCAGCTAACTATAGATGTGCAAATTTCGCTTAAAAAATGTTTTAAAAACCATTCATTTATGACAACTCAATAGTCCCTGGGTGCCAACTGTGATAATGTTATCTCACTGCATCTTTGCTGCAGGACTGTGAGGCATATTCTATTATCTGAGGCACAAAGGGTCAAGAATTTGTCCAAGGGCATAGAGGTAGGAAACAGCAGAGCTGGATTTCCTGATAATAAGTTCAGGACTCTTTACAATCTGTAGCTACTATTAATACACTGTATGTCAAAATAATTCTTTCCTTGCTTGAGAGTCCAGTTATAGGCAGGATCTTGGACCTTGGAGAGGCGAGGCATGAACCTGAGCTAGAAATCCTCCCAAAGGGTTAAATTTCTAAGAAAGCATGCCACCTGTCTCAGGGCTTTCATGAAGATTAAGTTAATTTGTGTAAAGCTCTTAGAGGAGTACCTGGCACACAAGTGCTATGTATGTATCTGTTAAATACATTTCAGCAGTGGTAGCTGTGGCCACAGTAACACGGAGCAAACCATGCATCTAGCAGCTTTCTGTTTCTGGGAGCAGACTGCAGAAGTGCAGCCCGGGGATGACTTTGGTGTGTATGGGGTGGAGAGAGGAGCAGAGAAATATAAGTGCCTGGGACTTGATCAGAGAGATAAATAGGGGAAAAGAGAGAAGAAGGAAAAACATTAGAGACCACAGTTCCAAAGAGCCCAAAGACCTTGGTACCTGGTAGAGCTACGTGTTTGTTTACTTATTCATTCATACATAAGCCCATTTCACGAATACTTATTAAACCCCTTTAATGTGCCAGGCATTTTTCTCGAGATTCTGAGGCTCAAGGATAAATTAGACATGGTCAACGCCTTTGAGAGCTTACATCTGAAGAGAGGGGAAGGGCTCTACACAAGGCAGAATGTAATGTGTGCGCCATAGCAGTGTGTACAATGAGAGTGAGAACAGAGAAGGGAGATACACCTCTGGCTGGACGCAGGCAGGAAAAGGAAAGAATAGGGGAGATCCTTTGAAAGACATATCACTGGAGGTGGGGAGAAGCAATGTGGAACGGTAGCATGGAACAAGAACGCCTGAGCTGTGGAGGGAACGTCACATGCATGGAACTGATTAACCAGTCAGTATGTTTATTGTTTCAGTGAATCTAGGATCATAAAAATGTTAGTATTATACTTGAGTCCTTTTTCTCCACCCTAAGATAAAGTCACTTTCAGCCTGGACAAAAGTGAAATATATTCAACCTAACAAACATTAACCCTTATTGGGAAAGTCCTTTTGGAGCTTCAATGTTTAGCCCCAGATGTCCAAGGATCCTTGCCCCTTTAGTGAACCTCAACACCCATCCTCTGGGCCCAGCCTTGCGTCCTGATCAAGGCAAAGTGCACGTGGATGGAACTGGAGGGTATTATGCTGAGTGAAATAAGTCAATCAGAGAAGGACAATCATCATATGGTTTCACTTATATGTGGAATATAAGAAATAGTGAAAGGGATTATAAGGGAAAGGAGGGAACTGAGTGAGAAAAATTAGAGAGGGTGACAAACCATGAGAGACTCCTAACTCTGGGAAACAAAGGGTTGCGGATGGGGAGTTGGGTGATGGGATGGGGTAACTGGGTGACGGGCACTGAGGAGGGCACTTGATGGGATGAGCACTGGGTGTTACTACATGTTGGCAAATTGAATTTAAATTTTAAAAATGTAAAAATAATTAATTAATTAATTAATTTTTTAAAAAGACAAAGTGCAGCAGGACGACTCTGCAGAGCACCAGCTCTGACCGCTTGGGGTGAGTGGAGGATGCATTGGTATCTAAGGGTGAGAACAACCGGCGGAAGCACGCCCATCCATCCGCCCCCTTGGCCTCTTGACTCAGAAAACAAAATACAGCCCACACATTGTAAAGCTTGCTCAGCCTGGGTGGTTCAGTCTGATTCATTCATTCAGCAAACATAAAATGAACACCTTCCCTGTGTCAGGCATGATGTCAGGTGCTAGAGCAAAGGAGGCAGTGCCCAGGATGAGAAGGCGCCTGAGCTATAACCTGAACTTGCTGGTCTTAATCCCTTCCCCACACTTCACTCTTAAAGACAGTATCCCATCCCACTAGCAGGAAAAGCAGCTCATAGCTGAAACAAAGCCTAGAGGAACCCTAAAGGCCCAGAGAAGGGAACTCAATTCCACCACACCCACCAGTCTTGCCTCTTACAGGACTCTTCGGGTTGGAATCATCAGCAGATTAAGCCACCACCTGTCCATCACCACACCCTTTCTCTCCCACTCTCTCCTACACTGAGCAGCTGGTTACACCCACCTGGTATAAAATAATCAGAGTGAATAAGGCATTCCCATATGATATGGACTTAAGGCCAGTTTTGAAACGTGCACCTGGGCAGGCCATGTGCTGGTTCTGCCCCTTCCACTCCCCTAAAACTGCACTAAGACCTCCACTGGCCTCTAATGACCCTTGTTTCTGCACCCCCCTCTTTTTTTCCTTGACTGCTCTGCAGCATCTGGCACACTGACCTCCCCTCCTTCTCAGAGTTTCCCTCTCTTAACATCCCACCTCCCAGGTTCTCACTGTCTTTTTCCTTCTCTTGCTCCTTTTATTCCCCTCTTTATTGTGGGAGTACCCCCATAGGGCTGTTCTTAATCCCTGCATCTTCTCTGACATCTTTCCTTTCAGGGTCAAATCCTTACCCACACTCCCAACTATCCCCTCTGCTTCCACACCTAGTCTCAGCCTTCCTTTTCCACCTCTTTTCCAGATCCAAATGCCCATTTAAGGAAACTGGTATGTCCATACGGACTGTCCGACATCTCAAATTCAACGTGTTTAAAAGTGAATTCATTGTAATTCCTTCGAAACATGCTCCCCTTCAAAAAATTCTAGTTCCTACTGAAGTGACATCATTCTCCCTGTCAATCACTTAACTTCAGTGGTTCCTTGTTGCCTGAAAAATGGCCAGATTCCTTAGCCTGACAGTTCAAGACAATTTGCGTTCAACCTACCGTTCCAACACCATCCTCCCATGTACCATAGTATCAACAAAGTTATAACATATCATGGCCACTCCTGCCTCAAAACTCTTGCTTCAGAGCACCTGATTCAGACTGACCCAAGAACATCCTTCCTCTTTTCTGCTTCTCCAACTCCTAGGTATCCTTCAAGGTGTGGTCTGGTTCAATTCTGCCTCCTTCATGAAGCCTTCCATAACCTCTCCAATTCTATCTGTGATCTCTACCTCCTATAAACTCACAGAACTTCGTTTCATTCATATAGTACCTTGTTTACTTACTCTCATTGTTGATGGGTAAAACTTTACCACTAAATTCCTATTTAATTTTTCAATCATATATGCCTTGTCTTCTTCACTATGGTGTAAGCTTCTCAAGTGTAAAGGACATATCTTCCCCTTCACTGCGTTACCTAGATGCCTGCATCATGTTATACTCATAGCAGGCCTTTACTAAATATATCATCAATGAATGAATCATTGAGTCTCCTGCAACTCTTTTTGGCAAAAAAGAGTTTCAGCATTAACTGGTTAGCTGGTTTCCTGTCTGAGGGGTTGCCTTTCCCCTAACATATTCTGGCCCTAACTCTGAGTCTCTGCTCTGTTTTCACCTGTTTCCAGCTGTTTTTCTCTGGGTTAAATGTTCATCCTCCCCTTGATACCAAGAAATGATGCCTTCCTCTCCTGTAGGAGATCAGCTGACTCTAACTCAGGATCTTTACCAGCACAATAACAACCCCACCCTCATTTTATCAATAATCAAAATATAGGGTTCATTCCCTTATGAGGAATATATTCTGCTTTTTGAAAATATGGTTGTAATAAGATTTGGGGAATCACCTATTAAAAAAAGACATTCAGACCCCCACAGAAAGAATATTATCAGATCTCTTTCCATTGAATATAAAACATAGAAGAATAAACTTCTGCTTCAAAAAAAATGAACTATAGTCTTAAACTGCTTCTATCTCTTCTCTCTATGAAAAGACAAATGTCATCATCAGGCTTATTTCCCTTATAAAGAATTACAGTGGAAGAGACACACACACACTTTTGCCTATGTGCTAAGACACACACTCAACTCTGATCTGATCTCAAGTTCTGCCAGCCAACTGTATAAACATATAAAGTAATCTTCCCATGCTGTTGGGAGCTTTCAGACAGGCCGAATACATTATATTTAAATGGGAAGAACTACAGAATCCTTTGAAGATTTCTAAATATTCCTAATGTGCCATTTAAAAATGAGAGAGGTGGAAATGTAATTCTCAATCAAAAGATAAGATTTCCAAAATACTCCTAAGACCTTTAACAAGCCAACTCCTTGGACATAAGCACACACAGATGCACTCATAATATAGCTCTTTCCCTTAGATACTTGTTCTTGATTTTTTTTACATAATCCTCCATCACTCAGTCACAGTCTGCAGAAAACTTCTGCCAGATGTGAAGCAGTCAAGCATTATTAATATAATAACCCAAAGCTTCCTATTATACTATTTTTCTTTTGTTAAAATCGTCCCTATTTTCCAGTAGGTCATGGCTTGACATTGTAAATTCCAGGACTATTTAAAAAAAAAAAGAGGAAAAATGGACATGCATCAAACAAATAATAATTACATAGAAAAGTATAGGCAATTTCAACTTCATTAATAATAATTATAATTGGGTATTAAATACTTATTATTTAATAATAAGGCACTGCACTAAGCCCTTTACTTTCCTTATTTCTGAGAATAATCCCGTGTGGTAAGTACTATTATAATCAACATTCCGCAGATAAGAAAAGCAAAATTGAAAGAAACTAAAAAATTTTCCTCAAGGTCGGATAGGTGGTAAATGACATAGCAGAAAGTCAACCATAGGTCTATTCGACTCCAAAAATCCATTATCTTAACCACCACAGTGCAGGGCTTCTCATTGATACAATTAATAGAGACTTGGGCTAGTTACTTTATTTCATGCTACAGTTCCAAGATGTAAGAAAATGTCCAGACATTACACAGCAGGTGCCGGGGGGGTTTCAGGATAAGTGAGGAGAGCACGTGAGACAAGACTTGCCCCACAGTCCTGGTTGGGTTTATGACTGCATGTGCAAAAATCCCAGCAGTAATGCCTGCCCTCTAAATCTCAGGAGCCTATTGATAGACCAACTGGGACAACAGATTCCCAAGTGCACCATGTTCCAATATGTGCTGGTGTTATTAGTCCGACCTGCAGTCCCACATTGCAATGTCCCAGAGCAGCATGGGCCATGCCAAGGAGAACCGAGTCTTACTTCAAAAACTGTTTAAGCTTTTCAAAACTGCTTAAAATCCAAAGGGTATATTATTGTACACAATTTACTCATGATGAACATGGTTTTACACACCATTTGCTTGTTTTTCAATGAATGGCCAAATCTACCCAAAATGCCCCAGGGCCTAAGCTCCCTGGTGGGTCAGTCTCAGGCAGCAATCTGGGAAAGCTATCAGCCAAACTCTGGAGGGGTCAGGAAGGGAGGGAAGAAAAAGAGGAGAGATGGTGTTCAGCAGCAGAAAAGGAGGGTTTGCTCTGCTGCAGGCCCAAATATTAGCCAGTGTTCTGTGTTCAGCAAACCCAAGGGTGGCACTCTTCCTACCATTCAGGAATATCGATCCTGATTAATAGGTATGGTTTTCATTTTTTCTATGAAAACTGCTGCTGCCAACGCGTGCCACTAAAGGATTCAGCAGATTTAAATCCTCCTGCCTCTCAACTTGTTTTCCTGCCTGCACTCCAGCAGGTAAGACACCCACAGACTCACAGTGCTCCGGGCTGTAGAATTCACAGGAGTCTATAATGTTCGGGTTATTTTTAAACTTTCAGGCCACTTTCCCTCCCCACGAACAGCAGGCCTGCCATTTAGAACAGTGTTTAACCCACACCCCACCTGCTTTGAAACTTTAGCTCTTTGTGTTAAAAGAAAAGAAGCAATCCTTCAAGCGTGCGCTCATGCGCATGCGTGCCCTCACACACACGTGCACCTCAAACCCAGTGACAGCCACCAGCTTGCTGGGGTGAAAGACCCAGCTTCCCAAACGATGTTGAGATTGTGAAGACTGTGTGTGTGAAAATGCTTTGTAAACTTAGATTGTCATACCACCATGGGTGGTATCATTGTTATATTTACAGGGGCAGACACCAGGCATTATAGGTGATGTCAAAAGACAGCTCCCTGTTTGCAAAAGGAAATTAGACCAGAACAATCAAAGCACTCAAGACCCTTCATAGGTCTCCAGACAGGAGCTGGCTAATGGGTGTTAGGCATCAATTTTCCTCAAATTAAATACTTGTATAAAAGGTGGGAAACACGGGGAGAAAGGGAAAAGAATTCTGAAAATAGTTCAACAGAAAAATAAAAGAGTTCCCAAACAGAAACAACAACTAATGCTTGTGGGGCACACTTGTGTTACACTTGTACAAAGCACTGTGTACATGTTACCTCATTTGATCTGCACAAGAATCCTATAAGGTAGGTAGGTATGTTTAGCTTCAGTCACTTTTCAGCTGAGGCAACTGGGATCAGAGAAACGAAATCGCTAAACCAAGATCACACAGCGAGTAAGTGGCACAGCTAGACCTGGAGCCTGGTTCTCCCTAAGGCCAGAGGTTGCATCCTACAACTACACCTCCTCACAAGAGACAAGCTGAAGGACAAAGTATGGCCTGGACCCTGAGACTAGACAGGGATGTCTGCATGGGCTCATGGTGGAAGAGCAGAGAGTCATTCCGGAGTCAGTAAGGATCAAGCCCTGGCCAGAGAGTCCCTTCCACAGCCGCACATGAAAAGATGAAAAATCCCTTTACCTGGAAACCATAGGCTTTGCATGAGCTACAAACCCCAGTGCAGCCGCTTGACCATCCAGGATGGCACAGATAAACTCAATCCTGGACAGTCCTCCAATGTCTTCCCCCTGGTGGCTTACTTCTCAGGGGCAAAAGCTATAGCTTCTAAAGTCCTATGGTTGCCACAGTGTTCCAGGAATCTATTATAAAAGAAGTCAAGCAGCTTTGTCTTGCAGCAAACCTTTTAACCAAAACTCCTAACACACATGAAGGATGAGTCACTGGAGAACCTCCTCCTCTCCCTCTCCCTCCTCACCCTCTGGCTGAGGCATCAAGAAGTGATAAAATGATCAGGTGGCTCAACACTTTTACAGCTAAATGCATCCAAGGGATTTTTAAAACCAGAGTCTGTTTCCCTGGAGGCTATTAGGGTGTGTACACATTCTGCTGCATCCGGACTCAGCAGGACTTGGCTTCCCTTCCTCCCTGCTTCCCCCTCAGGAGCATTTCCAATCTATTTTCTATCCCCACCTCCCTAACTGCCCCTTCATCTTCTTCTTCACCTTTTCTTCTTCCACCTCCTAAATGTATGCAATCCTCAGAACCTGTTTCTACCTTTTCTCTAAGTATAAAAACTCTCTCCGGGTGATCTTGTCCATCTGGATGGCTGCAGCTAAAGCTAATATCTGAGAGGTGCCCAAATCTTTCTCTTTGGGCCTATTCTTTTTAAAGCCAGGTACCACATTCACCACTGCCCAAATGCGCTCCCCCACCTGGACAACCTGAATCAATTAGCTGGTTTAAAAACACATGTTCCTTCCCTCCAAACTAGCACCTTCACGGGTCTCTCATTCTCTTTGCAGCATCACAGACTCCCTGTTACTCAGGAACAAAACTTTGGATGCATCTTTGATTCTTCCTCCTGCCCTCTTCCCACAGCCACCATCCCTCACGCCCTGTCGATTTTATTTTCTTTATTCCACTTTCATAATCTTCCTTTCTTTTCCATTTGCAAATTCAGGACTTTATGCCTCCTTCTCCTCAGAAGAGAAGGGTGTCCTGAGCCTTCTTTCTCTTCCAGGTCCTACCTGCTTCAACAGTTGGTTGCATAGCCCAACTCTGAACGTGGTCTAACCCTTCAGTGTAATAAAATTTGGGAGCATATTCATTGTTGTATTGCCTGGTGAAAGGTCATTAAATAAATGTATTTAGTGAATAAAGACTTTCCTAATGCCTATCAAAGATCACTATAATAATCAGGAGATCTTATAATCTTCTAATCTTAGGGTTAAAAGCAAACTTAAATGTCATCCAATCTAGGGATCCCTGGGTGGCGCAGCGGTTTAGCACCTGCCTTTGGCCCAGGGCGCGATCCTGGAGACCCGGGATCGAATCCCACGTCGGGCTCCCGGTGCATGGAGACTGCTTCTCCTCTGCCTATGTCTCTGCCTCTCTCTCTCTCTCTCTCTCTCTGTGACTATCGTAAATAAATAAAAATTAAAAAAAAAAAGTCATCCAATCTAAGTCCTTATTTTAAGGACCAGGAGTGAACAAAATGCTCCACCCTATGTTCCCAGCGATATCTCAGCACTTTGCAGTACACACTGCCTGCTTCAATGAACACTGCAGGACTGCTCACCATTCTACGAATGTACCTTGAAGTAATCCTTCTGCATTTCATGTCTCCTTCTGTCTCCCTCCCCTCCCCCTCCCATATCCACCTGTCATAAAACTAGATAGACTTCGGTTGCCTGGGTGGCTCAGTCAGTTAAGCCTCCAACTCTTGATTTTGGCTCGGGTCATGATCTTAGTGTTGAGAGATTGAGCCCCGCTTCAGGCTCCACGATGGGTGTCCAGCTTGCTTAAGATTATTCTCTCTCCCTCTCCCTCTTTGCCCCTCCCCCTCACTCAGTTCATGTGCTCTCTATCTCTCCAAAAAAAAAAAAAAAGAGGGAAGTAAAGAAAAAACACTTAGATAGAATTAAAAGCCCAGTTCATACAGTATCTCTTTTATAAAGCATTTTGTGATCATACAACAAACATGAACTCTCTCTTAAAGAAACTCTGGTGCTTTATGCCCCCACTACCTCAGCTACTTTGGGGTATGGATCTCTTCTCCTCCACCTCAGTGTGAGGAGCTTGACTTATATATATATCCTTATGCTCTCCACAGCAACCAAGGTCTGTGCACTATGGGTATTGAATACATGTTTACAGAATGAATGAATGAATGAATGGTAACTATATACAAAGCCGAATAGATATAAACAGGATATGGATGTCTTAGGACCTGCACCGGATTGGGAAATTTATGCGGGGAAAAGCTAGAAGTGATAAACCTGTTCTAAAGACAACCAGTTCAGCTTAAAGAAGATGGTTCTCAACCCTTTCCTCACAAGTATAAGTGCAATTTGCAAACATAACATGATAAGATGAATGACCCAGGGCATGGAGGCAAATGTAGTGGTCACTGTGAACTTGCAAAGCTCACAGCATTTGGAGTACAAGATTTTGTTCTTTGGTAGAAAAGGGTGGGATTGTTTTTAACTCATTTCATTTGATTCATGTTTCTGTGGATGTGATGTGAGCAGAAGTGTTCTGTGTTAGATAGACAGGTAATTTGGATATTGAGCCTACCTAATCCAGCTACACACATATCAACCTCCTCTTCTAACCCCTGCATTTTATAGATAAGAAAAGACACGTGGATCAGGGTTTCTCAATCTCAGGACTATTGAAGTTTCTGAATCAAATAATTCTTTGCAATGGTGGGCTGTCCTATGCACTGAAGGATATCTAGCAGCATTCCTGGCCTTTTACCACTAGATGCCAGATGCACCCCCTACTTGTGACAATCAAAAATGTTTCCATATTGCCAAATGTCCTTTAAGGGAACAAAAAATGCCCCTGGTCGAGACCACTGGTGCAGAATAACTAACTGAGTTGCTCAAGATCATACAATTCATCAGTAATCTCACGAAGAATGTAGGAACTTCCAGGGGACTGCTCTGGCCAGACCATGCACTACCTTCCCTTCTCTCTCTCTTTTTTTAATTTAAATTCAATTTGCCAACATATAACATAACACCCAGGGCTCATCACTACCTTCTCTTCTATGCCTTCTATCTGGTAAGACACAGCCTTTGGGAGCTGGAGTGAACTTGGAATGGCACCTCTGGTTTTCTAAGGCCTCATAGCCCTACATGGTGTTCCACAGCTCAGTATAAAAGAGACATATTCTTAGCAGAGGCTGAAGGAAAAACTCAGGCCAAAAATACAAGAGTGATCACAACCCAACATCATCTGCTTAAGGCTCAGCAACGGGACCTCAGACAAGCAGCTTTTTTCCTGATTCTTTGGATACTAAAAAATGTGGTCACAAGGCCTCACTGAGAATAGGTTCTCCCCCTCAAATCAGCTTTGTCTTCAGGTAAAACTCCTACACTCATGTTTTCAACTCAATTATTTACACCCTTTACCCCCTGCTTCTCCTTTAGTTTACTTCTCCTTCTATATTGTAAAAACCTTCTTTTACCAAAATCCTCTGTGGTCCCCACTTTGCTTCTAGAATTTGTCTTCACTAGAACTTGAGGATCATCTTCTGTTTCCATATTCTGATCTTGAATTTCCTAAAAAGACCCAATCATTTCAGGCAAGCTATTTTTAGGAGCTGTTGGAAGGACTAATCAATCATCACTTTTCTAAGTGAATTGCTTAGCTAAGTACTTGTGCAACATCTAAGGTGGCATAAAATAACTGTCCATTAATGCACTGCTCTTTTTCCACAACCTCCTTCCTCAAGCCTTCCCTCATGCTCAGTCCAGCACTCTGACTAACCTCTCCATTAGGAGCATCATACTTACAAGTCCTAGAGGATTTTGTGCATCCCCCAGGAAATATCTTAGCTTTTCCTATTTTAGAGTATTCTCTTTGAAAGAGACATTCAAGGATCTAATACTAGCAAGATGGCAGAATAAGAGAAACCTCCTGCTACAAATTTCTAGAAAACTAGATAAAGTATAGGACTGCATTTTCTTTTTTTCCATTTGTTTTTATTGAAGTTTGATTTGCCAGCATATAGTATAACATTCAGTGCTCATTTCATCAAGTGCCCTCCTCAAGGACTGCATTTTCAAATAGATTTTAAAATATACATTGCTAGACTTGCAAAATATGAAACTCCCAGGAAGAAATTTAAAAAAAAAAAAAACATAAAAGTAAGTATGTGGACTAACACTGCAGCTATCCCATAGACAACGATTAGTTCTGGCAAGCTAGAGGAATTAATGGATGGGTTTTAATGCCCATTCAAAAGCAAGAGATAAAATCTTAGGAGTGTTTGTGAACAGAAGTGAAAATTAAAACTCTGCATTAAGCTGGAACACTTGAAAGACTATACTCTGAATTAAACAATGAACTGCAGAAAAATGAACTCTGCAGCAAAAGAAGATAATGAGGAAACTTATATCTGAGTGAATGAAAAGCAAAACCCTGAGAAATCAAAACCCAAGATTGCATGTTCTATGGATTTACAAGCTGAATTCACATTATGTGTTCAGGAGGGTTTAGAAACCCTCAAGCCCAAAAATAATGTGAAAACTAGTCCCTATAACTTCTCAGGGTGAAGTAAGAGAACAAACAGAAACATTCTATGAGGCTACTCTCACAACACTGACTATATTTTCCCATAGGAAAAATAAGCATCACTAGACATGAGTTTGCAATCAAAACTTTTTCATCATGTAAGGAAACAATTCACTGTAAAGAAAAGTTAGTTGATACAATAAACAAGAGAATTAGAGCACTAAGCTTGAAATAATAGAAAATGTACATAAGGAAATAGGATACAATGAAAAATATTAAGTAGCAAATACAATTTCTTGTAACAAAAAATGTATTCATTGAAATTAAAGGCAACAGGTAAGTTAACTCTTATGTTAGACACAACTCTTATGTTAGCTACAACTAGTGAACAGGTAGACACATATGAGAAATGTCCCCAGTATAAGCCAGAGAGATAAAGAGATGGAAAATACAAAGTTAAGAAACAGGGAGAACGGACTGAAAAATCCAAAATATATCTCATGGAGTTCTAGAAACAGAAAGGAAACAAAGTAGAGAGAGAATATTTTAAGAGATAAAGAATAAATTTCCCAGGGTTAATGAAAGATATAAATCCTTCAATGAGTTCTAAGCAAGATGAAGAAAAATAAATGCATCCTATATGCATCCCAGTGAAATATCAAAAAATCTAAATTTATGAAGAGAAATTCCTAAAAGCATTCTGAGAAAAAAGATTATCTATAAGGAATCAAATCGATGATTTGATTACCAGCTATAACAATAGAGACCAGAAGATAATGGAATAATATCTTCCAGGATTAAAAATACTCACTTAAATTACTTCTCAAACCTAAGGTTAAAATAAAGGCTCCTCAGAAAAATAAAGAAAAGTTTACTACTCAGCCTTAGGTGAAATAAGTACTCTACAGTATTCATCAAGCAGGAAATTTAGATGGATGAAAAGAATGGCTTGCAAGAAAATGGCATGATGAGCAAAAGATAATGGTAAATATGAGGACAAATCTACAATAAAGATAAATGATTAGATAGATGATTAGATACGTAGATAGATTGTTTAACTTTGAATACACACACACAAGATGGAGCTATAGCACTAGACAACAGGCCGCGTAAGATGGAAAGGGTGATCAGAGGTAAGGTACCACGCAGGAAGAGGACAGACTTGCAGATAAGCAAGTAAAGGAAGGTATGTGACTAGGATACTTACTAAAACTGTTTCTATTCAACTGCAAGTGAAGTACTAGTCAATGTAATCAACAAAGTAAAAAAGAAAAAAAAGGCATATAGACTATAAAGAAAAAAACAAAGCTGTCATTAACACTGTTAATGCTGTCTACATACCAACTGTAAGGGAGTCAATACAAAAAGAAAATCGAGGTAATAAAAGAGTTCTACAAGGATACTGGATATGAAATCAACATACAAACATACAGGTTCTCATACAACTACAGCAAAGAATCAGAAAATACAAGAATAAAAAGATACCATGCAATAGATTCAAAACTATATTTGTGTGAAAACAAAATTTAATAAAAGAATGCAATAAAACATGTAGGGAAAAAATTTAAACTCTCTTGAGGGATTTTAAGGAAGATCTAAGCATAGGAAGAAATATGTCATGTTGGGGGATGGAAAAATAAAAGAGCTTAAAGATAGCAATCCTCCCCCAAATAAATCCATAAGTTCAGTTATAATCAAAATCCCATTTTTAAAATGCAATGTGACAAACTGATCCTAAAAGTTATACGAATGAATAAAGGGCCAATATCCAAGATAATTTGGCAGAGGTGTGGAGAGAATTTATTTTAATGCATCAAAACTATATAGCCATAAAAACTAAATTAGCGAAACATGGCTTAAAGGGAATATACAATTAGACCAGTGGAATAAAATAAAGTGCCCAGAAACAGTAGAAAGCTATTGACTAGTCACAAAAGGGTGTTGGGACAAAAGACTAATCATAGGGAGGATAAAAGAATAAATTAGGGCCTACCTCATACTATATACAAAAATTAATTATGGGTGAAATGAAAGAGACAAATATGATAAGCAAAATGGAAAAAAAAGAAGTTTAATAAAAATAACATCTTCTTTATCTCAGTATGTGGAAAATTTTTTAAACAAGACAAAATAGCTAAAATCATAAAAAAGTAGATAAATTTTACCACACTAAAATTAATAACTCTGTATGACAAAAAGCACCATAAATAAAGTGAAAGAGACAAGGCACTTGAGGGAGAAGATATTTATAACCCATAAATCATATCTAGAATGCTTATAAGAACCCTAATAAATCAAACAAAAAAACACAAACTACCTAGTAGAAATACAGGAAAAAGATAGGAAACTACAACTCACATAAGAAGAAATCCAAATGGCCAATAAACATATTGTTTATAATATGTTTATTAACATATGTAACACATTCAATTTCATTTGTAATCAGGGAAAATGCAATAATTGGATTTCATTTCACACTTATCAGATTGTCAAACTTTAATAATTTTGATCATCTGAAGTGTTGTGGAAGACATACAGAAATGAGGACTCTGCATATGGCAGGAGTATAGATGGCAGTCACTTTGGAAAGCAATGCAGTGATACCTAAAAAAGTTGGAAATATGCATTCCAAAACTCAACAATTCCACTTTTTAGGCATCTATCCCAGAGAAAAGCTCACTTCCTTGCCCACGGAGACATGGGCAAGGATGATCATTTTAACATTACTTACAACAGGCAGAAGAATTGGAGTCGCCTGGCTCCCTTCGGAAGGGGAGTAAATGAACAACCTGCAATGTATTCATACAATGTAGGCCTATGCAGAAAGTGAAATAATGAAGTAAGTGTGCATGAAATAACACTGGTTAATCTTAAAAATTAATGTTCACTTTGCTGCAAAAGGACACATTTCATGTATTATTTATATAAAATTTTAAAACGAAAAAATCACATACATACTTTATTAATGCATATACATGTAGTAAAATTACCAAAATGCAGACGATAATGAAATTTTAATTTCAGAGAAGTAGTGACTTCTGGAAAGAAGGATAAGGGATGAGGGTGCATAAATGCATCTGTAATATTTTATTCCTTTAAGAAAAAATGAGTGGGAAATATCAGAAAGGGAGACAGAACACGAGAGACTCCTAACTCCTAACTCTGGGAAACGAACAAGGGGTGGTAGAAAGGGATGTAGGCGGGGGTGGGGGTGACTGGGTGTGGGGCACTGAGGGGGGCACTTGATGGGATGAGCAGTGGGTGTTATTCTATATGTTGGCAAATTGAACACCAATAAAAAATAAATTAAAAAATATTTTCTCCCTTTAAAAATGGGAACTAGATGAAGCAAATATGACAAATATTATGATTTATTTAATCTTAATGGTGCTGTATGGGTGTTTCTTAATTGTTTTTTATATTAAATGTTTGAAATATATCATAATTCAAAGAAATATTTAAGAGAGATTCAGGAGATATTATTACTAATTAAAGTACACAGAGTTGGCAAAGATGGGGGCAATCTCATCCACCACTGGCAAGGGATATAATTAGGACAAACTCTCCTGAGGGAGACTGGGCAATGGTTCTAAAGAGTCATACGTATATACATAGCCTTCGCCCCAATAATTCTAATTCTAAAAATTTGTCTTTATGAGATCACTGAATTTACACAAAGATGCATTTATAAAATTGCCCACTGGATTATTAATTTGAATATTAAAAACTACAATCCAAATAAACAATAATAAAGTATTGGTTGACATATTATATATATAGTCATATAATGGAGTATTTTACAATTTTTAAAAATCATATGCTAAAATAAATTATATGGTAATATGACAGGACACTATTCACAGTATACTATTAATTAGTAAAGCAGGTTACAAATGCAACATGTGCAGACCATAATCCCCATTTAATAAAACTATATGTAGGTATGGAGATGTAATTGTACACATACATGCATGCGAGGGGATGAGAAATCCTATAAACAGTTATCCAATGTTAGTGATTAATTTTATATGATGGGAGTATAGATAACTTAGATTTTCTTCTGTGTGCTTTTTCATATTTTATAAAATAAACATAAAATGCTTTTATAATTAAGAAAACACATTTTTCTATCTAAGATGGGTCCAAGGTTCATAAGAGTTGTTCACATCAGTGACTGTTAACAACTGATCATTTATTCTGTAAGAACTGGCGTTATTCGAACTAGGAGTGGGGGAAGGGGAGGTGGACGGGGGGTGGGGGTGACTGGGTGATGGGCACTGAGGGGGGCACTTGATGGGATGAGCACTGGGGTTATTCTATATGTTGGCAAATTGACCACCAATAAAAAATAAATTTACAAAAAAAATAAAAGAACTGGCATTATTTTTAGTTGAGCAAGTGAAGAAGACAGCATCGAGGGGAAAATGCCTTAGCATTTGATTGCAAAGGCACAACTGCCTGAAGTATTAGAATCTTCCATCCATAAAATGGATTGAACAACACTTGTCTCAAACTATCTCACAGGGGCACCATCAAAGTAATTCATAGATAGATGTTGCGTTGAGCCTCTTGAAAGAAGAGGCTAGATTCCAGCCTCCTAAATGTCTCCAGAAGAACACTTGGTAAGGATCTATTACCACCACCACCACCCCTCTTTTAATGGCACAAACTCCAGAATCTCCAGGGTCAACCCTGGAAAGAGGTCTGCCAAATGAGGACAAAGGCTGAACCAACCTCAGTTCAACCCCACTGAATTTAACCTTCCATGGGTTTATTTGTAATGGGTGTAGGGCATAGTCAGGGGATAGAAAGAGCATGTATCAAGCACTTTATACATCTAAATCATTTAATTTTCACAGCTCCAAGCAGTTGGTATTATCAATCTTCACACTGTAGATAAGAAACTTAGACCAAGGCCATATAACTAGGGACTTCTCAGTCTGAAATTGAAACTCATAATTATCCGAATCTGAGATTTAGTCTGGATTAAGCTAAATTACTTTTCATTAATGGAAGCAGTATTTCCTTAAATTTTTAGCCATGCAGCTTTTTCTGCAAAAGAAATAGTACTGGTAACTGTAAATTAATTAAGGAGATAACTGCAGAAGGCTACTCTGATTCAGCTGAGAGTGAAAAACCCAAACTCCTTTCCCCTGAGCAAGCAACAGTTTGGATAATGCTGATCTGAGGTTATTGTAAAGGTCTTCAGTTCACCCTGGCAGTGTCCAAGGGGAAGCTTCTCTATTGCAACATAGATGAAGGTCAGGGCAGGTTGTAATTTGTCATCTTGCTGAACCAGGTATTTGAATTCCAAGCATAAAGGCAGCTGTGCAGAGGTGAGCCCATTACTGAGAACAACCGGGCCCACTACCCAGCATCCGTGTCAGTGCCGCCTTGATTTATGATTGTCGTTGTCAGACGCACATGCTCCTCCTCATTTGGGCTATCATTCATCTCTCTCACCTGAACCATGGTAATAGCCTCCCCACCACTCAGCCTGCTTCCACTCCTGCCTCCCTTCAAACTATTCTCCCAAAGTCATCTTTTTAAAAAGTCAGATCAACAATCCCCTGTTTAATACTCTCTAACCACCTCCCCTAATTCTCAGAAGGAAATGCAAATGCCCTACCATTTCCTACAAAACCTACTTCACCTAATGCCTACCTATTTGTCTTAGCTCAACTTCCCAGGAAGCAGAGCCTGAGGCAGGGATTTAGATTCCTTTATTGTGGCGTGCAATCACACGAAAGCAGGAGTGAGGGGAAAGGGAAGTACAGCAGGGGAAAAGGGAGAGCCAATACAAGTATGTATGACCACACCGGCCACCCTAAAAACCCAAGTAACTGCATCTTTGGATAGTCCATCAGAGGAAACCGAAGAAATTTATCTGCTGAATAGGTGTATTGGTCAAAGTTCATCACTCAGGGAGTTAATTTCCTTCTCCAACTTGCAGTTGCTCCAAGAGTCCTGAATATCTCATGGGCCGGTGTCAACAGAGAAGCTCCAGGGTAAAAGGTGGGAGATGCAAAGCATTAAGTGAGGAGCTGTCAGGATTTACATGCATGGAACCAGTGAATCATTGCAGTGGTGGCTGGGCTCAAACAAATGGCCAGAAGTCTCAGAGACAGATGAGGCCAAGAGGCTCTGAAATAGCCCATGTATGATCCAATGACTTTCTGATCTGACCAAATCTTCTACCTCCCTGTAACTCATTTATTCCACTCATATTGATGTTGCTATTTCTCAAACACATAAGCTCGCTTCTGCCTTCAGGCATCTAAGCTAGTTATTTCCAGCACTGGAATGTTCTTTCCACATCTTCACCTTGTGGCTAGTTCCCAGGGCCCTGATCTCAAGTTAATATGCTACCTTGTCAGAGGCCTTCCTAAATCACCCACCCAGACACCCTCTATGACCTCACCCTTAAAAAGTGTTAATCTTCCACTTTTTATTATCTGGCATTTTCTTGTTTATTCATTGTTGATCTGTCCCAAAAGAATGTAAACTACATGAGAGCAGAGACTGTCAGGATTGTTCACTGATGTATCCCCATAGTTGAATCAGTACAAAGTTGTAGTGGGTACTCAATTATTTCTTGAATATTTGTTGGATAAATGGATGGATGGAAAAATGGATGGATGGATATAGATGGATAAATGGCTGGCTGGCTGGCTGGCTGTGTAAATAAATTATTTAAGATGTATCTCGTCTTGTGAAAACCAGCCATGACATTGATAGAAAGTCTGGATGAAAGCTAAAAAGACTAACATGTGGTGATGCAAGGCCCAGAAGTCACAAGACCCTCAGAAGTGAAGTCAAGAATCCATAAGAAAATGTCTATATTCACAGGTTGGAAAGTCCCAGGTGGGCTGTTTAGCTCAGATGTCAAGGGCCCACTACACATCAGATTATGCATGTTTCTTAGAAATGGCTTTTCATAGGCTAAATCCTGGCTCTCTCTTTCCACTGTCTCCTTTTCTCCTCTGAGCCATGGATGGGACAAGTCAGTTCTGGCTATTTCTGAAATGGACAGAACAACAACAAATGTTACTATTGTTCCTTCCCCTGCTTTTGCCTTTTGGTAGTCACAGATTGTCGGAACTTTAGGGAGCTGGAGGCCAGGGCAGAGAGACAAGGAGGGGTCTCATAGCACACAGAGTTCCAGAAGCACAAGCCCCAGATCACCTGTGTCTTCTGCTTCCATGCTTTGCCAGTAGGATACCCCCTGTTAGCTGGAGACCCCTAGTCAGCTACCATGGCAACAAGAGGACAAATTGAGGCAAGAGAAAATTATGACACATAGCTTAAAAGAGCAGTTTAAAGAACAGAAACAGGCTTTCTGGTAAATGGCTGAAAAGGCAGGAAAAGGCAGCAAGAGGAGTAAGTGGGGGAGGGCATCTGGCCCCTTGTGGGGAGCCAGCTCACAGACACAGATGGACTCACACCACGTCCAGAACCTACGTGGGGTGTCATCCCTACCCACTCCCAACTTTGAGATTCCTTTTTCATCCCTACCCCCATCTTCCTTGCATGTCCTTTCCCCCAGCATTCCCTGGAAAATCTCCCTTCCCATTGCAGGAACATATCAAGTCTTAGAGTATCACCAGTTATCCATTTTTCCGTCATCCACAAACCATGTTGTGCTGAGGCAGTTCTCCTATTCATGGCCTCAGACATTTGTTCCACTTACTATATATGCTTGATTCCTGATAGGCGAGCAGTTGAATACTCAGCCTGAGTCAGCACCAGGCAGTAGGCTTGGAGGGAACTTGCCCTTTGTGCATATTCCCAGGGGGTAGAGAACAGTGACATGCCCAGTCATGTAAAGCCTCATAGCCCCCTCCCAGAGGTTGTCTGTGCTGCTAGCACCATGTGAGACCAGTCACGGTAATACCTGTGACTCTGTCATCCAGTCCCAAATTCTGGAGTCATTCACCTCGTAAGGAATAGTGTCCCTTGGCTGGCAGCTACTCCCCCTCCCAGGTTGCCCAGTAGCTGACTCAATTTCCAGGCCTCTCCCACAAGCCCTTTGCTCACCAAATTCAGCTTCCTTGCTTGCCTTTTAGTAGGCAAGCTAACTCAAGACCCCCTGACTCTTCCCTGCAATCTCTGAATTCTCAATCAGGCAGTCTTGAAGATTACAATTTTTCCCATTTTCAAACCTCGAGGGAAAGACAGGTGGAGGAGGAAGGGAGAAAAAAGTCTCCACTTCCAGCTGTCACATCCCACGGCCCCACAGCTAATGCTGCAGGTAAGTATTAGCTCCCGTTGGAGTTGAAGAATACCAGAGAAAGTGTGAGAGAAAGGGAAAGGGGAGAGGGTGAATATGAATTTCTGCTGCTTAGCACCTTCCTGGCAGCGTGGGAAGCTGGTTGAATAAGCAAAACATAGGCTCTCAACTCCAGGCACATAAATAAGCTCAAACAGATCCACTGCTTTTAGCAGCCCGTGAGGGAGGCCTGAAGGATGGCCCCTTTGGCTCCTACCCTCGCTGGGCCCTCCAGCCATTCACTTCCTAGAAACAAGGACTTCTCTACCTTGAGAAGGAGTAGGAGGCAGGGAAAGGTGTTAAGACACCAAAGCAAAGGAGGTAGAGGTTTGTGCCAAGAGAATACCTCAGATCACACCCAGGCTCGTAAAACAAGCATGCGTCTCGCTCACCCTCTGGCTGCTCATCTATAGTGAAACATGCCTTCTAGTCCAGAAAGTATGGGTCCTTGCCAAGATTCAAGTTTATGGTCTAAGTTAGTGATTTCCCTCATCCTGTCCCCCCTAGGCTCCCCAGCCTTCTGCCCATCTGCCCAGTCCCTCCGGCATGCACTTCTGGCCTTCGTGTGAGGTTACGTTTTTTCAGCCTCCTTCTCCCTGGGTTCACTTGGACCTGAAGAAGCACTGCATTCCCTCTATAAAAGTTCTTGATCATGAATACTTCTTGGCTCCAAATGGACCTGGTCTTTCTCCTCCAGCCTCCATTTATTTCCCTTCCCATCCTTCAGCTCAACAACTCTGAAACCAAATACTTTCTCTCCTCTGAATAGGCTCTTCCCAGGGCAGTCAATGGTGACCATTCCAGCCTCAGATGCCCAGGTCACCAGTTCCTCCCTTTCTGCCTAGACACATGTCCTGTTGAGCCTTTTTCTATTCTCTCCAGTCACATCTGCAATGCATCCTGCATGCTACTGCTCACTGCACCTTCCTCAGGAGCTGGGACTAACTCATCAAGGGTACTGTCCTCAAGGGCATGGCCTAGGCTGTACATCTCATCTCAGGACACGGCCAGAATGAGCAAGGTCAGTTTAACCCAATAATGAGGATGGAAGTGAGAGGTCAGATCTGAAAATGAGATACGACTCACTGCATTTGAGTGTCCAAGCACGGTCAAAAGTTGGCACTGTGAGAGAGGAGGCCAGAACTGGAATACAAGGTGGACTGGGTCACTGACTCATTTATTGGGGCCAGTGGTTCAAGACACTGACTTTGGTTATTTCCAGGAAGTCAGAGATCTGTTTTTACTGTGATAACAGCAGGGTGATTTTTTTTTTTTTTTATGGGCACAGCAGGTAAATGGATAAGGCTTCCATACTTTTCTCTCTATGACCCTAAATAAACCCTCCAATTTTATCCCCAAAGCTCTTTTCACATTATTCAGTAAGGGGAAGGCTCCCTATACCTCTTTGCTGTAGCAAAGCCTTCCATCCTTGCTACTTATTATCAGTGTCTGTCCTTGTCCTAAACACTCTACTACTCCATATTTGCTCCTCCCCTTGACTCCAGACATTTGTGCACACCAGTGGTTCCTTTGCTTTTGGCTTTCAAGGATGAGCACAATTTCAAAGGGAACCAATATAATGTGGCCAACTTTTTATTTTCTAAGTATGGGTTTTCAAAAATAGCCACCACTATTTATACCCCATCATTTTAAAAAAGAAAGGGCACTCTAGCACTAAAACATTGGAGGGATATAATCTCAGAAAATCCTATAAAACAAATAAATTTAGCCCTATGAGATAATCACTACTTGCCCTATTTTCCTCTCATTTCACAGCAAACTGATGAAAATGTCATCAACAAGCACCAACCCATAAATTAGCATTCGGGAACCACAGATCTAGATTTCTCATTTGACACTTAATCATATAGTGCCTTGCATGTTTTGTTCACTTTTTTCCCCCTCTCATACTGTTTACCCAACTTTTCAACTACACATGTCTTCCCTACACACTAGATAGTAAGAACCTTCAGGTCAAGGTCTGTCTTATGTTTCTTTGTATCTCTCATAGTACTCATTATACATGGAATAAATACCAAGTAACTGAATGCCAGATCAAAGTGAGGAAATACTTAAGGAACCAAAGGTAAGGAGGGAACTAAGCAATGAAAAAAGTTGGGGAGGAGAGCACATTTCCACCACCATCTAATACTACATTTATTCTTTGAATCCTTGAATGATGCTGATGAAAACAGATATGTCTTAATAAATTGTACCAATTTGGGTGGTCCATCCCAAGGGATCATTCGTTCATGATGCGTGAACTAATCCTCCCAAACCCCTGAGCTGTCACCAGTTTTAGGAGCAACTATGTAGAGGAGGTACATTATGACGAAAGTCAAGACAGGAGTACCTTCTTGCTTTGCCTTCAGGGTGTCATTTTATCTCCTCTAGTTTTAGCTTCCTGTCCTGTTAAATGCCCTTATTTTACATTTTTACTGGAAGATCCTTTACAATTCAGAATTCTGCGACTTTTTTTTTCACTCCCATTTTATTAGTATATAAACAGGAACAGCCCATAGAGAGGGTTAACAGGTTTATCTCAGTTCTTGCAGAGGCTCTGGAGAGGAACCTGATCTCTAGACCCTCAACCCACTACACAGCATGGCCATCCTGACCACTTGTAAGACTAAAGGCTAACATCTGTGCTAGGTCACCACAGCCTTGTGTGCCTTATTCCCTTGACGAAGCTACTGGATCCATAGTAAAAGTAATGAGGTACTTTTTCGCATCTAAAAGGCACTCAATAAGTATTTATTTATATGCCAAGTACTTTTCCCTGCACCATCTCTCAACCTCTCAACTGAACCCAGCAAGGTAGTTATTAGTTCCCTTTTGCACCATAAGAAAACTGAGGCAAGAGTAGTTAAGCAGCCAACAGAGTGGAAAAGGATAGCAGGAACTTGAATCCAGGTATCTGATGCCAGAGCCTGCTGGGTGAGCTGCCCCAGAGTGTGGTTCCTCCAGAGCTTCAGTCTGTTAGGGACTACAAAATCAAGAGCTACTGATGGTAATGTGGATCTTCAAAAACACACAATTGAAATCTCTTGAATTTACCCCAGCGTTAGAATTTTACTTGAGACCAGATATCCCCACCAGCATTTGCAACTGATTTACCAGTGTCAGTTCTCCTCTGCAGGTCCTTTCCTTCTCTCTGTCTCCAGGGGCTCTCAGCCATCAACCCCCACACTTCTGGAGCCTGTCACCTGTCAAATCACCAACATTCTAAAACTGGGAACCTAGAGATAGACTGTTTACTTGCATTTTCATTTCATAGCAAACTGATGAAAATGTCCCCTCAGCACTCACCCTATTCAACTCTCCCTGCTTCTCCTTGTATTATTTAAGTGCATGCTGGGATCCTAAACTCCTTGGAGGGCAGAAACCATTCCTTAAAATCTCTGTATCCTCTACAGAGACTAGTCTCTGCAGTCTCAACAACCTTATTTTACATTCTAGACTCTGTACATTCTATAGAGACTAGAACTAAGTTTTGCATCTATTCAATAAGTATTTGAGAAAAAGAAAAAGGCTTAAGCCTGTTTTTCACAAATTGTGTGTTAGAAAGTTGCACTAAATTCTAGGCAGTTCTCAGAAATGGAAACCAAAGAAATACTAACTCTTAATTTTGCTGTATAATTAGGAAGTCAAATGATTTTCTTTGCCTCTGGGCCCTTTCTCTTTACCCTCTAACTCACAACCACTGGTGCATCAAGGCAAACTGCAGCCTTTTAAAGAAAATTTTAATGGAAAAGGGCTTGTTTTAATGAAGATACAATTTCTGAGAATACAGGAATCGGTTCATTGAGATGCTTGAGATGCAATGGTTTCAGGAAAACACTGCCAGTGAAGCGTCCAAATACAAGTCCATCAAGATCTGAAGATACTAAAACTGGCCTGCTGGTGGTCACAGGGTCAGCAACAATGCACATTCAGGAAAGAATCCAAATGGTAATTTTTTTATATTCCCTCTTAGTGTCTGGAGTGCCAGGAATCCACAGGAGGGAGTGGAAGGCAGCCATCTTGCTGAGAAGAACCAACACATAGAGCATGGTCCAGACAGAAGAGGCTGGAGCAGGAGCCGAAGGGTTAGGGTTAAAACAAAAGACATGGCTTACTAGGTCTCGTGTGTAATAAATACAGGAACCAACACCAACTTTGGAGAATGGTTTAATCAGGCCTAACTAGAAAAGTCTGGAAGACAGGATAGGTTTCCCACACTGGGAAGTACTTTCCTGGAAGAATATGTCCCAAGAAGCCTGATAGGGAAAACTGACAAATACCAGACAGCCCTGGCTGAGGCAGGTTTGGAGCTGAGCCCAAACACCTGCAAACCAAGGCAATCCCTTACGTGCACCAAGGATTATGGTCTGTAAACCACTGGAGAAGCATGAATGTACCAACCTTTGGATCTAAATACCCAGATGTGAAGGCTGGTTCCATAACCCATAAGTTAACTCCAAATTTCTCTGTGTCTCCGCTCCTCATCTCTTCCATATCCTCTATAACTTACCTGTTGAAGGGATAAAATGAGTTAACATACATCAAAGGGTCTTGTAAACTCCAAAGTGCCATACAAAAGCATTTCCTTTTATTAAGATCCCTTCCTGCTTATTCAAGAATCTAGGCTTTGACAGGGAACTCAGAAGTCATCTAATCCTAAGGAACCACTTTACTATTCCTATTGAGGATTCCGACAAAGGCAAAGTGATGGACTAAGTCCTCAGCTGACCTTAACCACCAGGGTAAGGAAGATTCTTCCCACGGGGGCCTCTGGGCCACGCTGTGGGACAGAACTACTTACTGTGAGACAATGCTACTCATCTGCTACTGAGGGATCACATGCAGTGAGCCAGTTCCTTTCCAACGGGCAGTATTTATCTCACCTATCCCAATCAGAGCAGTAGTTCCATGAGGGCAACCCTTTCAGACTTCTTTGGTATTCTTCTTAGGCCTCAGGGTTCCACCAGTTGTTTCATGCCCCTGCTTAAAATACTTTATTGGCTCTTCACTTCCTGTAGGATCAAATCCAAATTTCTTAGCCCTAGGCCCTCACTTCTTATTCTATATACTCTTTCTGAGGACTTTCAGCCACTCCAAGGCTTCAACTTTCAGGCTGATGGCTTGAAATAGAGTATTTGTAGCCATGACCTTTTTTCTCCTAAGCTCTTGCTTTTTAAAACCAACTGCCTGCAGGACACTTAGCAGTCTCCAAGGGGAGATGTTAAAAATGTTGAACTGTGATGGCAAGGGCACTAACCAGTCAGAACAGATATCCTGCTATGCTACACACTATCCACCTTTCCAGATCTTGGGAAGGTCTTAGTGACCGGGTAAGTGAGGGCAAGCAAGGCAGTGAAAGAGGAACATGGATGAGGGGCTTCTCAGGGCAGTGTTTCTTTATCAAAAGTATAAAGGTATTTTGATATTTCAATAACCAACCCAGGCACATGACTCAGGACCAACTCAAACTCAATCCTGGCTACCCCACAGCCCCTCAGATTCAACATGTGCCTGCTACATTCATCTTTTCCACCCCAGCCTCCCACACCTGTTCTGCCTTTTATGCACTGAAAGGATAAGTGGCTCTACTATCCAGCCAGTTGCCTAAGGCAGAAATCTGGGTGTTCTCACTGCCACTTCTTCTCCCTGAACCCCACTGAATCAATCAGCAGTAAGTCCTATCCTTTGCAATTCCTAAATAGTTCCCAAATACACCCACTTTCTCCAGCCCAACCCCTAATCCTGGCCGCTGCTTTTTTCACTGAAGAGTGATTCGGTGAGTCTCCCTGATTCTGGTGCTGCCTCCTCCAAGTCACCCTCCACATCCCAGCTCACGGCATTTATTCTGTTTAGAGCTCTTCTTCACTTCTACTTGAACTAACTCACTCTCTCTCTCTCTCTCTCTCTCTCTCTACCCCCCCCCTCACCTGAAGGTCTGCAATTTGTCTTCAGGTCTAATATGTATGTTTATGCCTTAAGAAAGCTTTTCCTGGGGGATCCCTGGGTGGCTTTAGCACCCGCCTTTGGCCCAGGGCGCGATCCTGGGGTCCTGGGATCGAGTCCCGCGTCGGGCTCCCGGCATGGAGCCTGCTTCTCCTCCTCCTGTGTCTCTGCCTCTATCTCTTTCTCTGTATGTCTATCATAATAAATAAATAAATCTTTAAAAGAAGAAAGAAAGAAAAGAAAGAAAGAAATAAAGAAGAAGAAGAAGAAAGAAAGAAAGAGAAAGAAAGAAAGAAAGAAAGAAAGAAAGAAAGAAAGAAAGAAGAAAGAAAGAAAGAAAGAAAAAGAAAAGAAAGAAAGAAAGCTTTTCCTGCCCATCCACTGACAAGAGTGGGTTTCACACCTTCCTATGTGCCCCCATAATACCCTATACTTCCCTGCCCCCCATCACATTTATAACACTCTATTGCACTTGCCTTTTTAATTGAGGGAGAGGTTTGTCACTTTTTATCTTTGAATATGCAAAGTAGAGGTTTAATCGGTATTTGCTAAAATGAAACAAAGGATCCTGCAGCCCAGCACCTTCATGCCCAGGTGATTTGTGGGTAGGAATTGGTCATCACCAGAAAGAGGCCCCAACATCAAGAAGTGTCTGCTCACCCAGGCTTCTGCCCTTCTGGATGCAAACAGATAGACACTGACACCAGTTCATGCCATGCTCCTGCCTCTCTGTACAGAAGCTGAGAGGGAGAAAAGACTTGGGAAGACATTATAAATTCCTCAGCAGCCAGGGCCCAAAAGCAAGTTAGCAACTTGTAATCCTGATCTGTCAGAGTTGTTTTAATCAACATGCAAAGACAGAATCATGGTGCCCTGCCAGCCTGTCAGAGCAGTACCAAAATTGGAAGAGAAAAACAAGAATACTGAAGCAGGACATAAGCTGATCACAGTATTTAAAGTGTGTACGTGAGTGGACATATGTGCATACCAGAGACAAATAACTGCAGCCCGCCTGAGCCATTACTGTGGCCAGCATCTCAAGGATGGGACTGCATACCTCTGAGGATCTTTCTAATTGGTGCAGAAACCAAGTAACTCTGACTTGAACCAGTGAGCTTCCAAAATGCCACAGCACCAACAGTCTCCCCATATTCTAACGAAGTGCAGCTGCAGGACATCAAGAATCACATCATGGAGGTATTTTACAGAACTGGAGGCTTCCAGATGCAACCTAGCACACCCTTCTGCCCCACCCTGTCTCCTTTGTCTCTGCATTTCCTGGAAGGATTTTCCCTGCAGAGCTCCTGCAGCCCTCATACCTGTAGCAAGATGACCCCAGACCTCTCATTTCTGGTCAACGGAGAAGGCAGGTGCTGCTCACCCAAGGCCAGCTTCCTGCAGAGCCCCAGGTGAGCTGAGATGAGCAGAACAGAGAAGAGCTTCAAGCAGCTTTCCAATACCTAAGGTCGGGCATTGTAGGGACAAGATGCCACTCAAGTAACTGAGCTTGGCCCAGCCAAAGCCCCAGACACAGTTTCCTCACTTCTTCCACTGCCCTCCTTGCCCCAATCTAAGTAACATAAAATTGGTCCTGCTGCTTACGAGAGACCAAAAGGGAGGGAAATTGGTGATCTGCACTCCACCTGTAGCTCAGGCCTCAAATATACTGAAGTTAACCTAGAGAAAATATTTATCCTTAAACAAACCATCAATTCTGAGGCTCTTGGTTAACATCCCAAGAGAAATGCTATGATGAGGTAGAAAGAGCAGGATTGGGACCTTGGAGTCTTACCCCCTTGGGCTCTAATCCTGGCTCTGTCATTTACTGACTTTTGGATCTTAGGCAAGTTACTTAATTTCTACAAATTTTAGTTAAACCATTGGCAAGATGAGGGTAGTATTTACCTACTGTACATAATGCATATGCAGGTCTAGCTTGACACTTGGCCTACAGTAGGTGCTCAATGAACATCAATTTCCCTCCTCCCTACTGTAACCTCTAAAAGTTAAATTAAATGCACTGTGGGCTTTGTCAAGACACTATATGCAGTAGGCAGAATAATGTCCCTCCCAGAGATGTCTACATCCTAATCCTCAGGACCTATAAATTAGGAGAATTAAGGCTGTAGGTGGAATAAAAGTTGTTATCAGCTGACCTTAAAATGGAGAGATTCTCCTGGATTATCATGGTCTCATCTACCTATTTACACAATATCTAATCATATGAGTTCTTAAAGTAGAAGAGGAAGACAAAAAAGTGGGTCAGCAATGCTGCATGAGAAAAGGTCCCCCCTTCTCGCTGGCTTCGAAGATGGGAGAAGGAGGTCACAAGTCAAAGAATGCAGCAGCCTCCAGAAGGAGGCACCTCTCTGGTTACAACCAGCAAGAGAATGGAGACCACAACCCTAAAGCTGCAAAGAAAGGAATTCTTCCAACAACCAGACCAGGAAACAAATTCTCCCCTAGAGCCTCCAGAAGGGAACATTCTGCTGACACCTTGATTTTAGTCCAGTGAGACCCATACCAGACTTCTGCTGCACAGAACTGGAAGATAATAAACCTGTGGGTTTTTCAGGTACTAAACTAGCAGGAATTTATTATGGCAGCAATAGAAAATATGATATGCTATACTATGTAACATAGATTTAACATTTTAATAGATTCTATTTTGATAGAAAAAAAATCCTCAAAAAGAGTACCAATCGGGTTTGTTTTGTTTTGTTTTGTTTTATTCAGTTAACCACTCCAAGAGAAGCCAGGGTATTTGAGCCCTGAGGCTCTAATACAGGCTGCTTCCTCCTGGTGTGTCCACTAATGAAACGAAATACAACATCTGGCAAGAACTTGACAGCCTTGGGATAACAGCCTTACTGAATCACCCTACAATGCAGGACAACATCACAAGCTTAAAATGCAATGGACCAGATTATTCTGGGGTTAAGAAAGGCTCCAACAGGTGAAGTCCCAAAGAACAACATTTTAGGAATGGTACCACATGGGTACCTGGAAATAAGAATGATCCAATAGGTGCTACAGCCCCGCCTGCCACCAGAAGAGCTTTCCTGGTAACACGCATGGCACATTTCATGATATCTCCTATCATGTTAAAATGTGCTCCACAACTGAATGACAATGCAAGGTCTCCGAGGGACTTGCTACAAAAGAATAATCGGAGTAAGCAGAGAGGGCACAGGGAGACCAAGACAAATTCTTAGTTTTCAGTCCTGAGTACTTCTAGACTTAGCCCAAGCCAAGAAGCTGTAGACATTAATTCAGCATGGCATTTGATCATCTTATTAAATGCCTCTGAATCTCTGTCTAGTGCCTTAGCCACCCGAACGCCAGGAACAAGAAGAAGCTGATGGCAGTAACTCCAAGCATCGTGCGCTGATGAGAGCCTGCAGCCCCCATAATAAAACAGCGGTCTGCTGTATTAATTAGATCATTTATAATAGCTTTATCCATTAGGCCCACTGTATTCTGACGTGCTCAGAATGCAACACTTGGCAGCAAGCAATCCTGGGCTCTCTGGCAGGGAGATTCACTGCCTCTTCTAGTGCAGGCAGAAACAGAATCTAGACTGTGCTACAGAGCCAGAGGCACCTGTATGGTAACCTCACAGATGCTGGAAAACTCCAGACTGGCCCTTGCCATATGTCTCTCCCAGTCCTGGAAGTCCCCCCAGAGAACACCACAGTTTAGCATGGTACTTAAGACAGTCCCATGCCCTAGACTCAGGTAGCCCTGCTGGGAGCCTATAAGGAGTCAGTCCAGAAACAGGATACTATTTTACCTTGAGAACTGCCAAGTGTGCTCCAAGATGACTTTGCAACAGTCATTTGCAGAAAGAATGTGCATGCATCCTTATATTCTTCCTCCATGAAGGCTAGAGGGTGCTCAGTGTGGTGGGCTGTGACAACAGCCACCTCACAAAATTGGGGTTGCTGAGGATTCTCTTTGAGCCAGGGGGAATTCGGGAGCCATATGCAAAGATACAAAGATGCCTTCCCTACTCTGGTATCTCCCTTTTTGAAACTTGAATAATCCTTGCTGCATAACCAATTAATTTAGTAAGTACAGTGAGGCTGAGACCAGATTTGTCAAATGCTATGAACTTTAACTCTCTAACTTAGAATGTTTTCAGCTGCTACCTGTGTGTCAGGCTTATCCCTTTGGCTCCAGGAAGCCAGGACCCCTATGGTTGTACCACACGCCTCTGGTGTCCATCAAGCAGAGAGCAGGTATGCAACCGACATGTGGGTGGGCTGAGAAAAACTCACCCACCAGCCAGTCACACCAAGAACTTCCTCCAGCCTGAGAACTGCCATTCTTCTTCATCCACACCACCCATCCTTCATCCTCTCAAACCCTGAAATCTATATGCAGAAGCAGGTGAAATTCCTTCAAGGCTTCAAGTCTTCTAAAGTGTTCATATTCCCCTCATATTTGATCAAACTCATGCTAACCACAGAAGAGGCACTCAGAAATAGTGTTGAATTGAAAATACAGTGGGGGGGGGAGACAAATCTTGCGTTGGAGATGATGTGTTACATTTTTATCCTTTTTTTAAGTTTATAAAAGAAGTATAATACAATTTCCTAAAAACTAAGTTTCTCAGTGCCTATAAGAAAATAATCAGTCAGTGTTTGGGAACAAAAGGATGAATAAGCCACTTTTCCTGCCCTCAAGAAGTTCAAAGTCAGAAAGAGAATGAGCCAGGAAAACTACTGTAGGAAAGTTGATCAAGAGAACAGTCCAAGTGCATGTCTCCCTTTTTTTCCCTCCGGTTTGTCTTATTTTGTTTTGTTTAAGAATATGTCTACAACTAGCAATAGAAAACAAAAATGCCATCAGCAAGAAATTTCTAAACGATCAAAAGCCAATGGGTACAAACTGACAGAGGTGACTAAGGAACCACAGCAGGAAAAAAAAAAAGGTAACCCCAGAGGTGGCAGCAGTTCCAGGGGGCTCCAGGCAGAGTCGAGGGTCCCAGGAGCACTCATGGCCAGGAACTGTGGAATTATGTTCTGAGCTCTTGAGCCAGCCACTCCCATCTCCCTAGCTGGTGCTGAGATGATCCAGGGCTAAAGCTAGGAGAGCATCTGCTAGGGCCAGACAGGTGGGACAGTGTCCCAAGTCAAGAACAAGGACCCTACATTCTGAAAATACAGCATTTTCCCTAAACTATTTTCCTCCCACTCATCTCAAATTTGTTTTTGTTCCAGAATTCTCCACCACATTCTACCCTTTTGCTGAGGCCAAAATTCTTCCCTACTCTCTCTTTCTGATAACCACCAAAGTCCTATAATGCTACCTTTCAATGTCTCATAGTAGTCTCCTCCTCTCTTTCCCCACTGGCCTTCCAGTAGCTTACACCTTCTCTGCAAGCTGACTCTCCTTCTTCATACTCTCACACATGAAACAACATGGAGAAAAATCCTATATTTTTAACAGCATAGTTTCCTACCACCAGAGGACAGCAGCTCTGTTAGGTGAGTACTTTGATAAGCCACTTGGGGACATGCTAGAATAACTGCAGATGCTCACTGGATTGCTCTCAAAGGATGTCAGCTCCAATAAGTACAGAAATTCTGCTTGGCTGCCTGTGCACGGCAGCCAGGGTAGGCAAGGAATTGCTTGGAACTATGGAGGGAGTGCCAAGGGGCCAAAGGAAAAAAGAGGGAGAGGAAAGGCATGGACCAACCCTAAAAGTGAAGCTGAGATAAAAATCATTAGGGAGAACAGAGGTCTTAAAAATGAATTCAAGGGGATGCCTGGGTGGCTCAGTGGTTGAGCATCTGCCTTTGGCTCAGGGAGTGATCCCGGGTTCGGGGATCGAGCCCCACATTGGGCTCCCTGCAAGGACCCTGCTTCTCCCTCTGCCTATGTCTCTGCCTCTCTCTCACTCTCTCTGTCTCTCATGAATAAATAAATTTTAAAAAAATGAATTCAAGAAAGGTTTTCTAGATGATGTACAATGCAAAATATCTTCCTCATCTGACCAGGAAAATCTTCAGTAAAAGCTCCACTCCTCATCAGTGTGCTTTGAAGCTAGATTGATTTTGCAGATTCATCGAAGTTCTAAGGCCTGCTTTGAGCTATTTTGGAGGAGCAGGATGAGAGCTGTCATATCTAGATCATACGCACAGTCAGCATTATGCTGCAGTGCAAAGAGGGTGGATTCTGGAGCTTGACAGGCTTCGGACCAAATCCTATCTTCACGACTTACCACTAGAGTAAGCTCTGTCTGTTCACAAAGGATCAGTTTTCTTTTTTTTTTTTTTATGATCGTCACACAGAGAGAGAGAGAGGCAGAGACACAGGCAGAGGGAGAAGCAGGCTCCATGCACTGGGAGCCCGACGTGGGATTTGATCCCGGGTCTCCAGGATCACGCCCTGGGTCAAAGGCAGGCGCCAAACCGCTGCGCCACCCAGGGATCCCAAGGATCAGTTTTCTTATCCACAAAAGAGGGATACAAATCCCTGCCGGCACACCCCATCTCAGAACCTGTTGTCCTTAAGAATGTGTAGTGACATGATAAGACTGGTGGTCCAGCTTGCAAAGGCTACCTGCCTCTTTTTTTTTTAATATAAATTTATTTTTTATTGATGTTCAATTTGCCAACATATAGAAAAACACCCAGTGCTCATCCCGTCAAGTGCCCCCCTCAGTGCCCGTCACCCAGTTACCCCCACTCCCCACCCACCTCTCCTTCCACTCCCCCCCCAAGTTCGTTTCCCAGAGTTAGGAGTCTCTCATGTTCTGTCTCCCTTTCTGATATTTCCCACTCATTTTTTTCTCCTTTCCCCTTTATTCCCTTTCACTATTTTTTATATTCCCCTAATGAATGAGACCATATAATGTTTGTCCTTTTTAAACCTGCAGCAAACACCCCTTGTACTTTTCCTTAGCAACTGACTTTGTTTTAAAGTGTCAAGACTCAAAATATGTTTAAGTCATTTTCTTAATCAACTTCAGTATCTTAGAGACAAGAAGAGCACATTTTCTTTTCTTTTCTTTTTTTTTTTTTGGAAAAAAAATGCTTTATTATTAAAAATGCGGTAGTTAAAATGTTAAAGTTTGATCTTCTACTCCAGGAACAGTGATTTCTCAACTCTGGTGACTGAAGAGTGCATTTTCTAACCTCTCTCCTGTCAGTGGGCAAATCAAGGGAAGAGACAGCCATGAAATGTGAGGTCAAGATTGGGGCAATGAGAAAGAAGTGAAAGGCCTGGATTTTGAAAACTATAAGAACACTTATGAAAGAAACTGAAAATGACACAAAGAAATGGGAAGGCATTTCCTGTTCATGGATTGGAAAAAACAGTTAACATTAATATGTCTATACTATCAAAGCAATCTATACGTTTAGTGCAATCAAAATGCGAACAGCATTGTTCATAGAGCTAAAACAAACAATCCTAAAATTTGCATGGAACCACAAAAGCCCCAAATAGCCAAAGTAATCTTTAAAAAGAAAAACAAAGGCATCACAATTCTAGACTTCAAGTCATATTACAAAGTTATAGTAATCAAAACAGTATGGTATTGGCACAAAAAATAGACACATAGATCAATGTAATGGAGTCAAAAACCCAGAAATGAACCCACAATGATATGGTCAATTAATCTTCAACAAAACAGGAAAGAATATCCAGTGGGAAAAAGAATGTTTCTTCAACAAAGGGTGCTGGGAAAACTGGACAGCAACATGCAAAAGAATGAAACTGGACCACCTTCTTACACCATACACAAAAATAAATTCAAAATGGATTAAAGACTTAAATATGAGACCTAAAACCGTAAAAATCCTGGAAGAGGACACAGGCAACAGGTTCTTTGACACTAGCCTTACCACTTCTTTCTAGATGTGTCTCCTGAGGCAAAAGAAACGAAACCAAAATAAACTATTGGGACGACATTGAGATAAAAAGCTTCTGCACAGTGAAGGAAACAATTAACCAAAACTAAAAGGCAACCTATGGAATGGGAGAAGATATTTGCAAATGACATATCTGATAAGGGCTTAGTAGCCAAAAATGAATAATCCAACTAAAATGGGCAGAAGACATGAATAGACATTTCTCTAAAGAAGATATACAGATGGCCAAAAGACACAGGAAAAGATGTTCAACATCACTCCTCATCAGGGAAAGGCAAATCAGAACAGCAATGAGCTATCATCTCACACCTGTCAGAATGGCTAAAATCAACAACACAAGAAATAACAGATCTTGGTGAGGATGTGAAGAAAGGAGGAACCCTCTTGCACTGTTGGTGGGAGTGCAAATTGGTACAGCCGCTCTGGAAAACAATATGGAGGTTCCTCAAAAAGTTAAAAATAGGATTTCTCTATGATCAACAATCACACTACTAGGTATTTACTCAGAGAATACAAAAATACTAATTCAAAGAGATACATTCATACTAATTCAAAAGGATACTAATTCAAAGGCCTGAATGCTCAGGCCCATTCACACTGATGTTTATATTAGCATTATCCACAATTGCCAAATTATGGAAACAGCCCAAGTGTCCATGGATAAATAAGATGTGAGATGTGTAACTCAGCCATAAAAAAGAATGAAATTGAACCATTTGCAATGACACGGAGGAAACTAGAGAGTATTATGCCAAGCAAGCAAAAAAAGTCAAAGAAAAATACTGTATGATTTCACTCATATGTGGAATTTAAGAAACAAAACAAGCAAAGGGGGATAAAGAAGAAAGAGGCAAACCAAGAGGTTGAATCTTAACCACAGAGAATAAACTGATGGTCACCAGAAGGGTGGTGAGTGGGGAGATGGGTTAAATAGGTAATGGGGATTAAGGAGTGCACTTGTCATGATGAGCACTGGGTGATATATGGGGATGCTTAATTACTATAATGCACCCCTGAAACTAATATTACACTGTACGCTAACTAACTGGAACTTAAATAAAATTTTGTAAAAGATTGGGGCAATGGAATAGACATTGCATGTCTACACATGGCAGACTGAGGATTGTACCTGGAGCCCTCCCTGGTTGAGAAGCCTGAGGCTGCCTAATCCTGTCCAGTACCTTACGTTCCTCTAGTATTTAATATTTTGCAAAGTGCTTCTGCACAATTTATATATGAATTCTGTAAGGCAGAGGAAGCAGAAATGTTCTTCAGAGGAAGGAACTGAGTCTAAAAAGTGAAGTGACTCAAGCAAACTGCCATAGTTTGCAAAGCCAGGTAGGACCGGAACCCATTTTTCATGTTTCCTATCATATTATCTGCCCTTTGCACTCGGCCAGCTCATGGATGTTGGTGCTTCTCTTCTCCTTGGCTTACAAGCATTCTGTTCTGCCCCCTCTGAGCCAAGAGAAAGGAAAAAAAAGTCACAATGAGCCAGAGGGGTTAGGGTGAGCAAGGTAAGTCCCAGGGGTAGGGCAGGTCTGCAGAAACAGATCCTCCACTGCGGGAGTGGCCCAAGAGTGCCGTAGGTGGGCACAGCGGTACTGAGACACTTGCTCTCGAGAGGGTAAAACATTACTAGTTGACCTGTTGGCCCAACACGTTCACCACTTTCTGGGGGGGGGGGGTGGAAGAAAGCAAGGGCACAGAAGCGTGGGAAGGATTGAAAATTAGGAGTTTCTGTTTGATGGGATGAGCACTCGGTGTTATACTATATATTGGCAAATTGAATTTAAATTAAAAATAAAAGAAAATTAGGAGTTTTGGTTTTTCTGAAGACTAAGAACCAAGATGTGGTCATGCCCTCACACTCCTTCTGGGATCTTCTAGAATGAGGACATTCTGAAGCTAGATGAGGCCTTTGGTGCCCCCTGCCATCTGGATGACAGGCAGCTGGCCTGCTTCCAACAGAGGAAGTGGGAGATGGGCCACTGAGAAGTTCTTTTTGAGCAGCTAGAAAGAAAAGGCTTAAGAAAATGAGGAGAAAAGATGAATCCCTGTGCCCTTAATACCTCTGCTCTTCTTTCCTAAACCCAGACCCTCCTTCCCCGTGTGCCCCAGGGCAACAGGAAGAATCACTGCTATTCTTACATCCAGTACAGCACCTGCCAGAGTCCAAGGTCCACATGGGCTCTAAGATGCTGTAACTGCACTGATGGTACTACATGCAGATGAGTAAACGTTGCCACTACTGATTTGGGCTATCAGATGAAATGAATCAAGGCTTCCCTAACCCTCCCCACCTGACTTCCCTCGTTCTCTCCCAAGCTGCCTCATGGGCCCAGAACAGAGGCTCCCCTAACACCAGCCTCTTTCTCTGGTCCCTTTCCTACTGTGTTCTGCAGAACCAGGCTAAGAACACACAGCCCAAACACACTTTTGGCTGCCCACAAATTCCACTTCCATGCAAACCCAGCAAGGCAGACAGAGAAAAGCAGGGGCAGTGCTTGCTTGATAGGTTGCTTTAAGACCCAGGAGTCAATGAGTTCCTCCCCATCCAGCAGGATGTCTTTTAAGTTCTGAGCACCAGCACACACAGTGACCCATGTGTCTGCATTGATCAGATGCCACAACAGAGCACACTCCGCATTTCTAACTTGGGTAGGGAAGAAATAGAATGACCAAGGCCATTGTGTTCTTTTTTTTTAATATTTATTTATTCATGATAGACAGAGAGAGAGAGGCAGAGACACAGGCAGAGGGAGAAGCAGGCTCCACGCAGAGAGCTGGACGTGGGACTCGATCCCGGGACTCCAGGATCGCGCTCTGGGTCAAAGGCAGGCGCTAAACTGCTGAGCCACCCAGGGATCCCCGGCCATTGTGTTCTTAAGCCAAGCAGCCACCCAGCAGCACTTTGTTGATATCAACAAACAAGTGTTAAAAGCACTGACCCATTAAATTAGCCAATTGAAAATAATAATGGCAAAATGAGGCCCTTGCCACCCATTGTAGAACATGGATTCAACATATTCCGTGGGGCCAGGAAGCCTGCCTTTCCAGACTCTAGAAAGAGCAGAGCATCTTCTGTTAAGAGTTCGGAGTCACTGAAGTCATCCAACAAGTTATGTCAACTTTTTCAGTAACTATCACCACCCCCTTTTGCCTCTGCCTACCCTGCAGGTGTGAACACAGGTCAATCCCTCGCCCAAATTTGGGGGTGTTTCAGCTCCCTATTGTTCTTTGGCTGATTGACAGTTTCTTTGGCACACATACAACTTCAAGTCCACCTCCCTTGGTCCACCCCTGCCCGGAACCTTTGTGCCATGCAGTATATATGTGTATTTTAAAAACTGAAGTGAATTAGAATTAATTTCCTTTGAAAAATTTCAAGACACCCCTGGGGAATCAATAAGCAGGGCTGGGAATCACTGATGTAAGGTTTCACCCCTAGGGATGGGAAACTTTTCAGTCTTGGTTCCTTCATCTCCTTCTATGGAAGCACATGACAATTGACTCTTTCCCCCGCACACTCACACAACCCAAAAAGTAGGATGCCCAATGCTGGAGACCATTTTCCACAGAAAATACCTACCTGATCACAGGTACTGCCTGAGACTGTGGTCGCCAAACCATGCTGAGATAATTGACATGCAAGTACTTTGGAAAGGTATAAAGCATTCTATAAATGTAAGACCTTATTATTTCCCATTATTCCTACTATTGTATAAAGGATTGTACTCGATGTACCACACTCTATTTACTGCTCATTCTAGAGCATTCTGGTCATCTCACTGGAACTGCCCCCCTAGGGTTCTGTTCCCTTGCACTTAGTAGGCATTCAATATATATTTGTGAGGTTGAACGAACTCGAACAGAACTCCACAAAGGTATTTCTTACATGGAAAAGATGTTATCTCCTTGTGGGAACAGATCTGGACATCATTCAGGAAAACCCATTTTTATGTTTTTTATTTATTTTTAAAGCATTTTTTGGCAGTAATATATTTTTAAGTTAAGGCATATACATTATTTTTATTTTTTTATATTTCATTGGAAATTTTTTATTTTTTACATGTATATTTTTTATTGGAGTTCGATTTGCCAACACCCAGTGCTCATCCCATCAAGTGCCCCCCTCAGTGCCCGTCACCCAGTCACCTCATCCCCCCCACCCACCTCCCCTTCCACTACCCCTTGTGCATTTCCCAGAGTTAAGAGTCTCATGTTTTGTCACCCTCTCTAATTTTTCCCGCTCATTTTCTCTCCTTTCCCCTATAATCCTTTACACTATTTTTTATATTCCCCATATGAGTGAAACTATATCATGATTGTCCTTTTTATGCTTTCAGACCTGTGACCAGATGACAGGTTATGCTCCTAGTAGATAGTACCATACTGTCTCTCTCTCTGTGAGACTTGCCTTTTGGGGTGGAGGGCAGGAGGAAAACTTTGATAAGCCACTTGGGAGACAACTGGCTAGCAAAGTTGCCAATGAAGTGATGCAATTAAAAGTAGTAAGCAGTGCTGATAGCCTATTCACTGCCAATCAGTAGGTAGGTACTGGGGACGCTGAAGTGAATGGGTGAGGTCTCTATCCTTAAGTGCTCAATGTCTAGACAACAGAGTGACTGACTACGCAGAGTGGTTTTACATTCTCTGCACCGTGGAGCAGTTTGGGGCAGAAAGAGACAAGGCCCACCCCTAACTGCCATTAGCACAAGCATGGCCTATTCAGCCCTGGCCTGGAGTTTGCTAGATGGTTCTCAAAAGAAAAGATACCACACTTGGGAAATATAAATCTAGCTTTCTGAAATTCATGATTGAAATATCTCAAATCTGAACTTCCTGTCTTTGATTTTAGACAGGTTGTTATTGCCTGTTCCTAAAATGGCTCAGAGGGCAACAGGGCATTTCATTCTTTATCCCTAACAAGCCGTTTCAAGCACTTCCCCCAGCATGGTTACCCTCTCTGACACATTTAACACATAATCTTAAATATCTGTTTATCTTTTTTTTAAGATTTTGTATATTTATTCATGAGAGACAGAGAGAGAGAGAGACAGAGACAGAGACAGAGAGAGAGACAGAGGGAGAAGCAGGCTCCATGCAGGGAGCCTGACGTGGGACTCAATCCCAGGTCTCCAGGATCAGGCCCTGGACTGAAGGCAGCGCTAAACCACTGAGCCACCCGGGCTGCCCTCCATTTATCTTTATAACATATAAGATGTTGGGATGTTTTTCACTTACCTAAAGTCATATTAGGTTATGAATTTCACTTGGTTTCTATTTTTGTTCACTCAACAATGTCTTTAAAACCTATCCATGTTGCTGCACGTAGGCACTTGCTTGTCTACTGAATGTCCCTTACCTGTTTCCACCACACTTTACTTATCTATTCCCTTTGGAATGGAAACTTATGTTGCCATTAATTCCCTGCTATTAGAAGTGATACAATAATGAAATTTCTGTGCATGTCCTTCCTTTTGGACCTAATGTAAAGAATTTCTCTAGGATATATATACCTGAGTGGGACTTCTAGACTGTAGGTCATACACATTCATTTTTCTAGATTCAGCCAAATTACTTTCCAGAATCATTGTACTAGTTGTGTCCTTGCCAGTGGTACATGAAAGTTCCCATCCTCCCACCTCAGTACCAACATGGGTATTATCCAAATTTCTGAATTTTGTCATTCTGAGGAATATAAAGAAGTTTCTCATAATTGTTTATATTTGCATTTCTCTGGGGATTTCTAGCTTAAAATACGATCTGACTGACAGTCTTTGATATAGACTCCCCACCAAAATACACATGATGGTAAGGAAAAAAGGGCAAAAACAAATAACATTTTTTTTAAAGCTGAGAATGGAATTGGAACAGAACAAACAAACCCACTGGCCTGAAAGAATTTTCATAAATGCCCCATCCATCACCCACAATTCCTGCTCCATATCACAGGAATCCAGGGATTGCACTACCCAGAAAACCAGGAGGTCAATCTTCTCTTACATGGGTATAACTTTTGAGTAGATTGAATGCCATTGCCCACTCAAGCCTTCATGCCTCTGCTTCTAGAGCCATTATGAGTCTAAAACTCCTAAGAAGGGAAAGGAAGTGGGAGTGGTGGGTGGGTAGAACTGGCTGCACACACTGCGTTCTGAAACATCTACTACAAAATGAGGAGAGTCAGATTGGAGAAAGGACACGTCCTGGTAACAGCACCCCTGGAGAACATAGCTGTTCCTCCCACCACACGCCTTCCTTAACTCTTTAACACAAGCTGGGATTGGAGCCATACTATAGATGGTGGTGTCATTTATCAAACAGGCGAGACACAGGGGAAGAATAGATTGGAAGACAGGATAAGCTGAAAGTTTTGGTTTGGACACGTCAAGGTGAAGATGCCTACTAGATTCCTGAGTTACAGTGTCAAGGAGGCAGTTAGTTTTGGAGCTCAGAGGAGAGATGAAGGCTGAATCTATAAATGGGGAAGTCATCTGCATATAGATGTACGTAAACCCACAAGAATGGATGAGCTCCTGGGGCGTAGTATGGGCAGAGAAGAGAAGGCCAGAACCCAGCTCTGGGGCACACTATTAGGCGTACAGCAGAGAGGAACTGCCAGCAACAGAGACTATCAGGAACAGCAACAGAGTTAGGGGGGAAACTACAGAAGAGCATGCTATCCCAAAGGCCAAGAGAAGTAAATATTTCAAGAATGAGAGAGAAGTCAGCTGTACCAAATAAAAAGTCAAGTAAAATAAAGTCAGAGAAGGAACATAAGAATGCACCACTAAGGACCTAAACAAGTGCAGGTGTAGCAAACTCAAGCCTACTGGAGCAGCTCGAGAATGGAACAGCAGATGAGAGAACCAGGACAGCTACTGACAACTCTTGATAAGTTCTGCTATAGAGAAGAGCAGAGAAACACAATAGTAGATAAAGAGAGGTATGAGGTCAAAAAAACATTGTTTTTTTTTCAAATGTGAGATTCTATAGCACGCACTTACACTGATGGAAGTGGTCTAGTAGAGAGAGACACACTGAGAGCACAGGGAGGGGAAGGACCGAGCCTGAAAACAGATACAGAAGTGACACTACACCCACCAGCCACGTCGTGAGAAGGGAAGATCATGGTGATAGGAGGCCACACATGGTGCATGTGATGGGGCTCTACTGGTCAGAGATGCCACTGGTGAGTACCCAGGGAATACTGGCAGTCTCTCGCAATCATGTGGTCACCACAAGTTCCTCGTTGTTCATGTGTTAATTGGTAACAGATGCTTAGCTGTGTTTCATTGCATAATATTTTGTTATCAATCACAGCATTCTCTGGACTGCACATACCCCAACTCCAGAAATATCATGAAGCCGGAATAAGCCAATCCCAGACATTCCAAGTATAAGAATTCCTTTGACTCCAAGAGAATTAATTTGAGAGCTCAAAAAGGTAGCCAGATGCATTTATTTACTCCAAGAACATACACTGAGAGCCTATGAGGTAACAGATACTGTCCTGGGCAGTGAGGATAATCAATAAATGGCCAGAGTTCTTGCAAATCAGTAATGACAGGGTGATTAGGGTAATCAGGAAAGTCCTCTGGGAGGAGATGACAGGTGAGCCCAGACTTGAAGGATAAAAAGGAATTATCTGCAGAGAGAAGAGACTGGGAAGTCCGAGAGGAACAGACCATGCAAAATGGTAAAACAAAGAGCGTAGGGTGTTGGAGGAGATCAGAGAAAACCAGGGGGCCCAGAGAACAGAAAACAGAGAAGCAGCAGGAGATGGAGCTGGAGGGCAGATGGTGCCAGATCAAGCAGTGGTGTATATGTCCTGGAAGTTTAGATTTCACTGGGACACAAATATGTGTGCAACATACATAAACAAAATTATAACTTGCCGACATGCCAGCAATAACATGTCAGGGAAAAAAGTATGCTACTCAAACTTTGTTGGGGGCGGGGGCAGGCGGGGTCCCTTAACAAGATACATAGAAACAGGATTTGTCTAAAAGAAGGAAATTGGAAATTACAATATTTGACTGTAAAAGGTAAAAGAGCCTCAATAGATACCAATTCCAAGATGTCCTTTCTATAAATGTCCTTCCTAACTAAACCAATAAAAAGCTGTTGCAATTCCCAGCGAAATTCTAATTCTTTTATATTATCGCAAAGTGATTCTAAAGTGTACTAAAGGGGATGTTGCCTTGTTGCCTTATCAAATATTCTAATATAAAGCTAAAAATTAAAACAGCATGATCATGAGGAAATAATAGATTAGTGGAACTAAACAGAGACAGAAACAACCTTACTATACACAAAACAGTAGATGATGACACAGGTAACATTAAAAATCAGTGGAGAAAGAAATATGTATTCAATAACTAGTGCTGGGAAAATTGGTAAGCCATTTAGAATAAAATGAATTGAATTATTACCTAAGATCTTAAACCAAAATCAATTCCAGATGGATTAAAGATGTATTTTTAAGAAAACATAAGTAAAACATAAATGAATATTCCTCTGACCTCAAAATGCAGAAAAGTTTTTTAAACATGAAAGCAAAAAAAAAAAAGCAAAAAAAAAAAATAAAAAATAAACATGAAAGCACTGGGAGAAACAATATAAATTTTATTCCATACAAATGTAAAACTTCTATATACTGAAAAATTAAGAATTAACTAAGGAAAATATTTGCAACATAATGGCAAAAAAAGTATTATTTTTAATGCATTATTGACAAACCAATAAAAAATATAAACAATGTTTTTATAATGGAGTTTAGGACACAGATAAATAATTCTATAAAGAAACATACAAATGATCAATAAACATCTAAACATTCATAATCAAACAGGACACCATTATCTAAAACGTTTAGTTTTTTTTCTTTTTCTTTTTTCTTGCTAGTGCTCAGTATCAATAAGGGTACAAGAAAATTGTCTCTCATGTTGGTGGAAATATAAATTGGTGAAAACTTCCTGTAGAGAGCAGTAAGATAATTTTATGCAGTCATTTCACTTCTAGTAATTTCTCCTAAGGAAATATTCACAACTGCAGTCAAAACAGTATGTTCAAGAATGTTCATTGATGTATTACTTCCATATAATTCATTCTCCATGCAGCAGCTAAAGAGTTAAGACCTACATCAGCTTGTTCCAGTGGTGTGCTGGTAAATGTTTAACAACTGGCTCTCTGAAAGATGAAAGCCCTGATTTGTAGCATCTGCTACAAATTTTTGTGATATAAATACTCTCACCATGACTGTTTCAAGTTATCAGCATGTGATATCACAAAACAATTAGTTGGGGAAAGATAGGTATAACTGGCTCTCACGAGTCCACGAGAGCCAGGTCCAGCACATCACTCAAATGTGTCACTCCCCTGCACAAAACACTCTGGAGGGTGTCTTCACACTTTGCAATGAAGTCCACCCGGCTCACCCTATCCTCCAAAGCTCTTTATGACAAGCTAGACCCTGCCCACCTCCCAGACCCATTCCCCCCAATCCTTTTGCTCACTGACTGCTCCTGAATTTTGAATGAACTCCCCATGTTCACTCTCACTTGAGGTCTTTCAAGGTGACCTTTCCCAGATTTTCTCCTTGTTATTCATGTCACCTATTCAGAAAGGTCCCCCTGACCACTCTACCAGAAGTTGCCACCCCTTAGTTCACTACATTACCTTGTACGGCCCCTGTCACTACCTGAACTGACCTCCTTTATTTATTATGCCCCTCCACTAAAATTTAGACTCCACAAGGTCAGACACCTGTCCTGGTTATCCCATGTAATTCCCAGCATTTAGGAAATACTTGGCACACAGTAAGTACTTGATACCTATCTGTTGAATACTGACATGTTGATTAGTTTAAAATAGTGAAGAATGTTTAAATCCCAGAAATGCCCAATGATAGGGAAATAGTTAAACTAACATTTGTTGATTATTTATGACCCACCAGGTACTGTGATAAGCACATGATATGTTCACCTCACTTAATCTGTACCTAACTCTGGAGTGAGTACTCTGGTTATCCTCATTCTACAGATGAAGAATGCCCACAGAGGTTAAGAAATCTGCCCAAAGCCACAGGGAGCCAAGTAAGTCAAGTCCAAATCCGTTTCATAGGCCCACCTAGAAAGATCATCTAAGATTCCAGGGACTGGGATTAAGCTTTACTTAGACCAATGACCACAGAAACGTGGAACTGCTGATTTCAGGTGCTCACTGAGCTATTAATAAAGCAGTTCCTTATTTCTCAGTTGACTCCTGCTCTCATATTTGTAGTTCCCTTGGTCAAGAGTTCTTTGCAGAGGAAGAATAAGAAGCAGAGCAGGAAATAAGTTTATCAGAGTCCCTAGCTTAAAAGCAGCATAATAGTACCAAAATCTCTACCTGAACATCACCGGTTAACCATTAAAATCAGGTTTTCAAACAGTATTTCATATCATTATAATGCTCACAATATAATAAAAAAAGAATAAGCAGCAGAATAGAAAACTATGTGTTCTGTAAAGGTTCAATTTTGGGGAAAACAAAGAAATCGAAAACACATTTATATGTATATACAATGCTTACAAAAAGAGCACAGGGAAAAACACACCAAATGTTAGCAGTGTTTGGACTGAAGTGATTGGACTGTGAGCGGTTTTTATATTCTTCTTTACGCCTTTCCCTATTTTCTAATTGTTGTCTTTTGTAATGAGAAAGAAGAAAATCTATATCATCGCATTTTTTCAAATGGGGAAAGATTTTAAAAGCAATGGAAAGCAAAACTCAGAGAATGTCAAACGGCCCAGATAAAGCAGGGTTGGGAGACTGCAAATTGGGTTTTCCGGGACCGGGCTAAGACCATATGTGTGGGGAAAATCTTCACACACTTAACCTGAGAAAAATCAGCAAGGGAAGTAGTTATAAATGAGGCAAGCAGCAAACAGAGAGGTGAAGGTAAGATGAGGCAAGCACCTCACAGGATGGAGGTGCAGGTGAAGAAAGAGGACAGGCAGGTTTTACTTGAAGGTTGGTCCCCTCCCTCATAACACTGGAAGGGAAGTAAGTGTCATGTCAGGGCCATCTTCTTGATTCCTAGACAAGATTCCAACAATTCTCGGGATACCAGCTGGGTGTCCTACTATTCAACTCACTTCTGACATTATGAACCCAGAGAATATGTCAGATTCCACAGGCTAAGGGATCAATCCTTCAAGACTGCCATCTTGGGACACACTTCAGATGCCAACTGCAAAGCAAGGTTGTTAACCTGTGTTTCTGACCTGTTGGTTATAAATCACAGGTTCCCAGGATCTCCTCTTTGTATTCAATTAATTTTCTAGAGCAGCTCACAAGACCCAGAGTAATAAATTACTTACTAGATTACTGGTTGATTATAAAAGGATATAATTCAGGAATGGCCAGAGGGGAGAGATGCATGGTGGGGGAGGTATGGAGGAAAGGGTGGGAAGTTTCTATGTCCTCTCCAAGAGCACCAATTCTCCCCAGTCTCCAAGGGTTCACCAAACCAGAAGCTTTCCCAACACTGTCCTTCTGGGTCTATTACACAGACATGATTGATTAACTCATTGGCCACAGATGACTGATTTAATCTCTAGCCCCTCCTCTCCTAGGGAGGTTGGGGTGAGAGTGAAAGATCCAACCCTCTGATGGCATGGTTGGTTCTCCTGGCAAACAGCCCCCATCCTTGGGTGCTTTCCAAAAGTCACTCCATTAACATAACATGTGACACCATTATCACTCTCATCATTTACGAAAATTCCAAGGGTTTCAGGAGCTGACTTAGGAACTAGACAAAGACCAATAGTTATAGATTTTGGTCATCCAAATGACCAAATATATACTTTTCTTATAAATCAAAATATCACAGGTAGGATGGCCATCCGGGAGAGGAGCTGTGACACCTGGGGACTGGGTGAGGAAGGACAGTAAGGATATTCTAGGATAGAAAGAATACTCTAAACTTGAGTACCTAAGTGTGGAATCTCCAAGGGTCAGACAGAAAGAAACTGGAGCTCATTCAGAGCAGTGGAGTTCAAAAACAGTAGCCAGTACCCGTGCATACTACAAGCATTTGAAATGTGGCTCATCCACCATTGGTGGCTATACACCAATTTCAAAGACTTGGTATGAAAAAAATGTAAAATACCTCAAGTTTTTATTGACTACATGTTGAAATGACAATATATTTGATATGTTGGATTAATAAAACATATTATTAATTTCACCTGTTTCTTTTTACTTTTTTAACATAGCTACTAAAAATCTTAAAACTACACAGGTGGCCTGCATTTGTGGCTCAAATATTTCAACAGAACATGATCTAGACTGGCCCTTTCATTTAAGAGATGACCAACTTGAAGCTAGAAAGGGTAAGTGGTTAGAGCTATTTAATGAACTCCACACAGCTAATAAGAGAAAGAAGTGAGACCAAATCTCAGAGTTCTTATCACCCAGTCTAGTCCTCTTGCCCCTTGACCCAACATACATATCACATGCTTAATTCCAGGGACATATAAATGGTGTACTTTATTTCTATAGACAACTGAGGTTATTGTCATCTGACAATAACCCAGTTTGGGAAACTTAGAACAACCAAGGATTTTCTTCCCCAACGTCCTTTCTGTTACTTAAAAAACTGTCTTTGTGAAAACATTCTTAAAATGCTTTCCTTCATGTATTGCTTCAACCCAAGCAAGTGTAGGGTGGTGTGGGACATTCTACAGACCACCAGGTAGAGTCCAGTCCAAACCATCACCACGGAATGAGGTCTGGAAGAGTTTTTCACTGATAAAAATTAAACTAGATCCTGCCATTTTTTTTAGGGACATATTCTTTGTTTACACTGGATCTAACTTAAGTTGGAAAATCACAATAAGACAAAGCTTGCATTTGTTTTTATTTTTCTTTTATTGCCAAACATAAAGAGGCAAGGCAAGGATACACTCTTCCTTGCTTTATATGGTTCTTATAGCTGATAACTGCCCACCCAGTAGCCTTTTACTCCTTTCTTCCTAAAAGAAACTGATTCTGTAAGAAACAACTAGGTCCTCCACTAATAAAACTACACTTCCCATTCCCCTTTTCACCTAAAGAAAATCATGGGATACAGATCAGGCCAAGGTGATACAATCAGAAGTTATGAGGTAGAGGCTATGGGGAAAGTTCTTCTGGAAGGGGCTGACTCCAATATCCTGCTTCCTTTTGCCTTTTCTTTTCTATGAATTCTCCACAGTGCTGGACACAGATCTACTGCTTGGGACGGTAAGGCAACAAGGCCATGCTACAGATGGCTGAGTGGAAAGACCCTGATGACATCACAGAACTGCCCCACCAGCTCCAGCCTGCCTCCCACAGACTTATTGTAATGAGAAAAATAAGACCTCAATATGTTCCTCAGGTCACTGTACTCAAAAGTCAAACTCATTTTCTAAAACAGCAGGCCACAAATACATCTTACATGTGTCCCGTCACACAGTATGAAATGATTTTATAAGAGCATTCTATTTTAAAAAGCAGAACATTGCCAAATCTCAGGTGCCCTAAAGCAAAAACCTCATCCTGAAAAATCCTATAGATGGCCAAATAAAAGAGGACAAATGCAGCTGCAGAGACCTCCCCTGAAGACACGTGCCCTGGAAACAACTGAGTTGCTTTGTGGCTTGGTGCAGAGAGAAAAAAATGGCAGCAATGCTCCTATCAAGTAACATCAAGCACCCAGGGTCATTGGTATTTCTGTCAGATACCTGAAGCAAGTCATAAAGGGACTCCCTCTACCAGTTTTCTTCAACTTACAACTATCTGAAACTCCCAGTTCTAGCCACTGAGTCAATCTCTGGTTTCAATGGTTTGGAACATGTCAATGCTGTCTCCAAAAAATCCCTATTTGGGGAGCCCCTTTTGGAAACTTGAAGAGTTGTGATGTCTTCAAAATGATGTGGTTACACACCTCTGAGTTTCAGGGTCAATATTTGTTTGCCATCAAAACCAAGTCAAAAGCAGCTAGTGAGCAAAGATACATCCTGATGCATCCAAAATCACTCCACAATTTTGGCTCCTTATTCAAAGCAAATGACAACAATCTTCTATTGAAAGTTACTTTAAGGCAGCACTTAAATAGGTCTTTTGTTTTACTTACACAATTTAATTTTTTTTTAGCAAGTGATCGTGTATTACTACATGAAAAAATTGGGAGGCATAATTCTTTAGAATGTCATTTTTCTACTTTGTGTATATAAAATACATTAATAAAATGAATTAAGGGTAAAATTGTTCCTGATAGTTGTATATGTATGAGTGTGTGTTTCCAAAGTGCAGAGAGCTCCACAGATCTTGGATACTTGAAGGGACCCGCAACCTTGATGAGGTCACCACAATTCCAGGGTTAATAACTGTTGAACCTATAGAAAGAAAAGTGTTAAGTAAACTGTGTAACAGTCTCTTAGTCCCCAAACCATCTGTGATTTTACTTATTTAGAGTCATATAGCATTGCAATGTCCATCTTCTGAATAGTAGCACGATAAATGAAAAGGTGGCTTCAATTGTAGCTCTAGTTGTGTGATCTTGGCTAAGCTAGTTAATCTCCCTGAGCCTTTTCTTTGATCCATATCAACTCATCAGATCATTACAAACTCAATTACACGAGGTAGAGAATGCTGCTCTCAATGTTCTAAAAATGTAATTTTACTACCATAAAGTACATACTTTCCTACAGATGAGGAAGGTGAGGTTCAGGAAGGCTCAGTGGTTTACCTAAGATCAGGCAACTAACTCAGAATTACTGGATTCAAACTGGACTCAAATCCAGGTAAGACTTCTTGCATCCCATTAAGCCCAAGACTCAGCCTGAGGGATGTAAGTCATCATTTAGTGAGTCCTGTCCCCTTATTTTACAGGTACAGAGATCCAGAACCTCTCAGAGAAGTTCTAATTACCTTCTAGAAAACCCAGAAGAACAGCCTCCTCCCAGAAAAGAATATGTGGAGGTCACCAGGAGATAGTCTCGAACAACCTGCTGTATCCCAGGGTAGCCACAGTGGGACTCACTCCTAACAGAGGCTGGGCAAAGGTGCCTTCCCACCTTGGAACCACAGATATTGAATGATCACTAGTTCTCAACCCTGACTGCACCTTAGAATCACCTGAAGAACTATAAAATATTTATTTATTTATTTATTTATTTATTTATTTATTTATTTATTTATACACAATATAGACATATCTATCAATGCTAAGACTCCAACCAGGAAGACCTGAATGTGAATCTTTCGGAGTTGGAATCTAGACACCTGTATTTTTTAAAGTAAAGTGGGAAGGGAGACATGTGGGGTTACTGGGTGGCTTACTGTGTAAGTGGTTATTCTGCTTCCCAGCCACAGCCTAGGGGAACCAGGACAAAGACACTCCAGTGGACTAAATGTGTTTCCCTGAAATTCCTATGTTGAAATCCTAATCCAAATGGGATAGTATTTGGTGAGGCCCTTGGGAGGTAAGTAAGTCATGAGGGTGGAACCTCTCTGAATAGTTCTGGGGCCCTTACAAGAAGAAGTCAGATACCTCACTCTCTATCTACCCTCTGAGGGAGGACACAGCAAGAAGCCAGCCATCTGCAACTGAAGAGGGTTCCCACCAGAACCTGACTGTGCTGGCATCCTGATCTCAGACTTCCAGCCTCCAGAACTGTGAGGAATACATTTCTGTTGTTTATAAGCCACCTGTCTGTGGCACTTTGTTACAGCAGCCCAAATGAACAAGGACAAAGACTAATAATAAACAATAGTAAAAATGATACTAAGAACATCCCAAGGGCATAAGAACATAGGAGACTCGTCAGTAAAGGTAAATACACAGACAAAAACAACGCTGAGATGTTGTCCTCAATCCTGTGAAAACTAAGAGACATGTGAGGATATTGAGCAACAGACCAGGTTTACTCAATTCCAGAGACTTTCAGCTTCTACTAAGCTCTGCTGCCAGAAACATCTGAAAGGAGCCTGAGACACAGAGCCATGCAGGCATGGATGCTGAGGTGAGAAAAGACTCAGACACTCAACTGAGAGAGTCCAACCATCCCCACAGGTGTGAAGAGAGGTCAGAGCAGAGGTATGTACCCACAACAGAAGAGCACCCTCGAGACAGCAGGGCCTGGCTGGCGTTCCAGAAGGTTCTGGCCAGCCCCTGTGCCTCTGCTCAGAGGCAAGACTGGGCTGTACATATGGTGAGCCACAAAGCCATCCTTCTACATGGTACAGGAGCTGCCAGGCCAACAGCCCCTACAACAGCTCCGTGGGTACTGCAATGTGGCCCCACCTCCCTGTAGGATTATAGGCCCTATCCCCTGTGGCTGTCGGCCGGCCTCAGCAACTGCCTCAGCTAACGCTGGCTTCCTGGATCAATATGATCAAAAGGTATCAAAATGATACCTTCCTGGGCCAGTCTGCATCCCATGACTGGTCAGTGAGGGAAGAGAAAAGCCTGGCCTTTCTGCCCCAACTCAGGAAGACCCCACCCCCACCCCATGAGGCCACCTGAGGCCTTTGTTGAGACACATCTCAGCCTGACTTCTTTCCACCTAGTCCTGCAGCCTTCCCTCCCTTTCCCAGGTGTGGATCCTAAGCACCCCCATAAACTCCCTGAATATTAATCGACATTTCAGAGCCTGCTTCCTGGACCCCAGTCTGCAACAAGCAGCCTCACCCTCCCTGCAGCAGCTTGGGGACAGAGGCCCCAGGGTGAAGTAAGAGAGCATGCGGCCTAGAGTGGAAAGCGAGAGGATGGCTTGCCAGAGCCTGGCCTCACCAAGCAGAGAAGGACACCAGGCTTGCATCCTTGCCAGAGGCTGTGGTTCTATCTTTGCTTCCATGGCCCCAAAGTGGCTCCACAGCCTGCCTGGGAAGATGGGGAGTGGGGGGCATTGGGAAGGAGGTGGGCTGAATCCCGACCAGGTGGCCAAAAACATTTCATCTGGAATCCATCTGTCCAATAGCTTACAAACAAAATCTTATTTTCATCAGCCTGGGGTTCACCTCAGTATCAAAGTAAAATTAGCCATATGTTCAAGGGATGAAGGGACAGAAACCCAGAGAGGTGAAGTGACCTACCCAAGGCCACCCAGTTTCCCAGTGCTAGAGCCAGGACCAAAAACAGGCAGTCTGCCCTATGATTCGTGCTCAACCATTGGGCCACACTGCCTCAGACAGCAAAGGGGGCTACCCCTAAGCCACATTATGAACAGCCAGAGAGGTGAACAGGCTCAGCCAGGGTCACTTAGCTTCCTGGTGGCAGCTTCCTTTACAGAAACATTCCTCAAGCAAGCCGATGAGGGCCTGGCACTGCGCCAGG